>NC_057794.1:135409363-136092558 GCF_018294505.1 Triticum aestivum
GGTCCGAACTAGAGTCCTTTGCAGCGCCACCTCGGGGAAACTTGAGGGCTGGTTTTAGTTGTACGGAGTGCTCATCCGGTGTTGCCCTGAGAACGAGATATGTGCAGCTCCTATCGGGATTGTCGGCACATCGGGTGGTCTTGCTGGTCTTGTTTCACCATTGTCGAAATGTCTTGTAACCGGGATTCCGAGACTGATCGGGTCTTCCCGGGAGAAGGAATATCCTTCGTTGACCATGAGAGCTTGTGATGGGAGTTGGGACACCCCTGCAGGGTTTAAACTTTCGAGAGTCGTGCCCGCGGTTATGTGGAAGATGGGAATTTGTTAATGTCCGGTTGTAAAGAACTTGACACTTGACTTAATTAAAATGCATCAACCGTGTGTGTAGCCGTGATGGTCTCTTTTCGGCAAAGACCGGGAAGTGAACACGGTCTTGTGTTATGCTTGAACGTAAGTAGTTTCAGGATCACTTCTTGATCACTTCTAGCTTCTCGACCGTTGTGTTGCTTCTCTTCTCACTCTCATTTGCGTATATTAACCACCATACTTGCTTAGTGCTTGCTGCAGCTCCGCCTCATTACCTTATCCTACACATAAGCTTAAATAGTCTTGATCTCGTGGGTGTGAGATTGTTGAGTCCTCGTGACTCACGGATACTTCCAAACAGTTGCAGGTGCCATTGATACCAGCGCAGGTGGCGCAACCGAACTCAAGTGGGAGTTCGACGAAGATCTTGATCATTGTTATGTGTCTTTTTCGGTTGATCAGTAGTGGTGCCTAGTTGGGACGATCAGGGATCTAGCATTTAGGGTTGTCTTCTTTTACTTTGGTTCTGTAGTCGTACCTTGATTGTATTCTGGATGATGTATGTTTAACTTGTATTTGTGTGAAGTGGCAATTGTAAACCAACTCTTTATCCCTTTCTTATTCAGTACATGGGATTGTGTGAAGATTACCTCTCTTGTGACAAACCTACCATGCGGCTATGCCTCTAAGTCGTGCCCCGACACGTGGGAGATATAGCCGCATTGTGGGTGTTACAGCCCGTCCAGTGGACAACGCCTGAGAGATCGTTTTCGATGTCGCGGTCCGTCCAGTTGACATCACCCCGGAGATCGATTCCGATCCCGCTGTCCGTCCTATGGACATCGCCCCAGAGATCAATTCCGATGTCGCGGTCCGTCCTGTGGACATCGCCCCAGAGATCGATTCCCATGCCAATGTCCATGCTGTGATCATTGCCCGAGAGATCGATGACAAGAAATTGGTGGTCGTGCTAATCCTTCAGGGTAGTTTGCATTGTGTTTAATTACCAGAATGATGTGTGTTATCAAACCATCTTAGGGCTAGTGCACTATCTTGTGTGGGCGGTACTTGCTACTTTTGTTTGATAGTTAATCATCCGAACCCTCGCCGAGTTATGGAAACAGATGTATCATCACCAGCTTTTGATGTAATATATGGCATGCTTAGATGTAAGTTTGAACTATTTATCATATCAGCAGGGCTTTGTTTGATGATTCTTGGTGTTAGTAGGCTAGCTACCGTGCGAGCTATAGTACTTGCAAAACACTCACCGAAGAGAGACATTGGGGCTGATGAGCTCGTGGTACACTTATACTGATCTGTCGTCGATCGGCCAATAGCCCAAGCTCCTAAAATTGTAGGCTTAGCGATCGATCAGACAATAGTCGACACGGATAAGCAAAACAGAGACGTACAACACAAAATCATAGCAGTACAGAGACGTACTTCCTCCTTTCCAAAATAGATGACTCAACTTTGTACTACTAACTTTGAACGGAGGGAGTACAAATCCTAGGCGGGCTAGTTTAGCCTAGTGGGTTTCAGTGATATGACGTGGTACAGTGCCGTCCAGTCTTCGCATGTGGTAGCAGTATTGAGGGTGCAATAAGTTTTCTTGAAGAAGCGGAATTCAACGAAGTCATGATGGTTCCTTTGTCCGACCAACTTACAGTGGGAAAGGTTGGGCCTGCGCTACGACCGGGGTGGACCAGGATAATTTTGTGCATGGCAGCTGGACCAGGATGGTCGACGTCCCACATGTCGGAGAATGAAAGTATTCTTTCTGATATAGGCCTCATTCGGTTTGGAGGAAACCAAAACATAGGATTTAGGAATAGTAAAGAAAATTGATAGGATGTCACTTGCCATCCTAAGGAATTGTATTGCCTCGTTCCTACGCACAAAATGAGCTTTCAGTGCATGTGTAGATTCCTCCAAAACCATAGGAAATGAATAGTATTCCTATGAAAATCCCGTATGTGTTTCCTACGAACCAAATGCATATATAGGAAATTTTCATCTAGATTCTTTGTTCCTATGCTTTTCCGGTAAAAATTCTTTAAACTGAATGAGGCCATGGAGGACGAGCAATGAGTATTCATTGTTTATTTTAGATGAAAGCTATTGTTTCCACTGTTACGACGGAGGAGTGTGAAACATGACAGCCTAGTGAACTTGGCATGTGCACCACTCCCTCCTTCCTCATGTAATACTACCATAGTGTTGACTATAAGGTTGGCTATAAGGTTACAACTTTTCCTCACTTTCTCTCTATCTATTTCCTCTCAAATGTTTTTTTTACCTTTTTTAGACACAATTGTTTTTTATGCCTTGATACGCCTCCAACGTATCTACTTTTCCAAAAACTTTTGCCCTTGTTTTGGACTCTAACTTGCATGATTTGAATGGAACTAACCCGGACTAACGCTGTTTTCAGCAGAATTACCATGGTGTTATTTATGTGCAGAAACAAACGTTCTCGGAATGACCTGAAACTTCACGAAGCCACTTTTCAGAAAATATGAAAAATACCTGCAAAAGATTAAGGCCAGGGGCCCACCACCTCTCCACGAGGGTGGGGCGCGCCCCCCTACCTCGTGGGCCCCCTGTTGCCTCTCCGACTCCAACTCCAACTCCATATATTGTGTTTCGGGGAGAGAAAAATCAGAGAGAAGAAATCATCGCGTTTTACGATACGGAGCCGCCGCCAAGCCCTAAAACCTCTCGGGAGGGCTGATCTGGAGTCCGTTCGGGGCTCCGGAGAGGGGAATCCGTCGCCATCATCATCATCAACCATACTCCATCACCAATTTCATGATGCTCCCCGCCGTGCGTGAGTAAATCCATCGTAGGCTTGCTGGACGGTGATGGGTTGGATGGGATCTATCATGTAATCGAGTTAGTTTTGTTAGGGTTTGATCCCTAGTGTCCACTATGTTCTGAGATTGATGTTGCTATGACTTTGCTATGCTTAATGCTTGTCACTAGGGCTCGAGTGCCATGATTTCAGATCTGAACCTATTATGTTTTCATCAATATATGAGTGTTCTTGATCCTATCTTGCAAGTCTATAGTCACCTATTATGTGTTATGATCCGTTAACCCCGAAGTGACAATAATCGGGATACTTACCGGTGATGACCATAGTTTGAGGAGTTCATGTATTCACTATGTGTTAATGCTTTGTTCCGGTTCTCTATTAAAAGGAGGCCTTAATATCCCTTAGTTTCCGTAAGGACCCCACTCCCACGGGAGGGTAGGACAAAAGATGTCATGCAAGTTCTTTTCCATAAGCATGTATGACTATATTCGGAATACATGCCTACATTATATCAATGAACTGGAGCTAGTTCTGTGTCACCCTAGGTTATGACTGTTACATGATGAACCGCATCCGGCATAATTCTCTATCACCGATCCATTGCCTACGAGCTTTCCATATATTGTTCTTCGCTTATTTACTTTTCCATTGCTATTGCTATCATCACTACAAAATACCAAAAACATTACTTTTACTACTGTTACCTTTTGTTACCGTTACCACTACTATCATATTACTTTGCTACTAAACACTTTGCTACAAATATTAAGTTTCCAGGTGTGGTTGAATTGACAACTCAGCTGCTAATACTTGAGAGTAGTCTTTGGCTCCCCTTGTGTCGAATCAATAAATTTGGGTTGAATACTTTACCCTCGAAAACTGTTGCGATCCCCTATACTTGTGGGTTATCAAGAGTATTTTCTGGCACCGTTGCCGGGGAGCATAGCTCTATTCTTTGAGTCACTTGGGATATATATCTGCTTATCATTATGAAGAACTTGAGAGATCCAAAAACCAAGATCTATCCCTCAACTACGAGGGGAGGAAAGGAACTGAGCTCTGCACTTGATTCACCTTCTGTTTTAAGTAAGCTTGCGACACCTACACCTGCTTCTGCTATTCGTTCTGATATGTCGCATATTATTGATGATGCCACTTCTGCTATGCATGATGAAACTACCTCTATGCCTGATACTACTGTGCCACTTGGTGATTTTCTTGATGAACAATTGCTAGGGCTAGAGAAATTGAAAATATTGAATCTGATGATACTGATGAAAGTGATGATGAAGAATCACTTGTTATTCCTATGGGTTATGTTTTTGATCAAGAAGCTTCTTTCGCTATTTTAGCTTGCAAAAATAGAAATGAACTAAAAAGGTTATTAGCTAAATGGAGTAAGCAATCTTTAAATGGTAGAATGAAACCTGGCCCTGCTTTTGCTACTTCACCTATCTGTGTTACCGATAAGGATTATGAACTCTTTGTTGATCCTGATATAATTACTTTGGTTGAATCTGATCCTTTTCATGGTTATGAATTTGAAACTGTTGTGGCACATCTTACTAAATTTAATGATATAGCCACCCTGTTCACTAAAGATGAGAGAACTCGTTACTTTTACATCCTTAAAATATTTCCGTTCTCATTAAAGGGTGATGCTAAGATATGGTTTAATTTTCTTGATCCTGGTTGTGTGCGTAGTCCCCAGGATATGATTTATTACTTCTCTGCTAAATATTTCCCAGCTCATAAGAAACAAGCTGCTTTAAGGGATATATATAATTTTGTGCAAATTGAAGAAGAGAGTCTCCCACAAGCTTGGGGGAGGCTTCTCCAATTACTTAATGCTTTGCCTGATCATCCTCTTAAGAAAAATGAAATACTTGATATCTTTTATAATGGACTAACCGATGCCTCCAGAGATTACCTGGATAGCTGTGCTGGTTCTGTTTTCAGGGAAAGAACACCGGATGAAGCTGAAATTCTATTGAACAATATGTTGACAAATGAAAATAATTGGACACCTCCGGAGCCAATTCCTGAGCCTATTCCTAAACTAACTTCGAAGAAGAGAGGTATTCTATTTCTGAGTCCTGGAGATATGCAAGAGGCAAAGAAATCTATGAAAGAAAAGGGTATTAAAGCTGAAGATGTTAGGAATTTACCTCCTATTGAAGAAATACATTGTCTTAATTTACCGCGTGTTGAAGAAACATATGATCTTAATCCTTTACCTACTGAAGAAACTCATGGTCTTGATAACCCGACACAGGTAGTAAAGGTAAATTCTATTTATATATATGATAAAGTTGAAATCCCATTTACTAAGTTTGCTAGCCCATGCTTAAATGAGTTTGATAATTTTATGGCTAAGCAAGAAGATTTTAATGCTTATTTTGGTAGACAATTGAAATACAATTCAAATATGCTTGAACACTTGGGTGATTATATGGCTAATGTCAAAGGTGAACTTAAACTTATTAGTAAACATGCTTCTATGGTTACCACACAAGTAGAACAAGTACTTAAAAATCAAAATGATTTGCTCAATGAATTGAATAATAAGAATAATGATAATGATGTTAGAGTGGCTACTAGAACTGATAGAATGACTCAAGAACCTTTGTGTCCTGAAGGCCATCCTAAGAGAATTGAGCAAGATTCTCAGAGAAATAATATAGATGCACCTAGTCCTTCTAAAACGAAGAAAAAGAAAAATGATAGGACTTTGCATGCTTCTAGTGAACCTGTTCCTGAAACACCTGAGAATCCAAATGGTATTTCTATTTCTGATGCTAAAACTCAATCTGGTAATGAACCTGAAACTAGTGGTAATGCTGATAATAATGTTCATAATGATGCTCAACCTAGTAATGATAATGATGTAGAAATTGAACCTGCTGTTGATCTTGATAACCCACAATCAAAGAATCAACGTTATGATAAGAAAGACTTTGTTGCTAGGAAACATGGTAAAGAAAGAGAGCCTTGGGTTTAGAAACCCATGCCTTTTCCTCCCAAACCATCCAAGAAAAAGGATGATGAGGATTTTGAGTGCTTTGCTGAAATGATTAGACCTATCTTTTTGCGTATGCGATTAACTGATATGCACAAAACCAATCCTTATGCTAAGTACATGAAAGATATCATTACAAATAAAAGAAAGATACCGGAAGCTGAAATTTCCACCATGCTTGCTAATTATACTTTTAAGGGTGGAATACCAAAGAAACTTGGAGATCCCGGTGTACCAACTATACCATGCTACATTAAAAGAAACTATGTTAAAATTGCTTTATGTGATCTTGGAGCCGGTGTTAATGTTATGCCTCTCTCTTTATATCGTAGACTTGATTTGAATAAGTTGACACCTACTGAAATATCTTTGCAAATGGCTGATAAATCAACTGCTATACATGTCGGTATTTGTGAGGATGTGCCTGTTGTAGTTGCAAACGTTACTATTTTAATGGACTTTGTTATTCTTGATATTCCCGAGGACGATAGTATGTCTATTATTCTTGGAAGACCCTTTTTGAATACTGCAGGGGCTGTTATTGATTGCACTAAAGGCAATATCACTTTTCATGTTAATGGTAATGAGCATACGGTACACTTTCTGAGGAAACAACCTCAAGTTCATAGTATCAACTCTATTGGAAAAATTCCATCGATTATATTTGGAGGTTTTGAATTTCCTCTTCCTACTGTCAAGAAGAAATATGATATTCTTATTATTGAGGATGTGCATATCCCCGTTGAGGTAACATAGTGTTATTCAAAACTTCTTCGGTTCCATGTTATTCGGAATGAGTTCGTTAACAAGACTTGATCAACCTTGTTAGAGGATTCCTTTTGATGATCATGAGATGGATGAAACTAGAAGGCACAACCCTCTGTACCCCACTTTTACTTTCTGTTATTTATATTAAATAAAATAAAATAAATATGTTTCTGTCTGTTTTCTGATTATCCGTGCAATATAAAAATACCTCGAAAATAAAAGTTCTCCAAATGCCCTGAAATTTAAATATGATTTTTTCTAGAATATTTGGCACTGAGAACACAGCAGGGGGGTCAACCACCTGCCCACGAGGGTGGAGGGCGCGCCCTACCCACCTGGGTGCGCCCCCTACCTCGTGGGCCCACGGTGGCCCTCCTCCACTGATTATTTCACCCATACACTTCTTCTTCCTCCCACAAACATGAATAACCAGCTCAAACCCGAGTCCAAGCTCGTTTTGCTGCCATTTTCGATCTCCTTGCACAAAGCACCTCTCACAAAACTGCTTGGGGAGATTGTTCCTTGGTATGTGACTCCTCCATTGGTCCAATTAGTTTTTGTTCTAGTGCTTTATTCATTGCAAATTTTTGCTGCTTAGGTGACCCTGTTCTTGAGCTTGCATGTCAAATTTATATGGTTAAAAGTAGTTTTGATGCATGATATAGGCCCTAGGCACTTGTAGGAGTAGTTGCTATCAATATTATTGAGTTTGGTTTACTTTTATTTTGAAGTTACTAAAAATTTCAGATTTTTTCAGAAAATGATGAGGAGACTTTTGAGGGGCTCATCGAGCCAAAGCTCGAAGGAAAAGGCACCAAAGCCTAAGTATAATCTGCCTCGCACTGCGGAGGTTCGGGCGTTTGAATGGCCTTCCGATGATTTCTTGAGAGCAGCCGGTATTTATGAAGATTTTCATGAAATGGCTAAGAATGCAGGCCTCACCGCTTTCCTCCACGACCAATGCGATCAGTATCTCTTACTCACAAATACCTTTGTGCAAAACTTTCATTTCCATTCTATGAACTCGCCACCTACGGTGGAGTTTCATTTATATGATGAGCATAAGTAGATGTCACTTTATGATTTCTGTCGGATTTGTTTAGTCCCTTTTGAGGGCAAGACAGAAGAACCACATCGCGATGATGTGGAGGGGTTTATTGATACTATCACTGTAGGGGAAACAAGGAAGGTTTTCGATGCACGAATCACTAGCATACATTTTCCTGTTTTACGTTATTTTGCATTATTTGCTAGTCGTTGCTTAATTGGTCGCGGAAACTGTGGAAACCTTAGTATCCCTGATATTATTATTTTGCTCCACGGTTTATACAGTGATAACACTTTTAGTATGGGCGGCATTATTGCTAAACGGTTAAGTTTGAACCGTACCAAGGGCCCCATCTTTGGAGGCATCTATGCTTCGCGCCTAGCTGCACATTTTAACATACCAATTAGGCATTATGAGAAGGAACAAAAGGTGCTGCCCCGTGATTATTTAGATTATAAGAGTATGGTGGCACATGATTTTATTGTTAAGAATAGGGAAGGAGAGCTTAAATATCAATTGTTCTTTAATAAACATCATCCTGAGACTATTACCCTGCATGCTCCTTCTTTGTTTGATTTATCTTCAGGCACGTACCTTGTTACGTTGAAGGCTATTCACGCCTACCGGAACCCTGCACCAGCCGTGGAGCCAGAGCCGGAACCACAAGTTGATCCTCCACGACAGTCTAATTATCAGTGGGATCCGGAGATGATTGTCAGCCAGTGGCAATCGGAGTCTTCCTCTTCTTCTTCCCAGTACGACCCCAACTACTATTATGGATATCCGCCAGGCCAGCCGTGGCCATAGACCAACTTAGGCCAAAAGCCTAAGCTTGGGGGAGTATGTATTTCCCACCGACATTACATTTATGTTCACACACTCATTGCTAGATGTCGGTGCTCATACTTTTTCATTGTATCATCCATGCTAGTTTAATTTCCTTTTTATGCTTTTTCTTGTGTGTTTAATAAACCTTAAGAAAAACCAAAAAAAATAGTTGTAGTTTTTAATCAGTTTAATTTCCATACTTGTAGTAGTAATTAAAAAGAAAACCCAAAAATATTTCATGTTCTTCTTTTGCTTGTTGGGAGCTTTCCCGTGTAAATAGTTTTAATTCTTTTCTTTTCTTTGGGGGTCGATAGGAGAATACCATGATTAAATTGTTGAAGTGGCTCTTATATGCATAAATGTTGATCTGACAAAAGAGCCCATATTGCCTTGTCTTCTCCTGTTTTATTGAATGCTTGCAGATTCCAGCTTAGTCCAATGCACGTGCACTATTAATATTATTCACACTATTCGGTCGTGCAAGTGAAAGGCAATTATGATGATATATGATGGAATGGATGAGATGAGAAAAGCTGGTATGAACTCGACCTCTTTTGTTTTTGTAAATATGATTAGTTCATCGTTCCTGACTCAGCCTATTATGAATAAACATGTTTGCAATGACAACTAGAGATCATAGTTTCTTGTGCCATGCTTGATTAGCTATGAGTTATAATGGTTTACCTTGCATGCCAACATGCTATTGAGATAGTTCTGATGTGGTATGATAGGGTGGTATCCTCCTCTGAATGATTTAAGTGACTTGACTTGGCGCATGTTCACGCATGTAGTTGAAACAAAATCAACAGAGCCTTCACTATATTTATGTTCATGGTGGACTAAATCCTACTCATGCTTGCATTCGGTGTTGATTAATTTTAATGAATGTTCATGACTGTTGTCGCTCTCTAGCAGGTCGCTTCCCAGTCTTTTGCTAGCCTTCACCTGTACTAAGCGGGAATACTGCTTGTGCATCCAATCCCTTAAACCCCAAAGTTATTCCACATGAGTCCACTATACCTACCTATATACGGTATCTACTTGCCATTCCAAGTAAATTTGTATGTGCCAAACTCTAAACCTTCAAATAAATATCATGTTTTGTATGCTCGAATAGCTCATGTATCAACTAGGTCTGTCTGTATCTTCCATGTTAGGCGGGTTATTCTCAAGAGGAGTGGACTCCGCTCCTCACTCACGAGATAAATGGCTGGTCACCGGGATGCCCAGTCCCATGCTTTATGCAAACTAAATCAAAATAATTGCAAACAAAACTCCCCCTGGGACTCTTGTTAGTTGGAGGCACTCGTTGTTTCGAGCAAGCCATGGATTGATGCTTGTTGGTGAAAGGGAGAGTATAAACTTTACCATTTTGTTTGGGAACCGCCTATAATGTGTGTAGCATGGAAGATATCGCCATCTCTTGGTTGTTATGTTGACAATGAAAGTATACCGCTCAAAATATTATTCACCTCTATTTCAAAACCGAGCTCTGGCACCTCTACAAATCCCTGCTTCCCTCTGTGGAGGGCCTATCTATTTACTTTTATGCTGAGTCATCACACTCTTATTAAAAAGCACCAGTTGGAGAGCACAGCTGTCATTTGCATTCATTATTGTTAGTTTACATTGAGTATGACTTGACTGGATCTCTTTTACCATGAATTACAATGTCTATTCAGTCCTTGGTCTTTAAAGGTGCTCTGCATTTATGTTTTGCGGTCTCAGAAAGGGCTAGCGAGATACCATCTTGTTATATCATATTATGATTGTTTTGAGAAAGTGTTGTCATCCGAGATTTATTATTATTGCTCGCTAGTTGATTATGCTATTGATATGGGTAAACTTGAGACCTATGCGTTATTGCAAATGTGGTTAGTTATAATCTTTGCTGAAAACTTGAATGGTGGCTTTACATATTTACAACAACAAGAGCAGCAGAGTTTGTAAAAGTTTTTCTTTATCACTTTCAGTTTGTCAACTGAATTGCTTGAGGACAAGCAAAGGTTTAAGCTTGGGGGAGTTGATACGTCTCCAATGTATCTACTTTTCCAAACACTTTTGCCCTTGTTTTGGACTCTAACTTACATGATTTGAATGGAACTAACCCGGACTGATGTTGTTTTCAACAGAATTGCCATGGTGTTATTTATGTGCAGAAACAAATGTTCTCGGAATGACCTGAAACTTCACGGAGCCACTTTTCAGAAAAAATGAAAAATACCTGCAAAAGATGAAGGCCAAGGGGCCCACCACCTCTCCACGAGGGTGGAGGGCGCGCATGCCCCCCTACCTCATGGGCTCCCTGTTGCCTCTCCGACTCCAACTCCAACTCCATATATTGTGTTTCGGGGAGAAAAAAATCAGAGAGAAGAAATCATCACATTTTACGATATGGAGCCGCCGCCAAGCCCTAAAACCTCTCGGGAGGGCTGATCTGGAGTCCGTTCGGGGCTCCGGAGAGGGGAATCCGTCGCCATCGTCATCATCAACCATCCTCCATCACCAATTTCATGATGCTCACCGCCGTGCGTGAGTAATTCCATCGTAGGCTTGCTGGACGGTGATGGGTTGGATGGAATCTATCATGTAATCGAGTTAGTTTTTGTTAGGGTTTGATCCATAGTGTCCACTATGTTCTGAGATTGATGTTGCTATGACTTTGCTATGCTTAATGCTTGTCACTAGGGCCTGAGTGCCATGGTTTCAGATATGAACCTATTATGTTTTCATCAATATATGAGTGTTCTTGATCCTATCTTGCAAGTCTATAGTCACCTATTATATGTTATGATCTGTTAACCCCGAAGTGACAATAATCGGGATACTTACCGGTGATGACCGTAGTTTGAGGAGTTCATGTATTCACTATGTGTTAATGTTTTGTTCCGGTTCTCTATTAAAAGGAGGCCTTAATATCCCTTAGTTTCCGTAAGGACCCCGCTTCCATGGGAGGGTAGGACAAAGATGTCATGCAAGTTCTTTTCCATAAGCACGTATGACTATATTCGGAATACATCCTACATTATATCAATGAACTGGAGCTAGTTCTATGTCACCCTAGGTTATGACTGTTACATGATGAACCGCATCCGGCATAATTCTCTATCACCGATCCATTGCCTACAAGCTTTCCATATATTGTTCTTCGCTTATTTACTTTTTCGTTGCTATTGCTACCATCACTACAAAATACCAAAAACATTACTTTTACTATTGTTATCTTTTGTTACCGTTACCACTACTATCATATTACTTTGCTACTAAACACTTTGCTGCAGATACTAAGTTTCCAGGTGTGGTTGAATTGACAACTCAGCTGCTAATACTTGAGAGTATTCTTTGGCTCCCCTTGTGTCGAATCAATAAATTTGGGTTGAATACTTTACCCTCGAAAACTATTGTGATTCCCTATACTTGTGGGTTATCATGCCTCTCTATTTTAGAATTAGTTTTTTATACCTAGGAGCATGTGTAGAGACGGGCTCTTGCAGAGCCCACTCCTTGACTTTGTCAATGCCCTCTCTGCTCCACATAAGCGGGCTTATAGCCCAGTATTTTACTAGTACTACTTGCTATGCGGCGACAGCTGCCGTCTGAGGGGGGGAGTGCACACGGGGAGGTGGGGGGTTCTGGTGGGCCAGGGCGGTCAGAAGCGGGCTTGGAAGCGGTCCAGACTCCCGCATGGCCCACCTCACATAATCACAATATATTTCTTGGAGTCCGTGCATGGTGGGCGGGCGATCTCTTCTCCCTCCCCCGTATCTCTCTTCTCAGCCGACGCCCGCCGAGCAATTAGATTTCGTCTATCGATAGTTTATTCAATTGCAGTCCCACATGTTAGTGAAAATGCAAGACAACGCGTGTCCCCTCTGGTGAGCGGCGTGCAAGCCATACTGTCAGGGGTGCGACGCGAACGCGACGCATATGAGTCGTAAGTGTGTTGTCTTTTCCTTTTGAACTTGCAAAGCGTAACATTTTCGTGCGATCGATCAATGGAAATCCAGAACAAAATGACGAGGGTGGTGCTTTCCCGCGTGTTAGGCGGGCTAGTTTGAGTGATATGACGTGCTACAGTGTCGTCCACTGATACGTCTCCAATGTATCTATAATTTTTTTATTGTTCCATGCTATTATATTACCTGTTTTGGATGTTTAGTGGGCTTTATTATGCACGTTTATATTATTCTTGGGATTAACCTATTAACCGAAGGCCCAGTGAAAATTGCTGTTTTTTGCCTATTTCAGTGTTTCGCAGAAACGGAATATCAAACGGAACGAAACCTTCACGAGGATCTTTTTTGGAACAAACACAATTTAGGAGACTTGGAGTGGAGGTCAAGGAAGCAACGAGGCGGCCACGAGCTAGGGCGGTGCGCCCAGGGGGGTAGGCGCGCCCCCACCCTCGTGGGTCGCTCGTAGCTCCACCGACCTACTTCTTTCGCATATATATACTCTTATACCCTGAAAACAACCAGGGGAGCCACAAAACCACTTTTCCACCACCCCAATCTTCTGTACCCGTGAGATCCCATCGGGGGACCTTTTCCGGTGATCTGCCGAAGGGGGATTCGATCACGGAGGGCTTCTACATCAACACCATCGCCTCTCCGATGATGTGTGAGTAGTTTACCACAGACCTTTGAGTCCATAATTATTAGCTAGATGGCTTCTTCTCTCTCTTTGGTTCTCAATACAAAGTTCTCCTCGATGTTCTTGGAGATCTATTCGATGTAATTCTTTTTATGGTGTGTTTGCCGAGATTCGATGAATTGTGGGTTTATGATCAAGATTATCTATGAACGATATTTGATTCTTCTCTGAATTCTTATACGCTTGATTTGATATCTTTGCAAGTCTCTTCGAATTATCAATTTGGTTTGGACTACTAGATTGATCTTTCTTGCGATGGGAGAAGTGTTTAGCTTTGGGTTCAATCTTGCGGTGTCCTTTCCCAGTGACAGTAGGGGCAGCAAGGCACATATTGTATTGTTGCCATCGAGGATAAAAAGATGGGGTTTATATCATATTGCTTAAGTTTATCCCTCTACATCATGCCATCTTGCCTAATGTGTTACTCTGTTCTTATGAACTTAATACTCTAGATGCATGCTGGATAGCCGTCGATGTGTGGAGTAATAGTAGTAGATGCAGAATCATTTTGGCCTACTTGACACGGACGTGATGCCTACGTTCATGATCATGCCTAGATATCATCATAACTATGCGCTTTTCTATCAATTGCTCGATAGTAATTTGTTCACCCACCGTAATATATGCTATCTTGAGAGAAGCCACTAGTGAAACCTATGGCCCCCGGGTCTACTTTACATCATCTTAGTTTCCCGTTAACTAGCCATTTCTGTCGTTGTTTATTTTACAATCTTTATTTTCCAATCTATACAACAAAATACCAAAAATATTTATCTTATTATCTTTATCAGATCTCACTTTCGTAAGTGGCCGTGAAGGGATTGACAACCCCTTTATTGCGTTGGTTGCGAGGTTCTTGTTTGTTTGTGCAGGTACTAGGCGATTTGTGTGTAGTCTCCTACTAGATTGACACCTTGGTTCTCAAAAACTGAGGGAAATACTTACGCTACATTGCTGCATCACCCTTTCCTCTTCAAGGGAAAACCAACGCATGCTCAATAGGTAGCAAGAAGGATTTCTGGAACCGTTGCCGAGGAGATCTATGCTCAAGTCAAGACATACCAAGTACCCATCACAAACTCTTATCCCTTGCATTACATTATTTGCCATTTGCCTCTCGTTTTCCTCTCCCCCACTTCACATTTGCCTTTTCTTCGCCCTTCTTCCTTTCGTCCTTCTGTTTGCTCGTGTTACCATGTGCCTTCTATTAGCTTGCATCTTCTCTTGCTAAAAATCTATTGTTATGGATCATCATCCTCTTGCTAATCCTTTTAAAAGATCCAATTATGATGAACCAATTGCTAGTTAGTTGAGTGCACTAGAATATCTTTATGAGGTTTTGCTTGAAATTCATGAATATGAAAATTGTGATGAAGTGCTTGCTACCTCTTGAGCACTGCGTTGGTTTTCCCTTGAAGAGGAAAGGGTGATGCAGCAAAGTAGCGTAAGTATTGCCCTCAGTTTTTGAGAACCAAGGTATCAATCCAGTAGGATGCCACACGCAAGCCCCTTGTACCTACACAAACAAATAAGAACCTCACAACCAACGCGATAAAGGGGTTGTCAATCCCTTCACGGTCACTTACGAGAGTGAGATCTGATAGGGATGATAAGATAATATTTTTGGTATTTTTATGATAAAGATTAAAAGTAAAGATTGCAAATTAAAAGGTAATAGAAATAGCTTGTTGACAAAAGATTAATATGATGGAGAATAGACCCGGGGGCCATAGGTTTCACTAGTGGCTTCTCTCAAGATAGCATAAGTATTATGATGGGTGAACGAATTATTGTCGAGCAATTGATAGAAAAGCGAATAATTATGAGAATATCTAGGCATGATCATGTATATAGGCATCACGTCCGTGACAAGTAGACCAACTCCTGCCTGCATCTACTACTATTACTCCACACATCGACCGCTATCCAGCATGCATCTAGAGTATTAAATTCATAAGAATAGAGTAACGCATTAGGTAAGATGACATGGTGTAGAGTGATAAACTCAAGCAATATGGTATAACCCCCATCTTTTTATCCTCGATGGCAGCAATACAATACGTGTCGTTTCCCTTTCTGTCACTGGGATCGAGCACCGCAAGATTGAACCCAAAGCTAAGAACTTCTCCCATTGCAAGAAAGATCAATCTAGTAGGCCAAACCAAACTGATAATTCGAAGAGACTTGCAAAGATAAGCAATCATACATAAAAGATTTCAGAGAAGAATCAAATATTGTTCATAGATAGACTTGATCATAAACCCACAATTCATCGGATCTCGACAAACACATCGAAAAAAGAGTTACATCGAATAGATCTCCAAGAAGATCAAGGAGAACTTTTTATTGAGATCCAAAGAGAGAGAAGAAGCCATCTAGCTAATAACTATGGAGCCGAAGGTCTGAAGTAAACTACTCACACATCATCGGAGGGGCCATGGAGTTGATGTAGAGGCCCTCCATGATCGATGCCCCCTCCGGCGGACCTCCGGAAAAGGCCCCAAGATGGGATCTCTTGGGTACAGAAGGTTACGGCGATGGAAATAGGGTTTTGTGGTGCTCCTGGATGTTTTCAGGGTATAAGAGTATATATAGGAGTAAGAAGTAGGTCGGCTGAGCCACGAGGGGCCCACAAGGGGGGAGGGTGTGCCTAGGGGGGTAGGCGCGCCCCCCTGCCTCGTGGACTTCTTGTTTGTTTCTTGACGTCCACTCCAAGTCCTTTGGATCACGTTTGTTCCAAAATTCACATTCCCGAGGGTTTCATTCCGTTTGGATTCCGTTTGACATTCCTTTTCTGTGAAACACTAAAATAGGCAAAAAAAATAGCAAATTGCACTGGGCCTTGGGTAAGTAGGTTAGTCCCAAAAATAATATAAAAGTGTAAAATAAAGCCCATTAACATCCAAAACAGATAATATAATAGCATGGAACAATCAAAAATTATAGATACGTTGGAGACATATCAAGCATCCCCAAGCTTAATTCCTACTCGTCCTCGAGTAGGTAAATGATAAAAACATAATTTTTGATGTGGAATGCTACCTAGCATAATTCTCAATGTAATTCTCTTTATTGTGGCATGAATATTCAGATCCAAAGATTCAAGACAAAAGTCTAATATTGACATAAAAATAATAATACTTCAAGCACACTAACTAAGCAATTGTGTTTTCTCAAAATAGCATGGCCAAAGAAAGTTATCCCTACAAAATCATATAGTCTGGCTATGCTCTATCTTCACCACACAAAGTATTTAAATCATGCACAACCCCGATGAGAAGCCAAGCAATTGTTTCATACTTTTGATGTTCTCAAACTTTTTCAATCTTCACGCAATACATGAGCGCGAGCCATGGACATAGCACTATATGTGGAATAGAATGGTGGTTGTGGAGAAGACAAAAAGGGGAAGATAGTCTCACATCAACTAGGCATATCAATGGGCTATGGAGATGCCCATCAATAGATATCAATGTGAGTGAGTAGGGATTGCCATGAAACGGATGCACTAGATCTATAAGTGTATGAAAGCTCAAAAAGAAACTAAGTGGGTGTGCATCGAACTTGCTCGCTCACGAATACCTAGGGCATTTTGAGGAAGCCCATCATTGTAATATACAAGCCAAGTTCTATAATGTAAAATTCCCACTAGTATATGAAAGTGATAACATATGAGACTCTCTATCTTGAAGATCATGGTGCTACCTTGAAGCACAAGTGTGGTAAAATGATAGTAACATGTCCCTTCTCTCTTTTTCTCTCATTTTTTTATTTGGGCCTTCTTCTCTTTTTTATAGCCTCTTTTTTTTTCTTTTTTGTCCGGAGTCTCATCCCGACTTGTGGGGGAATCATAGTCTCCATCATCCTTTCCTCACTTGGGACAATGCTCTAATAATGATGATCATCACACTTTATTTACTTACAACTCAAGAATTACAACTCAATTCTTAGAACAAAATATGACTCTATGTGAATGCCTCCGGCGGTGTACCAGGATGTGCAATTACTCGTGAGTGACATGTATGAAAGAATTATGAATGGTGGCTTTGCCACAAATACGATGTCAACTACATGATCATGCAAAGCAATATGACAATGATGAAGCGTGTCATAACAAACGAAACGGTGGAAAGTTGCATGGCAATATATCTCTGAATGGCTATGGAAATGCCATAATAGGTAGGAATGGTGGATGTTTTGAGGAAGGTATATGGTGAGTTTATGGTACCGGCGAAAGTTGTGCGGTACTAGAGAGGCTAGCAATGGTGGAAGGGTGAGAGTGCGTATAATCCATGGACTCAATATTAATCATAAAGAACTCACATACTTATTGCAAAAATCTATTAGTTATCGAAACAACGTACTACGCGCATGCTCCTAGGGGGATAGATTGGTAGAAAAAGACCATCGCTCGTCCCCGACCGCCACTCATAAGGAAGACAATCAATAAATAAATCATGCTCCGACTTCATCACATAACGGTTCACCATACGTGCATGCTATGGGAATCACAAACTTTAGAACAAGTACTTCTCAAATTCACAACTACTAAACTAGCACACTCTAACATTACCACCTTTATATATCAAAACAATTATCAAGTATCAAACTTCTCATAGTATTCAATGCACTTTTTATGATAGTTTTTATTATACCGATCTTGGATGCCTATCATATTAGGACTAAATTCATAACCAAAGAAAATTACCATGCTGTTCTAAAGGACTCTCAAAATAATATAAGTGAATCATGAGAGATCAATAATTTCTATAAAATAAAACCACCACCGTGCTCTAAAAGATATAAGCGAAGCACTAGAGCAAAATTATCTAGCTCAAAAGATATAAGTGAAGCACATAGAGTATTCTAATAAATTCAGATTCATGTGTGTCTCTCCCAAAAGGTGTGTACAGCAAGGATGATTGTGGTAAACTAAAAATCAAAGACTCAGATCATACAAGACGCTCCAAGCAAAACACATATCATGTGGTGAATAAAAATATAGCCCTAAGTAAAGTTACCGATGGACGAAGACGAAAGAGGGGATGCCTTCCGGGCATCCCCAAGCTTAGGCTTTTGGTTGTCCTTAAATTTTACCTTGGGGTGCCTTGGGAATCCCCAAACTTTGATCTTTCCACTCCTTGTTACATAATCCATCAAATCTTTACCCAAAACTTGAAAACTTCACAACACAAAACTTAAAAGAAAATCTCGTGAGCTCCGTTAGCAAAAGAAAACAAACCACCACTTCAAGGTACTCTAATGAACTCATTATTTATTTATATTGGTGTTAAACCTACTTTATTCCAACTTTTCTATGGTTCATAAACTCTATTACTAACCATAGATTCATCAAAATAAGCAAACAACACACGAAAAACAGAATCTGTCAAAAACAGAACAGTCTATAGTAATATGTAGGTTTCGAATACTTCTGGAACCCCAAAAATTCTAAAATAAATTGCTGGACGCTAGGAATTTATCTATTAATCATCTGCAAAAATAATTAACTAAGTAGCACTCTCCAGTAAAAAAATGGAAGCAAATCTCGTGAGCGCTAAAGTTTCTGTTTTTTACAGCAAGATCGCAAAGACTTTCCCCAAGTCTTCCCAAAGGTTCTACTTGGCACAAACACTAATTAAAAGCATAAAACCACATCTAAACAGAGGCTAGATGAATTATTTATTACTAAACAGAATCAAAAAGCAAGAAATAAAAATAAAATTGGGTTGCCTCCCAACAAGCGTTATCGTTTAACGCCCCTAGCTGGGCATAAAAGCAAGGATAGATCTAAGTATTGTCATCTTTGGTATTGGGAAAGAAAAGAGAAAATTTATTTTCTATAGCATTTATCTTTCTATTTTGAGAGAGCACGTGGCCATTAATGGTGTAAGAAAGATTAAGCACGTTACGGAAATATTCATCTAAACTAGCCCTCATTTCTTTGATAATTTCATTTTTGGTAAAAGCACAAAAGGGAGGTGGATTCCACCTTCTCACTCATGGGGTGCCCAAATGTAGTTTTCATATTTTCATAAGTATCTATGGGATCCCCCTAAAGAAAACCTTCTTCAAAAATAGAATCTATAACTTGTTTAAACGAAGAGGGTAAACCAATATAAAAGCTTTTCAGGTATATCTCAATTTGATATTGTGGCACATAGCTAGCTCAGATCCTTAATAGCCTATCCCAAGCATCTCTCAAAGATTCATCAAGTAAATAACGAAAAATTCCGGGATCATCTTTATCAAAATTATTCAAACTCTCATTGATAACCCCGGTAGGTCTTTCCATAGCATCATTATTTACGAGCTTAGAGAGGACAGAGGGACTATCTAGAGTAAAACCCGGGAGAGGACCCATAGCCCTTTTTGTTGGGGAACGTAGTAATTTCAAAAAAATTCCTATGCACACGCAAGATCATGGTGATGCATAGCAACGAGAGGGGAGAGTGTTGTCTACGTACCCTCGTAGACCGGAAGCCGAAGCGTTAGCACAACGCGGTTGATGTAGTCGTACGTCTTCACGGCCCGACCGATCAAGCACCGAAACTACGGCACCTCCGAGTTCTAGCACACGTTCAACTCGATGACGATCCCCGCACTCTGATCCAGCAGAATGCCAGGGAAAAGTTCCGTCAGCACGACGGCGTGGTGATGATCTTGATGTTCTACCGTTGCAGGGCTTCGCCTAAGCACCGCTACAATATTATCGAGGATTATGGTGGAGGAGGCACCGCACACGGCTAATAGATCTCAAGGATCAATTGTTGTGTCTAGAGGTGCCCCCCTGCCCCCGTATATAAAGGAGAAAGGGGGAGGGGCGGCCGGCCAGGAGGAGGCACACCAGGGAGGAGTCCTACTCCTACCGGGAGTAGGACTCCCTCCTTTCGTTGTCCAACTAAGAGAGGGGGAAGGAATGGAGAGAGGAGAGAAAGGAAAGGGGGGGCGGCGTCCCTCCCTCCTTGTCCAATTCGGACTAGAGGGAGAGGGGCATGCAGCCTGCCCTGGCCGCCCCTCCTCTGCTCCACTTTGGGCCCATGAGGCCCATTAACCCCCGGGGGGGTTCCGGTAACCCCCGGTACTCCGTTTTATATCCGATAACTCCCGGAACCATTCCTGTGTCCGAATATAGTCGTCCAATATATCAATCTTTGTGTCTCGACTATTTCGAGACTCCTTGTTATGTCCGTGATCACATCCGGGACTCCGAACAACCTTCGGTACATCAAAATATATAAACTCATAATGAAACTGTCATCGTAACGTTAAGCGTGCGGACCCTACGGGTTTGAGAACAATGTAGACATGACCGAGACACGTCTCCGGTCAATAACCAATAGCTGAACCTGGATGCTCATATTGGCTCCTACATATTCTACGAAGATCTTTTATCGGTCAGACCGCATAACAACATACGTTGTTCCCTTTGTCATCGGTATGTTACTTGCCCGAGATTTGATCGTCGGTATCTCAATACCTAGTTCAATCTTGTTACCGGCAAGTCTCTTTACTCGTTCCGTAATACATCATCCTACAACTAACTCATTAGTTGCAATGCTTGCAAGGCTTAAGTGATGTGCATTACCGAGAGGGCCCAGAGATACCTCTCCGACAATCGGAGTGACAAATCCTAATCTCGAAATACGCCAACCCAACAAGTACCTTCGGAGACACCTGTAGAGCACCTTTATAATCACCCAGTTACGTAGTGACGTTTGGTAGCATTCAAAGTGTTCCTCCGGTAAACGGGAGTTGCATAATCTCATAGTCATAGGAACATGTATAAGTCATGAAGAAAGCAATAGCAACAAACTAAACGATCAAGTGCTATGCTAACGGACTGGGTCAAGTCAATCACATCATTCTCCTAATGATGTGATCCCATTAATCAAATGACAACTCATGTCTATGGTCAGGAAACATAACCATCTTTGATCCATGAGCTAGTCAAGTAGAGGAATACTAGTGACACTCTGTTTGTCTATGTATTCACACATGTATTATGTTTCCGGTTAATACAATTCTAGCATGAATAATAAACATTTATCATGATATAAGGAAGTAAATAATAACTTTATTATTGTCTCTAGGGCATATTTCCTTCAGTCTCCCACTTGCACTAGAGTCAATAATCTAGTTCACATCGCCATGTGATTTAATACCAATAATTCACATCACCATGTGATTAACACCCATAGTTCACATCGACATGTAACCAACACCCAAAGGGTTTACTAGAGTCAATAATCTAGTTCACATCGCTATGTGATTAACACCCAAAGAGTTCTAAGGTGTGATCATGTTTTGCTTGTGAGAGAAGTTTAGTCAACGGGTCTGCCACATTCAGATCTGTAAGTATTTTGCAAATTTCTAAGTCAACAATGCTCTGCACAGAGCTACTCTAGCTAATTGCTCCCACTTTCAATATGTACCCAGATTGAGTTTAAAGTCATCTGGATCAGTGTCAAAATTTGCATCGACGTAACCCTTTACGACGAACCTTTTGTCACTTCCATAATCGAGAACATATCCTTATTCCACTAAGGATAATTTTCACCAATGTCCAGTGATCTACTCCTAGATCACTATTGTACTCCTTTGCCAAACTCAGGGTAGGGTATACAATAGGTCTGGTACACAACATGGCATACTTTATAGAACCTATGGCTGAGGCATATGGAATGACTTTCATTCTCTCTCTATCTTCTACCGTGGTCGGGTTTTTGAGTCTTACTCAACTTCATACCTTGTAACATAGGCAAGAACTCCTTCTTTGACTGTTTCATTTTGAACTACTTCAAAATCTTGTCAAGGTATGTACTCATTGAAAAACTTATCAAGCGTCTTGATCTATCTCTATAGATCTTGATGCTCAATATGTAAGCAGCTTCACCGAGGTCTTTCTTTGAAAAAACTCCTTTCAAACATTCCTTTATGCTTTGCGGAATAATTCTACATCATTTCCAATCAACAATATGTCATGCATATACTTATCAGAAATGTTGTAGTGCTCCCACTCACTTTTTTGTAAATATAGGCTTCACCGCAAGTCTGTATAAAACTATATGCTTTGATCAACTTATCAAAGCGTATATTCCAACTCCGAGATGCTTGCACCAGTCCATAGATGGATCGCTGGAGCTTGCATATTTTGTTAGTACCTTTAGGATTGACAAAACCTTCTGGTTGCATCATATACAACTCTTCTTTAATAAATCCATTAAGGAATGTAGTTTTGTTTATCCATTTGCCAGATTTCATAAAATGCGGCAATTGCTAACATGATTCGGACAAACTTAAGCATAGATACGAGTGAGAAACTCTCATCGTAGTCAACACCTTGAACTTGTCGAAAACCTTTTTGTGACAATTCTAGCTTTGTAGATAGTAACATTACTATCAGTGTCTATCTTCCTCTTGAAGATCCATTTAATCTCAATGGCTTGATGATCAATGGGCAAGTCAATCAAAGTCCATACTTAATTCTCATACATGGATCTCATCTCAGATTTCATGGCCTCAAGCCATTTCGCGGAATCTGGGCTCATCATCGCTTCCTCATAGTTCATAGGCTCGTCATGGTCAAGTAACATGACCTCCAGAACAGGATTACCGTACCACTCTGGTGCGGATCTCACTCTGGTTTACCTACGAGGTTCGATAGTAACTTGATCTGAAGTTACATGATCATCATCATTAGCTTCCTCACTAATTGCTGTAGTAGTCACAGGAACAGATTTCTGTGATGAACTACTTTCCAATAAGGGAGCAGGTACAGTTACCTCATCAAGTTCTACTTTCCTCCCACTCACTTCTTTCGAGAGAAACTCCTTCTCTAGAAAGGATCCATTCTCAGCAACGAATAACTTGCCTTCAGATCTGTGATAGAAGGTGTACCCAATAGTTTCTTTTGGGTATCCTATGAAGATTTACTTCTCCAATTTGGGTTCAAGCTTATCATGTTGAAACTTTTTCACATAAGCATCGCAGTCCCAAACTTTAATAAACGACAGCTTAGGTTTCTCGCGAAACCACAGTTCATACGGTGTCATCTCCACGGATTTAGATGGTGCCCTATTTAACGTGAATGTAGCTGTCTCTAATGCATAACCCCAAAACGATAGTGGTAGATCAGTAAGAGACATCATAGGTCGTACTATATCTAATAAAGTACGGTTATGACGTTCGGACACACCATTACCCTGTGGTGTTCCAGGTGGCATGACTAGTGAAACTATTTCACATTGTTTTAACTGAAGGCCAAACTCGTAACTCAAATATTCTCCTCCACGATCAGATCGTAGAAACTTTATTTTCTTGTTACGATGATTTTCCACTTCACTCTGAAATTATATGAACTTTTCAAATATTTCAGACTTTTGTTTCATCAAGTAGATATACTCATATCTGCTCAAATCATCTGTGAAGATCAGAAAATAATGATACCTGCCGTGAGCTTCAATATTCATCGGACCACATACATCAGTATGTATGATTTCCAACAAATCTGTTGCTCACTGCATTGTTCCAGAGAATGGAGTCTTAGTCATCTTGCCCATGAGGCATGGTTCGCAAGCATCAACTGATTCATAATCAAGTGATTCCAAAAGCCCATCAACATGGATTTTCTTCATGCGCTTTACACCAATATGACCTAAACGGCAGTGCCACAAATAAGTTGCACTATCATCATTAACTTTGCATCTTTTTGGCTTGAATATTATGAATATGTGTCTCACTACGATGATCCAACAAACCATTTTTGTTGGTGTGTATGAACATCGAAGGTTCTATTCCTGTAAACAGAACAACTATTGTTCTCTAACTTAAATGAATAACCGTATTGCAATAAACATGATCAAATCATATTTATGCTCAACATAAACACCAAATAACACTTATTTAGGTTCAACACTAATCCCGAAAGTATAGGGAGTGTGCGATGATGATCATATCAATCTTGGAACCAATTCCAACACACATCGTCACTTCACCCTTAACTAGTTCATGTTCATTCTGTAACTCATGTTTCGAGTTGCTAATTTTAGCAACCGAACAAGTATCAAATACTCAGGGGCTACTATAAATACTAGTAAGGCACACATCAATAACCTGTATATCAAATATACCCTTTGTTCACTTTGCCATCTTTCTTATCCACCAAATATTCAGGGAATTTCCGCTTCCAGTGATCATTTCCTTTGCAGTAGAAGCACTCGGTTTCAGGGTTTGGTCCAGCTTTGGGCTTCTTCATGGGAGTGACAACTTGCTTGTCATTCTACTTGAAGTTCCCTTTCTTTCCCTTTGCCCTTTTCTTGAAACTAGTGTTCTTGTCAATCATCAACACTTGATGCTCTTTCTTGATTTCTACCTTCGTCGATTTCAACATCACGAAGAGCTCGGGAATCGTTTTCGTAATCCCTTGCATACTATAGTTCATCACGAAGTTCTAGTAACTTGGTGATGGTGACGAGAGAACTCTGTCAAACACTATCTTGTCTATAAGATTAACTCCTACTTGATTCAAGCGATTGTAGTACCCAGACAATCTGAGCATATGCTCACTGCTTGAGCTATTCTCCTCCATCTTTTAGCTATAGAACTTGTTGGAGACTTCATATCTCTCAACTCGGGTATTTGCTTGAAATATTTAACTTCAACTTGTAGAACATCTCATATGGTCCATGACGTTCAAAACGTCTTTGAAGTCCTGATTCTAAGTCGTTTAAGCATGGTGCACTAAACTATCAAGTAGTCATCATATTGAGCTAGCCAAACGTTCATAATGTCTACATCTGCTCCTGCAATAGGCCTGTCATCTAGCAGTGCATTAAGGACATAATTATTCTGTGCAGCAATGAGGATAATCCTCAGATCACGAATCCAATCCACATCATTGCTACTAACATCTTTCAACTTAATTTTCTCTAGGAACATATCAAAAATAAAATAGGGGAGCTAAACGCGAGCTATACAACATAGATATGCTAATACTACCAGGACTAAGTTCATGATAAATTAAAGTTCAATTAATCATATTACTTAAGAACTCCCACTTAGATAGACATCCCTCTAATCCTCTAAGTGATCACGTGATCCAAATCAACTAAACCATGTCCGATCATCACGTGAGATGGAGTAGTTTCAATGGTGAACATCACTATGTTGATCATATCTACTATATGATTCATGCTCGACCTTTCGGTCTCCGTGTTCCGAGGCCATATCTGTTATATGCTAGGCTCGTCAAGTTTAACATGAGTATTCCGCGTGTGCAACTGTTTTGCACCCGTTGTATTTGAACGTAGAGCCTATCACACCCGATCATCACGTGGTGTCTCAGCACGAAGAACTTTCGCAATGGTGCATACTCAGGGAGAACACTTATACTTTGATAATTTTCATGAGGGATCATCTTATAATGCTACCGTCAATCAAAGCAAGATAAGATGCATAAAAGATAAACATCACATGCAATCAATATAAGTGATATGATATTGGCCATCATCATCTTATACTTGTGATCTCCATCTCCGAAGTACCGTCATGATCACCATCGTCACCGGCGTGACACCTTGATCTCCATTGTAGCATCGTTGTCGTCTCGCCAATCTTATGCTTTCACGACTATCGCTACCACTTAGTGATAAAGTAAAGCATTACAGCGCGATTGCATTGCATACAATAAAGCGACAACCATATGGCTCCTGGCAGTTGCCGATAACTCGGTTACAAAACATGATCATCTCATACAATAAAATTTAGCATCATGTCTTGACCATATCACATCACAACATGCCCTGCAAAAACAAGTTAGACGTCCTCTACTTTGTTGTTGCAAATTTTACGTGGCTGCTACGGGCTTAGCAAGAACCATTCTTACCTACGCATCAAAACCACAACAATAGTTTGTCAAGTTGGTGCTGTTTTAACCTTCGCAAGGACCGGGCGTAGCCACACTTGGTTCAACTAAAGTTGGAGAAACTGACACCCGCCAGCCACCTGTGTGCAAAGCACGTCGGTAGAACCAGTCTCGCGTAAGCGTACGCGCAATGTCGGTCTGGGCCGCTTCATCCAACAATACCGCCGAACCAAAGTATGACATGCTGGTAAGCAGTATGACTTATATCGCCCACAACTCACTTGTGTTCTACTCGTGCACAACATCAACGCATAAAACCTAGGCTCAGATGCCACTGTTGGGGAACGTAGTAATTTCAAAAAAATTCCTACGCACACGCAAGATCATGGTGATGCATAGCAATGAGAGGGGAGAGTGTTGTCTACGTACCCTCCTAGACCAGAAGCGGAAGCGTTAGCACAACGCGGTTGATGCAGTCGTACGTCTTCATGGCCCGACCGATCAAGCACCGAAACTACGGCACCTCCGAGTTCTAGCACACATTTAGCTCGATGACGATCCCCGGACTCCGATCCAGTAGAATGTCGGGGAAGAGTTCCATCAGCACAACAGCGTGGTGACGATCTTGATGTTCTACCATCGCAGGGCTTCGCCTAAGCACCGCTAAAATATTATCGAGGATTATGGTGGAGGAGGGCACCGCACACGACTAATAGATCTCAAGGATCAATTGTTGTGTCTAGAGGTGTCCCCCGCCCCCGTATATAAAGGAGCAAGGGGAAGGGGCGGCCGGCCAGGAGGAGGCGCGCCAGGGAGGAGTCCTACTCCTACCGGGAGTAGGACTCCCTCCTTTCTTTGTCCAACTAGGAGAGGGGGGAGGAAGGGAGAGAGGAGAGAAAGGAAAGGGGGGCACCGCCTCTCCCTCCTTGTCCAATTCGGACTAGAGGGGGAGGGGGCGCGCAGCCTGCCCTGGCCGCCCCTCCTCTGCTCCACTTTGGGCCCATGAGGCCCATTAACCCTCGGGGGGTTCCGGTAACCCCCGGTACTCCGTTTTATATCCGATAACTCCCGGAACCATTACTATGTCCGAATATAGTCGTCCAATATATCGATCTTTATGTCTCGACTATTTTGAGACTCCTCATTATGTCCTGATCACATCCGGGACTCCGAACAACCTTCGGTACATCAAAATATATAAACTTATAATGAAACTGTCATCGTAACGTTAAGCGTGCGGACCCTATGGGTTCGAGAACAATGTAGACATGACCGAGACACGTCTCCGGTCAATAACCAATAGCGGAACCTGGATGCTCATATTGGCTCCTACATATTATACGAAGATCTTTTATTAGTCAGACCGCATAACAACATATGTTGTTCCCTTTGTCATCGGTATGTTACTTGCCCGAGATTTGATCGTCGGTATCTCAATACCTAGTTCAATCTCGTTACCGGCAAGTCTCTTTACTCGTTCCGTAATACATCATCCTGCAACTAACTCATTAGTTGCAATGCTTGCAAGGCTTAAGTGATGTGCATCACCAAGAGGGCCCAGAGATACCTCTCCGACAGTCGGAGTGACAAATCCTAATCTCGAAATACACCAACCCAACAAGTACCTTCAGAGACACCTGTAGAGCACCTTTATAATCACCCAGTTACGTAGTGACGTTTGGTAGCACACAAAGTGTTCCTCCGGTAAACGGGAGTTGCATAATCTCATAGTCATAGGAACATGTATAAGTCATGAAGAAAGCAATAGCAACAAACTAAATGATCAAGTGCTATGCTAACGGAATGGGTCAAGTCAATCACATAATTCTCCTAATGATGTGATCCCGTTAATCAAATGACAACTCATGTCTATGGTCAGGAAACATAACCATCTTTGATCAACGAGCTAGTCAAGTAGAGGCATACTAGTGACACTCTGTTTGTCTATGTATTCACACATGTATTATGTTTCCGGTTAATACAATTCTAGCATGAATAATAAACATTTATCATGATATAAGGAAGTAAACAATAACTTTATTATTGCCTCTAGGGCAGATTTCCTTCACTTTTTGAATCGGCCATGGCACAACAAAAATAAGCGGGGAAAGGCGAATAAAACGGCAAGGGTGAAGTGGGGGAGAGGAAAACGAGAGGCAAATGGCAAATAATGTAATGCGAGGGATAAGAGTTTGTGTTGGGTACTTGGTATGTCTTGACTTGTGCGTAGACTCCCCGGCAACAGCACCAAAAATCCTTCTTGCTACCTCTTGAGCACTGCGTTGGTTTTCCCTTGAAGAGGAAAGGGTGATGCAGCAAAGTAGCATAAGTATTTCCCTCAGTTTTTTAGAACCAAGGTATCAATCCAGTAGGAGGCCACACGTAAGTCCCTCGTACCTACACAAACAAATAAGAACCTCACAACCAACACGATAAAGGGGTTGTCAATGCCTTCACGGTCACTTATGAGAGTGAGATCTAATAGAGATGATAAGATAATATTTTTGGCATTTTTATGATAAAGATTAAAAGTAAAGATTGCAAAATAAAAGGTAATAGAAATAGCTTGTTGACGGAAGATTAATATAATGGAGAATAGACCCGGGGGCCATAGGTTTCACTAGTGGCTTATCTCAAGATAGCATAAGTATTACGGTGGGTGAATGAATTACTGTCGACCAATTGATAGAAAAGCGAATAATTATGAGAATATCTAGGCATGATCATGTATATAGGCATCACGTCCATGACAAGTAGACCGACTCCTGCCTGCATCTACTACTATTACTCCACACATCAACCGCTATCCAGCATGCATCTAGAGTATTAAGTTCATAAGAACAGAGTAACGCATTAGGTAAGATGACATGGTGTAGAGGGATAAACTCAAGCAATATGGTATAAACCCCGTCTTTTTATCCTCGATGGCAACAATACAATACGTGTCGTTTCCCTTTCTGTCACTGGGATCGAGCACCGCAAGATTGAACCGAAAGCTAAGCACTTCTCCCATTGCAAGAAAGATCAATCTAGTAGTCCAAACCAAACTGATAATTCAAAGAGACTTGCAAAGATAACCAATCATACATAAAAGATTTTAGAGAAGAATCAAATATTGTTCATAGATAGACTTGATCATAAACCCACAATTCATCGGATCTCGACAAACACACCGCAAAAAGAGTTACATCGAATAGATCTCCAAGAAGATCGAGGAGAACTTTGTATTGAGATCCAAAGAGAGAGAAGAAGCCATCTAGCTAATAACTATGGGCCTGAAGGTCTGAACTGAACTACTCACACATCATTGGAGGGGCCATGGAGTTGATGTAGAGGCCCTCCATGATCAATGCCCCCTCCGGTGGAGCTCCGGAAAAGGCCCCAAGATGGGATCTCTTGGGTACAGAAGGTTGCGGCGGTGGAAATAGGGTTTCGTGGTGTTCCTGGATGTTTTCAGGGTATAAGAGTATATATAGGAGGAAGAAGAAGGTCGGCTGAGCCACAAGAGGCCCACGAGGGGGGAGAGCGCGCCCAAGGGGGGTAGGCACGCCCCCCTGCCTCGTGGACTCCTTGTTTGTTTCTTGACGTCCACTCACAGTCCTCTGGATCACGTTTGTTCCAAAAATCACGTTCTCGAAGATTTCATTCCGTTTGGATTCCGTTTGATATTCCTTTTCTGCGAAACACTGAAATAGGCAAAAAAACAAGAATTTGCACTGGGCCTTGGGTTAGTAGGTTAGTCCCAAAAATAATATAGAGGTGTAAAATAAATCCCATTAACATCCAAAACAGATAATATAATAGCATGGAACAATAAAAATTATAGATGCGTTGGAGACGTATAAGTGCTTTATGAAGTGATTCACGATAGATCTTTGAATAAACAGCATGATTGCAATAATGTTATTATAAATTATATTGATGACAATTGTGCTAATAATATGCAAAACCCTAAGCTTGGGCATGCTATTTTTGCTGTGCCCACTACTTGTTGCAATGATCATGATTGGGGTGATTCTTCTTACGATCTTGAAAATTTATTTAAGCCCCATGATGAATATGAGATTGATAATAGTGTTTGCAATATTATTGAAAGTGGGTTTGGAAGAGTGTCAACTTTAGATCCCACAGATTTTTATAATGTTCAATCTTATGATTTTTTTATAAAAGTGGGTTTGGAGAGGTCATGACTTTAGTTAATGTTGATCCCACTATTTTGGAAGAGTGTCAACTTTGCATGCATGTGGATCATGTTGAAAATATTTTATGTGATAGCTATTTTGTTGAATTTTCCTATGATCCCACATGTACTTATTATGAGAGAGAAAAATATGATTGTAGAAATGTTTATGTTACTAAATTACCTCTCGTTATGTTGAGATTGTTGTTGTTTCTTTCCGCTTCTTTGCATATGCTAGTTTTTGCTTGCTGTGATAATTTGTTTGCCTATAAGATGCCTATGCATAGGAAGTATGTTAGACTTAGATGTGTCTGTCACGTGTTTCATGATGCTCTCTTTGTGCTTCAATTCTTGTCTTTCATGTGAGCATCATTAAAATTATAGATGCCTAGCTGGGGGCGTTAAACAATAGCGCTTGTTGGGATGCAACCCAATTTTATTTTTGTTCCTGTTTAGTAATAAATAAGTCATCCATCCTCTGTTATGATTGTGTTTTTTATGTTTTAATTAGTGTTTGTGCCAAGTAAAGCCTTTAGGATCTTCTTGGATGATTGTTGTTTGATCTTGCTGAAAAAAACAGAAAGTATGCGCTCACGAGAATAATTTTTAGGTTTTTACCAGGGAGCGATAAAATACCAATTCCAACTGCAGTAGATCAATGCACAAATTATTTAGGACGTCCTAATTTATAAGGATTTTTGGAGTTACATAAGTATTTGAAACTTCCAGATTGCTACAGACTGTTCTGTTTTTGACAGATTCTGTTTTTCGTGTGTTGTTTGCTTATTTTGATAAACCTATGGCTAGTATCGGGGGGTATGAACCATATAGAAGTTGTACTACAGTAGGTTTAACACCAATATAAATAAAGAATGAGTTCATTACAGTACATTAAAGTGGTGGTTTGTTTTCTTATACTAACGGAGCTCATGAGATTTTCTGTTGAGTTTTGTGTTGTGAAGTTTTCAAGTTTTTGGGTAAAGATTTGATGGATTTTGGAACAAGGAGTGGAAAGAGCATAATCTTGGGGATGCCCAAGGCACCCCAAGGTAAAATTCAAGGACAACCAAAAGCCTAAGCTTGGGGATGCCCCGAAAGGCATCCCATCTTCCGTCTTCATCTATCGGTAACTTTACTTGAGGCTATATTTTTATTCACCAGATGATATGTGTTTTGCTTGGAGCGTCTTGTATGATTTGAGTCTTTGCTTTTTTTGTTTACCACAATCATCCTTGCTGTACACACCTTTTGGAGAGACACACATGAATCGGAATTTATTAGAATACTCTATGCGCTTCACTTATATCTTTTGAGCTAGATAATTTTACTCTAGTGCTTCACTTATACCTTTTTAGAGCACGGTGGTGGTTTTATTTTATAGAAATTATTGATCTCTCATGCTTCACCTATATTATTTTAAGAGTCTTTTAGAACAGCATGGTAATTTTCTTTGGCTATAAAATTAGTCCTAATATGATAGGCATCTATGATGGGTAAAAACTTTCATATAGAGTGCATTAAATACTATGAGAAGCTTGATACTTGATAATAATTTTGAGATATAAAGGTGGTAATATTAGAGTCGTGATAGTTGAGTAATTGTGTAATTGAGACATACTTGTGTTGAAGTTGGCAAGTCCCGTAGCATGCACGTATGGTAAACGTTGTGTGACAAATTTGAAGCATGAGGTGTTCTTTGATTGCTTTCCTTATGAGTGGCGGTCGGGGACGAGCGATGGTCTTTTCCTACCAATCTATCCCCCTAGGAGCATGCGCGTAGTGCTTGGTTTTGATGACTTGTAGATTTTTGCAATAAGTATGTGATTTCTTTATGACTAATGTTGAATCCATGGATTATACGCACTCTCACCCTTCCATCATTGCTAGCCTCTTCGGTACCGTGCATTGCCCTTTCTCACCTCGAGAATTGGTGCAAACTTTGTCGATGCATCCAAAACCCATGATATGATACGCTCTATAACACATAAGCCTCCTTATATCTTCCTCAAAACAGCCACCATACCTACCTATTATGGCATTTCCATAGCCATTCCAAGATATATTGTCATGCAACTTTCCACCGTTCAGTTTATTACGACACGCTCCATCATTGTCATATTGCTTTGCATGACCATGTAGTTGACATCATATTTGTGTCAAAGCTAGCCTCATAATTCTTTCATACATGTCACTCTTAATTCGTTGCATATCCCGTACACCACCGGAGGCATTCACATAGAGTCATATTTTGTTCTAAGTATCGAGTTGTAATTCTTGAGTTGTAAGAAAATAAAAGTGTGATGATTTTAATTATTAGAGCATTGTCCCATGTGAGAAAAGGATGATTGAGACTATGATTCCCCCACAAGTCGGGATGAGATTCCGGACGAAAAAAAAGGTGGCCATAAAAAAAGAGAAAAAGGCCCAAATAAAAAAATGAGAGAAAAAGAGAGAAGGGGCAATGTTAATATCCTTTTTCCACACTTGTCCTTCAAAGTAGCACCATGATATTCATGATAGAGAATCTCTTATTTTGTCACTTTCATATACTAGTGGGAATTTTTCATTATAGAACTTGACTTGTATATTCCAATGATGGGCTTCCTCAAAATGCCCTAGGTCTTCATGAGCAAGCAAGTTGGATGCACACCCACTTAGTTTCTTTTGTTGAGCTTTCATATATTTATAGCTCTAGTGCATCCGTTGCATGGCAATCCCTACTCCTTGCATTGACATCAATTGATGGGCATCTCCATAGCCCATTGATTAGCCGCATCAATGTGAGACTTTCTCCCTTTTGTCTTCTCACACAACCTCCATCATCATATTCTATTCCACCCATAGTGCTATGTCCATGGCTCGTGCTCATATATTGCGTGAAAGTTGAAAGATTTGAAAAGGCTAAGTATGAAACAATTGCTTGGCTTGTCATCGGGGTTGTGCATGATGGGAGCATTTTGTGTGACGAAAATGAAGCATGGCCAAACTATATGATTTTGTAGGGATAAGCTTTCTTTGGCTATGTTATTTTGATAAGACATAATTGCTTGGTTAACATGCTTGAAGTATTATTATTTTTATGTCAATATTGAACTTTTGTCTAGAACCTTTTGGATCTAAACATTCATGCCGCAATAAAGAGAATTACATTGAAAATTATGTTAGGTAGCATTCCACATCAAAAAATCTGTTTTTATCATTTACCTACTCGAGGACGAGCAGGAATTAAGCTTGGGGGTGCTTGATACGTCTCCAATGTATCTATAATTTTTGATTGTTCCATGTTATTATATTACCTATTTTGGATGTTTAATGGGCTTTATTATGCACTTTTATATTATTTTTGGGACTAACCTATTAACCGAAGGCCCAATGCAAATTGTTGTTTTTTTGCCTATTTCAGTGTTTCACAGAAAAGGAATATCAAACGGAATCCAAACAGAATGAAACCTTCGCGAGGATCTTTTTTCGAACAAACGCAATCCAGAAGACTTGGAGTGGAGATCAAGGAAGCAACAAGGAGGCCACGAGGTAGGGCGGCCTGATACGTCTCCAACGTATCTATAATTTTTGATTGTTCCATGCTATTATATTACCTGTTTTGGATGTTTAATGGGCTTTAATATACCTTTTTATATTATTTTTGGGACTAAAGGCCCGGTGCAAATTGTTGTTTTTTTTGCCTATTTCAGTGTTTCGTAGAAAAGGAATATCAAATGGAATCCAAACGGAATGAAACCTTCAGGAGAGTTATTTTTGGAACAAATGTGATCCAGGAGACTTGGAGTTGACGTCAAGAAAGAAGCGAGGAGGCCACGAGGCAGGGAGGCGCGCCCAGGGGGTAGGCGCGCCCCCACCCTCATGGGCCCCTTGCCGCTCCACCGACGTACTTCTTCCTCCTATATATACTCATATACCCCGAAAACATCCAGGAGCACCACGAAACCCTATTTCCACTGCCGCAACCTTCTGTACCTGTGAGATCCCATCTTGGGGCCTTTTCGGGCGCTCTGCCGGAGGGGGAATTGATCACGGACGGCTTCTACATCAACACCATAGCCTCTCCGATGATGTGTGAGTAGTTTACCACAGACCTTCGGGTCCATAGTTATTAGCTAGATGGCTTCTTCTCTCTCTTTGGATCTCAATACAAAGTTCTCCTCGATCTTCTTGGAGATCTATTCGATATAACTCTTTTTGCAGTGTGTTTGTCGAGATCCGATTAATTGTGGGTTTATGATTTGATTATCTATGAATATTATTTGATTCTTCTCTGAATTCTTATAAGCATGAATTGATATCTTTGCAAGTCTCTTCGAATTATCGGTTTAGTTTGGCCTACTAGATTGATCTTTCTTGCAATGGGAGAAGTGCTCAGCTTTGTGTTCAATCTTGCGGTGTCCTTTCCCAGTGACAGCAGGGGCAGCAAGGCACGTATTGTATTGTCGCCATCGAGGATAAAAAGATGGGGTTTATATCATATTGCTTGAGTTTATCCCTCTACATCATGTCATCTTGCCTAATGTGTTACTCTGTTCTTATGAACTTAATACTCTAGATGCATGCTGGATAGCATTTGATGTGTGGAGTAATAGTAGTAGATGCAGAATCGTTTCGGTCTACTTGTCACGGACGTGATGCCTATATTCATGATCATTGCCTTAGATATCATCATAACTATGCGCTTTTCTATCAATTGCTCGGCAGTAATTTGTTCACCCACCGTAATACTTGCTATCATGAGAGTGAAACCTATGGCCCCCGGTTCTATCTTCCATCATATTATTTTCATATCAACTTGCTATTTCTATTACCGTTTATTTTGCAATCTTTATTTTCCAATCTATATCATAAAAATACCAAAAAATATTTATCTTATTATCTTTATCAGATCTCACTCTCGTAAGTGACCGTGAAGGGATTGACAACCCCTTTATCGCGTTGGTTGCGAGGTTCTTATTTGTTTGTGCAGGTATGAGGGACTTGCGTGTAGTCTCCTACTCGATTGATACCTTGGTTCTTAAAAACTGAGGGAAATACTTACGCTACTATGCTACATCACACTTTCCTCTTCAAGGGAAAACCAACGCATGCTTAAGAGGTAGCAAGAAGGATTTCTGGCGCCGTTGCCGGGGAGGTTGCACCAAGTCAAGTCAAGATTTGATATCCCGTCAACAAGCCATTTCTGGCGCCATTGCCGGGGAGATCTACACACAAGTCAAGACATACCAAGTACCCATCACAAGCTCTTATCCCTCGCATTACATTCTTTTCCATTTGCCTCTCGTTTTCCTCTCCCCCACTTCACCTTTGCCGTTTTATTCGCCCTCTTTTTCGTTCACCTCTTTCCCATTTGCCTTTCTTTCGCCATGGCCGAATCAAAAAGGGGTAAGGGTTCTCTCCCGGGTTTTAGTACTTTGGATAGTCCCTTTGTCCTCTCTAAGCTCATAAATAATGATGTTATGGAAATACTACCGGGGTTATCAATGAGAGTTTAAATAATTTTGATGAAGATGATCCCGGGATTTTTAGTTATTTACTTGATGAGTCTTTGGAAGATGCTTGGGATAGGCTATTAAGGATCCGAGCCAGTTATGTACCCCAGTATCAAATTGAGATATACCTAAAAAGCTTTTATGTTGGCTTACCCTCTTCGTTTAAGCAAGTTTTAGATTCTATTTTTGAAGAAGGTTTTCTTGAGGGGGATGCCATAGATACCTATGAAAAGATGAAAACTATATTTGGGCACCCCATGAATGAGAAGGTTGAATCCACCTCTCTTTTGTGCTTTTATCAAAACAAAATTATCAAAGAGATGAAGGCTAGCTTAGATGCAAATTTCCGTAGCATGCTTAATCTTTCTTCCACCATTAATGGCAACGTGCTTTATCAAAATAGAAATATAAATGCTATAGATAAGAAATATTCTCTTTTCTTTCCCAACACCAAAGATGGCAATACCTAGATCTATTCTTGTTTTTATGCCTAGCTAGGGGCGTTAAACGATAGCGCCTGTTGGGAGGCAACCCAATTTTATTTTTGTTTCTTGATTTTTGGTTTTGTTTAGTAATACATAATTCATCTATATTCTGTTTAGATTTGGTTTTATGCTTTTAATTAGTGTTTGTGCCAAGTAGAACCTTTGGGAAGACTTGGGGGAGTTTATGTGATCTTGCTGTAAAAAACGGAAACTTTAGCGCTCACGAGATTTGCTGCCATATTTCACTGGAGAGTGTGATTAGGATGATTCTTTTTGCATATGATTAATAGACAAATTCCTCACTTCCATAATTTTATTTCAGAATTTTTGGGGTTACAGAAGTATTAGAAACCTACATGTTACTACAGACTGTTCTGTTTTTGACAGATTCTGTTTTTCGTGTGTTGTTTGCTTATTTTGATGAATCTATGGCTAGTATCGGGGGGTATGAACCATAGAGAAGTTGGAATACAGTAGGTTTAACACCAATATAAATAAAGAATGAGTTCATTACAGTACCTTGAAGTGGTGGTTTGTTTTCTTATACTAACGGAGCTTATGAGATTTTCTAGTGAGTTTTGTGTTGTGGAGTTTTCAAGTTTTGGGTAAAGATTTGATGGATTTTGGAATAAGGAGTGGCAAGAGCCTAAGCTTGGGTATGCCCAAGGCACCCCAATGTAAAATTCAAGGACAACCAAAAGCCTAAGCTTGGGGATGCCCCAGAAGGCATCCCCTCTTTCGTCTTCGTCCATCGGTAACTTTACTTGATGATATATTTTTATTCACCACATGATATGTGTTTTGCTTGGAGCGTCTTGTATGATTTGAGTCTTTGATTTTTAGTTTAACACAATCATCCTTGATGTACACACCTTTTGGGAGAGACACACATGAATCGGAATTTATTAGAATACTCTATGTGCTTCACTTATATCTTTTGAGCTAGGTAATTTTGCTCTATGTGCTTCACTTATATTTTTAAGAGCATGGTGGTGGTTTTATTTTATAGAAATTATTGAACTCTCATGATTCACTTATATCATTTTGAGAGTCCTCCAGAACAGCAAGGTAATTTGCTTTGGCTATAAAATTAGTCCTAATATAATAGGCATCCAAGATGGGTATAATAAAAACTATCATAAAAAGTGCATTGAATATTATGAGAAGTTTGATACTTGATGATTGTTTTGAGATATGAAGATGGTGATATTAGAGTCATGCTAGTTGAGTAGTTATTAATTTGATAAATACTTGTTCTAAAGTTTGTGATTCCCGTAGCATGCACGTATGGTGAACTGTTATGTGAAGAAGTCGGAGCGTGATTTATTTATTGATTGTCTTCCTTATGAGTGGCGGTCGGGGACGAGCGATAGTCTTTTCCTACCAATCTATCCCCCTAGGAGCATGCGCATAGTACTTTGTTTTGATAACTAATAGATTTTTGCAATAAGTATGTGAGTTCTTTATGACTAATGTTGAGTCCATGGATTATACGCACTCTCACCCTTCCACCATTGCTAGCCTCTCTAGTACCGTGCAACTTTCGCCGGTACCATAAACCCACCATATACCTTCCTCAAAACATCCACCATACCTACCTCTTATGGCATTTCCATAGACATTCCGCGATATATTGCCATGCAACTTAACACCGTTCCATTTGTTATGACACGCTTCATCATTGTCATATTGCTTTGCATGATCATGTAGTTGACATCGTATTTGTGGCAAAGCCACCGTTCATATTTTTTCATACATGTCACTCATGAGTCATTGCACATCCCGGTACACCGCCAGAGGCATTCACATAGAGTCATATTTTGTTCTAAGTATCGAGTTGTAAGTAAATAAAAGTGTGATGATCATCATTATTAGAGCATTGTCCCAAGTGAGGAAAGGATGATGGAGACTATGATTCCCCCACAAGTCAGGATGAGACTCCGGATGAAAATTAAACAAAAGAGAAAAAAGAGGCCATCAAAAAGAGAAAAGGCCTAAATAAGAAAATAAAAATAAAAAAATGAGAGAAAAAGAGAGAAGGGACAATGTTACTATCCTTTTACCACACTTGTGCTTCAAAGTAGCACCATGATCTTCATGATAGAGAGTCTCCTATGTTGTCACTTTAATATACTAGTGGGAATTTTACATTATAGAACTTGGCTTGTATATTCCAATGATGGGCTTCCTCAAAATGCCCTAGGTCTTCGTGAGCAAGCAAGTTGGATGCACACCCAATTAGTTCTTTTGTTGAGCTTTCATACACTTATAGCTCTAGTGCATCCGTTGCATGGCAACCCCTACTCACTCACATTGATATCTATTGATGGGCATCTCCATAGCAATTGATACGCCTAGTTGATGTGAGACTATCTTCTCCTTTTGGCTTTCTCCACACCCACCATTCTATTCCACCTATAGTGCTATGTCCATGGCTCACGCTCATGTATTGCATGAAGATTGAAAAAGTTTGAGAACATCAAAAGTATGAAACAATTGCTTGGCTTGTCATCGGGGTTGTGCATGATTTAAATACTTTGTGTGGTGAAGATAGAGCATAGCCAGACTATATGATTTTGTAGGGATAACTTCCTTTGGCCATGTTATTTTGAGAAGACATGATTGCTTTGTTAGTATGCTTGAAGTATTATTATTTTTATGTCAATATTAAACTTTTGTCTTGAATCTTTCGGATCTGAATATTCATGCCACAATAAAGAAAATTGCATTGAGAATTATGGTAGGTAGCATTCCACATCAAAAATTATGTTTTTATCATTTACCTACTCGAGGACGAGCAGGAATTAAGCTTGGGGATGCTTGATACGTCTCCAATGTATCTATAATTTTTTTATTGTTCCATGCTATTATATTATCTGTTTTGGATGTTTAATGGGCTTTAATATACCTTTTTATATTATTTGTGGGACTAACCTACTAACCAAGGCCCAGTGCAAATTGCTGTTTTTTTGCCTATTTCAGTGTTTCGCAAAAAAGGAATATCAAATGGAATCCAAACGGAATGAAACCTTCGGGAGAGTTATTTTTGGAACAAACGTGATCCAGGAGACTTGGAGTTGGCATCAAGAAAGAAGCGAGGAGGCCACGAGGCAGGGAGGCGCACCCAGGGGGGTAGGCGCGCCCCTACCCTCGTGGGCCCCTCGCAGCTCCACCGACGTACTTCTTCCTCCTATATACACCCATATACCCCGAAAACATCCAGGAGCACCACGAGATCCTATTTCCACTGCCGCAACCTTCTGTACCTGTGAGATCCCATCTTGGGGCCTTTTCCGGTGCTCTGCCGGAGGGGGAATCGATCACGGAGGGCTTCTACATCAACACCATAGCCTCTCCGATGATGTGTTAGTAGTTTACCACAGACCTTTAGGTCCATAGTTATTAGCTAGATGGCTTCTTCTCTCTCTTTGGATCTCAATACAAAGTTCTCCTCGATCTTCTTGGAGATCTATTCGATGTAACTCTTTTTGCGGTGTGTTTGCCGAGATCCGATTAATTGTGGGTTTATGATTTGATTATCTATGAATATTATTTGATTCTTCTCTGAATTCTTATATGCATGATTTGATATCTTTGCAAGTCTCTTCGAATTATCAGTTTAGTTTGGCCTACTAGATTGATCTTTCTTGCAATGGGAGAAGTGCTTAGCTTTGTGTTCAATCTTGCGGTGTCCTTTCCCAGTGACAGCAGGGGCAGCAAGGCACGTATTGTATTGTTGCCATCGAGGATAAAAAGATGGGGTTTATATCATATTGCTTGAGTTTATCCCTCTACATCATGTCATCTTGCCTAATGCGTTACTCTGTTCTTATGAACTTAATACTCTAGATGCATGCTGGATAGCGGTCGATGTGTGGAGTAATAGTAGTAGATGCAGAATCATTTCGGTCTACTTGTCACGGATGTGATGCCTATATTCATGATCATTGCCTTAGATATCATCATAACTATGCGCTTTTCTATCAATTGCTCAGCAGTAATTTGTTCACCCACCGTAATATATGCTATCTTGAGAGAAGATACTAGTGTAACCTATGGCCCCCGGGTCTACTTTACATCATATTAGTTTCCCGTCAACTAGCCATTTCTGTCGCCGTTTATTTTACAATCTTTATATTCAAATCTATACAACAAAAATACCAAAAATATTTATCTTATTATCTTTATCAGATATCACTTTCGTAAGTGACCGTGAAGGGATTAACAACCCCTTTATCGCATTGGTTGTGAGGTTCTTGTTTGTTTGGGCAGGTACTAGGCGATTTGCGTGTAGTCTCCTACTCGATTGATACCTTGGTTTTCAAAAAGTGAGGGAAATACTTACGCTACTTTGCTGCATCACCCTTTCCTTTTCATCGGAAAACCAACGCATGCTCAAGAGGTAGCATCCACTTGCTCCCTTTTTATGTAAGTAAGAGTCTACACTCTTACGTGGGAGGAGTGTGAAACACCGCGGATCTGATTTTGATCGAGGGATAACTGTTCCCTGCGAAATAATGGAGAACTGTTAGCAATTATAGCATAATAATTAGGGCATCTCCAGTGCAGGCCAACAAATTTACATCGGCATCTCTCCGAGGACACTGATGGATGCCATCCAATGCTGCGTGCATACCTTTCGACAACTATATGAACTAACCCGACCAAATTCATGCAAACAAAGCAAATTTCAAATTAACCGGATGAATTCATTACATTTCAAAAACTTTTCCTATAAACTGGACGAAATTCATTACATATTTCGCACAAACCATACTAAAACCTACTATAAACCTAATCTAAACGATCGCCGCCGCCCGACCTGTTGGGGAACGTAGTAATTTCAAAAAAATTCCTACGCACACGCAAGATCATGGTGATGCATAGCAAGAAGAGGGGAGAGTGTGATCTACGTACCCTTGTAGACCGATAGTGGAAGCGTTATGACAACACAGTTGATGTAGTCGTACGTCTTCACGGCCCGATCGATCAAGCACCGAAACTACGGCACCTCTGAGTTCTAGCACACGTTCAGCTCGATGACGATCCCCGGACTCCGATCCAGCAAAGTGTCGGGGAAGAGTTCCGTCAGCACGACGGCGTGGTGACGATCTTGATGTTCAACTGTCGCAGGGCTTCGCCTAAGCACCACTACAATATTATCGAGGAGTATGGTGGAAGGGGGCACCACACACGGCTAAGAAAATGATCACGAAGATCAACTTGTGAGTCTAGGGGTGCCCCCTGCCCCCGTATATAAAGGAGCAAGGGGAGGAGGCCGGTCGGCCCTAGGGCGCGCCAAGGAGGAGGAGTCCTCCTCCTAGTAGGAGTAGGACTCCCCTCTTTCCTACTCCTACTAGTAGGGCTCCCTGGCCTGAACCTCCAGCTCCTCCTATGCCACCCCACCTAATGAACTTCCAAGCCTGGCTGGCCTCTCAGGGTTTGACTGTTATGCATGGAGTGGTTCCTGACAATAATGTCACTGACAATCCTATGCAAGCATGGCATGAGGCAATTACTGAATCTTCTGAATATACATCCTCGGAAGAATCTGATGCCACTGTCTCCGACTTGCTTGTTATGCCAGTGACTTCTCCAGGAGCCTTTTCTGCTGCTCTGGCGGCTCCATCTACTGCTGCTGACATGGTTACCATCTCTGTCGACATTCATGACCAAGGTATGCGCTTTGGTCTATCTGCTCAGGGCGATTCCCTCATGGAAATCCTTTTGGCCAACCCTGTTCCCCGACAGCAACTCAATACTGCACTTTTCAATGCCATCCGGCCTATACTTGCTACAAGGGGACCATGGGCTGCTGGTTTTGGATTCAGACACGAGGTTATGCACTTTGAAGTTCAGGTCACTGCTGGCCCTACTGGCATTCAATTCTCACAAAATACTCTGCTTGCTCCGGCAACTACTGCATCACTACTCATTGAGGAACTTTCTGACAGCCAGACACCACTTGTTGATCAGTCCAGGCTGGAACCACAGGGATCCATGGAAGCTTCTCATGTGCTGCTGACTGAAACTGAGGATTCTGCCACTGTGGTGGTACAAACCAACACTTTCAGTTCTGATTTGGAGACTGATTCACACCTCATGGACTTGGCTGCACGTCACTCTGAAACTCAGACTGGCCTGCTTCAGATTGCAACAGGTGCCATTTCTGAAACTACAAGCAGTGCGGTGGGTTCTTCAGCTCATAAACGCAAAGGAAAGGCGCCAGTCCCCATTGACACTTCCACTCTCCGTCGCAGCACTCGTACTAACAAATATGATGGATTTCGCACCACCTCTCTGTCTGAAGCCAAGGTCTCTAAATCCAAGGTAAAACCGCGCAATGTTCCTACAGCCGTCTCTGCTGGTCCTGCAACTGCTGCTTCAACTCAGATGGCTCCTGAAGATCTCCCTCCTCCAACTGACATTGCCACAATGCAAGCCATTGGCACAAATCTATGTGCTATCCCGGAGGAGGAGCTCACGGTTGCTGCTTTCACTGAAGACCCGGCGGGGACCTCTTCATCATCCTCAGCTTGATTCCTCGCTTTATTTCTTCGCTTAATGGCTCTTTTGCAGTCGTGGAACGTACTTTGTTGGAATATTCGTGGTCTTAATGCGGACAAAAAGCGCTTAGCCTTATCTAATGCGATCCAGTCTAGTGGATGTGCGATTATCTGTCTTCAAGAGACTAAAATGCAGACGTTTGATGCTAGCACTCTCAAGTTGATTTGTCCAAAACGCTTTGATAAATTTGCGTATATCCTGTCTGTCGGAGCGTCGGGGGGAATTGTTACGATCTGGAATAGTGCTCTCTTCTCTGGTACGATCGCCTTTGAGGAACAATTTGCGTTAGGCGTCACCTTCACTTCCACTCAAAATGCGCATACTTGGACGTTGGTTAACATCTACGGCCCGTGTCAAGGGGAGCAGCGTAATACTTACACTAAATGGTTGTTTGACTTGACAATTCCGCTGACTGAAGATTGGCTACTGCTTGGAGACTTCAATTTCATTCGATCGCCTAACAATCGAAACCTACCAGGGGGAAACGCCCAGGATATGTTTACTTTCAACGACTTCATCCGTGAGCAAGACTTAACTGAACTTCCTATTAAAGGTAGGGCTTACACCTGGTCGAACATGCAGATCAACCCCCTGCTCGAACAACTAGACTGGTTCTTCACCTCGCTCAACTGGACGACATCCTTCCCCAATACCATGGTAAACCCTTTGGGCCGCCCTGTATCTGATCACATTCCCTGCTCCGTGGTCATTCAATCCACAATCCCCCGGAGCAAGATCTTCCGGTTTGAAACATACTGGATTGCGCACCCTGGCTTTATGCAGACTGTGGAGGACGCTTGGAATAAACCCATAAAATTTGGCAAAGACAAAAATGCAGCTTCGATCCTTTGTCAAAAACTGAAAGCTGTCAGATACGCCCTATCCCACCGGAGCAAAAAGATTTCCCGCCTAAAAATTGCCATTGAGAACTCAAATAAGGCCCTTCTTGAGCTGGATAGTCTTGAAGAACGACGTACACTTTCGATCCCTGAGCGTAACTTCAAAAAAATCCTCAAAAAACACCTCCTACGACTCCTTAGTTACCAAAAGGAGTACTGGAAGAAGAGATGCACAATCCGTTGGATTAAGTTTAGCGATGAAAACTCGAAATTTTTTCAAGCTGTTGCCACGGAACGATTCAGACGAAACTGCATTGCTACCCTAAAATCTGAAAATGGGTATACCGTCAAGGATCATGCAAGTAAAGAAGCTATCTTATTTCAAGCCTTCAAACAAAGGTTGGGTTCTTGCTCGAAACCTAACATGAAACTCAACCTATCGTCTCTCCTCCGTCACCAAGTGGACTTTGAGCGCCTCACTGCCCCGTTTGCAACGCATGAAATTGATGCTGCGATTAAGGAAATGCCCCCGGACAAAGCCCCGGGCCCGGATGGTTTCAATGGAGCCTTTCTGAAAGCTTGTTGGCCTATCATTAAAAATGATTTCTACAACTTATGCAATGAATTTCACAGAGGAGACTTGAATCTTGAAAGTGTAAATTATGGTTATATCACTCTGATACCAAAGAATGCCTCCCAGGAGACGGTCAATGACTTCCGCCCAATCACTTTGCTCAATTGTTGCCTTAAGCTGATCACCAAACTACTGGCCAATCGTCTCCAAAAAATCATCTTGCAGATAGTCCACCGTAATCAATACGGGTTCTTGCATGGACGATCCATACATGACTGCTTAGCGTGGGCCTTCGAGTATATTCACCAGTGTCAAGCCTCGCAAAATGAGATTATCCTACTGAAACTTGATTTTGCCAAAGCCTTTGACACTATTCAACACTCGGCTATGCTCCACATTATGAAAAAAGTGGGTTTCAATGACAAATGGCTCCACTGGATGCAAAGTATCTTCAATTCTGGCAAATCCTCAGTCATTCTAAATGGTACTCCAGGAAGTTCTTTCCTATGCAAGTGCGGTGTGCGACAAGGTGACCCCCTCTCGCCTCTGACATTTGTTATAGCTGCGGATCTCCTTCAATCTGCAATCAACGAAGCTCTTCGGAATAATATCCTGAACTTACCAATCCAACGTGACACTAACGGGGATTACCCAGTTATCCAATACGCGGATGACACACTCATCATCCTGCCAGCTTGCACCCGGCAACTCACCAAGATTAAGGAAATTCTGGAGGATTACGCCACGTCAGTAGGGCTCAAAATCAACTTCCATAAGTCCACACTTGTGCCAATTAACACGCCTCCTGACAAATGCAAAAAACTGGCTGAGCTGTTAGGTTGCACAGTGGGTTCCATGCCGTTCACATATCTGGGGCTGCCCCTAGGCACCACTCGTCCGACCGTGCTGGATCTGGCTCCGCTTGTTTGCAAAGCAGAAAGAAACATTACGGCTGCTATGTCTCTAATGTCGTACGCGGGGAAACTTGCTCTAATGAATTCGTTGGTAACCTCTCTTATCATGTTCACTATGGGTACCATTCGCATCCCACCAAAAATTATGGCCCAACTAGACAAGATCAGAAGGCATTGCCTATGGCAAAAACGGACCGAAGATGGGACCAAGAGCAATTCTCTTGCGGCTTGGGACATGGTCTGCAGGCCTAAGAAAAATGGTGGACTGGGAGTTGTCAACCTCAAAATACAGAATGACGCTTTGCTGCTTAAGTTTCTCCACAAGTTTTACAACAGGCATGATATCCCTTGGGTACATCTCATTTGGGATTCCTACTATGGTGACTCCATCCCTCATGCACATGATGCATGTGGCTCCTTCTGGTGGAAAGTCTTAACTCAGCTAATGCCCATATATCGCGGCGTCACGCACGTAAAAATTGGGAATGGATCTTCTACGCTCTTTTGGAAAGATAATTGGAGCCAGTCCATATATGCTGATAGTTGCCCGAGAGCCTACTCATATGCTATCTCTGAAGATGTCTCGGTACAACACATTTTCACGTCCCCCCATCTGCAGGAAAACTTTCATCTCCCGCTTTCTATTCAGGCCCATGATGAGCTGCGATCCATCCAACTTGAAGTGGCCGAAAACACTCTTACGGAGGAACATGACACCTGGCAGTGTATTTGGGGCGGCAATACTTTTCAGACATCATCATACTACAGATTCTACTTCAGACATGTAACTGCCCATGAAGCCTTCGGTTGGTTATGGAAAGCAAAGTGTACTCCCAAGCTCAAAACATTCGGGTGGTTCCTGCTGGTTGATCGCCTCAACACCAGAAACATGCTCAAGAGGAGGCACTACAACATTGGGACAAACTTCGACTGCCTCCTTTGTGGCCAACATGTTGAAGAAACGGTGGAACACCTCTTCTTTCACTGCACATTTAGTCAGGAATGTTGGCTACATCTAGGCTTCAACTGGTCTTTGCAGCATGACAGACTTGACATGATCAAACATCAGAAGACCGTGCACCCTAGAAAGATGTGGATGGATATTTTTTTGATGTCGGCCTGGAGTCTCTGGAAGGAGAGAAACAACCACCACTTTAGGAAAATTAAGCCATCAGTTGCTTCCTGGAAACAGAGGTTTAAGTTGGACTTTGACAATCTTACATATAGAGTGAAACCTTCCAAACAACATATTGTATCTGCCATAGTTGGGTCCATACAGTAGGCGTCTTGTAAACTAGGGTGTCCCATGGTGGTGCCTCAACCACCCATGTATGTAAATCACACATGTAATTGTACCCCCTGAGGTTTTAGTAATATATATGCAGTAGGAACCTTTCCTACTGTCTTCACAGTCAAAAAAAAGGGGAGAGGGAGAAGGAAAGGGGGCGCTGCCCCCCCTCTCCTAGTCCAATTCGGACCAGGGGGGCGCAGCCCACCCAGGCTGCCCCTCTCTCTCTCCACTAGGGCCCATAAGTCCCATTACTTCTCCCGGGGGGTTCCGGTAACCCTTCGGCACTCCGGTTTCTCCAAAATCACCCGGAACACTTCCGGTGTCCGAATATAGCCGTCCAATATATAAATCTTTATGTCTCGACCATTTCGAAACTCCTCGTCATGTCCGTGATCACATTCAGGACTCCGAACTAACTTCGATACATCAAAACTCATAAACTCATAATATAACTGTCATCGAAACTTTAAGCATGCGGACCCTACGGGTTTGAGAACAATGTAGACATGACCGAGACATGTCTCTGGTCAATAACCAATAGCGGAACCTGGATGCTCATATTGGCTCCCACATATTCTACGAAGATCTTTATCGGTCAGACCGCATAACAACATACGTTGTTCCCTTTGTCATCGGTATGTTACTTGCCCGAGATTCGATCGTTGGTATCTCAATACCTAGTTCAATCTTGTTACCGGCAAGTCTCTTTACTCGTTTCGTAATACATCATCTCGCAACTAACTCATTAGTTGCAATGCTTGCAAGGCTTATGTGATGTGCATTACCGAGAGGGCCCAGAGATACCTCTTCGACAATCGGAGTGACAAATCCTAATCTCGAAATACGCCAACCCAACATTTACCTTTGGAGACACCTGTAGAGCTCCTTTATAATCACCCAGTTACGTTGTGACGTTTGGTAGCACACAAAGTGTTCCTCCGGCAAACGGGAGTTGCATAATCTCATGGTCATAGGAACATGTATAAGTCATGAAGAAAGCAATAGCAACATACTAAACGATCGGGTGCTAAGCTAATGGAATGGGTCATGTCAATCACATCATTCTCCTAATGATGTGATCCCGTTAATCAAATGACAACACATGTCTATGGTTAGGAAACATAACCATCTTTGATTGATGAGCTAGTCAAGTAGAGGCATACTAGTGACGTTTAGTTTGTCTATGTATTCACACAAGTATTATGTTTCCGGATAATACAATTCTAGCATGAATAATAAACATTTATCATGATATAAGGAAATAAAATAATAACATTATTATTGCCTCTAGGGCATATTTCCTTCAGTCTCCCACTTGCACTAGAGTTAATAATCTAGATTACACAGTAATGATTCTAACACCCATGGAGCTTTGGTGCTGATCATGTTTTGCTCGTGGAAGAGGCTTAGTCAATGGGTCTGCAACATTCAGATCCGTATGTATCTTGCAAATCTCTATGTCTCCAACCTGGACTAGATCCCGGATGGAATTGAAGCGTCTCTTGATGTGCTTGGTTCTCTTGTGAAATCTGGATTCCTTTGCCAAGGCAATTGCACCAGTATTTTCACAAAATATTTTCATTGGACCCGATGCACTAGGTATGACACCTAGATCAGATATGAACTCCTTCATCTAGACTCCTTCGTTTGCTGCTTCTGAAGCAACTATGTACTCCGCTTCACATGTAGATCCCGCCACAACGCTTTGTTTAGAACTGCACCAACTGACAGTTCCACCGTTTAATGTAAACACACATCCGGTTTGCGATTTAGAATCGTCCGGATTAGTGTCAAAGCTTGCATCAACATAACCATTTACGATGAGCTCTTTGTCACCTCCATATATGAGAAACATATCCTTAGTCCTTTTCAGGTATTTCAGGATGTTCTTGACCGCTGTCCAGTGATCCACTCCTGGATTACTTTGGTACCTCCCTGCTAGACTTATAGCAAAACACACATCAGGTCTGGTACATAGCATTGCATACATGATAGAGCCTATGGCTGAAGCATAGGGAACGTCTTTCATTTTCTCTCTATCTTCTGCATTAGTCGGGCATTGAGTCTTACTCAATTTCACACCTTGTAACACAGGCAAGAATCCTTTCTTTGCTTGATCCATTTTGAACTTCTTCAAAACTTTGTCAAGGTATGTGGTTTGTGAAAGTCCAATTAAGCGTCTTGATCTATCTCTATAGATCTTAATGCCCAATATGTAAGTAGCTTCACCGAGGTCTTTCATTGAAAAACTCTTATTCAAGTATCCCTTTATGCTATCCAGAAATTCTATATCATTTCCGATTAGTAATATGTCATCTACATATAATATCAGAAATGCTACAGAGCTCCCACTCACTTTCTTGTAAATACAGGCTTCTCCACAAGTCTGTAAAAAACCAAATGCTTTGATCACACTATCAAAGCGTTTATTCCAACTCCGAGAGGCTTGCACCAGTCCATAAATGGATCGCTGGGGCTTGCACACTTTGTTAGCTCCCTTTGGATCGACAAAACCTTCCGGCTGCATCATATACAACTCTTCTTCTAGAAATCCATTCAGGAATGCAGTTTTTACATCCATCTGCCAAATTTCATAATCATAAAATGCGGCAATTGCTAACATGATTCGGACAGACTTAAGCATCACTACGGGAGAGAAGGTCTCATCATAGTCAATCCCTTGAACTTGTCGAAAACCTTTTGCGACAAGTCGAGCTTTGTAGACAGTAACATTACCGTCAGCGTCGGTCTTCTTCTTGAAGATCCATTTATTCTCAGTTGCTTGCCGATCATTGGGCAAGTCAACCAAAGTCCATACTTTGTTCTCATACATGGATCCCATCTCAGATTTCATGGCTTCAAGCTGTTTTGCGGAATCTGGAGTCACCATCGCTTCTTCATAGTTCGTAGGTTCATCATGATCTAGTAGCATGACTTCCAGAACAGGATTACCGTACCACTCTGGTGCGGATCTTACTCTGGTTGATCTACGAGGTTCAGTAGTATCTTGTTCTGAAGTTTCATGATCATCATCATTAGCTTCCTCACTAATTGGTGTAGGTGTCACAAAAACTGGTTTCTGTGATGTACTACTTTCCAATAAGGGAGTAGGTATAGTTACCTCATCAAGTTCTACTTTCCTCCCACTCACTTCTCTCGAGAGAAACTCCTTCTCTAGAAAGTTTCCGAATTTAGCAACAAAAGTCTTGCCTTCGGATCTGTGATAGAAGGTGTATCCAATAGTTTCCTTTAGATATCCTATGAAGACACATTTCTCCGATTTGGGTTCGAGCTTATCAGGTTGAAGCTTTTTCACATAAGCATCACAGCCCCAAACTTTCAGAAACGACAACTTTGGTTTTTTGCCAAACCACAGTTCATAAGGTGTCGTCTCAACGGATTTTGATGGTGCCCTATTTAACGTGAATGCGGCCGTCTCTAGAGCATAACCCCAAAACGATAGCGGTAAATCAGTAAGAGACATCATAGATCGCACCATATCAAGTAAAGTACGATTACGACATTCAGACACACCATTACGCTGTGGTGTTCCAGGTGGCGTGAGTTGTGAAACTATTCCGCATTGTTTCAAATGTACACCAAACTCGTAACTTAAATATTCTCCTCCACGATCAGATCGTAGGAATTTTATTTTCTCGTTACGATGATTTTCAACTTCACTCTAAAATTCTTTGAACTTTTCAAACGTTTCAGACTTATGTTTCATTAAGTAGATATACCCATATCTGCTTAAATCATCTGTGAAGGTGAGAAAATAACGATATCTGCCACGAGCCTCAACATTCATCGGACCACATACATCTGTATGTATGATTTCCAACAAATCTGTTGCTCTCTCCATAGTACCGGAGAACAGTGTTTTTGTCATCTTACCCATAAGGCACGGTTCGCAAGTATCAAGTGATTCATAATCAAGTGGTTCCAAAAGTCCATCAGTATGGAGTTTCTTCATGCGCTTTATACCGATATGACCTAAACGGCAGTGCCACAAATAAGTTGCACTATCATTATCAACTCTGCATCTTTTGGCTTCAACATTATGAATATGTGTGTCACTACTATCGAGATTTAATAAGAATAGACCATTCTTCATGGGTGCATGACCATAAAAGATTTTACTCATATAAATAGAACAACCATTATTCTCTGATTTAAATGAATAACCGTTTCGCATCAAACAAGATCCAGATATAATGTTCATGCTCAACGCTGGCACCAAATAACAATTATTTAGGTCTAATACTAATCCCGAAGGTAGATGTAGAGGTAGCGTGCCGGCTGCGATCACATCGACTTTGGAACCATTTCCCACGCGCATCGTCACCTCGTCCTTAGCCAATCTTCGCTTAATCCGTAGTCCCTGTTTCGAGTTGCAAATATTAGCAACAGAACCAGTATCAAATACCCAGGTGCTACTGCGAGCATTAGTAAGGTACACATCAATAACATGTATATCGCATATACCTTTGTTCACCTTGCCATCCTTCTTGTCCGCCAAATATTTGGGGCAGTTCCGCTTCCAGTGACCAGTCTGCTTGCAGTAGAAGCACTCAGTTTCAGGCTTAGGTCCAGATTTGGGTTTCTTCTCTTGAGCAGCAACTTGCTTGTTGTTATTTTTGAAGTTCCCCTTCTTCTTCCCTTTGCCCTTTTTCTTGAAACTAGTGGTCTTGTTGACCATCAACACTTGATGCTCCTTATTGATTTCTACCTCCGCAGCTTTCAGCATTGCGAAGAGCTCGGGAATAGTCTTATTCATCCCTTGCATATTATAGTTCATCACGAAGCTCTTGTAGCTAGGTGGTAGTGATTGGAGAATTCTGTCAATGACGCAATCATCTGGAAGATTAACTCCCAATTGAATCAAGTGATTATTATACCCAGACATTTTGAGTATATGCTCACTGACAGAACTACTCTCCTCCATCTTGCAACTATAGAACTTATTGGAGAATTCATATCTCTCAATCCGGGCATTTGCTTGAAATATTAACTTCAACTCCTGAAACATCTCATATGCTCCATGATGTTCAAAACGTCGTTGAAGTCCCGATTCTAAGCCGTAAAGCATGGCACACTGAACTATCGAGTAGTCATCAGCTTTGCTCTGCCAGACGTTCATAACATCTGGTATTGCTCCAGCAGCAGGCCTGGCACCCAGTGGTGCTTCCAGGACGTAATTCTTCTGTGCAGCAATGAGGATAATCCTCAAGTTACGGACCCAGTCCGTGTAATTGCTACCATCATCTTTCAACTTTGCTTTCTCAAGGAACGCATTAAAATCCAACGGAACAACAACACGGGCCATCTATCTACAATCAACATAAACAAGCAAAATACTATCAGGTACTAAGTTCATGATAAATTTAAGTTCAATTAATCATATTACTAGAGAACTCCCACTTAGATAGACATCCCTCTATGTTGATCATATCTACTAAACCATGTCCGATCATCATGTGAGATGGAGTAGTTTCATTGGTGAACATCACTATGTTGATCATATCTACTATATGATTCACGCTCGACCTTTTGGTCTCCGTGTTCCGAGGCCATATCTGTATATGCTTGGCTCGTCAAGTATAACCTGAGTATTCTGCATGTGCAACTGTTTTGCACCCATTGTATTTGAATGTAGAGCCTATCACACCCGATCATCACGTGGTGTCTCAGCACGAAGAACTTTCGCAATGGTGCATACTCAGGGAGAACACTTCTTGATAATTAGTGAGAGATCATCTTAAAATGCTACCGTCAATCAAAGCAAGATAAGATGCATAAAAGATAAACATCACATGCAATCAATATAAGTGATATGATATGGCCATCATCATCTTGTGCTTGTGATCTCCATCTTCGAAGCACCGTCATGATCACCATCGTCATTGGTGCGACACCTTGATCACCATCGTAGCATCGTTGTCGTCTCGCCAATCTTATGCTTCCACGACTATCGCTACCGCTTAGTGATAAAGTAAAGCATTACAGCGCAATTGCATTGCATACAATAAAGCGACAACCATATGGCTCCTGCCAGTTGTCGATAACTCCGTTACAAAACATGATCATCTCATACAATAAATATAGCATCATGTCTTCACCATATCACATACAACATGCCTTGCAAAAACAAGTTAGACATCCTCTACTTTGTTGTTGCAAGTTTTACGTGGCTGCTACGGGCTGAGCAAGAACCGTTCTTACCTACGCATCAAAACCACAACGATAGTTTGTCAAGTTAGTGTTGTTTTAACCTTCTCAAGGACCGAGCGTAGCCACACTCGGTTCAACTAAAGTTGGAGAAACTGACACCCACCAGCCACCTGTGTGCAAAGCACGTCGGTAGAACCAATCTCGCGTAAGCGTATGCGTAATGTTGGTCCGGGCCGCTTCATCCAACAATACCGCCGAACCAAAGTATGACATGCTGGTAAGCAGTATGACTTGTATCGCCCACAACTCACTTGTGTTCTACTCGTGCATATAACATCTACACATATAACCAGGCTCGGATACCACTGTTGGGGAACGTGGTAATTTCAAAATTTTCCTACGCACACGCAGGATCATGGTGATGCATAGCAACGAGAGGGGAGAGTGTCGTCCATGTACCCTCGCAGACCGTTAAGTGGAAGCGTTATGACAACGCGGTTGATGTAGGATTACGTCTTCACGATCGACCGATCCTCAGTACCGAACGTACTGCACCTCCGCGTTCAGCACACGTTCAGCTCGGTGTCGTCCCGCGAACTCACGATCTAGTAGAGCTCAGGGAAGAGTTTCGTCAGCACGACGGTGTGGTGACGATGTTGATGAAGCTACTGCAGCAGGGCTTCGCCTAAACACCGCTACAGTATGACCGAGGTGGATTATGGTGGACGGGGGGCACCGCACACGGCTGGGAGAGATCTTTGTGATCAACCTGTGTGTCTAGAGGTGCCCCACTGCCACTGTATATAAAGGAGCAAGGGGGAGGCCGGCCGGCCCTTGTTGGCGCGCCTAGGAGGAGGAATCCTCCTCCTAGTAGGAGTAGGATTCCTCCCTTTCCTACTCTTACTAGGAGGGGGAAAGGCAGGGAGAGAAAGAGAAGGAAAGGGGCGCGCCGCCCCCCTTCTCCTAGTCCAATTCGGACAGGGGGGAAGGGGGTGCGCTGCCTGCCCTAGGCTGGCCCCTCTCTCTTTCCCTTATGGCCCAACAAGGCCCATTAGCCCCCGGGAGGTTCCGGTAACCCCTCCGGTACTCTGGTAAAATCCCGATTTCACCCGAAACTATTCCGATGTCCAAATGTAGGCTTCCAATATATCAATCTTCATGTCTCAACCATTTCAAGACTCCTCGTCATGTCTGTGATCACATCCGGGACTACGAACTACCTTCGGTACATCAAAACATATAAACTCATAAAACCAATCGTCACAGAACTTTAAGCGTGCGGACCCTACGGGTCCGAGAACTATGTAGACATGACCGAGACACATCTTCGGTCAATAACCAATAGCGGAACCTGGATGCTCATATTGGTTCCTACATATTCTACGAAGATCTTTATCGGTCAAACCGCACAACACTATACGTTGTTCTCTTTGTCATCGGTATGTTACTTGCCTGAGATTCGATCGTCTGTATCCAATACCTAGTTCAATCTCATTACTCGCAAGTCTCTTTACTCATTCCTTAATACATCATCCCGTAACTAACTCATTAGTTATCATGCTTGCAAGGCTTATAATGATGTGTATTACCGAGAGGGCCCAAAGATACCTCTCCGATAATCGGAGTGACAAATCCTGATCTTGATCTATGCTGATAACTTGGTTACAAAACATGACCATCTCATACAATAAAATTTAGCATCATGTCTTGACCATATCACATCACAACATGCCCTGCAAAAACAAGTTAGACGTCCTCTACTTTGTTGTTGCAAGTTTTACGTGGCTGCTACGGGCTTAAGCAAGAACCAATCTTACCTACGCATCAAAACCACAACGATAGTTTGTCAAGTTGGTGTTGTTTTAACCTTCGCAAGGACCGGGCGTAGCCACACTCGGTTCAACTAAAGTTGGAGAAACTGACACCCGCCAGCCACCAGTGTGCAAAGCACGTCGGTAGAACCAGTCTCGCGTAAGCGTACGCGTAATGTCGGTCCGGGCCGCTTCATCCAACAATACCGCCGAACCAAAGTATGACATGCTGGTAAGCAGTATGACTTATATCGCCCACAACTCACTTGTGTTCTACTCGTGCACAACATCAACACATAAAACCTGGCTCGGATGCCACTGTTGGGGAACGTAGTAATTTCAAAAAAAAATCCTATGCACACGCAAGATCATGGTGATGCATAGCAACGAGAGGGGAGAGTGTGATCTACGTACCCTTGTAGACCGATAGCGGAAGCGTTATGACAACGCGGTTGATGTAGTCGTACGTCTTCACGACCCGATCGATCAAGCACCGAAACTACGACACCTCCGAGTTCTAGCACACGTTCAGCTCGATGACGATCCCCGGACTCCGATCCAGCAAAGTGTCGGGGAAGAGTTCCGTCAGCACGACGGCGTAGTGACTATCTTGATGTTCAACTGTCGCAGGGCTTCGCCTAAGCACCACTACAATATTATCGAGGAGTATGGTGGAAGGGGGCACCGGACACGGCTAAGAAAACGATCACGAGGATCAACTTGTGTGTCTAGGGGTGCCCCCTGCCCCCGTATATAAAGGAGAAAGGGGAGGAGGCTGGCCGGCCCTAGGGCGCGCCAAGGAGGAGGAGTCCTCCTCCTAGTAGGAGTAGGACTCCCCTCTTTCCTACTCCTACTAGGAGGGGGAAAGGAAGGGGGAGAGGGATAAGGAAAGGGGGGCGCCGCCCCCCCTCTCCTAGTCCAATTCGGACCAGAGTGGGAGGGGGCACGCGGACCACCCTGGCCGCCCCTCTCTCTCTCCACTAGGGCCCATAAGGCCCATTACTTCTCTCGGGGGGGTTCCGGTAACCCTCCGGCACTCCGGTTTTCTCTGAAATCACCCGGAACACTTCCGGTGTGCGAATATAGCCGTCCAATATATCAATCTTTATGTCTCGACCATTTCGAGACTCCTTGTCATGTCTGTGATCACATCCGGGACTCCGAACTAACTTCGGTACATCAAAACTCATAAACTCATAATATAACTGTCATCGAAACTTTAAGCGTGCGGACCCTACGGGTTCGAGAACAATGTAGACATCACCGAGACATGTCTTCGGTCAATAACCAATAGCGGAACCTGGATGCTCATATTGGCTCCCACATATTCTACGAAGATCTTTATCGGTCAGACCGCATAACAACATACGTTGTTCCCTTTGTCATCGGTATGTTACTTGCCCGAGATTCGATCGTCGGTATCTCAATACCTAGTTCAATCTTGTTACCGGCAAGTCTCTTTACTCGTTTCGTAATACATCATCTCGCAACTAACTCATTAGTTGCAATGCTTGCAAGGCTTATGTGATGTGCATTACCGAGAGGGCCCAGAGATACCTCTCCGACAATCGGAGTGACAAATCCTAATCTCGAAATACGCCAACCCAACATTTACCTTTGGAGACACCTGTAGAGCTCCTTTATAATCACCCAGTTACATTGTGACGTTTGGTAGCACACAAAGTGTTCCTCCGGCAAACGGGAGTTGCATAATCTCATAGTCATGGGAACATGTATAAGTCATGAAGAAAGCAATAGGAACATACTAAATGATCGGGTGCTAAGCTAATGGAATGGGTCATGTCAATCACATCATTCTCCTAATGATGTGATCCTGTTAATCAAATGACAACACATGTCTATGGTTAGGAAACATAACCATGTTTGATTAACGAGCTAGTCAAGTAGAGGCATACTAGTGACGTTTAGTTTGTCTATGTATTCACACAAGTATTATGTTTCCGGATAATACAATTCTAGCATGAATAATAAACATTTATCATGATATAAGGAAATAAAATAATAAACATTATTATTGCCTCTAGGGCATATTTCCTTCACGACCACCATGTCCGGCCATGAACCCAAGAAAGTAGGCCATTACCTTTGCCTCCTCCTCATTCGCATTGATAACCTCCTCCTCTGGAGCACAAGGTTTTGAAGATTTCTGCCTCCACGTCACCGTCAAGCGGCTAATCAGCCGCCAATGTTTATCCCACCAAGCTTGGCGTCGACTGAGTAGAGGAGCAGTGGCCTTCCTGGGACCAGAGCGGCGGCGACCTACCATGTACTACTCTTCCTCATTGCCGTCTGCACCCGCGCACGCGTGCCGGCTTCGTGGTCGTGGTGGCAGAGGGTGGCCGGGGGGAGCCGAAGATCTCCTTCGTCTGCTCCCGCGATAGTACGTCCAAGAGAGCTTTGGAGCGCGCTCAGAGCGGAGCCGCCGATGTCCTTCATCTACTCCTGCGACAGTATGTCCAAGAGAGCTTTGGAGCGCCAGGAGGCCATGATTGGAGTGGTGCCGATAGAAGGAATGGACTGGAGGAGAATGAGTGTGGGTCTTTTGTCTACGGCTGGGAGATGGGGCTCAAGTTAATATAGCGGGAAAATGGCAATGAGTCGCGGCAGACGGATGGACGGCTGGCGCCGGAGTAGGTTCGTCGGCAGCCGCGTGTCATTAATGTGGGCGGATGGATGGAAGGATGGCCGTGGTGTCATTAAAACGTGGAGCAGTCGCTTGCACCGGGATGCCGCGCCGGTGGGGCTATCTCGGTCGTCGCGCTGCTGCAATGTCGACGCCAGTGAGAGGTCGCGTCGGGCATGAATGCGGACGCTGCTTCAGTGACTTAACTGCAGGTGGATTGGTTCACTGACATGTGGGCTGCTACCTCTTGAGCACTGCGTTGGTTTTCCCTTGAAGAGGAAAGGGTGATGCAGCAAAGTCGCGTAAGTATCTCCCTTAGTTTTTGAGAACCAAGGTATCAATCCAGTAGGAGGCCACACACAAGTCCCTCGTACCTACACACACAAATAAGAAACTCGCAACCAACACGATAAAGGGGTTGTCAATCCCTTCACGGTCACTTACGAGAGTGAGATCTGATAGAGATAATAAAGATAAGATAAATATTTTTGGTATTTTTATTATATAGATTGAAAGTAAAGATTGCAAAGTAGAATAGATTGGAAACTTATATGACGGAAAATAGACCCGGGGGCCATAGGTTTCACTAGAGGCTTCTCTCAAGATAGCATAAGTATTACGGTGGGTGAACAAATTACTGTCGAGTAATTGATAGAAAAGCGAATAATTATGAGAATATCTAGGCATGATCATGTATATAGGCATCACGTCCATGACAAGTAGACCGACTCCTGCCTGCATCTACTACTATTACTCCACACATCAACAACTATACAGCTTGCATCTAGAGTATTAAGTTCACAAGAACAGAGTAACACCTTAGGTAAGATGACATGATGTAGAGGGATAAACTCAAGCAATATGATATAAACCCCATCTTTTTATCCTCAATGGCAACAATACAATACGTGTCATTTCCCTTTCTGTCACTGGGATCGAGCACCGCAAGATTGAACCCAAAGCTAAGCACTTCTCCCATTGCAAGAAAGATCAATCTAGTAGGCCAAACCAAACTGATAATTCGAAGAGACTTGCAAAGATAACCAATCACGCATAGAAGATTTCAGAGAAGAATCAAATATTTTTCATAGATAGACTTGATCATAAACCCACAATTCATCGGATCTCAACAAACACACCGCAAAAAGAGTTACATCGAATAGATCTCCAAGAAGATCGAGGAGAACTTTGTATTGAGATCCAAAGAGAGAGAAGAAGCCATCTAGCTAATAACTATGGACCCGGAGGTCTGAAGTAAACTACTCACACATCATCGGAGGGGCCATGGAGTTGATTTAGAGGCCCTCCATGATTGATGCCCCCTCCGGCGGAGCTCCGAAAAAGGCCCCAAGATGGGATCTCTTGGGTACAGAAGGTTGCGTCGGTGGAAATAGGGTTTCGTGGTGCTCCTGGATGTTTTCGGGGTACGTTAACATAAATAGGAGGAAGAAGTAGGTCGGTTGAGCCATGAGGGGCCCACGAGGGGGGAGGGCGCGACCCCTGCCTCATGGACACCTCGTCTATTTCTTGACGTCCACTCCAAGTCCTCTGGATCATCTTTGTTCCAAAAATCACGCTCCCGGAGGTTTCATTCCGTTTGGACTCCATTTGATATTCCTTTTCTGCAAAACACTGAAATAGGCAAAAAAACAGCAATTTGCACTGGGCCTTGGGTTAATAGGTTAGTCCCAAAAATAATATAAAAGTGTAAAATAAAGCGCATTAACATCCAAAACAGATAATATATTGCAAGGAACAATAAAATATTATAGATACGTTGGAGACGTATCAAGCATCCCCAAGCTTAATTCCTGCTCGTCCTCGAGTAGGTAAATGATAAAAACAGAGTTTTTGATGTGGAATGCTTTCTAGCATGTTCTTCGACGTATTTTTATCTATTATGGCATGAATGTTCAGATCCAAAAGATTCAAGATAAAAGTTTATTGTTGACTTAAAAATAGTAATACTCCAAGTATGCTAATCAAGCAATTATGTCTTATCAAAATACCATAGCCAAAGAAAACTTATCCCTACAAAGTCATATAGTTTGGCCATGCTTCATTTTCGTCACACAAAACGCTCCCATCATGCACAACCCCGATGACAAGCCAAGCAATTGTTTCATACTTAGCCTTTTCAAACTCTTTCAACTTTTACGCAATATATGAGCGCGAGCCAAGGACATAGCACTATGGGTGGAATAGAATATGATGATTGAGGTTGTGTCAGAAGACAAAAGGGAGAAAGTCTCACATTGACGCGGCTAATCAATGGGCTATGGAGATGCCCACCGATTGATGTCAATGCAAGGAGTAGGGATTTCCATGTAACGGATGCACTAGAGCTATAAATATATGAAAGCTCATCAAAGAAACTAAGTGGGTGTGCATCCAACTTGCTTGCTCACAAAGACCTAGGGCATTTGAGGAAGCCCATCATTGGAATATGCAGGCCAAGTTCTATAATGAAAAATTCCCACTAGTATATGAAAGTGACAAAATAAGAGACTCTCTATCATGAAGATCATGGTGCTACTTTGAAGCACAAGTGTGGAAAAAGGATAGTAACACTGTCCCTTCTCTCTTTTTCTCTTTTTTTTGTTTGGGCCTTCTTTTTTTATGGCCTCTTTTTTTTTGTTCGGAGTCTCATCCCGACTTGTGGGGGAATCATAGTTTCCATCATCCTTTCCTCACATGGGACAATGCTCTAATGATGATCATCACACTTTTATTTACTTACAACTCAATATTTAGAACAAATTATAACTCTATGTGAATGCCTGCGGCGGTGTACCGGGATTGCGATAAATCAAGAGTGACATGTATGAAAAATTAAGCATGGTGGCTTTGCCACAAATACGATGTCAACTACATGATCATGCAAAGCAATATGACAATGATGATGTGTGTCATAATAAATGGAACGGTGGTAAGTTGCATGGCAATATATCTCGGAATGGCTATGGAAATGCCATAATAGGTAGGTATGGTGGCTGTTTTGAGGAAGATATAAGGAGGCTTATGTGTGATAGAGCGTATGATATCACGGGGTTTGGATGCACCGGCGAAGTTTGCACCAACTCTCAAGGTGAGAAAGGGCAATGCACGGTACCGAAGAGGCTAGCAATGATGGGAGGGTGGGAGTGCGTATAATCCATGGACTCAACATTGGTCATAAAGAACTCACATACTTATTGCAAAAATCTACAAGTCATCAAAACCAAGCACTACGCGCATGCTCCTAGGGGATAGATTGGTAGGAAAAGACCATCGCTCGTCCCCGACCGCCACTCATAAGGAAAGCAATCAAAGAAAACCTCATGCTTAAAATTTGTCACATAAAGAAGTCACATACTTATTGCAAAAATCTACAAGTCATCAAAACCAAGCACTACGCGCATGCTCCTAGGGGGATAGATTGGTAGGAAAAGACCATTGCTCGTCCCTGACCGCCACACTCATAAGGAAAGCAATCAAAGAACACCACATGCTTCAAATTTGTCACACAATGTTTACCATACGTGCATGCTATGGGACTTGCCAACTTCAACACAAGTATTCATCAATTTCACAATTACTCAACTAGCACACCTCTAATATTACCACCTTATATCTCAAAACAACTATCAAACATCCAAGTTCTCTTAGCATTTAAAATTTATAACCAATGTGAATTACCATGCTGTTCTAAAAGACTCTCAAAATGATATAAGTGAAGCATGAGAGATCAATTATTTCTATACAATAAAACCACCGTCGTGCTCTAAAAGATATAAGCGAAGTACCAGAGCAAAAATTATCCAACTCAAAAGATATAGGTGAAGAACATAGAGTATTCTAATAAATTCCAATTCATGCGTGTGTCTCCCAACAGGTGTGTACAACAAGGATGATTGTGGTAATATAAAAAGCAAAGACTCAAATCATACAAGGCGCTCCAAGCAAAACACATATCATGTGGCGAATAAAAATATAGCTCCAAGTAAAGTTACCGATGGACGAAGACGAAAGAGGGGATGCCTTTCGGGGCATCCCCAAGCTTAGGCTTTTGGTTGTACTTGAATTTTACCTTGGGGTGCTTTGGGAATCCCCCAAGCTTAGGTTCTTTCCACTCCTTGTTCCATAATCTATCATATCTTTACCCAAAACTTGAAAACTTCACAACACAAAACTTAAAAGAAAATCTCGTGAGCTCCGTTAGTAAAAGAAAACAAACCACCACTTCAAGGTACTGTAATGAACAAATTATTTATTTATATTGGTGTTAAACCTACTGTATTCCAACTTTTCTATGGTTCATAAACTCTATTACTAGCCATAGATTCATCAAAATAAGCAAACAACACACGAAAAATAGAATCTGTCAAAAACAGAACAGTTTGTAGTAATCTGTAGGTTTCGAATATTTCTGGAACCCCAAAAATTCTAAAATATATTTCTGGACGTGAGGAATTTATCTATTAATCATATTCAAAAAGAATTAACTAAATATCACTCTCCAGTAAAAAAATGGCAGCAAATCTCGTGAGCGCTAAAATTTCTGTTTTTTACAGCAAGATCGCAAAGACTTTCCCCAAGTTTTCCCAAAGGTTCTACTTGGCACAAACACTAATTAAAAGCATAAAACCACATCTAAACAGAGGCTAGATGAATTACTTATATTGAACAGAATCAAAAAGCAAGAAACAAAAATAAAATTGGGTTGCCTCCCAACAAGCGCTATCGTTTAATGTCCCTAGCTAGGCATAAAAGCAAGGATAGATCTAGGTTTTGCCATGATAGTGATAAGGTAAATCACAAAAACTCATCTCATACTCCCTACGTTCAGCAGCAAGCTTTCTTTGTGGTAATAAAAAGTAATCAAAAGGGCTAAATTTAGTGGGACAAAAGTCTCCAAGATCAAGCTCGGGAGGTATTGTTTCCTCCTTTGGCCCCTCATATTGCACAACCAATTCATCATTATAAGCATTCTTTTGGCAAAAAGTCATGAGTATTTGTTCAAGAGAAAAACCTTACCCATTATTCTGGATAGCAAAATTATCATTTAATTCATAGATCCTATCAACAAGAACATCGGTAGGAACCTTTTTTCTAAGGTTTTCATTAAAAGCAACATGATCTAAAGATCGTAAACGCATAATGTCTTGTTGATAAAAAAGGATTGCTTATATGGGAGGACGGACGGCATCCGCCCTATAATGCGCAAGAATTTCATTGGCCTCTTTTATTATAAATCTGAACTCATGAGCTAAAAAGATGGTCGTTGCTCGCTTAACAGAAGAATGCTCAAGATTAGAAAATTCTAGGAAAATCCTTTGTATGGAAGGATGCATATATAAAAATTGTCTTTCAAGTTCAACTATGAGCAAAGATATAGCATCCGCGAGACTACTAGTTTTATGAAGAATAGATCTGCTCATGGTGGGCAAAGCACCGACACAAGTAAAGAAATCTTGAATAACTCCCTTCCCAATAATATTACCGCTACCAATCCGAAACCTTTTAGTGTGTAAAATAGTAGAATTTTCAAGAGGATCATCTATAGCATCAAAGTTTTCCATATTATTATCCTTATCAACGATAACCTCCCCAGTTTCAGACATGAAGGCAACAAATTGCAAAAAGAACGAGCACACAGAAGGCAGGAAGGAAAAAGAGGTGAACGGAAAAGAGGGCGAAGAAAACGGCAAGGGTGAAGTGGGGGAGAGGAAAACGAGAGGCAAATGGAAAATAATGTAATGCGAGGGATAAGAGTTTGTGATGGGTACTTGGTATGTCTTGACTTGTGCGTAGACTCCCCGGCAACGGTGCTAGAAATCCTTCTTGCTACCTCTTGAGCACTGTGTTGGTTTTCCCTTGAAGAGGAAAAGGTGATGCAGCAAAGTCGCGTAAGTATTTCCCTTAGTTTTTGAGAACCAAGGTATCAATCTAGTAGGAGGCAACATGGAAGTCCCTCGTATCTGCACAAACAAATAAGAACCTCGCAACCACCGTGATAAAGGGGTTGTCAATCCCTTCATGGTCACTTACAAGAGTGAGATCTGATTGAGATAATAATGATAAGATAAATATTTTTGGTATTTTTATGATATAGATTGAAAGTAAAGATTGTAAAGTAAAATAGATTGGAAACTTATATGATGGAAAATAGACCCGTGGGCCATAGGTTTCACTAGTGGCTTCTCTCAAGATAGCATAAGTATTACGATGGGTGGACGAATTACTGTCGAGCAATTGATAGAAAAGCGAACAATTATGAGAATATCTAGGCATGATCATGTATATAGGCATCACATCCGTGACAAAGTAGACCGACTCCTGCCTGCATCTACTACTATTACTCCACACATCGACCGCTATCCAGCATGCATCTAGAGTTTTAAGTTCATAAGAACAGAGTAACGCATTAGGTAAGATGACATGATGTAGAGGGATAAACTCAAGCAATATGATATAAACCCCATCTTTTTATCCTCGATGGCACCAATACAATACGTGTCGTTTCCCTTTCGGTCACTGGGATCGAGCACCACAAGATTGAACCCAAAGCTAAGCACTTCTCCCATTGCAAGAAAGATCAATCTAGTAGGCCAAACCAAACTGATAATTCAAAGAGACTTGCAAAGATAACCAATCATGCATAAAAGATTTCAAAGAAGAATCAAATATTGTTCATAGATAGACTTGATCATAAACCCACAATTCATCGGATCTTGACAAACACACCGCAAAAAGAGTTACATCAAATAGATCTCCAAGAAGATCAAGGAGAACTTTGTATTGAGATCCAAAGAGAGATAAGAAGCCATCTAGCTAATAACTATGGACCCGAAGGTCTAAAGTAAACTACTCACACATCATCGGAGGGGCCATGGAGTTGATGTAGAGGCCCTCCATGATTGATGCCCCCTCCGGCGGAGCTTTGGAAAAAGCCCCAAGATGGGATCTCTCGGGTACAGATGGTTGCGGCGGTGGAAATAGGGTTTCGTGGTGCTCCTGGATGTTTTTCGGGTATGTGAACATATATAGGAGGAAGAAGTAGGTCGGTTGAGCCACGAGGGGGGAGGGCGCGCCTCCCTGCCTCGTGGACACCTCGTCCATTGCTTGACGTCCACTCCAAGTCCTCTGGATCACGTTTGTTCCAAAAATCACGCTCTCGAAGGTTTCATTCCGTTTGGACTCCATTTGATATTCCTTTACTGCGAAACACTGAAATAGGCAAAAAAACAACAATTTGCACTGGGCCTTGGGTTAATAGGTTAGTCCCAAAAATAATATAAAAGTGTAAACTAAAGCCCATTAACATCCAAAACAGATAATATAATAGCATGGAACAATCAAAAATTATAGATACGTTGGAGATGTATCATGGGCCCAACGGGCATCTGGCCCGCATGTCAGTGACACACCGACTGCAGCTGCAGTTAAGTCCGGTGAATGCGGCATTGGCGTTCTGGAGAGATAGTGACCGTTTCAGGCGGGAAGCGCGCGCTAGCGATGGAAGGGGTTTCGGTAGGCCAGGGCAGTCAGAAGCTGGTGTGGTGGTAAAATATGAACTCATGGATGACGAGACTTTGAAGCGTATGCGGCACGTATTGACAACCAGGTGTCCATGAAACCGCTCTTGTCGCCAGCTAGCCTTCGACGGCCACCATTAAACATCACACAACCATGCATAACTTATGAATAATGGACGAATCGATCAGACACACACTTGTGTGAAGTGGCACTATGATCGATCGCTCATGATAGTACATACTCCGTACCATAGTACCCTCTCTAGCTAGGCTGTTTTATAGATTGTCGTTGTGATGGACGATATACATGAGCAAGGCGCCGAGTCACGAGTATGACCGTTGGTGTTGAGCCAGGTGAATACATGCTCGTTGTTCGCGGAGGCCTCCAGCAAACATCTAAACAATAATGTCAGGCACCACCAGGGCGCACAGGTGACGGGCTCGCCGTTTGCATTGCACCATGAGCAGGACTTTGATTGAGAGCGTGACGTGCATGCATTAGCATGGTTTGACAGCATGAGCATGAGTGTCTGCACGCGTACATGCTACTTGCCTCTATGGATGGTGTGCGCTAATGTGCGCATCACGTATAATATAAAAAAATCCATTTGTGCATTTAACGCAAAGTATTTCATTTTCATTTGGCTGACGAGTGTGCGTTGTAGCGACGAGTCCATGGTTTGATTCCTCACATACGCATAATTTTGGTTTTTATTTCTTTCTCCACTAACAGGTAGGCCCGCATAGATAGATAGATAAAGAACACGAGCTGATGAGGCGCATGCGGATTGTTTGACTGGTCAACCAGACAAATACGGAGCTATACACTGAGCCAGTGACCGTATAATCACCATATCTCGTATACAATGATCAAAGTGAGCTATCAAGACAAGTTCGATGACCGCCAATGCATTTTACTTGATAATAAATGACCAGGATTGAAGGGGAATCCAAATTTCCTTCGTCTTCTATCCTTGAGCTCTTGACAAACCAATGCACTTGTCCGGCCACTCCACCCCAGAGCTGTCACCAAGCGTCGTTCATGCCACTAGGCCGCACACTAACTGGTAAGGGAGCGATGGCATCCCGCCGCGTTGAGTACCTCACCGTCTACGATCGCACAAAAAATGGTAGGGAAGCGATGGCATCCCGCCATGCCGAGTTCATCGCCGCTCGCGACCTCACACCTATGTGGGTGGAATTTGAAGCTGCCAAGGCCGAATGGGCGGTAGAGCAAGAGGCGGCCAAAGCCACACAGAGGAAGCGGAAAAGTCAGAAAGCACTCAAGAAAATAGAGGCCCGCCGTCGCAAGAAAGAAGAGGACGCACTCACTGCTGCGGAGAGGTGGCGGAGATCCAAGCACGGTTGGGTGTTGCTGACAAAGCCAGGAAGGAGAATGACGGCGTCTGGCGAGCATGTGAGAAGTAGTAGTACTAGTAGTAGTTAGTGTGTGTGTCTGTGTCGCTCGTAGGTTTGTTTAATTAATTACGAGCATGTACCAATACTAGTTACTACTGTAGTTTTTAGAGCAAATTACCAGTACATTAGCCTAGACTCAATGGAAAAATTCCTATCATATGCATCAAATGGCATCTCTTTCTCTATAGGAATTGAGATGCATGTCATCTCACTTCCTATGATTTTCATATTCCTATAAAATTCCTATCCTATGAACCAAAGGAGGCCTCTGCTGGAGTAACTACTATACTTAGCTAGCAGTACTGCTAGTACAGTAGTTTTCTTCAAGAAGCGGAATTCAACGAAGTCATGATGGTTCCTTCGTCCGAGCAACTTCATAGCGGGAAAGGTTGAGCTTGTGATTTGATGGCTCATTAGTCATTATTACTGTGGAGCGACGGTCGGGGTGACTTTCCCTTGGAGTTCTGCGTGCATGGCAAGTGGACCAGGATGGTCGATGTCCCACATGTCGACGAACAAAAGTATTCTTTCTGATATCGAGGAGCAAGGAAGCGTGCGCCGGCAAGGGAGGGGGGTTGGGTCGGCCAGGGCGGTCAGACGTGGGCGTGGTGGTGGTATTGGTTTTGAACCGTTTCAGGTGTAGTACTGGTAGTTTGCAAAACTACTCAATTATTGCACTCAGTTTCCTAAGAAATTGTGGTAAGAAACATTACTCCACAGCCCGCTTCCCTTCTCCTTCCTCTTCCACCGCCCGCGCGCGTCCATGGGAAGCGACCGGTCAACCCTTATATAGGAGTGCTAGCACAAAAAGATGCATGCATGACCACTAAAATTTCCAGATTAAAGCGTCGCTCCGGCGAGAGTATGGCGTATGTCATTACCTTCGGTCGGGCCATGGCTACCGGGCGACGGCGACCGGAGAAGAGGCGACGAGAGGGGAATGAATGCAGCTACTGTTTGGGTTCGCTGTCCGGCTTAAATAAATGTGCACCATCACGTGTACCTGCGGGTGCACAAATTGTAACATACGTGTCTGCTTAAGTGGGCGTCCCGTAACTGGTGTGTGTGAGAGATTCTGAGAGACAAAGTGCGTGTGTGCGACTCTACTCTTAGGACATGTACTCAACCTTTTGCATCGGGATATAAATATAATTGTATTACACTTTAGCTACTGATTTACGTGGCCATGATAACATGGTTGTGTAAAAAAATGTCACTTCGTGCTCATGATTTACGTTATATAATTACTAGCAAGATGCTCGTGCATTGCACGGAATATCAATATGCATTTTTTTACAAAACACCTGTTGTGATTGACCCATGCAGGAGTAATCACATGTGTAAAAACTAATGATATCTTGAGAATTTTATCAGAAAACTGGTATCTCGACCATTTCATCAAAAAAAGAAAGATGAGAGATAAGGTGAGGAGGAGTGGAGTGTGGTGGTGACTGGTGGTCGGACTGGGCGGAGACATGGGGATGGACGATGCCGGCAGGCAGCAGTGGCCACCATGCTAGATTATTCCAGAGACTTCCTTTTTTAATTTATCAGCAATGAGATTGTGGGAGTGAGGTGCGTGTATCTTTTGTAAAATTGTCATAGTTTGCTTTCTATCCGTGAGATATAGATCGGACGGTCTATATTACAAGATGATAGGCACACCATCATCACCAACTCAGATTTTTATATGAGTAGAGATGATAAGTTCGCTAACTACTAAAGTAGAGTGGAGTTTGTCCATGTTATAAAAGTAAATTAAGGTGATTGTTTATCATACGGGTAAGGTTGGACGAAGGGTGGTAGGAACAAATGCTCCGCCTAGAGCATGTGTGTGTGAGATGGAGTCTTAGTGTGTGTGTGTGGGCGAGTGCGTGCATGCATGTGTGTGTGACGCGGGGTCCTTGGTGGCGGATGTAATTTAAGTGCGCGTGGCTTCATCATAGAGAGGTGATGTGTATGGCAGAGGCCACCAACGAGGGGGTGCGAGAGAGAAAAGGCCCGTAGAGAGGGAAGAGAAGGCATGTGCGCGTGAGAGGAGTCGACATCGAGAGAACGTGTTTGTTCGAGAGACACTGAGGAAGAGTACTATATATCAATGGTGCATGTAGGCGGGAATTAAATGAAGGGATGGTCTTATTGGTTTCGGGGATATAGGGGAAGAGTGAGAGGGGGGTAGCTAGAAGGAGATTGTTAAGTGTGAGTGAGGGAGTCCTGGATTAGGGGGTCTCCGAACAGCCGGACTATATCCTCTGACCGGACTGTTGGACTATGAAGATACAAGATTGAAGACTTTGTCTCGTGTCTGGATGGGACTCTCCTTGGTGTGGAAGGCAATCTAGGCAATACGGATATGTATATCTCCTCCTTTGTAACCGACCTTGTGTAACCCTAGCCCCCTCCGGTGTCTATATAAACTGGAGGGTTTTAGTCCGTAGGACAACATAAAATCATACCATAGGCTAGCTTCTAGGGTTTAGCCTCTCCGATCTCGTGGTAGATCAACTCTTGTACTACTCATATTATCAAGAATAATCAAGCAGGACGTAGGGTTTTACCTCCATCAAGAGGGCCCGAACCTGGGTAAAACATCGTGTCCCCTGCCTCCTGTTACCATCCGCCTTAGACGCACAGTTTGGGACCCCCTACCCGAGATCCACCGGTTTTGACAAGGACATTGGTGCTTTCATTGAGAGTTCCTCTGTGTCGTCACCGTTAGGCTTGATGGCTCCTTCGATCATCGATAGCGATGCAGTCCAGGGTGAGACTTTTCTTCCCGGACAGATCTTTGTATTCGGCAGCTTCGCACTGCGGGCCAACTCGCTTGGCCGTCTGGAGCAGATCGAGAGTTACGCCCCTGGCCACCAGGTCAGGTTTGGAAGCTTAAACTACACGGCCGACATCCGCAGAGACTTGATCTTCGACGGATTCGAGCCCCTGCCGAGTGCGCCGCATGGTCACGATGAGCATGATTTAGCTCTGCCATCAGATAGTGTTCAGGAGACCGCACCGGCAACCGCTCTGACCCTCAATTCAGAGCCAATTGCGCCATCCATGGACGGGTAGGTAGACCCCGCCATGGAGGCGGTATTCTCAGTGGCGATCGAGCCGAATATCGACCTTACCCTTCACGGGAGCCGTGACGCCGAACTACTGGATTCTTCCTCGGCCACGGACTCCGAACCGCCTGCGCCCGTGCCTATCGAATCCAACTGGGCGCCGATCATGGAGTTCACCTCCGCGGATATCTTTCAGCACTCGCCCTTCGGCAACATACTGAACTCATTAAGGTCTCTCTCCTTGTCAGGAGAGTCCGGGCCGAACTATGTTCGGCGGGATTGGGATGCGGATGACAAAGAAATTCGCCGCCCACCCACCGCCCACTTAGTAGCCACTGTTGACGATTTGACCGACATGCTCGACTTCGACTCCGAAGACATCGACGGTATGGACGAAGATGCAGGAGACGAACAGGAACCACTGCCCACAGGGCACTGGACGCCCACTTCATCATATGATGTATACATGGTGGACACACCCAAACAAAACGACGATGAGGAACAGAAGGACGCAGCGAAGGGTTGTTCCCTCGAGAAGCAGTCAAAGCGGCAGCGTAAGCGCCGCTCCAAATCCCGCCTCGTCTTAAACAACGATCATATAGACCCAGTGATAGAGCAGGGTGAACCATCGCCCGACCAGGGCAACACGGAGAATCAAACCGAACAACCTGACCCCGTCGAAGATAACAGTCCGGACGACATCACACCGGACAGGCACCCAGAGCAACAGAATGCCCATCAAAGGCTGGTTGCCACCGCGAGGAGTCTGAAAAAGCAGAAGCAAAGGCTCAGGGCTGCACAAGACACACTCAGAATCAGATGGAGTGAAGTACTCAACACTGCAGCGAAGTACGGCGATAATCGCCACACCAAGAGCTACTCGAAGCGAAAGCTGCTACCTTAATTCGATGAGGAGGCCTTAGATCCCCCGCAATAAAAAAATGGCCATCCGGTCGGATAGATGACCTCGTGACCAACATAGAGCGGCAAACGACGCCACACATAAGCCAGTACGCGATCCATGCGAGGGCTCGCATCAAAAGGATGGCGCAACCAGATCCATATACGGGCCACGCAAGCGCGCTCCAGCATGCAATGCAACACAACAAACATCCGAACACCATGGTACACCCAAATACAGGGGTGCCGCACCCCCCCCCCCTATGTTTCACCGATGAGGTGCTGGACCATGAATTTCCAGAGTGATTCAAACCGTAAACATAGAGGCGTATGACGGAACGACAGACCCTGGGGTCTAGATTGAGGACTACATCCTCCATATCCACATGGCTCGAGGAGGCGATCTCCATGCCATCAAGTACTTACCCCTCAAGCTCAAAGGGCCAGCTCGGCACTGGCTTAAAAGCCTCCCTGAAAACTCCATTGGAAGCTGGGAAGAGCTTGAAGACGCCTTTCGGGCAAATTTTCAAGGGACCTATGTCCGACCACTGGATGCAGACGATTTAAGTCATATAACTCAATAGCCCGGAGAGTCAGGCCGAAAGCTTTGGAACAGGTTCCTCACTAAAAAGAACCAAATAGTCGATTGTCTGGACGCCGAAGCCCTAGCAGTTTTCAAGCATAGCATTCGAGACGAATGGCTTGCCAGACACCTCGGCCAAGAAAAGCCGAGAACAATGGCAGCATTAACAAGCCTCATGACCCGCTTTTGCGCGAGCGGGGACAGCTAGTTAGCCCGGTGCGGCACCAGCGACCCAAGTACATCCGAAGTCAGGGACGAAAATGGGAAACCATGACGCAGCAAAAACAAGCGCCGGAATAAAGAAGACAACCGAAGAGCACGGCGGTAAACGCCGGATTCAGAAGCTCTCGGCCAGGTCAGCAAAAGCTGCCCTCCAAAGGCAACACAGACGAACTGTCCAGCCTAAACAAGATTCTAGACAAAATATGTCAGATCCACAGCACCCCCGATAAACCTGCAAATCATACCCATAGAGAATGTTGGGTCTTCAAGCAGTCCGGCAACCTCAACGCCGAACACAAGGGGCAGGATACACCAAGCGAAGACGAGGACGAGCCTCGCAAGCAAAGCACTGGGGAACAGAAGAAATTCCCACCAGAAGTCAAAACAGTAAACATATTACACGTGACAAAGGGGAGAAACAAAGCGGCACTCCTAGAGACACATGCCCCAGGACCTATCACCGTGGAGTTCTGCCACTGGTCGTCCCAACCGATCACGTTCGACCATCGGGATTACTCAGCAAGTATCCGGCGTGCAGGATGGGCTGCCTTGGTGTTAGACCTGATAATTGATGGATACCACTTCGCACGAGTCCTGATGGACGACGACAGTAGTTTAAACCTGATATATTAGGACACAGTCCGCAAAATGGGGTTAGACCCAATAAAAATTAGCCATAGCAATACTACCTTTAAAGGAGTAACGCCAGGCCCAGAAGCCCATTGCACGGGCTCCCTGCTACTAGAGGTTATATTCAGCTTTCCCGATAACTTCCGCAGCGAAAATTTAACCTTCCACATCGCTCCGTTCCAAAGCGGCCATCAAGCACTACTCGGACGCGAAGCTTTCGCTCGCTTTAACGCAATACCACATTACGCTTCTCTCATGCTTAAGATGCCCGGTCCACGTTGCATCATTACAGTAAACGGAAATATTGAGCGCTCCTTGCGTGTAGAAGACCGTGCGGCTGTCTTGTCAGCTGCACACTAAACGGCCTCACCAACTAAAGCATCTGACAGGTCGTTAAGACCATGGACACGGTTGGACGAGTCCGGTACAGCTATATGTAATTGACACAGGTTTGATGGCTATACCCCTATTACAATACAAGGGGCTCAACACGCGCAAACAAGTGGCAATTAGGCTCAGCTTTACTCATTTTGAACTATATATTGTTTATTTAGTATAACTTACCTTTTGCACAGCAACTTTTCAATTAAGTTCCTCTCTTTTTCAGATGACCGTCGTGCTACACCCGTCCAGAATACGACACAACGGAGACACAGGCGCAGACGTGCAGCAGGGACCCGTTCTAAGGATTCTTTTTAGATTAAGACCCTGCGTAAACCTTTTTTACTGTCTCTTGTTGATACACATCCCTCGGATTCTCAATACAATTGAGAAGGATGCTGACGTATTGGCATGTGGCCACGTCAGAATATCGCACGTACCTGGACACCAGGGGCTTATTATAAAGGGCACTGTTTAGGCCCGGTTTACATCATAAAGACCGAATACCTTAGGGAGTGTTCGGCGTCGCGAGTTTGCCCTTATATGCATCAGCTCCGAATCATGTCTTTGGTCAAATGTTGGGTTTGCCTGGCTCCTGTGTTTTGCTGCCTTACGTTCCGCTCTATCGGCTAAGGCGGCACCAGGAGAACTACTGCGATTGTGCCCTGGTTCATCCGGACGAGCACCTCAGTAGAGAAAGCCGAAAACTGACTGTCATGATATAGCGTGAGACTGGTCAACCACTCGATGACCTAGCAGAATCTTCAGGATTCCTCCGCTTTAACGAAGGGCCGTTTCCCAGCCAAGCATGTACGCACCCCGAATTCGGATGAGTGCGGAGCCACCAGGGGCTATATAGTAGCCCCACTATCAAACTCCTCTAGCTAAGTGAAAGTGTTAAAGCATTATAGTCCGGTTGCCTAGTTCGCTGCGCTATCACCTCCTTAATGGACCAAGACATTGGATCAAGTGTGAACATGCGTCTTCTGCGAACACCTCCGCATTATATGTGTGGGGGCTGAAGCCGACGACTGCAATCTTTCAGGTTATATACATATATACATAAACGGCCGCACAGGAGGCGTCATAGCACTTTTGGGCAAAAGTATAAGTACAACATTGATAAATTCAATAAAACATTGTTTTTACAATGGGAATACATGTCACTCAAACATAATATTCTTCGAGCACTAAGCCTCTATTGAACGAGCGCGTTTAAGAACTTCTTCAAAGTAGTGCTTGGCAGCCACTCGGCCTATGGCCGAACCCTGTGCCGCAACAGTGGTGGCATCCATCTCCGCCCAGTATGTTTTGACACGGGCAAGGGCCATCCGCGAGCCTTCTATGCATGCCGACCTCTTCACAGCATCGATGTGTGGCACAGCGCCAAGGAATTGTTGCACTAAGCTAAAGTAGCTATTCGGCCTTGGCCCTCCTGGCCACAAATGATCCACAACGGACCTCATGGCCAGTTCGGATAATCTATGGAGCTCGGCCCAACCGGTCAATCGCTCATTCAGCAGCAGCGGACAGATTGGAGCATGAAACTATGAGCAGAATAGCTTCTCCACTTCGGGACCTTTCTGATCCTTGAAGTACTCGGCGACATAAGCAGTGCTGGCAGCCAAATCCATGTATGCGTCCGCAAAACTCCATAGCCGGTCCAGAGGAGCATACTTCGGATCTCTGAACTTAGTCCGCAACAAGAAAGGCTTCCCAGACACGATATCTGCAGCCTGATTCAGCTCCTCCTTCGTCGCTCTAATTTTGGAGCGGGCTTCCTTGGCAGCCACCCAAGCCTTCTCCAGGTCCGTCGCTTTCGCCTGGTTTTCCTCTTCAAGAAGCCGGTAACAGTCACCAGCATCTTTTAACTCCATGGCCATCTTGGCAATTCTTTCTTTGCTCTCGCAATGTGCGGCCTGCTCGGCCCTTAACTCTTCGACCGCCTGTAAAGCAGCCGCATTGCTACTCCTGGCTTGCTCCTTGGCTCGAGCAAGCTCCGCCCGAAGGGTCTCCACGGTGGCCGCTCCATCTGCAGTCACAAACATATTAAAGATGCTGGCATCAGGCCGCTCTTATTATGTGACAATCGCCAGAAAAATCACTGACCCTGCGCCTCGTCAAGCCGCTTGTTGACAAGCACGATGTTGGCATCTGCCGCATCCAGCTGCCGCTTTAGTTCGGCATACCCATCAGTCCGGCTAGCCACCGGAGCCTCCACCAGCTGCACATAAAGGTAGTCTGATTATTACCTGGGACTATGATCCTGTGTTTGCCGTTGTTTTCGACGACAACCAGAGTCTCAGGGGCTACTATCTACACAGGGCACATCTAAAAATGTGTGGTACTTTCAAAAATGTACATCATTTCACGTACCTCAAAACCCGTCAGTAGACTCATAAAGGCTTCATGCAGCCCGCTTTCAGCGGACGAAATCCTTTCAATCACTATACCCATAAATGTGTAGTGCTCTTCTAAGATAGCCGCTTTCTCCAGCAGATCCCTCCGTATGTCCGACCGCACACCAGATGGTGCCAGACTCTTTTGATTGCTCTCTTCGAGAGCCGGATATTGAGGACTTCGGGTGGCCATAGGATTACCTTCTGGCCTTGCCGGATTAGGAGAAGCCCTCCGCGACGACACCTCAGGGTCGCCCGCTTCGTAAGGCGGTGTGGCAGGGGGAGGCGTTTCGCTCTCCATCATCTTCGGAAGAAGATCCCCCGAAGACGAGCTCAGCTGAGAAGGGCTAAGATCCGAACTGCAAGATAAATGCTTCGATTATTTTCCTCAGAAATAGAGCAAGATATTTTCGTTATTGAATACCCTTTTACTTACAGCTCGGTAGAGGGCTGATCCCCGCGCGGACATTGTGCGGTAAGAGTACCCTCCGAGGCAGGTCCCTCTGGCAGAGATTTCTTCTCCCGTTTGGAAACCTTAGTTTCCGGATCTTCAGAGGTAGACCTCTTCCTTCCCCGGGGAGAGAGAATGTCAGATTCTTCACCTTGGTTATCCTCCCTCGCGGAGGCGCTCATTCCCTCGAGTGGGATAGGTAGCGATGGAGGCCCGCTTTCGCCCTCTTTATCCCCCCTTCATCTTCCTTTAAGGGCACTAGACAAGGTGCAGGCTCGAGCATTTTTCCAGCACCGGATTGTCCAAGCCTTCAGGAAGGGGGCCGAACATCGGATCATCTTCACCTTTGTTATCCAGTCCTGGTCAAAGAGCGATTCTTCAGAATGATGTCATGATAAATAAAAGGACAGTGTGTTCGGCCATGGGATTACTTACTTGGGCAGCGGTGCGGTTGCTGCTCAGGCCCACGTCCTCGGTAGTGTCCGGACATTCTATTTGGGGTCTGAAGAATGATTTGTACATCTCCTCGTGCGTCATGCCGATGAAATTCTGAATGGTGCGCGGTCCTTCCGGGTTGAATTCACACATGCAAAGGGGCCGGCGTTTGCAAGGCTGGACTCGACGAACCAGCATAACTTGCATTACCATAACCAGACTGAAATCTCCCTCGAAGAGATCTCGGATACGGCTCTGCAGCATTCGCACGTCCTTGGCTGGACCCCAGCTCAGACCCTGCTGATCCATGACATCAGTTGTGGTGGAGGGCCCGAGCGAAAGGTGGGGGCATCTACCCACTTGGCACTTCGGGGAGCTGTGACGTAAAACCACTCCCGTTGCCACAATCCGAATACCTCTGGAAAGGAACCCTTTGGCCATGGAGCGTCAGCAATTTTGCTTATTAGAGCACCTCCGCACGCGGCTACTGCCCCTCGACTATCTTCGGCTTCACATCAAAGGTCTTGAGCCACAGGCCGAAGTGAGGGGTAATGCGGAGGAAGGCCTCACAAACGACAATAAATGACGAGATGTGAAGAAGGGAATCTAGGGCCATATCATGAAAATCCAGCCCGTAATAGAACATGAGACCCCTGACAAAGGGATCCAGAGCGAGGCCTAGTCCTCGGAGGAAGTGGGAGACGAACACAACGCTCTCGTTGGGTTCAGGAGTAGGGACGACCTGCCCTCGGGCGGGTAGCCTATGCGAAATTTCGGCGATCAGATATCTGGCCTCCCTCAACTTCTTGATGTCCTGCTCCGTGATGGAGGAAGACATCCACCAGCCTTCAAGGCTAGATCCGGACATGATTGAAGGTCCGAAGCACCTGACATTGGCTTTGGGTGTTAGAACTCCAGGTGGGGGAGGGATTCGATTGAGCACGGGAGGGAAAAAAGTAAAAGTTCTGTCCCTTTATAAAGAGGGTGAATATCAAGCGTCCTCCTCGTGGCTGTTTGGGACTTGCCTAAGATCTAGGAGTCCTAGGCACGGTTGGGTTACCAACGTCCGTATTGATGAGAATCCCGTAGTAAGGGGAACACGATCTCTGCTTTGACAAGACATGTCAAGAAACTGCCTCGCGTTATGTGCGGGGCTGGTTAAAGAAAAACAGTTCAAATAATTACTGGGCCGTGGCGTGATGTCATGCTGCCAAAACGTGTCAGCAGATTAGATTTGTGGTAATATTATTCTCTCTACGGTGGTATGTGGAACTTATTTTGCAGGGTCGGACACTATCCTTGTATTCAAATTCTTCAGTGGTGTATTCGGAGGAGGAACCCGCCTTGCAATGCCGAAGACAACACTGCGCGCCGGACTCATCGTCATTGAAGCCTGGTTCAGGGGCTACTAAGGGAGTCCTGGATTAGGGGGTCTCCGGACAGCTGTAATATATCCTCTGGCCGGACTATTGGACTATGAAGATACAAGATTGAAGACTTCGTCTCGTGTCTGGATGGGACTCTTCTTGGCGTGGAAGGCAAGCTAGGCAATACGGATATGTATATCTCCTCCTTTGTAACCAACCTTGTGTAACCCTAGCCCCCTCCGGTGTCTATATAAACTGGAGGGTTTTAGTCCGTAGGACAACATACAATCATACCATAGGCTAGCTTCTAGGGTTTAGCCTCTCCGATCTCGTGGTAGATCAACTCTTGTACTACTCATATTATCAAGAATAATCAAGCAGGACGTAGGGTTTTACCTCCATCAAGAGGGCCCGAACCTGGGTAATACATCATGTCCCCTGCCTCCTGTTACCATCCGCCTTAGACGCACAGTTTGGGACCCCCTACCCGAGATCCGCCGTTTTTGACACCGACAGTGAGTGTGTGTTTTTCCCATCCAGGCGGAAGTTATGTGCACACAAGAAGAGAACGATTTGATGTGGCATTAGGGCCAAGGGTAATTAACTATGTATGAAGACATAGGAGACCTTGAACGTGCATGTGCGAGAGGTATACATGTATATGTGGGATGTGTGTGTGCGCGCGTGCATGATCGAGATAAAAGAAAGAAGACATAAGTCATAAGATCAACGACTTGGGAGAGATGGACCGGTATGACAATATGCATGCATGTGAGAGTGCAGGGAAGAAGGCCCGATAATTGAGCATGTGTTTTTGTCTTTAAGAGATATTGGCGTGGGTTCGAGCATGCATCTGTGGCGAGTAGAGGGAGCGAGACACAACGATTGTGCAAAAGAGATCAACATATAAATGCATGTATGGAGAGAGATATATAGTATGGGTGATAGGAAGCAAGAGTACGTGCAAGAAAGAAATGTTGATGGATAAACTACAGATAGATACAGAGATAGAAATGCTAGCTAGAGGGACATCAGCTAGTTTGAGTGTTGGAGATGACCGCCGGGTGGTTCAGAGGGTGAAGTTATGTGTGTGTGACAGAAAGATAAAAAGAGGGCACATGACTGCATGTATAGAGAGAAAACATATATAGTGTGCATGATAGGAAGCAAGAGTGAGGGTGAGAAAGAAGGTTGATGGAGAAACAGATAAATAGAAAGATAAAGATGCTAGCTAGTGTGCGCTAGAGATAGGAGTCGAGTGGATCAGAAGGCTGAGTTATGTGTGTGGGTGTGAGAGAGATAGAGAGAGGGTGCATGTGAGTCACATACAAACAAATATCAGAGAGAAATGAGATCCCGAGAGACGGAGTTTTGTGTCTGCGAGAGAGAAAGATATTTCACAACGAGAGTGATAGCTAGAGAGACATATGAGGGAACGCAAGATATCTCTAGGGAGAGAGTGTGTGTGTGTGTGTGCGACATACAAGAGAATGGTGGAGAGACATGAGACCCTGGGAGACAGAGTTTGTGTTTGTGTGTGAGAAAGAGATATTTAAGAGGAAGAGTCGTAGCTTCTCATACCTAAGGAGAGAAAGACATATCTGTGTGAGAGGGGGTGTGCGAGTGGCACACAGGGGAATAGTAGAGAGAAATGAGACCCCGGGAGACGAAGTTTGTGTTTGTGTGAGAGAAAGAGATTTCACATGGAGAATCATAGTTAGAGACACATAGCAGGGAGCGAGATATACTTAGAGAGAGAGATGGAGTGATGAAGGTCGAGGGAGAGAGTACTGTCAGTGTGTTACGAAGATAAAAGATCATTGTTGACATACAAGTAGCACAAGAGATACCCGAGAGACGATGAGAGATACTCCTATATAATCATGAGTGATAGCTATATGAGACGAATATCTGGTTTAAAGGGGATTCAAATATTTAAACTGGAGATCACGACATTGATAATATCATAACACAAATTGGTGTATCAAACATGCATATTCATTTGAATTTGGGAACGCGTGTAATGTTATATAGTTTGTCAATAATAGTGTTCCATAGATTCTTTAATTAGAGATAATGCATGGTTTATATGCAATTAATGTCTAAACAGGATTACACTATATGTTGCGTGTGTGAAACACATTATACATGTTTGAGAAGTAAAAAAACCCGCAAGAAACACACATTAATTGGAGACAGTTAGCGAGGAATGCATACATTGGATTTCAACAAAAGGTGGTTTCAAATATTTGAAAATCCAAATTAAGATGTATACAACCTTATGAATCTGAGATCATGCCATTTGTAAACCATATTTATGTATAAAGGGTGTTGTGAATACGTTCGACTACATCAACCGCGTTAACCTAATGCTTCCGCTTTCGGTCTACGAGGGTACGTGGACACACTCTCCCCTTCTCGTTGCTATGCGTCTCCTAGATAGATCTTGTGCGATCATAGGAAAATATTTGAAATTGCATGCTACGTTCCCCAACACCAGGCATGCAGTAGGCACCCGAGGGCATGTGTGTGGGTGCGGGTGGACGCGCGAGCATGTGCATGTGTGGCCTCAACGTGGTCGGGACATGCATGGAACAAGCTCATCGAACTCTCAGCCATGGTGGCCCAGCTCTATCTTGAGCGGACTCGTGGTTATGGAGATGGGAAAGAAAGGGGTAAGATGTAAGCTTGTTGCGGGGAGCTTGATGGCAAGGTCCGGGAAGCCGGGGAGGTATGAGGCGGTGGCGACGTAGCTCGGGGCGGCTGCCAGAGGTTGGGCTAGTTCGGGAGAGTGGTTGAGGAAGAGAGACTTGAGATTCTTATCCAACTACTTTGTGGCATCATCGCGGAGTCGGGGAAGAGGTCTGGGGTGCCAAATATCGACGGGCGGTGACAAATCCGAGCGTTGCCTCCGACAACCGAGGGCCAGTCGCATCGGGCGGCACCCACGGCTATGTAGCATCATGCGTCTACAGTCGGGCGAGGGAGAGGCGAAGGGAGGAAAATGAGAGAGAAGCAGACACCGGTTGGGCAGCAAGTCACAGATGAGGCCCTCCAATGGCTGGGCGAAACCGACGCGAGGTCACCATTGCAAGAAGCGCGATGATGATGCAAATGTCTCATGGTCATGTTAGTTTTTCTACAACATCTTGGTTTGGTTATGAAGGAAATATGCCCTAGAGGCAATAATAAAGTTGTTATTTTATATTTCCTTATATCATGATAAATGTTTATTATTCATGCTAGAATTGTATTAACCAGAAACTTGATACATGTGTGGATACATAGACAAAACATCGTGTCCCTAGTAAGCCTCTACTAGACTAGCTCGTTAATCAAAGATGGTTAAGTTTCCTAACCATAGATATGTGTTGTCATTTGATGAACGGAATCACATCATTAGGAGAATGATGTGATGGACAAGACCCATTCGTTAGCTTAGCATAATGATCATTAAGTTTTATTGCTATTGCTTTCTTCATGACTTATACATATTCCTCAGACTATGAGATTATGCAACTCCCGAATACCGTAGGAACACCTTGTGTGCTATCAAACATCACAACGTAAGTAGGTGATTATAAAGATGCTCTACAGGTGTCTTCGAAGGTGTTTATTGGGTTGACATAGATCAAGATTAGGATTTGTCACTCCGAGTATCGGAGAGGTATCTCTAGGCCCTCTCGGTAATGCACATCACTATAAGCCTTGCAAGCAATGTAACTAATGAGTTAGTTGTGGGATGATGCGTTATAGAACGAGTAAAGAGACTTGTCGGTAACGAGATTGAACTAGGTATGATGATACCGACGATCGAATCTCGGGCAAGTAACATACCGATGACAAAGGGAATAACATATGTTGTTATTGCGGTTTGACCGATAAAGATCTTCGTAGAATATGTAGGAACCAATATGAGCATCCAGGTTCTGCTATTGGTTATTGACCGGAGATGTGTCTCGGCCATGTCTACATAGTTCTCGAACCCGTAGTGTCCGCATGCTTAACGTTTGATGATGATTTGTATTTATGAGTTATGGGTTTTGGTGACCGAAGTTTGTTTGGAGTCCCAGATGAAATCACGGACATGACGAGGAGTCTTGAAAGGTCTAGAGTTAAAGATTGATATATTGGAAGGTAGTATTCGGACACCGGAAGGGTTCCGGAGTGTATCGGGTACATAGCGGAGTACCGGAGGGGTTACCGGAACCCCCCGGGGGAAGATATGGGCCATATGGACCATAGGAGGGAGGCTAACCAACCCACAAGGGGCTGGTGCACCCCCCACAAGGGAGGAGGTTGAATTGGTTTAGGGAAGGCCCCCCCCCCCTTTCCTTCTCCTACTCCCTCTCCTTCCCCCTTTTCCACCTCCATGAGAAGGAAAAGAAGGGGGGGCGAATCCTACTAGGACTAGGAGTCCTAGTAGGACTCCCCCCTTGGAGCGCCCCCTCTAGGTCGGCCTCCTCCTCCTCCCCTCTGATACGTCTCCAACGTATCTATATTTTTTTATTGTTACATGCTATTATATTATCAACCTTGGATGTTTTATATGCATTTATATGCTATTTTATATGATTTTTGGGACTGACCTATTAACCTAGAGCCCAGTGCCAGTTTCTGTTTTTTCCTTGTTTTAGAGTATCACAGAAAAGGAAAATCAAACGGAGTCCAATTGACCTGAAACTTCACGGAACTCATTTTTGGACCATAAGAAGCCCACGAAGTATCGGAGATGGACCAGGAGAGTCCCGGGCTGCCCAACCCCCTGGGCGCGCGCCCTGCCTCGTGGACAGCCCGGAGGTCCACCGACGTACTTCTTCCTCCCATATATACCCATATACCCTAAAAACTTCGGGGAGCACAATAGATCGGGAGTTCGCTGCCAAAAGCCTCCGTAGCCACCGAAAACCAATCTAGACCCGTTCCGGCACCCTGCCGGAGGGGGAATCCCTCTCCGGTGGCCATCTTCATCATCTCGGCACTCTCCATGACGAGGAGGGAGTAGTTCTCCCTCGAGGCTGAGGGTATGTACCAGTAGCTATGTGTTTGATCTCTCCCTCTCTCTCGTGTTCTTGAGGTGGTTGATACGTCCATTTTGCATCATGCTTTTATATCGATATTTTTTGCATTATGGGTTGTTATTTCACATTATGTCACAATACTTATGGCTATTCTCTCTTATTTTACAAAGTTTACATAAGGAGGGAGAATGCCAGCAGCTGGAATTCTGGGCTGGAAAAGGAGCAAATATTATAGACCTATTATGCACAACTCCAAAAGTCCTGAAACTCCACGGAATACCTTATAATAAATAATGAAAAATCCTTGCCAAAGATAAAGACCAGGGGGCTCACACCCTTCTCACGAGGGTGGGGGCGCCCCCCCTAGGGCGCGCCCCCCTACCTCGTGGGCCCCCTGGTGGCTCTCCGATGACCATCTTCTCCTATATGAAGTCTTTCGTCGGAAAAAAAATAAGAAGCAACCTTTCGGGACGAAACTGCGTCGCCACGAGGCGGAACCTTGGTGGATCCAATCTAGAGCTCCGGCAGAGCTGTTCTGCCGGGGAAACTTCCCTCCCAGAGGGGGAAATCATCACCATCGTCATCACCAACGCTCCTCTCATTGGGAGAGGGAAATCTCCATCAACAACTTCATCAGCACCATCTCATCTCAAAACCCTAGTTCATCTCTTGTATCCAATTCTTGTCTCCAAGTCCGGGATTGGTGCTAGTAGTGTTAATTACTCCTTAGAGTTGATGCTAGTTGGTTTAATTAGTGGAAGATCATATGTTCAGATTCTTTATGCATATTATTACCCCTCTGATTATGAACATGAATATGCTTTGTGAGTAGTTACGTTTGTTCCTAAGGACAAGGGAGAAGTCTTGCTATTAGTAGTCATGTGAATTTGGTATTCGTTCGATATTTTGATGAGATGTATGTTGTCTAGCCTCTAGTGGTGTTATGTGAACGTCGACTGCATAACACTTCACCATTATTTGGGCCTAGAGGAAGGCATTGGGAAGTAATAAGTAGATGATGGGTTGCTAGAGTGACAGAAGCTTAAACCCTAGTTTATGCATTGCTTCGTAAGGGGCTGATTTGGATCCATATGTTTCATGCTATGGTTAGGTTTACCTTAATACTTTTGTTGTATTTGTGGATGCTTGCAATAGAGGTTAATCATAAATGGGATGCTTGTTCAAGTAAGAATAGCACCCAAGCACCGGTCCACCCACATGTCAAATTATCAAAGTACCGAACGCGAATCATATGAGCGTGATGAAAACTAGCTTGACGATATTCCCATGTGTCCTCGGGAGCGCTTTTCCTTATATAAGAGTTTTTCCAGGCTTGTCCTTTGCTACAAAAAGGATTAGGCCACCTTGCTGCACTTTATTTACTTTTGTTACTTGTTGCTCGTTACAAATTATCTCACCACAAAACTATCTGTTACCACTTATTTCAATACTTGCAGAGAATACCTTGATGAAAACCGTTTATCATTTCCTTCTGCTCCTCATTGGGTTCTACACTCTTACTTATCGAAAGGACTACGATAGATCCCCTATACTTGTGGGTCATCAGTGGTACGATCTTGATGTATCGCAAGCTTTGCTATTATAGTTGGATCTTATGATGTTTCTCCCCCTCTACTCTCTTGTAATGGATTGAGTTTTCCCTTTGAAGTTATCTTATCGGATTGAGTCTTTAAGGATTTGAGAACACTTGATGTATGTCTTGTGTGGGATAACCGTGGTGAAAATGGGTTATTCTATTGATTCACTTGATGTATGTTTTGGTGATCAACTTGTGGGTTCCGTGACCTTGGGAACCTATGCATAGGGGTTGGCACACGTTTTCGTCTTGACTCTCCAGTAGAAACTTTGGGGCACTCTTTGAAGTACTTTTGTGTTGGTTGAATAGATGAATCTGAGATTGTGTGATGCATATCGTATAATCATACCCACGGATACTTGAGGTGACAATTGAGTATCTAGGTGACATTAGGGTTCTGGTTTATTTGTGTCTTAAGGTGTTATTCTAGTATGAACTCTATGATAGATTGAATGGAAAGAATAGCTTCGTGTTATGTTACTACGAACTCTTGAATAGATCGATCAGAAAGGATAACTTTGAGGTGGTTTTGTACCCTACCATAATCTCTTCGTTTGTTCTCTGCTACTAGTGACTTTGGAGTGACTCTTTGTTGCATGTTGAGGGATAGTTATATGATCCAATTATGTTATTATTGTTGAGAGAACTTGCACTAGTGAAAGTATGAACCCTAGGCCTAGTTTATGCTCACTTTTATCCTTAGTTACCTTGCTGTTTTTATAATTTCAGATTACAAAAACCATTATCTACTATCCATATTGCACTTGTATCACCAGCTCTTCGCCGAACTAGTGCACCGATATAATTTACCATTGTATTGGATGTGTTGGGGACACAAGAGACTCTTTGTTATTTGGTTGCAGGGTTGCTTGAGAGAGACCATCTTCATCCTACGCCTCCCATGGATTGATAAACCTTAGGTCATCCACTTGAGGGAAATTTGCTACTATCCTACAAACCTCTGCACTTGGAGGCCCAACAATGTCTACAAGAAGAAGGTTGTGTAGTAGACATCAAGCTCTTTTCTGGCGTCGTTGCCGGGGAGGTTAGTGCTTGAAGGTATATCTTTAGATCTTGCAATCGAATCTTTTTGTTTCTTATTTTATCACTAGTTTACTTTATAAAAGGAAATTACAAAAAATGGAATTAAGTTTACCTCATACGCTTCATCTTTTTAATATCTTTCGTGAGTATGATGGGAAGGAAAATTGTGCCAAAATGTTAGAAGAAGAATGCATTAGAATGTTTGGCACTAAATATTTTAATGTTGAGCATGATTGCAATGTTGTTAGTATGAATTCCTTGAATATCCATGATGCTAATGATATGCAAAGCCATAAGCTTGGGGATGCTACGTTTGATGAAGATGATATTTTTAGTCCCCCAAGTTTTGATGTGCAAATTTATTATGATGAGAGCATGCCCGCTATCTATGATGATTATTGTGATGACTTGTATGCTGTAAAGAATAATGATATCCATGAAACTTGTCATCATGATTTTAACTTTCAATTGGATTATGCCTCACATGATAGTTATTTTGTTGAGTTTGCTCCCACTACTATTCATGAGAAGAAATTTGCTTATGTGGAGAGTAATAAAAATTCTATGCTTGTAGATCATGAAAAGAATGCTTTAGGTGCTGGTTATATTGTTGAATTCATTCATGATGCTACTGAAAATTATTATGAGGGAGGAACATATGCTTGTAGGAATTGCAATAATATCAAGTTTCCCCTCTATGTGCTTAAAATTTTAAAGTTATGCTTGTTTTACCTTCCTATGCAAGTTGGTTATTGTTCCCATAAGTTGTTTACTCACAAAATGCATATGAATAGGAAGTGGGTTAGACTTAAATGTGCTAGTCATATTCTTCATGATGCTCTCTTTATGTTTCAATTCTTACCCTTTATGTGAGCATCATTGAAATCATCATGCCTAGCTAGGGGCGTTAAACATTAGCGCTTGTTGGGAGGCAACCCAATTTTTATTTTTGTTCCTTGCTTTTTGTTCCTGTTTAGTAATAAATTAATCATCTATCCTCTATTATGACTGATTTTTTATGTTTTAATTAGTGTTTGTGCCAAGTAGAACCGTTGGGAAGACTTGGGGAAAGTCTTTGCGATCATGCTGTAAAAAACAGAAACTTTAGTGCTCACGAGAATTGCTGCCATTTTTTATTGGAGAGTGCTATCTAGTTAATTTGGCAGATGATTAATAGATAAATTCCTCACGTATAGAAATTTATTTTAGAATTTTTGGGGTTCAAAAAGTTTGCGTTAGTTACATATTACTACAGACTGTTCTGTTTTTGACAGATTCTGTTTTCATATGTTGTTTACTTATTTTGATGAATCCTTGGCTAGTAAAAGAGTTTATAAACCATAGAGAAGTTGGAATACAGTAATACTGCTTACCATCAATGTCTTATTTTGATTCGGTGCTATTGTTAGATGAAGCGGCTCGGACCAACATTACATGACCACGTTCATGAGACCGGTTCTACCGACGTGCTTTTGCACACAGGTGGCTGGCGGTTGTCTGTTTCTTCAACTTTAGTTGAATCGAATTTGACTACGGCCGGTCCTTGTTGAAGGTTAAAATAGAACACTTGACGAAAAATCATTGTGGTTTTGATGCGTAGGTAAGAACGGTGCTTTCTAGAAGCCCGTAGCAGCCACGTAAAACTTGCAGCAACAAAGTAGAGGACGTCTAACTTGTTTTCGCAGGGCATGTTGTGATGTGATATGGTCAAGACGTGATGCGATTTAAATTGTTGTATGAGATAATCATGTTTTGTAAAAGTTATCGGCAACTGGCAGGAGCCTTATGGTTGTCGCTTTATTATATGAAATGCAATCGCTATATAATTGCTTTACTTTATCACTAAGCGGTAGCAGTCGTAGAAGCAATAGTTGGCGAGGCGACAACGACGCTACGATGGAGATCAAGGTGTCAAGCCGGTGACGATGGAGATCATGACGGTGCTTTGGAGATGGAGATCAAAGGCACAAGATGATGATGGCCATATCATCTCACATATTTTGATTGCATGTGATGTTTATCTTTTATGCATCTTATTTTGCTCAGTACGGCGGTAGCATTATAAGATGATCCCTCACTAAAATTTCAAGGTATAAGTGTTCTCCCTGAGTATGCACCATTGCGACAGTTCATCGTGCCGAGACACCACGTGATGATCGGGTGTGATAAGTTCTACGTTCACATACAACGGGTGCAAGACAGTTTTGCATGTGCGGAATACTCGGGTTAAACTTGATGAGTGTCGGTGTCAAAACCGGCGGATCTCGGGTAGGGGGTCCCGAACTGTGTGTCTAAGGCGGATGGTAACAGGAGGTAGGGGACACGATGTTTTACCCATGTTCGGGCCCTCTTGATGGAGGTAAAAACCTGGGCCCTCTTGATGGAGGTAAAACCCTACGTCCTGCTTGATTATTCTTGATAATATGAGTAGTACAAGAGTTGATCTACCACGAGATCGGAGAGGCTAAACCCTAGAAGCTAGCCTATGGTATGATTGTATGTTGTCCTACAGACTAAAACCCTCCGGTTTATATAGACACCGGAGGGGGTTAGGGTTACACAAGGTCGGTTACAAAGGAGGAGATATACATATCCGTATTGCCTAGCTTGCCTTCCACGCCAAGGAGAGTCCCATTCGGACATAGGACGAAGTCTTCAATTTGTATCTTCATAGTCCAATAGTCCGGCCAAAGGATATAGTCCGGCTGTCCGGAGACCCCCTAATCCAGGACTCCCTCAGTAGCCCCTGAACCAGGCTTCAATGACGATGAGTCCGGCGCGCAGTGTTGTCTTCGGCATTGCAAGGCGGGTTCCTCCTCCGAATACACCATGAAAGAATTTGAATATAAGGATAGTGTCCGACCCTGCAAAATAAGTTCCACATACCACCGTAGAGAGAATAATATTACCACAAATCTAATCTGCTGACACGTTTTGGCAGCATGACATCACGCCACGGCCCGATAATCATTTAAACTGTTTTTCTTTAACCAGCCCCACACATAACGCGAGGCGGTTTCTCGACATGTCTTGTCAAAGCAGAGATCGTGTTCCCCTTATTACGGGATTCTCATCAAACGGACGTGGGTAACCCAACCGCGCCATCAATTATGGCGCTTGGGGGATAAGCGAGTTTTACCAGGCTAGTGGGGGCGCATAGTTTAGTCCGCCCTTATAAAGGGATAAGATCTCACCCTTTTCTATCCACGCCTTCTTCCTCCTTGCTCATCCATTCTCGTGCACTCGAGCTCCAGCGCCCAAGTCCGCATCCTTCTCCCTAACTCTCTCCAAACATGTCCGAAGCGGGAGGCAAGTGGATGGCCTCCTCCGTCACGGAGGGGCACATCAAAAAACTGCGTGGAGCCGGATACTTAGCCGCGGATATCGCGCACCGGCTACCTGCCGTGGGGCAGATCGTCCCTACCCCGAAACCTCATGAAAGGGTGGTTTTCCTCCCCCACTTCGTCCGCAGACTGGGGTTTCCCCTCCATCCATTCGTCTGCGGCCTCATGCTCTATTACGGGCTGGACTTTCATGATCTGGCTCTAAATTTCATCCTCAACATCTCGGCATTCATCGTTGTGTGTGAGGCTTTCCTCCGCATCCGGCCCCACTTCGGCCTATGGCTAAAGACCTTCAATATCAAGCCGAAGGTAGTAGGTGGACAACAAGCAGAATGGGGCGGAGCCATGGTGGGCAAAATTCCCAACGTTACCTGGCTCGAGGGCTCCTTCGTGGAGACCGTAAAGGGGTGGCAATCGGGGTGGTTCTACGTCACCGAGTCGCGCGACACCAACTGGGTAGCGGCCCCCGAGTTTCGATCCGGAATCCCCACACGGCTCACTTCCTGGAAGGAGAAGGGCCTGTCTTGGGGTTCATCGATGGAGCTAGACGGACTCCAGAAGTGTATCCGGAACATGACAAGCAAGAAACTTAAGCTTGTCAACATAGTCCAGGTCATGCTCTTTCACCGGATCCTCCCGTGTCAACAACGAGATTTCAACTTATGGGAGTTCGACCCGGCCCAACACCAGACTCTAAGCGAGCTCTTCGACACGATGCATAAGGATGTCTGGAAGGTGCTGTTCAAGGGCGTCGAGGTCCCTCCTTCTCTTACCGAGGACCGTGGGCTAAGCGTGAAGCGCCCTGCGAATCCGGTAAGTTCTGTACATCTGGTAGGATATTTATTTCCCATAGCTTAACCATGTGCGGGGTCTGAGTTCCCACGCCTTTGATAGGACTGGGTGGAGACATCGGAGCAGATTAACTGTCCGGCCCCTCCGCCCGAAGACCCCGCAGACGCTCTTCTGATGAAGATGCAGACTCCGGCTCCTTATGATGTGCTGGATAAGACCAAGAAGAAGGCCAAGGGAACCCGAAAGAGTTCCCGGCGCCATGTGGTATTGGACTCATCATCCGATAACTCCGAGACACACTCCTCCCATGAAAACAAGGAGAAGGAAGACGAAGACTCTCCCCCTCCAGCCGAGGGAGACAAGAAAAGGAAGGCCGCCCCAACCGGGGAGGCCGAAGGGTCCAAGAAGGGAAGGACTCTCCTTCCGGACTGTTCCACCGCCCCCGCCAACGGCGAAGACGAGTGGCTGCTCAGGGCCAAGCCCCTGGCGAAGTCGTAAGTATTCGGATACCAGAGTAACTCATAGCATACTTTTGTTGCACTGCTTCTCCTAACGTCAAACATGGTTATGCAGTCTGCCCCAAGCCCGTATCGACATATCATCGTCGGACGGTTCCTTGGGCTCGTCATACATGGATAGTGATACACTTCCAACCGCCACCTCTCCTTGCCCTACGGACAATGCCGAGGTACTGTCTCAAGGGGCACCGAGCCGGGGGGAGACAGTCCCGGAGGCGCCTCAAGGCGACCTTCCGGACTCCAGGAGCAAAGGAAGCAAGGCTCCCAGGGGCTCCAAGTTCGGCCCGCAGCCGGACACTACGCCGGAACCTTCAGTGGTTCCGGACTCGGGCAGGCGGCCCCCTTCCAAGAGGGGCAAGCCGTCCGTGCCGGTGGCCTATGTCCATCCAGAGGCACCGGACGAACTGCTGGGAGCTCTTAGCGGCGCTTCCATCGACGAAGAGCACCACACTATTATGAGTGCGGTGATCAAGAAGGTTCAGTCCGCCAAGAGCGGACTGACTGAAGCCTGTACCAGCCTTCTAACAGGCTTTGAGGTAAGTATTTAAAATATAAGAAAAATAATACCGCATATACAGTAGCCCCTGATGCTCTGTTTGGTGTTCACAAAGAAAAGCCGAATAGAGGATCGAATAATATCTGAGGAGTCTAATATAAGTATGTTTGTATGCGTATGCAGGCTTCGCTGCTGACCTCTGCCGCACTGACTGTGGAGGTCGCCGCACTGAAGCAGGACCTCGAGGGGTCCGAGAAAGAGCTCGGCCTTGCCAAGAGGCAGCTCGAGGAGAACAAAGGTAAGTAATACCTTGTCTATATAAAAAAGAAAATGTGGTTGCGAAATGACAGGATCATCATGAATGTGCCAGGGGCCACGACCGTAGTGGCGACCCTGAAGCAAGCGTTGTTCGAGGCCGAGAACAAAGCGGCCAAGAAGCACACCGAGCGGGAAAAACAAGAGGCACGGGTGGGCAAGGTGCAACAAGAGCTCCAGGCTCTCGTGAAAAAGCACGAGGCTTTGGAGCTTGACTCGAAGACGCGAGAGTCCGTGCTTGCCGTGGCCCTCGAGAGCGCAGAGCATGCCAAGGCCGAAGCCCAAAAGGCCCTCCAGGAGATTGAGGCGATGAGGAAGATAGCGGCGGGTAAGGCATTCAATATGCAAAGCAAGCATGTGAAAGTAAATTACTTGTTACTTACCCGAGTCCGGAGCTCTCCAGGAGCATTCGCAGATTTGCCCCGCAGCGTGTCGGATGCCACGAAGTATTACCAGGACGAGGAGGGAAGCTCGACGGAGAAGTTGTTCTGGTCTCAGTATACTGGGACCAAACACCCGATGCCTATGAGCGACCAGCTGAAGCAACTGGTCGAGCTGCACAAGGCGGGCGAACAGGCCATGAGGGGCCTTATAGTCCGGATGTGGCCTGGCGACTCCCTTCCCAACAGCTACTTCGTCCTGGTGAGGCGGCTTGTGGATGCCTGCCCACGGCTGGAAGTCATAAAGCGGTCCGTCTGCACCGAAGGTGCACGCCGGGATTTTGCCCGTGCAAAGGTGCACTAGGCCAAGATGGACGCCGAGAAGCTGGTGAAGGAGGGGCCGCCGCGGGGCAAGGAGCATCGCCACCCCGAGATGTATTATGAGGGTGTCCTGAAGGGTGCCCGTCTTGTGGCGGACGAGTGTGCGAAGGATGTAATGTTTGAATGAACTTGCTCGTGTGATCCTGTATTATGAAAACTTGTTCATATGCGCTATGCAACGCTGGTTTGAATTTAAAATATTACCTTTTGTGCGGCTATTTATAAAATCTGAGAGATGGCCAGTCATTGGCTTCTGCCCCCATGCCACGAGTGCTGGGGTGTTCGGGATAAATCTGAGGACTCTTTTTCCCATTGTTGGGTCCTTCGAGGGAGGTGCTCAGCACAACGAACAAGGCAATCGAACTATAATGCTTTATCACTCTCACTTAGCCATAGAATTCTATAATTTTAAATTTTAGCGAAGCCCCTAGTATTCGAAAGGCCGAATTCGGGCGCTATACACGCCTTAAGCCGGACAAAGCCGACTCCTCGCTCTAAGCGGCATAAGTCTTTAGGGACTCGAGACCTCTCGAACAGCGACCAACTCTCGCCTTATCATGACAGTCAGTTTTAGCTTTCTCTACTGAGGTGCTTAGCCGAGCTGAACCGGGGCACAATCGCAGTAGTTCTCTCAGTGCTACCTTAGCCGATATAGCGGAACATAAGGTACCAAAACATGGGAGCCAGGCAAACCCAACTATTAACCCAAGACATGATTCGGAGCTGATGCATATAATGCTATAAGTTCAGGGTGCCGCACTGTCGAAAGTGTTCAGACTTCTCACGCCGTATTATGGGGTATGCTTAAGCCCCTAGCGTATTGGCCGTACCAGAGTGTACGGGTGCTGAATGTCATGAATGAACACACACACACACACACACACACACACACACACACACATATATATATATATATATATATAAGAATGCGATAATAGTCTAGTGCTATGCATTGTTTATTCAAAAAGGTGCGTCGAAGCAGAATGATACAAGTAGTGCGATAAGCAAAAAGTAGGACTATTTAACATGTCCCCTCCAAGGGCAAGCTGAGGAATGGTATTTAAAGCAGGTATTTCACTCGTTATCAGAGACCACCTAGGAATTCCTTGATGCGACGTAGCTTTCTGCCTCCTTGGTTGTTGTATCGTGTGTCCGGCAATCGTACTGCCGGACGGGGCTTCCAGAGATTAAAGTCCTGAAAGGAAAAAAATAACAAATCGGGAAGCCCCTAGTGCGGTTGAGCATGTACATAGATGGCCTCGGAACACTGGAGACCGAAAGGTCGAACGTGAATAATATAGTAGATATGATCAACATAGAGATGTTCACCATTGAAGACTGCTCCATCTCACATGATGATCGGACATGGTTTAGTTGATTTGGATCACGTAATCATTTAGATGACTCGAGGGATGTCTATCTAAGTGGGAGTTCTTAAGTAATATGATTAATTGAACTTAATTTATCATGAACTTAGTCCTGATAGTATTTGCATATCTATGTTGTAGATCGATAGCTCATGTATAGCTCCCCTGTTTTATTTTTGATATGTTCCTAGAGAAAACTAAGTTGAAAGATGATAGTAGCAATGATGCAGACTGGGTCCGTGATCTGAGGATTATCCTCATTACTACACAGAAGAATTATGTCCTTGATGCACCGCTAGGTGACAGACCTGTTGCAGGAGCTGATGCAGACGTTATGAACATTTGACAAGCTCGGTATGATGACTACTTGATAGTTTAGTGCGCCATACTTTACATCTTAGAATCGGGACTTCAAAAACATTTTGAACGCCACCAGAGCATATGAGATGTTCCAAGAGCTGAAATTGGTATTTCAAACTCATGCCCGTGTTAAGAGGTATGAGACCTCTGACAAGTACTTTGCCTACAAGATGGAGGAGAATAGCTCAGCTAGTGAGCATGTGCTCAGAATGTCTGAGTACTACAATCACTTGAATCAAGTCGGAGTTAATCTTCTAGATAAGATAGTGATTGATAGAGTTCTCTAGTCACTATCACCAAGTTACTAGAACTTCATGATGAACTATAATATGCAAGGGATAACAAAAACAATTCCTAAGCTCTTCGTGATGCTGAAATCGGTGAAGGTAGAAATCAAGAAAAACATCAAGTGTTGATGATTTACAAGACCACTAGTTTCAAGTAAAAGGGCAAGGGAAAGAAAAGGAACTTCAAGAGGAATAGCAAGCAAGTTGCCACTCCCATGAAGAAGCCCAAAGCTAGACCTAAGCATGAAACTGAGTGCTTCTATTGCAAAGGGAATGGTCACTGGAAGCGGAACTGCCCCAAATATTTGGCGAATAAGAAGGATGGCAAAGTGAAAGGTATATTTGATATACATGTTATTGATGTGTACCTTACTAATGCTCGTAGTAGTGCATGGGTATTTGATACTGGTTCTGTTGCTCATATTAGCTAAGGACGAGGTGACGATGCGCGTTGGAAATAGTTCCAAGGTCGATGTGATCGCCGTCGGCACACTACCTCTACATCTACCTTTAGGGTTTTAGACCTAAATAATTGCTATTTGGTGCCAGCGTTAAGCATGAACATTATATCTGGTTCTTGTTTGATGCGAGATGGTTATTCATTTAAATCGGAGAATAATTGTTGTTCTATTTATATGAGTAAAATCTTTATGGTCATGCACCTTTTATGAGTGGTATATTTTTGTTGAATCTCGATCGTAGTGATACACATATCATAATATTGAAGCCAAAAGATGCAAAGTTAATAATGATAGTGCAATTTATTTGTGGCACTGCCGTTTAGGTCATATTGGTGTAAAGCGCATGAAGAAACTCCATACCGACGGGCTTTTGGAATCACTTGATACTTGCAAACCATGCCTCATGGGCAAGATGACTAAGACTCCGTTCTCCGGAACAATGGAGCGAGCCACTGACTTATTGGAAATAATACATATTGATGTATGCGGTCCGATGAGTGTTGAGGCTCGCGGCGGGTATCGTTATTTTCTGACCCTCACAGATGGTTTGAGCAGATATGGGTATATCTACTTAATGAAACATAAGTCTGAAACATTTGAAAAGTTCAAAGAATTTCAGAGTGAAGTGGAAAATCAGCGTAACAAGAAAATAAAGTTTCTACGATCTGATCGTAGAGGCGAATATTTGAGTTACGAGTTTGGCCTTCATTTAAAACAATGTGGAATAGTTTCACAACTCACGCCACCTGGAACACCACAACATAATGGTGTGTCCGAACGTCGTAACCGTACTTTATTAGATATGGTGCGATCTATGATGTCTCTTACCGATTTACCACTATCGTTTTGGGGTTATGCTTTAGAGACGGCTGCATTCACGCTAAATATGGCACCATCTAAATCCTTTGAGACGACGCCATATGAACTATGGTTTGGCAAGAAACCTAAGCTGTCGTTTCTTAAAGTTTGGGGCTGCGATGCTTATGTGAAAAAGCTTCAACCTGATAAGCTCGAACCCAAATCGAAGAAATGCGTCTTCATAGGATACCCAAAGGAAACTATTGGGTACACCTTCTATCACAAATCCGAAGGCAAGATATTCATTGCTAAGAATGGATCCTTTCTAGAGAAGGAGTTTCTCTCGAAAGAAGTGAGTGCGAGGAAAGTAGAACTTGATGAGGTAATTGTACCTTCTCCCGAATGGGAAAGTAGTTCATCACAGAAATCAGTTCCAGTGATTCCTACACTAATTAGTGAGGAAGCTAATGATGATGATCATGAAACTTCAGATCAAGTTACTACCGAACCTCGTAGGTCAACCAGAGTACGATCCGCAATAGAGTGGTATGGTAATCCTGTTCTGTAAGTCATATTACTAGACCATGACGAACCTACGAACTATGAGGAAGCGATGATGAGCCCAAATTCCGATAAATGGCTTGAGGCCATGAAATCTGAGATGGGATCCATGTATGAGAACAAAGTGTGGACTTTGGTTGACTTGCCCGATGATCGGCAAGCCATAGAGAATAAATGGATCTTCAAGAAGAAGACTGCCGCTGACGGTAATGTTACTGTCTACAAAGCTCGACTTGTTGCGAAAGGTTTTTGACAAGTTCAAGGGGTTGACTACGATGAGACTTTCTCACCCGTAGCGATGCTTAAGTCTGTCCGGATCATGTTAGCAATTGCCGCATTTTATGAAATCTGGCAAATGGATGTCAAAACTGCATTCCTTAATGGATGTCTCAAAGAAGAGTTGTATATGATGCAACCAGAAGCTTTTGTAGATCCTAAAGGTGCTAACAAAGTGTGCAAACTCCAGCGATCCATCTATGGACTGGTGCAAGCATCTCGGAGTTGGAACTCTTCCGCTTTCTCACCCGTAACCAGAAACTTGATACATGTGTGGATACATAGACAGAACACTGTGTCCCTAGTAAGCCTCTACTAGACTAGCTCGTTAATCAAAGATGGTTAAGTTTCCTAACCATAGACATGTGTTGTCATTTGATGAACGGGATCACATCATTAGGAGAATGATGTGATGGACAAGACCCATCCGTTAGCTTAGCATAATGATCGTTAAGTTTTATTGCTATTACTTTCTTCATGACTTATACATATTCCTCAGACTATGAGATTATGCAACTCCCGAATACCGGAGGAACACCTTGTGTGCTATCAAACATCACAACGTAACTGGGTGATTATAAAGATGCTCTACAGGTGTCTCCGAAGGTGTTTGTTGGGTTGGCATAGATCGAGATTAGGATTTGTCACTCCGGGTATCGAAGAGGTATCCCTGGGCCCTCTCGGTAATGCACATCACTATAAGCCTTGCAAGCAATGTGGCTAATGAGTTAGTTGCGGGATGATGCATTACGGAACGAGTAAAGAGACTTGCCAGTAACGAGATTGAACTAGGTATGATGATACCGACGACCGTATCTCGGGCAAGTAACATACCGATGACAAAGGGAATAACATATGTTGTTATTGCGGGTTGACCGATAAAGATCTTCATAGAATATGTAGGAACCAATATGAGCATCCAGGTTCCGCTATTGGTTATTGACCGGAGATGTGTCTCGGTCATGTATACATAGTTCTCGAACCCGTAGGGTCCACACACTTAACGTTCGGTGACAATTTGTATTTATGAGTTATGTGTTTTGGTGATCGAAGTTTGTTCAGAGTCCCGGATGAGATCACAGACATGATGAGGAGTCTCGAAATGGTTGAGAGGTAAAGATTGATATATCGGAAGGTAGTATTCGGACACCGAAAGGGTTTCGGAGTGTATCGGGTACATAGCGGAGTACTAGAGGGGTTACCGGAACCCCTCGGGGGAAGATATGGGCCATAGGAGGGAGGCTAACCAGCCCACAAGGGGCTGGTGCGTCCTCCACAAGGGTGGAGGCCGAATTGGTTTAGGGAAGGGGCCCCACCCCCTTTCCTTCTCCTACTCCCTCTCCTTCCCCCTTTCCACCTCCATGAGAAGGAAAAGAAGGGGGCTAAATCCTACTAGGACTAGGAGTCCTAGTAGGACTCCCCCCTTGGCGCGCCCCCTCTAGACCGGCCGCCTCCTCCTCCCCTCCTTTATATACGGGGGTGGGGGCACCCCAAAGGCACATCAATTGTTCTCCTAGCCGTGTGTGGTGTCCCCCTCCACAGTTTACTCCTCCGGTCACAACGTCGTAGTGCTTAGGTGAAGCCCTACGCGGATCACATCACCATCACCATTACAACGCCGTCGTGCTGACAGAACTCTCCCTCGACCCTCTGCTGGATCAAGAGATCGAGGGACGTCATCGAGCTGAACGTGTGCTGAACTCGGAGGTGCCGTATGTTCGGTACTAGATCGGTTGGATCGTGAAGACATTCGACTACATCAATCGCGTTAACCTAACGCTTCCGCTTTCGGTCTACGAGGGTACGTGGACACACTCTCCCCCCTCGTTGCCATGCATCTCCTAGATAGATCTTGCATGATCGCAAGATTTTTTTTTGAAATTGCATGCTACGTTCCCAACAGGTTAGTGATCAGTTCGCATTAGATTAGGGATGAATTAGTGGTTAGCTAGGAACTTAGGATTAGATTAGCCACTGATCGGTGTGCCCACATGGTTAGATTTGGCTTACTACTAATTAGTTTAGGATTAGGCCACTCACTTGTGGGCAATGCCTAACATAACGTCCATCTTAACGGTTAATCTAACTGATTTAACCTTGTCATACCGCATGGATACCCGATGGGTGGGCCACCCCAATCATAATTGTGATCAATAATCATTGAACCGGTCACTAATCGAAAGTGGTAGCTCTTTGCGAAAATCGTCGCAAAAGTAATAGCCTTTTGCTAGATCTCGCAAAAGTGGTAGTTTTCAACAACATTCGTCACAAAAATGGTAGTATTTCGCTCTTTATCCCACTAGAAAACGAGGCTGGCCTTCTTTCCACAATAAGGGGAGTTGAGGAATGGGGATCAAAGCTTCCGTAGAACGGTGAGCTGTCTGGAAATGGGAGCAACCAAATACACATGTTAGAGCAACTCTAACCGACCTCCTATAATTTAAAGGAATAAACGATCGAGAATCCTTTAGAGGAGTACTTTGACTCCTCTAATAAATGGTTGTTTCTATTTGATCCCCTAAATTTAAGGAGTAAAAAAATTAAACAAAAATTTGTAAAAAAACTAATAAAAACCACACGTTTCAATAGAAACACCACTTCCTTAACTGCTCCTATTAATATCTGATCAATACTTTCTCCGTCTCTTAAGTGACTACATTGTTTCTTTCCTCTTTCGGCTTCTCGAGATTGCACACTTTTTTCTTCTCCTCCTCTTCAAACTTGGACATAACATCCTCTCTAGCCTCATCTCTAGCAACTACCGCACCAACATCTAACAATTTTCTCGCTATAAATATATCAATGTACTCTTCTTCCCAACATCAAAATTTGCACCCGTCCTACATATAATTTTAGGCAAACAATGAGTTTCACATTGGGACAAATTTGAAGAACAACCATACGAAATGGAACTCACTCTGTGCTTTTTGCACTTGACGAAAACCCATCCGGGATGTTTCGCGTGCTCGAAACGGGGCGCACCACCAGCCGTCAGCAGTGGTGACACTTGATCATCGGCAAAGGCTCGCCGATGAGTTGTTGCGCAATGGCTGAGCCCGGCCGACGGTCAACCGAGATGTGAGATGCGAGCGGCGAGCGGATGAGGGCGTATCAAAATGTGGGTAGCGATCGAGGTGGATGCCGTAACATGTGCATCGAGTCCCTCCAAAGTGTCAGCGTCGGTGACTAGGTGCGTCAAATCGGGTGACGACGGCGACGACTGTAGTCTCAGTGATTTATAGTCGCCGATGACAAAAATTCGACCAAATCGAGGTGGGGGACGAGCGCGGTGGGTGCTTCAGGGAGTCGCCGGTAGCGCATGGTGGCCGGCGGAGGCAAATAGGGCTACGCCAGAGTGGACGCGATGTGGGGTTAGGTGGGTGCAACCAAGGGTGGAGGGGAAGACTTTTAAATCGGTCGGTTGGCGAGCGAGTCGAGGCGGCCGAGAAGTATAATTTTTACTCCTTTAAAACTTTTAAGGAATCTTCCATGTGCCAATTAGGGAAGGAAAAAAAAGAAATTTTACTCCTCTTAAGCATTTTATTAGGGGATCGATTATGGTTGCTCTTACGGTAAGTTTTGTTTGCGTCCACATCATTTTTTGCTTCACCTGGAGTTGTCCTTAGGTATTATAAATGTTTGTTTGGTTGCTGTTCTATGAAAAAGAAAACTCACCTGGCATAGATTTCTTTGTACCGTAATTAGCCTGGCTAGACTCATTTGCACGGTAATTAGCCTGGCTGAGGCGATCAAATTCGGACGCCTGGCCATGCGGCCACAAGGCTAAGGCTACATGGAGTGTATCGATGGGACGTTGACTTTTTGCCTGAGAGGCAAACCTGTTCTATATTTTTGCAGCTATCAAATACAAGAACGAAACCGACCCATTTCTCTGGAATGGAAGTGTTCATGGTATGGTTCATTAACCAAGCACACCCTTCATCACCACACAAGCCTGGTCTGTCTGGCAGGCTGGCAGGAAGATTTTACATCTCGCGTCCTTCATCGTCGGACAATATATCGACCCCACCCGTCAGATACAGCCCGCTCTCTGCCCAAACGCCTATATTAGCCCGCCGCGCGCCCCCATCCCCAAGCGCCAAAGCGAAAGCCACTTCCTCCTCGCCGCAGAGCTCCCAAATCCCGCACCCGAGGAGGCGACTCTCCCGCGCGCGAGAGAGCGGGTCACGAGTCCTGCAGCGGCGGCGGCTGCGGTCACCGGCCGCAGAGCCAGCGGGCGACATGACGGACGGCCACCTATTCAACAACATCTCCCTCGGCGGCCGCGTCGGCAACGTGAGTGCGCCTCCCCTGCCCCGGTCGAGTTCGCTCGCCGTGATTCGATTCGTTGTTTCGTTAGGGTTTTCCGCTCGACTGTTCGATTCCGCGCTGGCGAGTTTGGCCGACGGGCTCGTCTAGCGGAATTTGTTTAGCGGATTTTTCAGAACGGCGCTTGTTTTTTCTAGGGTTTACACGCCAGGGTTTGTTTCCTCTCTGCGGTACGGAACTGCTCCAGAGGGTAAATTTGTGATCCGCCGTTGGTTGGATTTGGACACCAATGTTGGTCAGGCAAAATGAATAGTCCATATCCAATTAGCTTGGGATGGAACAGATTGGAAACTCAACTACAACCAGGCACTAATCTGGGGATTCGAGGAACATGTTCATGCAATATATATATATATATATATATATATATATATATATATATATATATATATATATATAAATGTCTTGTGCAATTGCTACCATCACCCAGGCGCCGTCCATTTTGGTATTCATGTGTGCCAATTTGTGCTATGGCTGCACTGTATTGGAAGATCACAGCCAATGGCCTTCATAATCACTTCTTATTTACAGTTCGCACATGTTCTTTAAGGAGTATTCTCCTTATCACTGTTTAGCATGCCTAGATGTGATTGAAACACTTGTTGGTTCATTTTAACGAATAAGAATTGTACGTTTGTGTTCATTCGTGGTTCATATCTTTTTGAAACTTAGTGCTGACCCTATTCCAATTACTATTTTGGTAAAAAGTACATAGATCAATTCCAACAGAACCCCTATTTTTTATGGTTGTTGTTGAATTGGTCACTGTTAGTGGCATTACTGCGATACTGAAATTCTCGTCGTGCTGTTATGGACTGATGGTTTGTGCACTTGTAGAACCCTGGTCAGTTTAGGCTTTATTCGGGAGGGCTTGCATGGAAGAAGCAAGGTGGAGGAAAGACAATTGAGGTTGATAAAGCTGATATAATTTCTGTGACGTGGATGAAAATCCCCAGATCTTATCAGCTTAGTGTTGGGACCAAAGAGGGCATTCGGTACGTGTTCAAAGGCTTCCGTGAACAGGTAATAGTCTACCATTTCCCCCCAAGAAATTAATTGATTGTATACTTGACATGAAGAGATGCTAGAAAATAAGAGAAGTTGTACAATCACAGTTGCATCTGCTTTCTGTGTCAAGTTTCAATCTTTCTTGGATAACTGAAACTCTAGTTGTAACCTGAGAAATATTTTGTTTATATTGTTTTGTAGGATGTTAGTAACCTTACTAACTTCATACAAAAGAACACGGGAACCACACCAGAGGAGAAGCAGCTCTCTGTTAGTGGCCATAATTGGGGCGCGGTTGACATCAATGGTTAGCTGAGTTCTCTATAGTCTGTCTGGTAGTGGGTATTCCATTTCCTTTTTGGAAAATTTGTTTCATTTTCCCATTCTCCCCATTTTCAGGCAATATGCTTAGCTTTAATGTTGGCTCAAAGGAAGCATTTGAAGTCTCTCTATCAGATGTATCACAAACTCAGTTGCAAGGAAAAACAGATGTTGTTCTTGAGTTCCATGTTGATGATACTACAGGGGCTAATGAGGTATGTTGTCTGCCTGTATATATTGATCAAAGTTACTCTGTAGTTTTGTAAAGTGTTACCTGTTTGGTTGGCTTTTGCTTACTGTTGCTGGGTGTAAAAAAGGTAAATTTTTGTGTCTGAATCCCAACATTGGTGTGTATATTTAAACTGACATCAGTTTTTTTACTCTCTTTATAGTGACTCTTATTAGTTTCCTTGCCTGTGCCTATGTTTTTAAGGCGTCTTGCCTTGGACGCTTAGGCGATAAGGCGCCCTGGCAGTGCCTTACAAATATGCCCGCCTTAGGCGCCTAGGCGTCCGCCTTAGGCGCTAGAGCGGGTGGTGCTCACCTTAGGTCGCCTTACCGCCTTAAAAACATAGCCCTGTGCACGTAAAAGTTTATGCGGCTATAGCTGTTCTTTCAATCTTGTTTTAGGCATTTAAGGTCTAACTAGCTCCGGTGGTTAGACCATATACATAGGAGATACACTTTCCAAATCTTCTATTGCACAGAATGTAAATGCACCATTGAGCACCATCTAGAGGATTCTGATCGTTACCACAAAAATCTTACAAAGATCATTAGTAAAACAAGTGATTATAACTCCCCTTTTCATCATTTTCTGCAGAAAGATTCGCTGATGGATTTAAGTTTTCATGTACCAACTTCAAATACTCAATTCCTTGGTGATGAGGAACGTCCCTCGGCTCATGTGAGTTCATTTGATAAGCACGATATGACACAACATGCATGCATATTTTGCGCAAATAGTGAAATGTTCTCTCTTCAGATTTTTTGGCAGAAAATCTTGGCTATAGCTGACGTTGGCTCATCAGAAGAGGCTGTTGTCTCATTGGAGGGAATTGCCATTCTTACCCCAAGGTGAGAAAATCTTGTAACTGTAGACTCTTTGCCTTTCCTAAAATAAGCCTATCCGTTTATTTGTTTCATTTCATGCCATAGCTAACTGCTTATTTTTAATTCAGAGGTCGATACACTGTTGAGCTTCATATGTCATTCTTGCGACTCCAAGGACAAGCTAATGATTTCAAAATCCAGTATAGCAGTATTCTTCGGCTCTTTGTTTTGCCAAAGGTTCTACTACTTTCATGCTTTGTGAACTATCAAGAATTCTTCGCCTTTGTATACTGTCAAGAAGCTAATATGATTTCATGCTTATACTTTGTGCCCTTCAGTCAAACAACCCTCATACATTTGTGGTCATCACACTTGATCCGCCAATTCGCAAAGGACAAACATTATATCCCCACATTGTTATTCAGGTATAGTATTATGATACATTTCACACGAACTTGGCTACAGTTCTTGTATGATACTTAATAACTGGTTCCTTTATGAACAGTTTGTGACAGAGAATGTAGTTGAGAAGGAGCTGTCATTAAGTGAGGAGGTTTTGGCTGAAAAGTACAAGGACAGGCTGCAGAGTTCTTACAATGTGATATTCTTATTCACTTAATGGCTGACTTTCCTTGCATCTCTTTTAAGTTTAACACGACCTATTTCACCTCAAAGTTGATCACAGCTCTTGTTTTTTTTTGTAAACTTTGATCATAGCTTGTGTTGATTTTGTTTTCCTTTGTCAGCGTTACATGCTTTAATTATCAAGTGCTCTGAACTATTATTGATTAATACGTACAAGAAATGATGCCAGAATTAATAATACATACCAATAGAACAATACAAGAGTTAATGACATACTACTCATAAAGCATACTGTATATATTAGTGATTATGTACTGTTGAAACACCAGCAGTAACCCTCCAATGCACTTATTACCTAACTCTTGGGGTTTATCAGAAAATGATCTGTGTTTATATTTGTACAATTTCATTCAGTACTTAAATCATAGAGCTACTGACATGCATATTTTCTGCTTGCAAGTATGTTTAGTTGAAGAATGCTTTACTGAACTGAATTAAATATTACCGATCATTTGTGTCCTGATCAGATGATTGCCCCCCCTATATTCCGTTTTCTACTTGTGCACTTGCTCTTCATTTACAGTTTTCTGGGATCTTGATTTATTAACTCACAAAATGTTTGATTTATACATAGGGTCTAGAACATGAGGTATTCTCCAAAATTCTTCGTGGCCTGTCTGGTGCTAAAGTGACGAGGCCAAGCACATTCCGCAGTTGTCAAGATGGATATGCCGTGAAATCATCACTTAAAGCTGAAGATGGATTGCTGTATCCTCTTGAAAAAGGCTTTTTCTTTTTGCCAAAGCCCCCGACACTCATTCTGCATGAGGAGGTCTGCTTTCTACATTTCTGACATGCCTAATTGTTCTTCATCCATTTGTCCTCTGCTAAGCTGTTATTTACTGCAGATCGAGTATGTTGAATTTGAGCGCCATGGTGCTGGTGGTGCTAGTATGTCATCTCACTATTTTGATCTCCTGGTCAAGCTAAAGAATGACCAAGAACATCTCTTCAGAAATATACAAAGGAATGAATACCATAACCTCTTCAACTTCGTCAGGTAAATGCTGATGTCTTGTTGATTTAATCACTGGCATACTATTTAATTCGTTTGGGGATGATAAGTTCTTGTTTCTTTCCTTCAAGTGGTAAGAATTTGAAAATCCTGAATCTTGGAGAAGATGGCCAAGATAGAACTGGTGCAGTTGCGGCTGCTCTTCAGAGCACTGATGATGACCCTGTTGATCCACATCTGGAGCGAATTAAAAATCAGGCCGGTGATGAAGAAAGTGATGAAGAGGTATTGCGTGTGTGCAATCTTTGCTCTTGCTTGCCTATATGGTGACGGAGTAGAATGCGTAATTTGTTTACTTGTAAATCGTACTGTAACTTATTCCAACTTCAGGACGAAGATTTTGTGGCGGACAAGGACGACAGCGGATCCCCTAGTGATGATTCTGAAGAGGGTTCTGATGCCAGCATAAGCGATGGAGAAAAGGAGGTAACTAAATTACTCTTGACAGTATCCGTAAGAAAACTTACCTGAACCAAAACACATGTGGGGCAAGCCACTGCTTTGATAACTTCTTGTTTCAGAAATCTTCCAAAAAGGAAGCTAGTAGCTCAAAGCCACCTGCGAAGAGGAAACCAAAGAATGTGGACGTGGAAGGTTCAGAGAAGAGAAAGCCGAAGAAGAAGCAGAAGAAAGATCCCAATGCCCCTAAAAGAGCAATAGCACCATTCATGTATTTCTCAAAGGCTGAGCGAGCTGTAAGTTACTTGCACCCATCCATATTAAAATTTTCTGCTTTCATGGTTGACAAAATTGTAATCTGAACACGTACCAGCTCCATCCCAAACTGCATCAAACCAATACCAATAGATGCATCATGAAACATGTTTTTCATATGTACTCCCTCCGTAAACTAATATAAGAGCGTTTAGATCACTACTTTAGTGATCTAAACGCTCTTATATTAGTTTACAGAGGGAGTATTTATTTGGTATTACAGATAGCTATTATTTCTATGAACTTGGTCAAACTTAAATAAGAGTATCCTGCATTGTTTTTGACGAATTTTAGTTCATTCTGTGTTGCAGTCTATGGTTTCTATGTTAGGTTGTAGAATTATTTGCTATTCTTTCTCAAGACATTTGGCGTGTGCTGTCAAATTAAGCAAACAGTGGATCTTTGATTGACATTTTTCTAATGCAGAATTTGAAGAACATCAACCCTGAACTCAGCACCACGGATATTGCAAAGAAGCTTGGAGAGAAGTGGCAAAAGATGTCAGGTAACATGTCCTAAGTTACAATGGCAGTATGGTGCAGTTCACACTGTCAGTTTTTTTTAAGGAAAAAATAACTCGTGTTAATCATTTCCAATTGTCATATTTGCAGCTGAGGAGAAGCAGCCATACGTTGAGCAGTCCCAAGTGGATAAGAAACGCTATGCAGAGGAGTCTGCTGCCTACCGCGGCGCTGGTGCGGCTCCTGTAGACGTGGACTCTGCAGATGGATCGTCCGATTGAATTGGAAGATTGGCCGTTGTTGAAAGGAGCATACTTTCGAGTCATGGTACAAGTAGGCATCCGATTTATCTTGGCTGTAGTGACTGTTGAGGTGTGATCCTTACCGTTTCTGAGTGAACGAAGAACAGTTAGGATATGTAGGTTCCAAGGTAATGTTTGCTTTGCTACGAGCTGTCAGCACATGTGCCAGGTGTTTTATTCGCACGCTGCTTGTGCAACTTTTTTTCTGCAAAATACTCAAATCTTCATCGGAATTACAAAGCATACAAAACATAATAAAAATTACATTGAAGTGCTTGAACCATTAAATGACTAATACCGTCACAGAATGAGCCGTTGACGCTACCCTGACGACTAGTGCCCTGGAGCTATAGTTCGCCCTCCCATAACGTTGCTGGCCCAAGTCTTTGTGCATGCGTCCTCTAATGACCAACGCTACCTAGCTGTAACCGTCTTTATGCACTAAGTTTTTTTTTTGAGAAATCTCGCATCTTTATTCATTCGAAACAACGGTCATAGATACACTGTTTGGGTCATGTGGTACGCCCAACCAAACATGTCGACCTACATCTAGATTATAAGCAAACTTGAAGAGATTACGAGCCTCATAATTAAAGTTCCTACGCTCATGTATAAAAGAAAAAGAAGAAAAACTCCCACAACGAGTCACTATTTCATGTACTATGGCAGCATTTGGACCTCCCGTCCCCTTGTTGATGTCATTCACCACTCCTTGACAGTCCAAGGCCACACAAATAGTTTGGACGGCGAGATCATCAGCAAGTGCTAACGCTTCACGGTATGCATAAGTCTTCAAAATTAGAGGATCATTTATTCCTTGGAAGACCACCGCCGAGGAGCCTAGATACAAACCAGATTGGCCTCTGCAAACAGCTGCTACCGCTCCCCCACGACGGGATCTTGCTACAACACCATCAACGTTTACTTTCACAGCGCCATTAGGAGGTGGTAACCACCGTTCAGGCTGTGCAGATGGTATTGCTGTTGTACATTGTCTCTTCAGGCTATTAGCAAGCTGCCCCAGTTCTGCTATAAAGTTGTTTACAAAGGAAATTGTTTGTTGGGGACTTTGAAAGATGGATTCATAGACCGCTTTGCGTCTAGCATACCATATGGAACAGAGAGTGATGGCCATCGCTGTGAAGCTCGCTTGATCCAATTCATCACTGAGTTCAAATAACCACAATCTCGCATTGGGTTCCATGTTGGCAGACATGCGCTGAACCATCACATCATTGGACAACGCCCAAATGCATCTGGACATAGTGCATGAAACTAGGGCATGTCTCCATGAATCCTGACATCCGCAGAGCGGACATGCATCTTGAACTGACATGTTGCGCTTCTTTAGAACATCGGTGGTAGGGAGTGAATGATGGGCCAGCCGCCATAAGAAGATCCTGATCTTCGAGGGAATCTTTAGTTTCCACAAGGAGCACCAGGACCTTTCGTCTCTCTGAACACTTGATGAACCACCTCTTCCCTGTAACCACTCTTCTCTCTGCAACTTCGTTTTTAACAAAAAAATTGTACGCGGAGGCTACCATGAACCTGCCCTTTCTGTCCGGATACCAAGCCCAGAAATCTTCGGTGTTGTTAGTGCAAGTAGGTATCTTCAGGATTGCATTTGCATCTATTGGCAGAAAGACTGACCGCACCAGTGCCTCATCCCAAGTCGCTGTAGCTGGAGACAACAATTCAGATACCATCCTCGGGGGGTCAACAACAAGGGAGGTGATCGGTCTAGGTGTAGTTTCCTTAGGGATCCAATTGTCAGCCCAAATGTCCGTGCTTTGACCATTACCAATTCGACGGATAATCCCTTGTTTTAACAAGTCCCTTCCTTCTAATATTGCCCTCCAAATATGAGATGGTCTGGGTCCAAGTTCCGCTTCAAGTATATTGCTATCTGGAAAGTAAGATGCCTTTAAAATTCTTGAACTCAAACTTTCAGGTTCTTGCATTACTCTCCAAGCTTGTCTTGCCAACAGTGCCAAATTAAAGATTTCAAGGTCTTTGAAGCCAAGACCGCCTAGATTTTTGGGTCTTGTCATGACATCCCAAGAGACCCAAGCTGGTTTGCGCTCCCCTTGCTTGCAACCCCACCAAAACTTTCGAATGAGGGATTTTATGTGATCACATAATCCCCTAGGAAGCTTAAAACAAGACATAGAGTATACCGGGATTGTCTGAGCAACGGATTTGATAAGAACATCTTTTCCACCCGCAGAGAGACATTTGCTCATCCATCCCTTAACCTTATCCCATACTCTGTCACTCAAATATTTGAAGGTGCCCTTTTTCGAGTGCCCCACATCAGTTGGCATACCCAAATACCTGTCACTCAAAGATTCATTAGGGACATGCAGAAAACCTTTGACAGCATTACGAACTATCTCAGGATAGCCCCTACTGAAAAATATTGATGACTTCTCCCTATTAATTCTTTGCCCCGAGGCCAAGCAATATGTATCCAATAGGTTTGACACCTCCTCCGCTCCATTAATACTTGCCCTGAAAAACAGCAGGCTGTCGTCCGCGAATAAAAGATGGTTCACCGCCGGAGCCGACGGTGCCACCTTGATGCCCCTGAGCTGGGACGACTGGTTCTGAGATTTTAAGAGGCACAAAAGGCCCTCTGCTGCTAACAAGAAAAGATATGGAGAGATAGGATCTCCCTGTCGAATACCTCGTGTTGGTTTGAACACCTCCGACTTATTACCATTAAACATCATTGAAAAAGATACTGAGCTCACCATGTTCATAATCACATTAATCCAAGGTGCAGCAAAGCCCAGCTTCAACATAATTGCCCTTAGATAAGACCATTCCACTCGATCATAAGCCTTCATCATGTCAAGCTTAAGTGCCGCAAAATTGTTACTCTTTGCCCTATTCCGCTTCATAAAATGCAAGCATTCATAGGCAGAAATAATATTGTCAGTTATGAGCCTCCCTGGCACAAACGCCGATTGTTCCTCAGAAATGATGTCCGTAAGAATCAGCTTGAGGCGGTTTGAAAGCACCTTCGAGGCAATCTTGTAAAAGACATTACACAAGATTATAGGGCGAAACTGGGACAATAGCGTGGGGTTTGGTACCTTTGGGATAAGCACCAACAATGTGTCGTTTAGGCAAGCGGGGCTCTCTTCCCCCTTCACGATGCCTAACACCGCCTTAGTAACCAAATCTCCACAAATGCCCCAATGTTTCTGGAAGAAATGAGCCGGGAAACCATCGGGACCTGGAGCTTTTGTTGGAAACATTTGAAAAAGAGCTAATTTGACCTCCTTGGCATCATAGGGAGCCAATAGGATAGAATTCATCGCTGGTGTGACTTTGACAGGAACATGTTCAAGCACTTCAGCCACTCCTTGGACCCCCTCTGAGGTATATAAATTTTTATAAAACTCCAACGCAAGCTGCTGCATTTCGGTCACATCCTCCGTAAGTTGTCCATCCGAACGTTGTATGGCTTTGATCAAGTTTTTTCGGCGTCTCATGGAGGCCCTCATATGGAAGAAGTGCGAGTTACGATCTCCTGCAGCAAGCCATTCAACCCGGGAACACTGTCTCCACATCAATTCCTCTCTCAAATAGAGCTCAATTCGGCGGTCATTAATTTTAACCTCTGCATGGGAGGGACCTACTCGTGCAGAGTCGCTCCGCATGCGCTCAAGTTCCTTCTTTAAACTGCATATCTCCCGTTTGACACTACCAAAGGTAGTTTGTGACCATTCGCCTAGATTGTTAGCCAGAGTATCAAGTTTCGCCCGTACATCACTAGCTGTCAAACTCTGGCTGTTCAGTTCCCATGTATTTTGGACGGTGGCCTTTAGCTCTGTGTGTGTGTCCCACATTACTTCATATCTAAACTGCTTCTTCTTTCTCCTCCCACTTGGTGGTTGAGCTAGCTGAACCAGAATCGGGGAGTGGTCTGATGTAGCGGCTGTGAGATGTTCCACCACCGCAGCAGGGAATCGAGCACACCAGTCAATCGAGTCGAGGGCTCTGTCTAGGCGGACACGGGTGAAAGTTCCTCCTGTCACTTTCTTTTCGAAAGTCCACTTCGTCCCCTTGAAACCGAGGTCGACCAAACCACATACGTCAACTACGTCCTTGAAGCATTGAATTTGTGCTTGACTCCTGTTGTCAATGCCATCACGTTCATCATGTTTCAAAACTTCATTAAAATCTCCCATACATACCCAAGGCATATCATGCAAAGTGGAGAGATTTTTCAAAGTGTCCCATGTGTGGTGGCGAAGGTGTGTCTGGGCCTCCCCATAGAAGCAAGATAGCCTCCACGGTTCACCACCTAAGCCAGAAACTTTCACATCAATATGATACTTCGAGTAACCCAAAATCTCAATCTTTATATCATTATTTCAGAAAATAGCCAAGCCTCCGCTTCTACCGGAGGAATCAACAGCAAAAGAATTATCAAAGCCTAGCGTACTCTTTAAACTCTCTGCTCTATCTGCACTAATCTATGTTTCAACTATACAAAGTACTATAGGGGCAAACTTTTTCGCAACTTCGCGTAGCTCTTGAATTGTCGGGGCGTTGCCGATCCCGCGACAATTCCAGCTCATCAGATTCATTGCGACCGGCGGTCCTCCGCCGCGGAGGCCGCCGATTTCGCATCATTATTTCCCCCCAGTGTCGGGGTCTTCTTAGGAGCACCATTGCCGATCTTCTCTGATTGCAGTGTAGTTCTAGATCTCTTGGGGTCTTGCTTGGGCGGAGGGCTAAGGGGTACAACAGCTCCACTTGCCTTGTCCACTAAAGCCAACTCCCGTCCCATACTGACTGAGGGAACAGCCGTCCCAACCACTTGATCAGAAGGACATTTGCGATTGGCATCAGCTGACTCCATGTCAATGTCCTCTTGTTCAGTACGGTCAGAAACCTTCTCAGAGGCTGTCTCGCCAGCCTGCATGTCATGTTTCCTGACCTTCTGATTGCTGTTCCGACGCCGAGTGCCCCAGGCAGTTGTCGCCGGTGCTCGTAGGTTCTTGAAAATTAGAGAAGACGGAGGGTGAACCCCGTCCCCGTGCTCCTTAAATTCATGGCCCATCATTCCACAGACTTGGCACCAGTCCGACAGCGCTTATATCGCACCGCGAAGATTTCCCTCTCGCCTCCACGGATCAAAGAGGTTGCTTTCTTCATAGGATTACGCACATCCAGCCGTACCCTTAACCTGTAAAAATTTCCCTCAAAATCAAAAGAAGATGGTTCCGAGTCCACAAACTCGCCCACCTTTGAGGCCAAAGCTTTAATCTTGCCATGGTATGCTATGGGAAGATCGATTATACGCGCCCAGATCTCGAACTTGAAAAGCTCGATGGACGACGGCTTGGTATATCCATCGTATGGCGCAATGATCACCGGGTTGCCCCTGAAGTGCCAAGGGCCACCCTGGGTAACCCTCTCCCAGTCACCCAACAATTGAATTGCATCATGAACAGGTTTTCCTCCAGAGTTTTGATTTTAACCGCTCTGGCAAGATCCCAAGCAGTCCTCATGTTGCAGAAAAACCAGTAGGTGCTGAATCCCTTATCCATATGAACCCAGACCAAAATCATCCACCGGATGTCCTCATCAGCCGGGGCGTCTGTCTCCTCGAAGACTACGTCGTCGAGGTCATCCTCCTGTAGGGCGAGTTCCTTCATGAGGTCCTCGACCTTCCCCTTCCCCTTGGTCCCTGAAGCAGACGGATCCACATGGCTCGCCATGTTCGCGATCAGCGGATGAACCAGTTCGATCTCTAAAATCCGGTCAGCCCCAAGAGATAGACCTCAAAAACCCTAACCCCTCCCTAACTCGCGAACCGTACCAAGGCCGGGCGGCAGTCCAGGACTGCCCCGTAATCAGCCCGAGCAAGGTTGAGCGGAATCAGGAGAGGAGAAGGACAAACGATCTCAACATCACCGCCGGCGACAAGAGGAGCGGAGCCCTAGCGAGAGGGAAAAAGACCTCGTTTATTACTTGACAACTGCGGCATTCACTAAGTAGGAACTGCGGCTTGCGGCCCGCACCCGGCAGCGGTGCTGCCAGGTACAGTCATATCAACCGCTGCCGGGTACCAATCTGGTAATAGTTATTCCAGCATTGCAAATATAGAAAAAACATGATATTGGTTTAGTACAGCGTCATACATCAAATCATTATATATGAATTTTAACCCAAGAAAAATTTAGACAACTAAGATGCCATTCTTTTTTTTGAAACAAGGCAAAAGACTTACCATTTTCATTGATTAATAAAGAAGGTTTACACTTATGCCCGCAACGCGGGGAAGATGCCATTCTAGAAAGTGTAGACAACTACAATGCCTCTATTCTGATGAAGCCTCCAAAAGCAAAACAACTAAAGCATTGCATATCAAATATAGTTTCGGTACAGTATAACAGACAAAACCCTTACATATGACCCAAGAAAAATTGAAACTGCAGCTTGCCACACCCCTCTTGCCTCCAGCCATACCCAACCCGGTAAGACATGGTTCATATTCAGAACAAAATTATCCATAGCTCTATAGCCCATTACATGCCAATGGTGCATTTTTTATACTAAACACAACAGGGTTTAGTACATTGTATTAAAAAAAGCCACAAAGATTGTTTACTGTAACTAATTTACACTACTTTAACAAATCATAGGAGTAAACTATATATAGTTAACTATTTTAGATAGATAGCCTTGTCAAGTTCAAAAAAAGGTAGATAGCCTTGTTCATTGAATCCAGAACCCGCCGCCAATCACTTGAAGCACATGAGTCAAATATATAGTTAACTATTTTAGATAGATAGCCTTGTCCATTGAACCCATAACCCGCCGCCAATCACTTGAATCCAGGGTTGTGGGCAGAGTTTCATACCCACATAATTTCTGAGTAGCTTATGACTTGAAAGTTGTATAAAAATGTGTAAGCTTTGCATCTTTCTTCCTGCAGATATTGATTAGTAGTAGCATATGGTGTTGTGTTTCCTACCTATCTATAACTTTATCGGAGCACAAAAACATTGAGGAAAATAAAAAGATCAGGACTCTTTCAGACCAATATCAACTTGAAGATGTGCCAAGACATGAGTAGCTAGTCATCTATCTAATTTATCAACACACCAGTGAGAGTAAGTCCTTCGATTCACAACTACATTTTTATTTATGTAACCTGAATGTTTTGCTTTAAAAATAGCTTGATTGCATCCAAATCTTAGGGTTCAACAGATACATGTATTTCATGATTTCCTGATCTGTCCCCTTCCTCTTCTTAGCTCCCCTCCAAATGAAATGTAATCATATATATCAGTCAAAAGTTAACATTAATTACCTTGAGCAGCTATGTATCATATAAAATACAGTAACCATGATGCCACAATGCATATTAAATTGGTAGGGAACATGCATGATGTTCGAATCGTGCCATGATGGCAACCAAGGAGAAGACAGGAATTCAGTAACCACCACAAAATAACCTATATACCCGGTGCTAACATGACAGAGCATCTGTCTCTCCCTCCCTCCCTAACTCATTTTGTGATGACAAATTATCTGAATCTAAGCTCATGTTTTTTTGCTTGTATAAGCTGATCCAAGTTCACCATATGACCAATTGTCAACCAAAGGAAAAAAGGCATAAATAGATACATAGAAGCACCTTACCAATTGCTTTCAACACATGGAAGTTAGTTATGTAACGATAAAACACAACTACAAGAGGATCCAATGCATAAGAAGCTAGAACAAACTTTAACAGAGGTCAACAGTAAAATAACATGTTAATTTAGGAACCTAATTTACATAGCAAAAGCATTAATGGACCAGACCCTTCCTGAAAATAACATATTGAGTTGATCACACATGCTTCCATTCAAGCTACCCCTCCGATCCATATTAATTATCGTTGATTTAGTACAACTCTGTACTAAACCAACGATAATTAATTATGGGTATTTGTTTTCCAGGTAGTGTAGAGTATCCAACACTTAACCAAGAAATCAAGAGCTGCTCAAGCTGAACTCCAAATCGGCCACCTCCATGCAGATTTCTTCAACCAACAGTTCAACCATAAATAAGCATAGAAAAGGAAGCCTGATAAAACCTGGTGGAGGATGGTACATGCCATTGGTGCTATAATTAAGCATCTCTACCACAGACTTGAGAGGGAGGTCAAGCAAGCGATGAAACTCGGACCCCACTCCACCCAGCACACCACAACCAACATCCTTATGGTCGCGAGTTGTTGCCGCCCAACCCCTCTACCTACTCCTCGATGTCGTTCCTCTTCCAACACCACACGAATCTCGCATCACCTCTTGTGCTGTAAGCGGTAGGCCATGGTCAAGGATGAGAGCACCGTCTGGATATGCCACTCTTGTTTGCCTTGTTAATAAACCAAGTGTAAAATAAATAATAAGAGGTGATATTACGGAGCCTGCAACCAAAAGTATCATATACTATTACTATTCCACATCACATCTAAAGAGCAAATTAAAAGGTAGATGAATTATTGCAAGTAAGGAATAGTTCTTTAGTATATATTTGAGGTTGATGCCATCTGCAAGAGAGAAAGCAATTGCGGGTGGATGATGTCCCAGAAGACTTTGATTGCAGATTCTACCACAAGATGTATAAGTGTTGGTAGTTGGGATTTGATTAACTATCTATTTTGCTGATTGTAACCGAAAAATGAGGCACTAAGTACGTGCTCAAGAAAAAAAGCGAGGCGGCGAGCTTCATTGAAGCATTCAGATTGACAAGAAACCCGGTCATCATGTAAAATTAAAAGAATAAAATGGCAAATTCATGTGCATTGGGAGTTATGTGCGAGAGAATAATGAAGTAACTTAATCAGACTTGGAAAACACTTAAATATACTCAGGATAGAGTTCTGTTGGTCCCTCACATGCTCTTCTTGGTTATTCTCATTTTATGCAAGATTTCTTGGGCCTAAAAATGCAAAACTTAAATCAGAAAATTGATTCAGGCATAACAGGTATACATAAGGATCAAAGCATGGTATCTGACCTTGCCGCCCTCCCTAAGCATAGAACTGCTTTACTGAGGGCCAAAGACCAAAACATATACATGTGTGGTAAAGTGCAGAAAAGCCCCTTATACAATGGGAATGTACAGAAAGGAACTATACATATGTAACACCCCCCCTCAAACTCATGGTGGATTAAAAACACTGAGTTTGGAGAGAAGAAAGCTATGCTGCGCTCGAATTTGTGCCTTCGTGAAGAAGTCCGCCAACTGTAACTCAGAGGGCACATAGTGAAGAGCGAGAGTCTGATCTTGCACAGTAGCACACACAAAGTGGGCATCCACACCGATGTGCTTGGTGAGCTCATGCTTCACCGGGTCGTGCGCAATACTGATAGCACCGGTACTATCTGACAGTAAGGGAGTCGAGGTAGTAGTAGACTGATGTCGCTTGAAGCTATGTTGGTATTTCCCCAAAGAGAAAGGGATGATGCAGCACATCGGCGGTAGATATTTTCCTCATATATGAAACCAATGTTATCGAACCAGTAGGAGAACCAAGCAACACAACATAAACAACACATGCACACAAATAGCAACTTCTCGCAACCCGACGTGTTAAAGGGTTGTCAATCCCTTCTGGGCTATGACGCTTCAAGATAGCCAAACAGAGGTGAGGTAAATTTATAGTAGACGAACGCAAAACAAATAAATAAGAATAAATTGTAGCAAGGTATTTTTGGGTTTTTGGATTAATAGATCTGAAAATAAAAGCAAAGGAAAATAGATCGCAAAGGCAAATAATATGAGAAAGAGACCTGGGGGCCGTAGGTTTCACTAGTGGCTTCCCTCGAGAAAAATAGTGTAACACCCCGGATGTAACTTTCCCTATTTGTACTCCAACTCTTGTCGTTTCCGGCGTTAAGTTATTTTATTTTCTCGGGTTCGGGTTTTGCCTCCGTGTGTTGTTATTGTTGTCATGCATCTCATATCATGTCATCATGTGCATTGCATTTGCATACGTGTCCGTCTCATGCATTCGAGCATTTTCCCCGTTGTCCATTTTGCGTTCCGGCGCTTCGTTCTCCTCCGGTGGTCATTTCTAGCTTTCTTTCGTGTGTGGGGATTAAACATTTCCGGATTGGATCGAGACTTGCCAAGCGGCCTTGGTTTACTACCGGTAGACCGCCTGTCAAGTTTCGTACCATTTGGACTTCGTTTGGTACTCCAACGGTTAACCGAGGGACCGAAAAGGCCTCGTGTGTGTTGCAGCCCAACACCCCTCCAATTTGGCCCAAAACCCACCAAACTCTGCTCCATGTCCTAGAGCGTTCGATCACGATCGCGTGGCCGAAAACCGCACCTCATTTGGACTCTCCTAGCTCCCTCTATGCCTATAAAAAGGCCCCTCCATTTTTGGATCTCCTTCCTCCCCCCGAAACCCTAAATTCTACCCGCCGCCGCCGGACAAAAATTCGCGCCGACGGACATTGTCCGTGCAGCCGCCCGCGCCTACCAGGAGGCGCCACGTGGCGGGCGCCGCCGCCCCGCGCCGCCGGCCCGGCGAGCCCGCGGGAGGCCCCCCTGAGCCCGCTTCCTCCACCGCCAGGCCGCGCCTCCTCCCGAGCCACAGCTCCCGGCTCCGCCGCCTCCCTCACCGACTCCGGCGGCCGGAGCACCGCGCCGCTTCCCGCGCCGCCTCGCCGCTCCCTCGCCGGCGGCCGCCGCTCCGCCGCGCCGGCCGGCCACCGCCGCCACCGCTCCGACGAGCTCCGCCTCCTCGCCGCCCCGGCCTCGTCCGAGCTCCTCCGGCGAGCTTCTTCTCCGACCGTGAACAGTAACTCCGGCGGGCTGCTCCGTAATCCGTGCCAGATCCAGATCTGAAAATATCTCGGTTGACTTTTGCCTCGAAACCCTAATTATCTTGCCATGTTCATCGCGTCGTAACTTTGCATCTGTAGCTCCGATTTAGGCATATAGCATATCAAAATGTTCAACTCAGAGGGTACATCATTTCATTCCATTGCATTATTTTCATTAGAGTTCATCTTGATGCCCGAAATGCTGTTAGAAGAGGGCTACTTGAGTTAATTGTCAGATCTGTTACTCCGTTTAGCACTTTTGTCATTTTTGCCATGATTATTGTGTGCATGCTATGTCCGTGAGTTCTACATGTGTTTTGTTAAGGGTTTTGTAATCTTTCCAGAGGTGCAACCCATGTATTTTTAGGATGTGTGTGGTGACTTGTGCAAGCTTGCAAAGTGGTGCACTTGCTAATTCTGTTTTCAGGGACTTAGTGATTTCACTAAGTCCTGGGATTGTTTATCTCATCATGCCATATGTTCATGTTGTTTCCTAGTGATCCGTGCCTCCTTTGAAGATGATCAGTAAGGGAGTTTTGTTAATCTTGTAGTGCTCTATCCATCCATGCCTTTGTTTGCAATTATGGATCACCCTAGCTTGAGTCAATCGAGCTCTACTTTTTCTTCGTTGCGAATATGGGCAGATCGTCAACTTGTTTGCGATTTTGCTGATGTTGTTGTAGTTGATCCGTGCATGCTATGTTATTGTTCTTGCCATGTCTAGCTTGCATTTTGTGCCTTCTTGATGGATGTATGCTTGTCATGCCATGACTTGCTCTGTAGTGAGTGCCTCGAGCTCGTAAACATGCCTACTTGAGTTATATTTCAGCATGTCTCAGTTTTCACTAAGTCTGAAAACTGATTATGTTTTTGCTATGTTCGTGTGCTTGTTAGTATATTTTGTGATCCCTTTTGGCTCAAGGTCACTAAGGGACTTTTGTTAAGCTTGTTGAGTAGCTCCATGCCATGTCTTTCTTTGTCATGTTCAGGTCCTGTAGCATGTTGTTTTGTTGCTCCGAAGAGGGCTATATGATCTGAAATTCCAGACAAGTGTTAATTTCACTAAGTCTGAGATCTGTTTGTCATTTGCATTTTTGCCATGCTTGTTTGAACCTGTTAATGGATGATTTGGCCGTAGCTCAGTGCTAGACTTTTGTTAAGCATCTTGTGTGCATACCTGCCATGTATTTTGTTGTCATGTTTGGGTGCTGTAGCATGTTCATTTCGTTGCATTTAGATGCCTACTTGCTGTAAATCGCAGACCGGTGTCATATTTGAATCGCTTGCCATTTTCAAACCGTAACTCCGATTCCGACGTTCTTTATATCGTTTTCAAGCGATTTCATCTCATCTTTCCAGTGGAACACTTGGATTTCCAAGTTGAGGCCAGGTTCATGCATTTCCTGTCATATCTTGCATTTTGCATCCCGCATCGCATCCCGCATAGCATATCATCTTTGCATTGTGTTGTTTGAGTTTGCACGTGGTTGATTGTATCCTTGTTGCTTGTTTGTCTTGTTTGGGTAGAGCCGGGAGACGAGTTCGCTAACGAGGAGCCTGTTGAGTTTGCTTTTGAGGATCCAGTCAACTCTGACAACTGCGCAGGCAAGATGATCATACCCTCGAAATCACTACTATCTTTGCTATGCTAGTTTGCTCGCTCTTTTGCTATGCCATTGCTATGATGCCTACTACTTGCTTGCAAGCCTCCCAAATTGCCATGTCAAACCTCTAACCCACCAATGTCCTAGCAAACCGTTGATTGGCTATGTTACCGCTTTGCTCAGCCCCTCTTATAGCGTTGCTAGTTGCAGGTGAAGATTGGAGGCCGTTCCTTGTTGGAACATCATTTATTTACTTGTTGGGATATCATTATATTATCTTGTCATCTTAATGCATCTATATACTTGGTAAAGGGTGGAAGGCTCGGCCTCTCTCCTAGTGTTTTGTTCCACTCTTCCCGCCCTAGTTTCCGTCATATCGGTGTTATGTTCCCGGATTTTTGCGTTCCTTACGCGGTTGGGTTATAATGGGAACCCCTTGATAGTTCGCCTTGATTAAAGCTTTTCCAGCAATGCCCAACCTTGGTTTTACCATTTGCCACCTAGCCTTTTCTTTCCCTTGGGTTCTGCAGACTCAAGGGTCATCTTATTTTAACCCCCCCGGGCTAGTGCTCCTCTGAGTGTTGGTCCAAACTAGAGCCCCTTGCAGCGCCACCTCGGGGAAACTCGAGGGCTGGTTTTAGTTGTACGGATTGCTTATTTGAGTGTGCCCTGAGAAAGAGATATGTGCAGCTCCTATCGGGATTTGTCGGCACATTCGGGCGGTGTTGCTGGTCTTGTTTTAACCTGTCGAAGTGTCTTGAGTTACCGAGATACCGAGTCTGATCGAAACATCTTGGGAGGAGGTCTATTCCTTCGTTGACCGTGAGAGCTTGTCATGGGCTAAGTTGGGACTCCCCTGCAGGGATTAGAACTTTCGAAAGCCGTGCCCGCGGTTATGGGCAGATGGGAATTTGTTAACGTCCGGTTGTAGATAACTTGAACCTTAACATAATTAAAATGAATCAACTGAGTGGGTTACCGTGATGGCCTCTTCTCGGCGGAGTCCGGGAAGTGGACACGGTGTTGGAGTAATGTTTGCGCAGGTTGCTCTCTAGTTTCTCGCTCGTGCTTTGCCTCCTCTTCCCGCTCTCTTTTGCGATTAAGTTAGCCACCATACTTGTTAGTCGCTTGCTGCAGCTCCACTCATATTTTACCTTGCCTTACCTATAAGCTTAAATAGTCTTGATCGCGAGGGTGCGAGATTGCTGAGTCCCCGTAGCTCACAGATTACTATTACACCAGATGCAGGGCCTGATGATTCCGCTCCAGCAGACGCGTTTGAGCTCAAGTGGGAGTTCGACGAAGACTCTCAACGATACTATGTTTCCTTTCCCGACAATCAGTAGTGGTGCCCAGTCGGGGGTGAACGGGACCGTTGTCGCATGTTGGGTTCTCTTTATTTTGGCGTCGTAGTCGGGCCATGAGTGTTTGGATGATGTAATGTTATTTATGTACCTGATTGATGTGGCGAGTGTAAGCCAACTATGTTATCTCCCCTTTATTATTCATATTACATGGGATGTTGTGAAGATTGCCTAACTTGCGACATATGCCTTCAATGCGATTATATCTCTAAGTCGTGCCTCTACACGTGGGAGCTATAGTCGCATCGAGGGTGTTACAAATAGCATAGCGGTGGGTGAACAAATTACTCTTGGGTAATTGATAGAACTTCAAATACTCATGACAATATCCAGGCAATGATCATTACATAGGCATCATGTCCAAGATTAGTAGACCGACTCCTGCCTGCATCTACTACTATTACTCCACACATTGACTGCTATCCAGCATGCATCTAGTGTATTAAGTTCATGGAGAAACGGAGTAATGCAATAAGAACGATGAAATGATGTCGACAAGATCTATCTATGTAGAGATAGACCCCATCATTTTATCCTTAGTAGCAACGATACATACGTGTCGGTTCCCTTTCTGTCACTGGGATCAAACACCGTAAGATCGAACCCACTACAAAGCACCTCTTCCCATTGCAAGATAAATAGATCAAGTTGGCCAAACAAAACCCAAATATAGGAGAAGAAATACGAAGATACAAGAGATCATAAATAAAAGAGATCAAAGAGACTCATATACTTTCATGGATATAAAAAGAGATAGATCTGATCATAAACTCAAAGTTCATCGATCCCAACAAACACACCGCAAAAGAGTTACATCATATGGATCTCCAAGAGACCATTGTATTGAGAATCAAGAGAGAGAGAGAGAGAGAGAGCGAGAGAGAGAGAGAGAGAGAGAGAGAGGAAGCCATCTAGCTACTAACTATGGACCCGAAGGTCTACAAAGAACTACTCACGCATCATCGGAGAGGCACCAATGGAGGTGGTGAACCCCATCCGAGATGGTGTCTAGATTGGATCTGGTGGTTCTGGAACTTGCGGTGGCTGGATGAATATTTCGTTGACTCCCCTAGGGTTCTATAAATATTAGGGGTATTTATAGAGCAAAGAGGCGGTCCGGGAGGCACCCAAGGTGGGCACAACCCCCAGGGCTCGCCTGGGCCTCCTGGCGCGCCTTGGTGGGTTGTGCCTCCCTTGGGGCACCCCCAGGCGCAGCCAGGGCCCGTTGTGTTCCTTCTGGCCCATAAAAATTCTCCATAAATTTTCGTGGCATTTGGACTCCGTTTGATATTGAGTTTCTGCGATGTAAAAAATATGGAAAAACAACAACTCGCAATTGGCACTATGTTAATAGGTTAGTACCAAAAAATGATATAAAATGATTATAAAATGATATAAACATCAAAGATTGATAATATAACAGCATGGAACAATAAAAAATTATAGATACGTTGGAGACGTATCAGCATCCCCAAGCTTAACTCCTACTCGTCCTCGAGTAGGGAAGTGACAAAAACAAAATTTTTGATGTGGAATGTTGCTTTACATGTCATGTCATATTTCTTTCTTTATAGCATGGACCTTTGGACTTCTATATTGTTCAAAGCAATAGTCTAATTTTGACATGATAATTTAAATACTCAAGCATATCAACAAGTAACCATGTCTTTCAAAATATCAACGCTAAAATAAGGTATCCCTAGCCCATCATGCTCAATCATTGATCCATTCATGAAACACGCTCGCATATTAGCTACACCCAATACTCAAGTATGATCATATTGCCTCCTAGTTGGTGCTTTTTATAAGAGAAGATGGAGACTCAAATTCAAAATAAAAATTGCATAAAGTAAAAGATAGGCCCTTCGCAGAGGGAAGTAGGGATTTGTAGAGGTGCCAGAGCTCAAAGCGAAAAACTTAGATATAAAAACATTTTGGGAGGTGTATCCATCCTACCAACAAAACGACTTAGAGTTCCCAATACTTTCCATGCTTAGATATATCATAGGTGGTTCCCAAACAGAAAATAAAGATTATTCCTTTTTCCACCATACTTTCACTTTCCATGACTAGCCGTATCCACAGTTGCCCTCCATACCAACACTTTCCAAGGAATTTATTATTTGACAACATAAAGTAAATTCATTTTTGCATTTCGGGACTGAGCATCCCTAATACATTTGCCTTACTCTCGTGCAATGACAAGTGAATAAACACTCATCTTGAGAATAACACATCTAGCATGGAAAATATTAGCCACCCCTCATCGCTCCGCGAGCGAAACAAACACACAAAAGAGAAATTTATTTTTGAAAATTAGAGATGGCACATGCAAATTTGCTTAGAACGACAAAAGAATACCGCATATAGGTAGATATAGTGGACTCATGTGGCAAAACCGGTTTAAAGGTTTTTGGATGCACAAGTAGTGATCATACTTAGTCCAAAATGAAGGCTAGCAAAAGATTAGGAAGCGACCAACTAAGAAACGAATAATCTCATAAGCGAGCATTAAGCATAACTAACACTGAATAATGCTCCATAAGTAGGATATAATTTCATTGTATAACTATTGACTTTCGTGCTTGCATAGGGAATCACAAACCTTAACACCAATATTCTTACTAAAGCATAATTACTCATCAAGATGACTCACATATCACATCATCATATTTCAAAACTATTACTAAGAATCAAGTTTATTTTGTCCAATGATCTTCATGAAAGTTTTTATTATATCCTTCTTGGATATCTATCACTTTGGGACTAATTTCCATATGTTGCTTTTCATAAGCTCAAACAAATATAAGTGAAGGTCATGAGCATAATATTTATTTCTCTCAAATTAGTTTAAGTGAAGCAAGAGAGAATTTCTTGAAAATTTTACTAACTCTCAAATAAATCTAAGTGAAGCAAGATATCATTTCTTCAAAAATACTAAGCATACCATGCTAAAAAAGATATAAGTGAAGCACTAGAGCAAGTCCCTATCTCATAAAAATTTAAGTGAAGCATAGAGAGCAATTCTAACAAGTCATGACATAATTTTGGCTCTCTCAAATAGGTGTGTCCAGCAAGGGATCAAGACTAAAAACACAAAATAAAACAAGCAAAGACTCATATCATACAAGACGCTCCAAGCAAAACACATAGTATGTGACGAATAAAAATATAGTTTCGAGTAAAATACCGATGGTCGTTAGAAGAAAGAGGGGATGCCACTCGGGGGCATCCCCAAGCTTAGTTGGTTGCTCATTTTTGGATAATATCCTGGGATGCCGGGGCATCCCCAAGCTTAGGCTCTTCTACTCCTTTTTCCTTCATCCATCGTAAGATAACGCAAAACTTGAAAACTTCAATCACACAAAACTCAACAAAACCTTCGTGAGATCCGTTGGTATAAGAATAATAAATCACTAATATAAGTGTTGTATCAAACCAATTCATATTTTGTTATTGCATTATATCTACTTTATTCCAACTTTTCTATGGCAAAAACTCATCAAAGAAAATCATAGAGCCATCAAAATAAGCACACAACACAAAGAAAACATAATATATCAAAACAGAACAGTCTATAGAAATCTGACTATTTCGAATACTTCTATAACTCCAAAAATTCTGAAAAATTAGGAAGACCTGAGAAATTTGTATATTGATCTACTGCAAGTAGAATGGACATTTTATCGCTCTCTGGTAAAAAATGAAAATTAATTTCGTGAGCGTAAAAGTTTCTATTTTTCAGCAAGATCAAACAACTATCACCCAAGAAGATCCTAAAGGCTTTACTTGGCACAAACACTAATTAAAACATAAAAAACACAATCATAACAGTAGTATAATTGTGCTAACACACAAAAACAGCAAGCAAAAATAAAAAATAAATTTTATTCATTGGGTTGCCTCCCAACAAGCGCTATTGTTTTACGCCCTTAGCTAGGCATAAAACAAGGATCTAAGTTTTGTCATCTTTGGTTCGAGATCCATAAGATGCCCTCATGATTGATTCATATGGTGGCCTAATTCTTGTTCTAGGATTTCATACCCTTCCTCAAAGGAAATTGGAGCTTAATATTGCCTTCTTTCATATCAATCACGACACCGATAGTGCGTAAAAACGGTCTACCAAGAATAATTGGACAAGACGGATTGCAATCAATATCAAGAACAATAAAATCTATGGGCACATAATTCCTATTTGCAAGAATAAGAACATCATTAATTATTCCCATAGGCTTTTTAATAGTTGAATCCGCCAAGTGCAAATTCAAAGAACACGATTCAAGATCGGTAAGACCAAGCACATCACATAAAGATTTTGGAATAGTAGAAACACTAGCACCCAAGTCACACAAAGCAAAACACTCATAATTTTTAATCTTGACTTTGATAGTAGGTTCCCATTCATCATGCAATTTTCTAGGAATTGAAACTTCTAATTCCAACTTTTATTCAAAAGCTTTCGTCATAGCATCAACAATATGTTTAGTAAAAGCTTTATTTTGTTCATAAGCATTGGGTGAATTTAATCATGGATTGCAACAAAGAAATACAATCAATCAAAGAGCAACTATCATAATTAAAGTCTTTATAATCCAAAAGAGTGGGTACATCACTAGCTAAAGTTTTGACCTCTTCAAACCCACTTTTATCAATTTTCTCAACAAGATTTTCACCCTTAGAATCATTGGGACGTCTTCTACCTAAAGTTGACTCTTTTCCGGTCCATTTTTCATCAATATTAATTTTTCTAAACAAGGAATCAATAGAAGAAACACCAATCATTTTAAGATCTTCATCACTTTTGCGAAAGAAATCACTAGAAAACGTTTTTTTCTAAAAATTCTCTTTTTGCTCTAAGCATAGCGGTTCTTTTCTTACTTTCATCCATAGAAACATAAAGAGATTTAACTGATTCATCTACTTTAGGCACAAAAATTTTCATCTTGAGATTTTCCACATCATGAGAAATTCTATCAACACTTCTAGACAAATCATCAACCTTACTCAACTTTTCTTCTATGGAAGTGTTAAAAACTTTTTGCGTATTGATAAATTATTTAATATTGTTATTAAGATCAGAGGTGTTCCTATTATTATTATTATAATATTGATTCCATAGGAATTACCATAATTATTAGAGGAATTACTAGGAAAAGGCCTAGGATCAAAATTACCTCTATAAGCATTGTCATAGAAATTATTTCAAGAGATAAAATTCACATCTACGGCATCACTATTTTGCTCAATCAAAGTAGACAAAGGCATATCATTAAGATCAATAGGAGCACTTCTACTAGCAACCAATTTCACAAGAGTATCAACTTTTTCACTCAAAGAAGAAATTTCTTCAATCGAATTAAGTTTTTTACTAGCAGGAGCCCTTTCGGTATGCCATTATGAATAATTTGCCATAATATTATCAAGCAATTTGGTGGCTTCACCCAAATTAATTTCCATAAAAGTACCACCCGCGGCGGAATCTAAAAGATTACAAGAAATAAAATTCAATTCCGCGTAAAATGTTTGTATGATCATCCAAAGATTTAACCCATGAGTTGGGCAATTCCTTAGCATCATTTTCATCCTTTCCCAAGATTGTGCAACATGCTCATGTTCATGTTGCTTGAAATTCATGATCTGGGTTCTAAGGGAAATAATTTTTGCGGGCGGAAAATACTTAGTGATAAAAGCATCTTTGCACTTATTCCAAGAATCGATACTATTGCGAGGCAAAGAAGAGAACCATTTTTTTTGCAGAATCATGCAAAGAAAACGGAAATAGCTTCATCTTGACCACATCATTGTCCACACCTTTTTTCTTTTGCATATCTCATAATTCCACGAAGGTATTAAGATGGTACGCGACATCCTCATTAGGAGTACGGGAAAATTAGTCTTTCATAATAAGATTCATCAAATCAGTATTAATATCACAAGTCTCCGCACTAGTGGCGGGAGGAGCAAGTGGAGTGCCGATAAAACCATTGTTGTTGGTATTTGAGAAGTCACATAATTTGCTATTCTCTTGAGTCATGATGACCACACAACAAGATTGCACTCAAAAAGATCCGGCAAGAAAACGACGAACGGAAAAGAGGGGCGAATAAAAGGACAATTTTTTGTGAAGTGGGGGAGAGGAAAACGAGAGGCAAATGGCAAATAATGTAAATTGTAAGGAGATGAGATTTTTGATTAGGAACCTGGTATATGTTGAAGATCCTCCCCGGCAACGGTGCCATAAATTCCTTTTGATGTCGCTTGAAGCTACGTCGGTATTTCCCCAAAGAGGAAGGGATGATGCAGCACAACGACGGTAGGTATTTCCCTCAGATATGAAACCAAGGTTATCGAACCGGTAGGAGAACCAAGCAACACAACGTAAACAACACCTGCACACAAATAACAACTTCTCGCAAGCCGACGTGTTAAAGGGGTTGTCAATCCCTTCTGGGGTATGGCGCCTCAAGATAGGCAAACAGACGTGAGGTAAATTTGTAGTAGATTGATAGATCGAACGCAAAACAAATAAATAAGAATAAATTGCAGCAAGGTATTTTTGGGTTTTTGGATTGATAGATCTGAAAATAAAAGCAAAGGAAAATAGATCGCAAAGGCAAATAATATGAGAAAGAGACCCGGGGGCCGTAGGTTTCACTAGTGGCTTCTCTCGAGAAAAATAGCAAAGCGGTGGGTGAAAAAATTTCTCTTGGGCAATTGATAGAACTTCAAATACTCATGAAAATATCCAGGCAATGATCATTACATAGGCATCATGTCCAAGATTAGTAGACCGACTCCTGCCTGCATCTACTACTATTACTCCACACATCGACCACTATCCAGCATGCATCTAGTGTATTAAGTTCATGGAGAAACGGAGTAATGCAATAAGAACGATGACATGATGTCGACAAGATCTATCTATGTAGATATAGACCCCATCATTTTATCCTTAGTAGCAATGATACATACGTGTCAGTTCCCTTTCTGTGACTGGAATCAAACACCGTAAGATCGAACCCACTACAAAGCACCTCTTCCCATTGCAAGATAAATAGATCAAGTTGGCCAAATAGAACCCAAATATAGGAGAAGAAATACGAAGATATAAGAGATCATGCATAAAGGAGATCAAAGAGACTCAAATACTTTCATGGATATAAAAAGAGATAGATCTGATCATAAACTCAAAGTTCATCGATCCCAACAAACACACCGCAAAAAGAGTTACATCATATGGATCTCCAAGAGACCATTGTATTGATAATCAAGAGAGAGAGAGAGAGAGCGAGAGAGAGAGAGAGAGAGAGAGAGAGAGGAAGCCATCTAGCTACTAACTACAGACCTGAAGGTCTACAAAGAACTACTCACGCATCATCGGAGAGGCACCAATGGAGGTGGTGAACCCCATCCGAGATGGTGTCTAGATTGGATCTAGTGGTTCTAGACTCTGCGGCGGCTGGATGAATATTTCGTCGACTCCCCTAGGGTTCTGGAAATATTGAGGTATTTATAGAGCAAAGAGGCGGTCCGGGAGGCACCCGAGGTGGGCACAACTCATCAGGGCGCACATGGGCCTCGTGGCGCGCCCTGGTGGGTTGTGCCTCCCTCGGGGCACCCCCCAGGCGCAGCCAGGTCCCGTTGTGTTCCTTCTGGCCCATAAAAATTCTCCATAAATTTTCGTGGCATTTGGACTCCGTTTGATACTGGTTTTCTGTGATGTAAAAAACATGGAAAAAAGAGCAACTGGCACTTGGCACTATGTTAATAGGTTAGTACCAAAAAATGATATAAAATGGTTATAAAACATCCAAGATTGATAATATAATATCATGGACCAATCAAAAATTATAGATACGTTGGAGATGTATTATAGACACACCAAAATCCTCAAGTAACCACCATAACCAGATCGCCTCAGCAGTCAACATAGCCATGGCTCGCAACTCAACCTCTGTACTCGAGTGAGAAACTGCAGTCTATTTCTTTGTCTTCCAGGCAATAGGAGAGCCACCAAGAAATACACAGTAAGCAGACAACAAGCATCGATTAGAGGGATCACTAGCCCAGGTAGCATCAGAGTAGGCCTGGAGCTCAGGAGAGCTGGAGCGGGGAAAGAAAAGGCGATGAGAGATCGTGCCACGAAGATATCATAGAACATGGAGGAGATGACTATAGTGGATAGAGGTGGGGGCTAAAACAAACTGATTCATGACGTGGACATGATAGTGATACATCTCCAACGTATCTATAATTTTTGATTGTTCCATGCTATTATATTATCAACCTTGGATGTTTTATGGGCTTTATTATACACTTTTATATCATTTTTGGGACTAACCTATTAACCCAGAGCCCAGTGCCAGTTTCTGTTTTTTTGCCTATTTTAGGGTTTCGAAGAAAAGGAAAATCAAATGGAGTCCAATTGACCTGAAACTTCGTGGAACTCATTTTTGGAAGGAAAGAAGCCCAGAAGACTTGGAGTGCACGTCAGGGGATCTACGAGGAGGCCACAAGGTAGGGGGGCGTGCCCACCCCCTAGGGAGCGCCCTCCACCCTCGTGGGCCCCTTGTGGCCCCCCATGACGCACTTCTTCCTCCTATATATCTCCATATACCCTAAAACGAACGGGGAGCATAATAGATTGGGAGTTCCGCCGCCAAAAGCCTCCGTAGCCACCGAAAGCCAACCTAGACCCATTCCGGCACCCTGCCGGAGGGGGCTATCCCTCTCCGGTGGCCATCTTCATCATCCCGGTGCTCTCCATGACGAGGAGGGAGTTGTTCTCTCTCGGGGCTAAGGGTATGTACCAGTAGCTATGTGTTTGATGCCTCTCTCTCTCTCTCGTGTTCTTGAGGTGATACGATCTTGATGTATCGCGAGATTTTCTATTAAAGTTGGATCCCATGATGTTTTCTCCCCCCTCTACTCTCTTGTAATGAATTGAGTTTCCCCTTTGAAGTTATCTTATCGGATTGAGTCTTTAAAGATTTGAGAACACTTGATGTATGTCTTGCCGTGCGTATCTATGGTGACAATGGGATATCACGTGATTCACTTGATGTATGTTTTGGTGATCAACTTGCGGGTTCCGCCCATGAACCTATGCATAGGGGTTGGCACATGTTTTCGTCGTGATTCTCCGGTAGAAACTTTGGGGCACTCTTTGAGGTTCTATGTGTTGGTTGAATAGATGAATCTGAGATTGTGTGATGCATATCGTATAATCATACCCACGGATACTTGAGGTGACATTGGAGTATCTAGGTGACATTAGGGTTTTGGTTGATTTGTGTCTTATGGTGTTATTCTAGTACGAACTCTAGGGCTGTTTGTGACACTTATAGGAATAGCCCAACAGATTGATTGGAAAGAATAACTTTGAGGTGGTTTCGTACCCTACCATAATCTCTTCGTTTGTTCTCCGCTATTAGTGACTTTGGAGTGACTCTTTAGTTATGTGATCCAATTATGTTATTATTGTTGAGAGGACTTGCACTAGCGAAAGTATGAACCCTAGGCCTTATTTCCTAGCATTGCAATACCGTTTACGCTCACTTTTATCATTAGTTACCTTGCTGTTTTTATATTTTCAGATTGCAAAAACCATTATCTACTATCCATATTGCACTTGTATCACCATCTCTTCGCCGAACTAGTGCACCTATACAATTTACCATTGTATTGGGTGTATTGGGGACACAAGAGACTCTTTGTTATTTGGTTGCATGGTTGCTTGAGAGAGACCATCTTCATCCTACGCCTCCCATGGATTGATAAACCTTAGGTCATCCACTTGAGGGAAATTTGCTACTGTCCTACAAACCTTTGCACTTGGAGGCCCAACAACGTCTACAAGAAGAAGGTTGTGTAGTAGACATCAAGCTCTTTTCTGGCGCCGTTGCCGGGGAGGTGTGTGCTTGAAGGTATATCTTTAGATCTTGCAATCGAGTCTTTTAGTTTCTTGTTTTATCACTAGTTTAGTTTATAAAAGAATTTTATATAAAAAAATGGAATTCAGTTTGTCTCATACGCTTCATCTTTTTAATATCTTTCGTGAGTATGATGGAAAGGAAAATTGTGCCAAAGTGTTCGAAGAAGAATGCATTAAAATGTTTGGCACTAAATATTTGAATGATTAGCATGATTGCAATGTTGTTAGTATGAATTCCTTGAATATCCATGATGCTAATGATATGCAAAGCCACAAGCTTGGGGAAGCTATGTTCGATGAAGATGATATTTTTTATCCCCCAAGTTTTGATGAGCAAATTTATTATGATGAAAGAGTGCCTCCTATTTATGATGATTATATTGATGAAAGTGGATTTGGAGAGGTCATGACTTTATTTTGCGATGAATCCACTATTTCGGAAGAGGTTCCAATTGATTATGAGAACAAAGTTGATATCTATGATGATTATTGTGATGACTTGTATGCTATAAAGAATAATGATATCCATGAAACTTGTCATCATGATTTTAGTTTTCAATTGGATTATGCCTCACATGATGATTATTTTGTTGAGTTTGCTCCCACTATTATCCATGAGAAGAATCTTGCTTATGTGGAGAGTAGTAAATTTTCTATGCTTGTAGATCATGAAAAGAATGCTTTAGGTGCTGGTTATATTGTTGAATTCATTAATGATGCTACTGAAAATTATTATGAGGGAGGAATATATGCTTGTAGAAATTGCAATAATATCAAGTTTCCTCTCTATGTGCTTAAAGTTTTGAAGTTATGCTTGTTTTACCTTCCTATGCAAGTTGATTCTTGTTCCCACAAGTTGTTTGCTCACAAAATCCCTATGCATAGGAAGTGGGTGAGACTTAAATGTGCTAGTCATATTATTCATGATGCTCTCTTTATATTTCAATTCTTATCTTTTATGTGAGCATCATTGAAATCATCATGCCTAGCTAGGGGCGTTAAACGATAGCGCTTGTTGGGAGGCAACCCAACTTTATTTTTGTTCCTTGCTTTTTGCTCCTGCTTAGTCATAAATAATTCGTCTAGCCTCTGTTTAGATGTGGTTTTATGTGTTTAATTAGTGTTTGTGCCAAGTAGAACCTTTGGGAAGACTTGGGGAAAGTCTTGTTGATCATGCTGTAAAAAACAGAAACTTTAGCGCTCACGAGAATTGCTGCCATTTTTATTGGAGAGTGATATTTAGTTAATTATTTTTGCATATGATTAATAGATAAATTCCCCACGTCCAGCAATTTATTTGAGAATTTTATGAGTTCCAGAAGTATACGTTTGATCCATATTACTACAGACTGTTCTGTTTTTGACAGATTCTGTTTTCGATGTGTTGTTTGCTTATTTTGATGAATCTATGGCTAGTAAAATAGTTTATAACCCATAGAGAAGTTGGAATACAGTAGGTTTAACACCAATATAAATAAATAATGAGTTAATTAAAGTACATTGAAGTGGTGTTTTGTTTTCTTTCGTTAACGGAGCTTACGAGTTTTCTGTTAAGTTTTGTGTTGTGAAGTTTTCAAGTTTTGGGTAAAGATTCGATGGACTATGGAAAAAGGAGTGGAAAGAGCCTAAGATTGGGGATTCCCAAGGCACCCCAAGGTAATATTCAAGTACAACCAAGAGCCTAAGCTTGGGGATGCCCCGGAAGGCATCCCCTCTTTCGTCTACTTCTATCGGTAACTTTACTTGGAGCTATATTTTTATTCGCCACATGATATGTGTTTTGCTTGGAGCGTCATTTTATTTTCTTTTGTTTTGCTTGCTGTTTGAATAAAATATGAAGATCTAAAATTATTAAATGTTAGAGAGTCTTCACATAGTTGCATAATTATCCGACTACTCATTGATCTTCACTTATATCTTTCGGAGTAGTTTGTTGTTTGCTCTAGTGCTTCACTTATATCTTTTTAGAGCACGGTGGTGGTTTTATTTTGAAGAAATAGATGAACTCTCGTGCTTCACTTACATTATTTTGAGAGTCTTTAGAACAACATGGCAGTTTTCTTTGGTTATGAAATTAGTCCTAATATGATGGGCATCCAAGAGGGATATAATAAAAACTTTCATATAGAGTGCATTGAATACTATGAGAAGTTTGATACTTGATGATTGTTTAGAGATATGAGGATGGTAATATTAGAGTCATGCTAGTGAGTAGTTGTGAATTTGAGAGATACTTGTGTTAAAGTTTGTCATTCCCGTAGCATGCACGTATGGTGAACCGTTATGTTATGAAGTCAGAGCATGATTTATTTATTGATTGCTTTCCTTATGAGTGGAGGTCGGGGATGAGCGATGGTCTTTTCCTACCAATCTACCCCCCTAGGAGCATGCGCGTAGTACTTTGTTTCGATAACTAATAGATTTTTGCAATAAGTATGTGAGTTCTTTATGACTAATGTTGAGTCCATGGATTATACGCACTCTCACCCTTCCACCATTGCTAGCCTCTCTAGTACCGCGCAACTTTCGCGGTACCATAAACCCACCATATACCTTCCTCAAAATAGCCACCATACCTACCTATTATGGCATTTCCATAGCCATTCCGAGATATATTGCCATGCAACTTTCCACTGTTCCATTTATTATGACACGCTTCATCATTGTCATATTGCTATGCATGATCATGTAGTTGACATCGTATTTGTGGCAAAGCCACTGTTCATAATTCTTCCATGTCTATCACTCTTGATTCATTGCACATCCTGGTACACTGCCGGAGGCATTCATATAGAGTCATATCTTGTTCTAAGTATCGAGTTGTAAGTAAATAAAAGTGTGACGATCATCATTATTAGAGCATTGTCCCAGTGAGGAAAGGATGATGGAGACTATGATTCCCCCACAAGTCGAGATGAGACTCCGGACGAAAATAAATAAATAAATAAAAGAGGCCAAAGAAGCCCAAATAAAAAAAGAGAAAAGAGGCCATAAAAAAGAGAAGGCCCAAATAAAAAAAATAAAAAAATGAGAGAAAAAGAGAGAAGGGATAATGCTACTATCCTTTTACCACACTTGTGCTTCAAAGTAGCACCATAATCTTCATGATAGAGAGTCTCCTATGTTGTCACTTTCATATACTAGTGGGAATCTTTCATTATAGAACTTGGCTTGTATATTCCAATGATGGGCTTCCTCAAAATGCCCTAGGTCTTCGTGAGCAAGCGAGTTGGATGCACACCCACTTAGTTTCTTTTTGAGCTCTCATACACTTATTGCTCTAGTGCATCTGTTGCATGGCAATCCCTACTCACTCACGTTGATATCTATTGATGGGTATCTCTGTAGCCCGTTGATACGCCTAGTCGATGTGAGACTATCTTCTCCTTTTTGTCTTCTCCACAACCACCATTCTATTCCACCTATAGTGCTATGTCCATGGCTCACGCTCATATATTGCGTGAAGATTGAAAAAGTTTGAGAACATCAAAAGTATGAAACAATTGCTTGGCTTGTCATCGGGGTTGTGCATGATTTAAATATTTTGTGTGTGAAGATGGAGCATAGCCAGACTATATGATTTTGTAGGGATAGCTTTCTTTAGCCATGTTATTTTGAGAAGACATGATTGCTTAGTTAGTATGCTTGAAGTATTATTATTTGGGACATTTACATTTGTGCCCCTAACTCGAACCCACTACTCAGATTTGCCCCTAATTTCGAAGCATGCTCAAATTTGCCCCTCTGCCGTTAGTTCCCCTTATAAAAATACCCTTTTGTGCCGTTACCGTTTGGTCAAAGGGCTTTGACCGTCTATGGGGCGTTTATTGGACATATTGCCCCTCCCTCTGTGTGTCACTTACATGTGGGACCCACTCAGAAAAAAATTAAAAGGAAAAACTATTTCTCTCACCCCTCTCTCCCTTTCACTTACATGTGGGCCCCTCATGGCCTCTCTCTCACCTCCCACCAATCTCCCTCTACCTCACGGCCCCTCTCTCTCTCTCAACTCCGGCGACCGCCGACTGCCCAGAGACCGCGCTGCCGCTGCTAGCTCCCCGCGCACGGCAACCCTTCCTCCATCCCTCCCTCCCTCTCCCTCCCTCCCTCCCTCCCTCCCTCCCTCACGACCTCTCCCTCTCTCACCTCTGAAGAGCACCATCATCGCCGCTGCCTTCATCTCCTCGCGGCCAATGGCAACCCCAAGCGCCTCCACCTCGCCAGGAAGCTCTTACGAGATGCCCTCATCCTAAAAGCCAACTAATTTGAGGAGAGACGATCAGCGCCGAGCGCCACAGCGCATCTTCCCCGCCTCCGACCTCAGACCGCCGTGTTCGATTCGATGTTGTTAAAACACATCGGACGATTCCTTCCGCCAGAGGCTAGCTCGAGACAAAGGAGCATCTCCATGAGCACCGCAGGCTAGCTATCGTCCAGCCCACGCGGTGAATCGGGCAGGGGACACCCATAGACGACGCCCAGGACCCCGTCCTCCGCCACGGTTTTCGTCATTGACCTCCTAGATTCGGCCGCCCCAAGCCACCGTGGATCTCCCTGACATCCGTTTCACCATCGTTGTAAGGTCGCGCCCCTAACGCCCTCTTCCCTCTCTTGATTCTGCGCCTGTAGCTCCCAGCATGAAGTCGGCCGCCATGGCCAAACTCAGGTGGTCGCGCGCGCATGTTACCACCAACCGCTGTGGCGCCCAACTCGCTTGGCATGCGTCGCGCAGATACACTGCGTGCCTTGGGCCCTCCTCTCACGGTCGTCCGACCACCTACGCCGAGCCACCGGCGAGCGAGCCGCTCACGGCCAGGCATGCCTCGCCGTGGACCAATTTTGACCTTCGTGGTGGGTCCCGTGGCCCACCCGTAACTGTGTGTGTGAGAAAGGGGTGAGAGAAAGGATTTTTTGTTTTGTTTTTTGAGAATGGACCCCACCAGTAAGTGAGACATGGAGTCAGGGGCAAAAATGTCAAGGAGACGGCCATATAGCGGTCAAACGGCTTTGACTGGACGGAAATGGAGCGGAGGGGCATTTCTATAAGTGGCACTGACGGCGGAGGGGCAAAACTGAGCATATCCAAAAACTAGGGGCAAAACTGAGTAGTGGGTTCTAGTTAGGGGCAGAACTGGAATTGGCCCTTATTATTTTTATGTCAATATTAAACTTTTGTCTTGAATCTTATGGATCTGAATATTCTTGCCATAATAAAGAGAATTACATGGATAAATATGTTAGGTAGCATTCCACATCAAAAATTCTGTTTTTATCATTTACCTACTTGAGGACGAGCAGGAATTAAGCTTGGGGATGCTGATACGTCTCCAACGTATCTATAATTTTTGATTGTTCCATGCTATTATATTATCAACCTTGGATGTTTTATGGGCTTTATTATACACTTTTATATCATTTTTGGGACTAACCTATTAACCCAGAGCCTAGTGCCAGTTTCTGTTTTTTTTTGCTTATTTTAGGGTTTCGAAGAAAAGGAAAATCAAACGGAGTCCAATTGACCTGAAACTTGACGGAACTCATTTTTGGAAGGAAAGGAGCCCAGAAGACTTGGAGTGCACATCAGGGGATCTACGAGGTGGCCACGAGGCAGGGGGCGTGCCCACCCCCCTAGGGCGCGCCCTCCACCCTCGTGGGCCCCTCGTGCCCCCCCTGACGCACTTCTTCCTCCTATATATCTCCATATACCCTAAAATGACCGGGGAGCACAATAGATTGGGAGTTCCGCCGCCAGAAGCCTCCGTAGCCACTGAAAGCCAATCTAGACCCGTTCCGGCACCCTGCCGGAGGGGGCAATCCCTCTCCGGTGGCCATCTTCATCATCCCGGTGCTCTCCATGGCGAGGAGGGAGTAGTTCTCCCTCGGGGCTGAGGGTATGTACCAGTAGCTATGTGTTTGATGCCTCTCTCTCTCTCTCTCGTGTTCTTGTGGTGATACAATCTTGATGTATCGCGAGCTTTGCTATTATAGTTGGATCCCATGATGTTTCTCCCCCCTCTACTCTCTTGTAATGAATTGAGTTTCCCCTTTGAAGTTATCTTATCGGATTGAGTCTTTAAATATTTGAGAACACTTGATGTATGTATTGCCATGCGTATCTATGGTGACAATGGGATGCCACGTGATTCACTTGATGTATGTTTTGGTGATCAACTTGCGAGTTCCGCCCATGAACCTATACATAGGGGTTGGCACATGCTTTCGTCGTGATTCTCCGGTAGAAACTTTGGGGCAATCTTTGAGATTCTATGTGTTGGTTGAATAGATGAATCTGAGATTGTGTGATGCATATCGTATAATCATACCCACGGATACTTGAGGTGACATTGGAGTATCTAGGGGACATGAGGGTTTTGGTTGATTTGTGTCTTAAGGTGTTATTCTAGTACGAACTCTAGGGCTATTTGTGACACTTATAGGCATATCCCAACAGATTGATTGGAAAGAATAACTTTGAGGTGGTTTCATACCGTACCATAATCTCTTCGTTTGTTCTCCACTATTAGTGACTTTGGAGTGACTCTTTCTTTCATGTTGAGGGATAGTTATGTGATCCAATTATGTTATTATTGCTGAGAGGACTTGCACTAGCAGAAGTATGAACCCTAGGCCTTATTTCCTAGCATTGCAATACCGTTTACGCTCACTTTTATCATTAGTTACCTTGCTGTTTTTATATTTTCAGATTGCAAAAACCATTATCTACTATCCATATTGCACTTATATCACCATCTCTTCGCCGAACTAGTGCACCTATACAATTTACCATTGTATTGGGTGTGTTGGGGACACAAGAGACTCTTTGTTATTTGGTTGCAGGGTTGCTTGAGAGAGACCATCTTCATCCTATGACTCCTACGGATTGATAAACCTTAGGTCATCCACTTGAGGGAAATTTGCTACTGTCCTACAAACCTCTGCACTTGGAGGCCCAACAACGTCTACAAGAAGAAGGTTGTGTAGTAGACATCAGATAGGAGATGTCAGGACGCGTAATAGCAAGATAGACAAGGCTGCCAACGAGGTGACGATAGCGAGTGGGATTAGGAATAGGGTCACCACCAGAGGCACGAAGCTGAACGTTGAGCTCCATAGGAGTCACAACAGTGCGCTCATCACCGAGAGCAGCGCGAGCGAGAAGATCCTGGATATATTTTTCCTCGGAGATGTAGACGCCATCAGAGGTCGAGGAGATCTCAATCCCAAGAAAATAGCAAAGTGGACCAAGATCAGTCATGAGAAACTGGTCGCGAAGGCGAGCCTTAAAAAAGACAATGTAGTCAGAGTCATCACCCATGATGATCATGTCATCAACATAAAGAAGGAGAAGAGTCCGACCATGAGGAGACGTGTGAAAAAACAACGTGGGATCATGATCACTGGGCAAGAATGCAGCGACAGTCACCATAGATGTGAAGCACTCGAACCAGGCGCGAGTGGCCTGTTTAAGACCATAGAGGGAGCAGCGAAGTCTATAGACCATACCATCAGGAGCATAGTACCCCAATGGTGGCTGCATATAAACCTCCTCACGCAACTCACCATTGAGAAAGGCGTTCTGGACATCAAGTTGAGAGATAGACCAATAACGAACAGAAGCCACATCAAGGAGGGTGCAGACAGTGGTCATGTGGGCCACATGAGCGAATGTCTCATCATAATCACGTCCCTGCTCCTGCTGAAAACCATGAGCCACAAGACGAGCTTTGTAGTGCTCAAGAGAACCATCGAGGCGAGTCTTAATCTTGTAGACCCACTTGTAGGTGAAGCGACGAACACCAGAAGGGAGGGAAACCAGATCCCATGTGCTAGAGCGCTCAAGGGCAGCAAGCTCTTCGGCCATCACAAGCTGCCATTCAGGCTAAGTCATGGCAGTCCGATAGGAAGTAGGCTCAGCAATAATAGAGAGACCGTACTGATCAGGAGAATAGCGATCAGGCAGGGGGCGAGGCCGAGCATGGAGGTTATGAACCGAGGGAGGCGTGGAGGGAGGTGCACCAGAGGTGGAAGGCGCCTCAGAGGAAGCATCCTCAGTATGAGGGCGACGAGTATAGTGGAGAGGAAACAGTGAGAGAGGGCGATGGAATGGAGATGAATGTGGAGAGGTGGAGGAGGAGGATGGAGAATATAGTGTCGGAGGTGAATGAGAATGAATGAGAGGTGCCGGAGGAATAGGTGACACATGAGGCACATAGAAGGGTGTATCAGGAAGGAGAAGAAAAAAATATCGTCCACAAAGAAGCTTGAGGAAGAAGGACGTGGGTAGTAAGAATGAGACTCATCAAAAGTCACATCACGCGAGATGTGCAAGTGATGACCAACAGGATCCCAACAATGATAACCCTTGTGCTCATCACTGTAGCCAAGGAAAACACACTCAACCGATTGAGCAGTCAATTTGGTGCATTCTCGGGGGGCAAGAAGGACATAGCACACACATCCAATCATACTAAGAGCTGAGAATTCAGGAGAACGACCAGTGAGACACTGTAACACCCCGGATGTAACTTACCATATTTGTATTCCAACTCTTGCCATTTTTGACACTAAGTTATGAGATTCGTGGCTGGGTTCTTGTATTTATTTTTGCATTTTGTCCATGTCATGCATTTCATATCATGTCATCATGTGCATCACATTTTGCATACGTGTTCGTCTCATGCATCCGAGCATTTTCCCCGTTGTCCGTTTTGCAATCCGACACTCCTATGTCCTCCGGCGCCCCTTTTGCCTCTTTTTGTGTGCGGGTGTTAAACTTTCTCGGAATGGACCGAGATTTTCCAAGAGGCCTTGGTACACCACCGGTAGACCGCCTGTCAATTTTCGTGCCATTTGGAGTCCGTTTGATACTCCAACGGTTAACCGAGGAACCGTAAAGGCCTCGTGTGTGTTGCAGCCCAACACCCCTCCAAAATGGCCCAATAACCCATCCAAACACCCTCCATCCTCTCGGCCATTCGATCACGATCGCGTGGCTGAAAACCACTGCCATGTGCTTTGTTGCTATGTTGGAATGCAGTAGCGTAGTTTCTTGTTGCATTCTAGATGGCATCGTGCTGTTAATCGCAAATTTTTGCCATTATTGTTTTGCTTGCCATTTGCAAACCGTGCATCCGATCTCGGTGAGCTTTATATCGATTTTGACCTAAATCAACTCATCTTTCCAGCGGAACTCTTGGTTTGCCAAGTTGAGGCCTGGTTCAATCTTTTCCTTCCGGAGCACGCATATGCATTGCATATCACATCCCGCATATCATGCCACGTTTTGCATCATGTTGCTTGCACATTGCACCGTGGTTGATTGTGGTTTCCTTTGCTTGTGTTCTTGCCTTGGGTAGAGCCGGGAGACGAGTTCGTGATCGAGGAACCCGTTGAGTACGCTTACGAGGATCAAGCTTACGTCAACTCAGAGAAGTTTGCAGGCAAGATGACCATACCCTTGAAATCATTTCTATCTTTGCTTGCTAGTTGCTCGCTCTATTGCTATGCCACGATACCTACCACTTGCTATATCATGCCTCCCATATTGCCATGACAAGCCTCTAACCCACCTTTCCTAGCAAACCGTTGTTTGGCTATGTTACCGCTTTGCTCAGCCCCTCTTATAGCGTTGCTAGTTGCAGGTGATGGTGGAGTTTGTTCCTTGTTGGAACATGTTTATTGTTGGGATATCATTACTATTATATCTTGTTTACTTTAATGCATCTATATACTAGGTAAAGGGTGGAAGGCTCGGCCTTATGCCTGGTGTTTTGTTCCACTCTTGCCGCCCTAGTTTCCGTCATACCGGTGTTATGTTCCTTGATTTTGCGTTCCTTACGCGGTTGGGTTATAATGGGAACCCCTTGACAGTTCGCCTTGAATAAAACTCCTCCAGCAAGGCCCAACCTTGGTTTTACCATTTGCCACCTAAGCCTTTTTCCCTTGGGTTTCGCGAACTCAAGGGTCATCTTTATTTTAACCCCCCCAGGCCAGTGCTTCTCTAAGTGTTGGTCCAAACTGGGCGATGTCCGGCACCCCCTGGGCAACCAGGGTCTATGCCAACCCGACGTCTTGCCCATCCGTTGTGAAGTGAGAACGAGATACGTGCGACTCCTATCGGGATTTGTCGGCACATCGGGTGGCTTTGCTGGTCTTGTTTTACCATTGTCGAAATGTCCTGTAACTGGGATTCCGAGTCTGATTGGGTCGTCCTGGGAGAAGGAATATCCTTCTTGACCATGAGAGCTTGTGATGGGCTAAGTTGGGACACCCCTGCAGGCTTTTGAACTTTCGAAAGTCGTGCCCGCGGTTATGGGCAGATGGGAATTTCTTAATATCCGGTTGTAGAAAACCTGACACTTAACTTAATTAAGATGAATCAACCGCGTGTGTAGCCGTGATGGTCTCTTTTCGGCGGAGTCCGGGAAGAGAACACGGTCTCGTGTTATGCTTGAACATAAGTAGTTTCAGGATCACTTCTTCATCTTTATAGCTTCTCGACCATGCTTTGCTTCTCTTCTCGCTCTCATTTGCGTGAGTAGTCGCCATATATGCTAGTGCTTGCTGCAGCTCCACCTCACTACCTTTTCCGACCCATAAGCTTAAATAGTCTTGATCGCGAGGGTGTGAGAATGCTGAGTCCCCGTGACTCACAGATTACTTCCAAAACCAGATGCAGATGCCGATGATGCCAGTGCAGGGGACGCGACCGAACTCAAGTGGGAGTTCGACGAGGATTCTGGACGTTATTATGTTTCCTTTCCGGACGATCAGTAGTGGAGCCCAGTTGGGGCGATCGGGGATCTTTTGCATTAGGGGTTGTCTTTCTTTATTTGGTTCCGTAGTCGGACCTTGATTGTATCTGGATGATGTAATGCTATATTCATGTATTGTGTGAAGTGGCGATTGTAAGCCAACTCTTTATCTCTTTCTTATTCAGTACATGGGATGTGTAAAGATTACCCCTCTTGCGACATGCCTACTATGCGATTATGCCTCTAAGTCGTGCTCTGACACGTGGGAGATATAGCCGCATCATGGGTGTTACAAGTTGGTAATCAGAGCCTTCCCCGACTTAGGAGCCCCCTATTGATCGAATCGCTGGCGTTGTTGAGTCTAGGAAAAAAATGTTTTGAGTCTTATAGGATTATATATATCGGAGAGTAGGATTCTTTTTACTCCTCAGTCCCTTCGTCGCTCTGGTAAGGCCTCCTGACGTAGAGTTTTGACTATTCTCTCCTCAAATTTCACTATTTTTTTAGGATCACGCGGGTATCTTGGAATCGTTCCGATGGTTTTGTGATGAGAACATTGTTCTTGGTGCCTCCTGACATTTAGGGGTTGTGGTAGTGTCCCGAGGAGTTGAGCTCCGAGGTGTTGTCGTCACAATTTTATCATTGCAATTCTGGAATACCTGAGTTCGTCGACATCGAAAATCTCTTTTATGCAGTTGTTGGTGAGATAACCTCGACGCCACCCAGTACTGGGGCAGGAGTTCGGGAGTATTGCCATAACTCGTATAACGGATGCTTTTCGAAGGTTGAGGTAAATGATTTCCGAAGGTTTCTTGGTTATGTGTTGAAGGATGGATACAGCTGGATGTAGGATTTGCTAGTTTTGGGTGAGATATTATGCTTCCCCTGTATCCCCAACACCCGATTGCATAACCAGAAAGTTTCGGGAGTTTTATAAGTGGGAATTCATGTAGCTCTAGTATTTATTCCCGCAGATATTTGGTTTGTGATTGGGTAATCCTTACCAATTATTTGTTCATATCCGTACCTTGTTGTTTTATTCATCTATGTCTATCTAAGTGGCTTCTCAACTTTATGGAAGTGTGATCATTTAATTTTGGAATTCATTCGTTCATCCTTGTTCGAATGTACAGGCTATCTGTTGCAATTTTGATCCATTGATTCAACTTGAATATATGTCTCCCAAGATGCTAACGGATGTCACCCTCTTCAGGATGGCTCCTCCAACGCGTCAGAATCCGGAACCTCCTCCACCACCTCCACGTCCGGAGGCATGGCAAGCTGTCATGGCCACCACCAATGCCAACACGCAGATGCTTTTGCAACTCTTGCAAGAGCGTAACCGAGGAAATCAAGGCCAAGGCAACAATCAAGTTCAGTTTGCTACCCTCAACCAGTTCCTCACAAACCAGCCGAGGTCCTTCAGTAACTGTGTCGAGGCCACAGACGCTGACGATTGGCTCGTGGATATCTGCAAACATTTTGAGTGTAGCAACGTCAGGACTGAGGACTTTGTCAAGTTTGCTTCGTTCCAACTCAAAGACCAAGCTGCTGAGTGGTATCAACAATACAAAGATTCCAGAGGAGGTTGTGTGATTACCTGGGATGATTTCCGCCGAGACTTCAAAGCTCACCACATTCCTCAAAGTGTTGCTGAGAGTAAGCGTGAGGAGTTCCACAATCTGAAGCAAGGCAACATGTCTGTTTACCAATACAACATCCTGTTTCAGAGGCTCGCTCGCATAGCTAAACAAGACGTCCCTGATGAGAAGAGCATGATTTATCAATTCAGATGTGGCCTCAGAGAAGATCTGCAACTAGCTCTCGTGCTTTTTGAGCCGACCGAGTATGATGAGTTCTACAACATGGCACTAAAGCAAGAAGCTGCTCAGCTCAAGTGCGATGCTTCTAAGAAGAGAGTTAGGGATGCAACTCCTTCTTCTTCTTCAACTCAAGTGGCAGCTAAGCAGCAAAAGTTTTGGTTGCCTCCTCCTCCTCCGTTCCGTCAACCTTATCAGCAGAAGAGCAAAGGTGGCAATGGATCTTCCCACCCACCCAACCCAGGCTATCAGAACAAAGCTCCGTCTCATGCTCCAAGGTCAAGTGCTCCTTATCACCGGCCGCTCTCAGAGGTTACTTGCAACAAGTGTCAGCAGAAAGGTCACTATGCAAACAAATGCTTCAACCAGAGGCGCCTTCCGCCTCCTCCTGTGAGATCTGCCAGCAATGCAGTGGTCAAGCATAATCCCAAGTCTGCAAAGGTCAACATGATGAACGTAGCTCAGGCAGAGGACTCTTTAGAATTGATTATGGGTAATCTTCCTGTTAATGATATTCCTACAAGAGTCTCATTTGATACTGGTGCATCTTTGTCATTCATATCAAAGCCTTTTGCATCCATGCACGATTTGCATACTGTCGATTTGCCTAAGCCGATAGCGGTTTCCTCTCCGGGTTTGTTCATGAACACCAAAATGATGGCTCCAGATGTTTCTATCAAGATGGGAGATTATAAATTTCTATCTTCTCCAATGATCCTTGGTAACTCGAATATTGATCTAATTCTCGGCATGGACTGGCTTTCTAAGCACAAGGCTCAGCTTGATTGTGCTGCCAGGCAGATTCAATTGACACACTCGTCTGAGGATGTGATCATCTTTGCCGCTCGTGACGATACCATTCGACTGTTTTCTCTCAATGAGAAGGGCGAGTTGAATGCCATCTCTTAGATTCCAGTCGTTTGTGAATATCAAGACGTCTTTCCAGAAGAGCTTTCAGGAATGCCTCCTCACTGGCCAGTTGAATTCGTCATCGATCTTGAGCCTGGCATGGAACCTGTTTGCAAACGTCCTTACAAGCTTGGACCAGAAGAGTTGAAGGAGCTGAAGAAACAACTCGATGTACAAGAGCGTATGGGTCTCATCCGACCGAGTTCTTCTCCATGGGGTTGTGGTGTTCTTTTTGTCAAGAAGAAGGATGGCACGGACCGACTTTGTGTCGACTACCGCCCATTGAACAAGAAGACAATAAAGAACAAGTATCCACTTCCCAACATCAATGAGCTTTTCGAAGAACTCAAGGGTGCTCAAGTATTCTCCAAGATTGACCTTCGTATGGGCTATCATCAGATTCACATTCATGAACAAGATATCCCCAAGACAGCATTCAGAACAAGCTATGGTTCTTATGAATACACTGTCATGTCTTTCGGCCTCGTCAACGCTCCTACAACATTCTCTCGCATGATGAACTTCATCTACAACCCTTACACTAGTGATTTCGTCTTGGTGTATCTCGATGATATTTTGGTCTTTTCCAAGAACAAGGAGGATCATGCCAAGCATTTGAGATGGTGCTGGACAAACTCAGAGAACATCAGTTCTATGCGAAGTTTTCAAAGTGCGAGTTTTGGCTCGATGAGGTTCTCTACCTTGGGCATATCATATCCGCCAAGGGCATTGCTGTTAATCCTGAGAAGGTGTCTGCAATTGTGAATTGGGAACTGCCTTAGAATGTCAAGCAGCTCCGCAGTTTCGTTGGGCTTGCAAGCTATTGTCGAAGATTCGTTGAGAATTTCTCTAAGATTGCAAAGCCTCTTTCCAACCTCCTCCAGAAGCATGTGAAGTATGTCTGGACGCGTGAATGTGACATCGCTTTCAACACCCTCAAAGAGAAGTTAGTCACAGCTCCAATTCTGACTCCTCCTGATGAATCCAAGCCATTCGAAGTTTTCTGTGATGCCTCCCTACAAGGTCTCGGTGCTGTGTTAATGCAAGAGAAGAAAGTTGTGGCCTATACCTCTCGTCAGTTGAAGCCCAACGAAAAGAACTACCCCACTCATGACCTCGAGTTGGCGGCAGTTGTCCATGCTCTTTTAACATGGAGACATCTCTTGTTGGGAAGGAAAGTGGACATCTTCACTGATCATAAGAGTCTCAAGTACATCTTCACTCAACCCAACCTCAACCTCAGGCAGACTCATTGGGTCGAAATGATTCAAGAGTATAATACGAGTATTGAATATACTCCAGGCAAGGCCAATGTCATTGCTGACGCTTTGAGCAGAAAGGCTTACTGCAACAGTTTGATTCTCAAGCCCTTCCAACCGGATCTTTGTGAAGCTTTCCGCAAACTTAATCTCCAAGTTGTTCCTCAAGGATTTCTTGCCAACCTCCAAGTCTCTCCTACTTTGGAAGATCAAATTCATGAGGCACAACTTCTTGATTCCATGGTGAAGAAGGTGAAGAATGGGATTGCCAAGAGCCAACCCAAGTACAAGTGCTGTCGCCTTGATGACAAAGATACTCTATTCTTCGAGGATTGAATTATTGTTCCTAAAGGTGACCTTCATAAAGTAATTATGAACGAGGCTCACAATTTACTCTTATCTATTCATCCTGTAAGTACAAAGATGTACCATTACCTCAAGCAGTCGTATTGGTGGACTCGAATGAAGCGAGAAATTGCTCAGTTCGTGAATGAATGTGATGTCTGCAGAAGAGTGAAAGCAGAACACCAATGACCAGCTGGTCTCCTCCAACCTCTTGCCATTCCAGAATGGAAGTTTGACCATATTGAGATGGACTTCATGACTGGATTTCCCAAGTCCAAGCATGTCAATGATGCTATCTTTGTTGTCATCGACAAGCTTACAAAAGTGGCTCATTTTCTTCCTATCAAATAATCTATCACAGCAGCTCAGTTGGCAGAGCTATATACCTCCAAGATTGTCTCCTTGCACGGCATTCCACAATTTATATCTTCAGATCGTGGAAGCATCTTTACTTCTAAGTTCTGGGATTCCTTCCAGAAGGCCATGGGCACCAACATTCACTTTAGCACAGCCTTCCATCCTCAAACCAGTGGACAAGTCGAGCGAGTAAATCAAATTCTTGAAGATATGCTCAAGGCTTATGTCTTTTCTTTCGGTATGAAGTGGGAAGATTGTCTTCCATATGCCGAGTTCTCGTACAACAATAGTTTCCAAGCGAGTTCGGGCAAGGCCCCATTCGAGATTCTCTATGGCATAAAGTGCCGTACTCCTCTTAATTAGTCAGAGACTAGTGAACACCAACTTCTTGACAATGACTTAATCACAAAAGCTGAAGAAATGTGTAAAGTCATCCGTGAAAATCTCAAAGCTGCACAATCACGCCAGAAGAGTTACTATGATAGCAAGCATCGTGACTTGGCTTTCGAGATCGGAGACCATGTCTACCTCTGCGTCTCTCCAATGAAAGGCACTCGTCGCTTCGATATCAAAGGGAAGCTTGCCCCTAGATACGTGGGTCCTTTCAAAATCATTGGCAAAAGAGGTGATCTCGCCTATCAACTTGAGCTTACGTCCAACTTTGCAAACGTGCATGACGTGTTTCATGTGTCACAGCTTCGCAAGTGTTTCAAGACTCCTGACCGCACCATCAACTTCGAAGAGATTGATCTCCAAGAAGACATGTCTTATCATGAGCATTCCGTTGCTATTCTTGAAGAAACTGAGCGCAAGACTCGCAACAAGTCTATCAAATTCCTGAAAGTGAAATGGTCACATCATTCCGACCGAGAAGCCACCTGGGAATGCGAGGACCACCTCCATTTCAAATATCCATAGTTCTTTCAGTCCTAGATCTCGGGACGAGATCCTTTCGTAGTGGTGGAGTGTTGTAACACCCCGGATGTAACTTACCATATTTGTATTCCAACCCTTGCCATTTTCGGCACTAAGTTATGAGATTCGTGGTTTGGTTCTTGTCTTTGTTTTTGCATTTTGTCCATGTCATGCATTTCATATCATGTCATCATGTGCATCACATTTTGCATACGTGTTTGTCTCATGCATCCGAGCATTTTCCCCGTTGTCCATTTTGCAATCCGACACTCCTATGTCCTCCGGCGCCCCCTTTTGCCTCTTTTCGTGTGCGGGTGTTAAACTTTCTCGGAATGGACCGAGATTTGCCAAGCGGCCTTGGTACACCACCGGTAGACCGCCTGTCAATTTTCATGCCATTTGGAGTCCGTTTGATACTCCAACGGTTAATCGAGGAACCGTAAAGGCCTCGCGTGTGTTGCAGCCCAACACCCCTCCAAAATGGCCCAATAACCCATCCAAACCCCCTCCATCCTCTCGGCCATTCGACCACGATCGCGTGGCCGAAAAATGCACTCCATTTGGACTCTCCTAGATCCCTCTACCTATATAAACACCTTCCCCTCCGAAATTCGCGGATGAACCCTAGCCTAGCCTCTCCTCGCGCCGCCGGACATTTCTCCCTCCGGCAACCGGACATGTCTGCCGCTGCCGCTCGCCCACTCCGCTGCTGACACATGTCACGCACCGCCCACCACCGCTGCCGGCCCGCCAGGCCCGCGCGGGGCCCGCATGAGCCCGGGTCGCTTCCGCCGCCCTGCCAGATCGCCGCCGGCCGATCTCGTTCGCATCGTGCCCGCTCTCCTCCCCGGCGCCCCTCTCCGCCGCCCATCCTGCGCCGGAGCGCGCCGACCTCACTAGATCTACGAGTGGCGCTGCCCGACCTCCAGTCGCTCCGCCCGACCCCGCCGCCTTCACCCATCGCCGGCGACCAACTCCATCGACCCGCGCTGCGCCGGCGACTGCGCCACCGCGCCATGCCCCTCTCCGGCCTCCTACCGCATCTCCGTCTGCCGTCCCTGACGTCTCCGGCTACTCCTCTGTCAAACCTCGGTTTCCGTGCTGCCCAGATCCAGATCGGGAGAACCCTAGGGTTGACTTCAAAATATCACTAAGTCATTTATATTTTGCATTTTTAGCCCATGTTCATTGCATCATAACTCTATGCCCGTAGCTCCATTTTGGGCGTGCAATATATCAAAATGTTCATCATGATGTGCTCTTAATTTTGTTCCATTGTGCCATGCTTCTTTGAGTCCATCTTGATGCCCAAATGACTGTTGCAATAGTGCTATAAAATGTTAGTTCCTGTTACTTAACAGATCTTGAGCATTCATTTTTGCCATGATTATTGTGTGCTGCATTTGGGCATGAGCTCTACATGTGTTTTGGGCTATGCCATGCCATATTTACAGGGGTGTATGCCATGTATTTTTGTGATCAATGTGGTGACTATCACATGCATGCAAATTAGCTCTCGTAATATTGCTGATTTCAGAGACTTAGAATTTCACTAAGTCATTTCCCTGCTGATATTTTTATGCCATGTATTCATGTTGCTACAGACAGATCCATGCTTCTTTTGAGTATGTTCGGTAAGGATGATTTGGACATATGGTTGTGCTCTATCCATCCATGTCCCTGTTTGCATTTATGGAGTGCCTTAGCATGACCCGATCTTCCTCTACTTTTGCTATAAAATGTTCCTAGCAGATTGTTTATGTGTTAATCAATTGTGTCAAGGTTGTTGTAGTTGATCCATGCATGCTATGAGTTTGTTCTTGCTTTGGTTAGCTTCATGAACATGTATTATTCCTATTGCTATGCTTGTCTTGTCATGCAATTCCTTGTGTTGAGTGAATCGAGCTCGCAAAGAGGCCTTCATAATTCCGTTTTTGTCATGTCCAGTTTTCTGCTAAGTCTGAATCTGTTAACGAAACTTGCTATGTTTATATGGGTGCCATCATATTTTCTGTGCCCTTTTGGCTTATGGTCATTAAGGGACTTTTGTTATATGCTTTGAGTATATTCATGTGATGCCTTGTATTGCTATGATTTGATCCTGTAGAATGTTTTTGGCTTGCTCTAAACATTGCTTCCTGATGTTAATTCTTGACATGTTAGTATTTTCACTAAGTCTGTGATGCTGATATCTTTTTCCCTTTTGCCATGCTTGTTTGAACCTGCTCTTGTGTGATTTAGCCGTAGCTCAGTGTTCATATTTTGTCAAGCATCTTGAGTAGACCACTACCATGGGCTTTGTTCCTATGTTGGAGTGTAGCAGCTTAGTTTCTTGTTGCATTCTAGATGGCATCGTGCTGTTACTCGCAGATTTGTGCCATTATTGTTTTGCTTGCCATTTGCAAACCGTGCATCCGATTCCGATGATCTTTATATCGATTTCGACCGAAATCAACTCAGCTTTCCAGCGGCACTCTTGGTTTGCCAAGTTGAATCCTGGTTCAATCTTTTCCTTCCAAAGCACGCATATGCATTGCATATCACATCCCGCATATCATGCCATGTTTTGCATCATGTTGCTTGCGCATTGCACCATGGTTGATTGTGGTTTCCTTTGCTTGTGTTCTTGCCTTGGGTAGATCCAGGAGACGAGTTCGTGATCGAGGAACCCGTTGAGTATGCTTACGAGGATCAAGCTTACGTCAACTCGGAGAACTTTGCAGGCAAGATGACCATACCCTCAAAATCATTTCTATCTTTGCTTGCTAGTTGCTCGCTCTACTGTTATGCCGCGATACCTACCACTTGCTATATCATGCCTCCCATATTGCCATGACAAGCCTCTAACCCACATTTACTAGCAAACTGTTGTTTGGCTATGTTACCGCTTTGCTCAACCCCTCTTATAGCATTGCTAGTTGCAGGTGATGGTGGAGTTTGTTCCTTGTTGGAACATGTTTATTGTTGGGATATCATTACTATTATATCTTGTTTACTTTAATGCATCTATATACTAGGTAAAGGGTGGAAGGCTCGGCCTTATGCCTGGTGTTTTGTTCCACTCTTGCCGCCCTAGTTTTCGTCATACCGGTGTTATGTTCCTTGATTTTGCGTTCCTTACGCGGTTGGGTTATAATGGGAACCCCTTGACAGTTTGCCTTGAATAAAACTCCTCCAGCAAGGCCCAATCTTGGTTTTACCATTTGCCACCTAAGCCTTTTTCCCTTGGGTTTCGCGGACTCAAGGGTCATCTTTATTTTAACCCCCCCGGGCCAGTGCTTCTCTAAGTGTTGGTCCAAACTGGGCAATGTCCGGCGCCCCCTGGGCAACCAGGGTCTATGCCAACCCGACGTCTTGCCCATCCGTTGTGAAGTGAGAACGAGATATGTGCGACTCCTATCGGGATTTGTCGGCACATCGGGTGGCTTTGCTGGTCTTGTTTTACCATTGTTGAAATGTCTTGTAACCTGGATTCTGAGTCTGATCGGGTCGTCCTGGGAGAAGGAATATCCTTCGTTGACCATGAGAGCTTGTGATGGGCTAAGTTGGGACACCCCTGCAGGGTTTTGAACTTTCGAAAGCCGTGCTCGCGGTTATGGGCAGATGGGAATTTTTTAATATCCGGTTGCAGAAAACCTCACACTTAACTTAATTAAAATGAATCAACCGCGTGTGTAGCCGTGATTGTCTCTTTTCGGTGGAGTTCGGGAAGAGAACACGGTCTCGTGTTATGCTTGAACGTAAGTAGGTTTAGGATCACTTCTTGATCTTTATAGCTTCTCGACCGTGCTTTTCTTCTCTTCTCGCTCTCATTTGCGTGAGTAGCCGCCATATATGCTAGTGCTTGCTGTAGCTCCACCTCACTACCTTTTCCGACCCATAAGCTTAAATAGTCTTGATCGCGAGGGTGTGAGATTGCCGAGTCCCCGTGACTCACAGATTACTTCCAAAACCAGATGCAGGTGCCGATGATGCCAGTGCAGGGGACGCGACCGAACTCAAGTTGGAGTTCGACGAGGATTCTGGATGTTATTATGTTTCCTTTCTGGACGATCAGTAGTGGAGCCCAGTTGGGGTGATCGGCGATCTTTTGCATTAGGGGTTGTCTTTCTTTATTTGGTTCCATAGTCGGACTGTCAGGACTCCGATTCCAAGTCACATCGATCTAGCCGGTAACACCTCATATCACTTTGCGGCCTCATGCACGGTATTCCCAGGGTTGTCGCCTTACCATGGCCCGGGACCGTTTGCGCCTTTTGGCTCACGTATATGATGGTGTATCTAGCATCCATATGACAGAGAACCCGGGCCGACATGGCTAGTTGTGAACCCAAAGCGGCACCAACCTATGGGGACAGGCATACATGAATCACATCGAGCATGTCGGTCAGCAGCGTGTGAATCCGGGCTGTAGCACTGGGCTAACAGGACTCCGGGAACCCGGGCTGTAGCAGGCTAGGCAGGACACCGGATGTCACCGCGTGACATTTCCCCGAAGGGACAGACACAGGAACGAAGTGAAACACATGCCGGCCAGTCAAGTGTCCTGAGCAGTAGTGCTGGGCTAGCAGGACTCCGGTGAACTAGGCTGTAGCGGACTACTATGGCTAATGGAAGCACTAGACTACATTTCCCCATAAGAGAGGCTGCCAAGGATAAACAACTAGATTGTCGGATCCCACACATACCAAGCATTTCAATCATACACACAATATGCTCGATATGTGTAAATACAACATGGCATCACAACATAACTCTATGACTCAAGTATATTCATTAGGCTCCAAGGAGCGAGATATTACAAACATGGGTCTCATGACCCAACAATCATAGCATACAAATCAAAGCACATGCGGAAGCTTAACATGTCTGAGTATAGACATCTACAAATTAAAAAGGCTAAGAAGCCTGACTATCTACCAGATCCTGCCGAGGGCACAAGATCGTAGCTGAGGTATCAAGCTAAACGTCAAAGTCCACGCAAACTACTAGCGAGACTGAAGTCTCTCTGCAAAACATAAATTAAGCAAACATGAGTACAAAAGTACTCAGCAAGACTTACATCAGAACTAGCTACATATGCATCAGTATCAACAAGGGGGGGGGGTGGAGTTTAACTGCAGCAAGCCAGCTTTGACTCGGTGGCTATCTTAAACTACGACTGTAAGTAACTCTTTTGAGGTGGCGCACACGAGTCCACATATTCACCATATCAATACACCACTATGGATCTGCTCCCGTCTCCCTACGAGAACGCCATCCATAGCACTCACGCTTATCTTGCCATTTTAGAGTATCCACTTTCAATTGTCTATGAACTATTATAGGCAACCCAGAAGTCCTTTACCGCGAACACGGCTATTCGAATAGATCATTTATAACCCTGCAGGGGTGTACTTCTTCACACACGCTCTCGCCACTTACCACCATGTACACGCCGTGTATCTTGGCAACCTTCAAGCGGAATCCTGGCGAGGGAGTCGGCCACGACCTGACTAACCACACAAGTCTCTAGTCCAGGTTTATCACCTATTCGGGTTCCATTCGCGAGGAGATCCGGCCGGAGTTTCGCTCACAGCCCCAAATGATGTGTGCAGGGTTCCCGAGACACCAAACAGGCGCCCGGTACACCATGCCACGGTGTATCTACCGCATCATAGCCCACCCCTAGGGTCAGCGCTACGCACGGCCGCCAACACATATCCTATAAACACCAGAAACTAGTTGCAGCTCCTGGACAGAGGGCAAGGGCAGTTAATAAGTCGAGAGGGTCCATTGGTTTCGGGCCCAATGCGTGGTAGTAGCTATTCATGGATCACCAACACAGAACTCAGTTCCTGAGAACGGTTTCAATGAGACAACCCACCATGTACTCCTACATGGCCTCTCACCGCTACCTTTACCAAATCATGTTCACAGATTTAGCTCACACATAGTAGGACATGTTCATCGCCATTCCAATTCATCCCCGATGAATCAGACCTGACACAACTCTAAGCAATAGCAGGCATGACAAGCAAACATGAATGAGTAGGCACATCAGGGCTCAAACAACTCCTACTCATGCTAGTGGGTTTCATCTATTTACTGTGGCAACGACATGTCATGCAGAGGAAAGGGGTTCAACTACCGCAGCATGTAACAGTTGAATCGTTGTTGTCCTAATGCAGTAAAAGAGAGCAGGAGCGAGAGAGTGGGATTGTATCGGAATGAACAAGGGGGTTTTGCTTTCCTGGCACTTCTGAATATAATATAGTTCTTCATCGGTGTCATCGATCACGTCGTCAGAAACTTCGTCTACTCAGAGGGGACGGTTACCGCCAAATAGAGAAGGACACAATCAATGCAATGCAACAATATGACGCATGAATGTGACATGGCAATATGCTGTTGATTGGCCTAATGCAACTAGCAACAAGTTAAATGGAGTTGGTTTGAACACTAGGTTCAAATTCAAACTCCATATGTGCTTTCTTAAATGCCATTTAATTGAATTGTCCTAAACAGAGGACATAAGTTGCTCTAACATGCATGAAAATGCCATAAACAGATTCTTTGGATTTTTCCGATCATTTTTCATATATAATTCATTTGATTTGGAGCTACGGTTGATTTACTATGAATTTTAGAAGTTTTAACTATTTTCTGGAATTTTCTGAATTATTTAAAAATCCAGAAAATCACTTACTGCGTCAGCATGACATAGGTGTGATGTCAGCAGGTCAACTGGGTCGTCCAGGTCAAACCTGACCTGTGGGACCCATACGTCAGTGTCTTAGGCTGGTTTGGGTGGATGACAGGTGGGACCGGTTAACGGCCACGTCAGCGATGTCAACGCCGACGCGTGGGGCCACTGTGTTTAGATTAATCTTAATCTATTTTTGTTAGCTGGTTAGTTAGGCAATGGGGCCCACTGTCTGTGTCATTGGAGGGTTTAATTAGTGGATCATTAGCCACTAATGATGGCCACGTCACCTAAACAGCGATTAGCCGCCGGTGCTAAGCAGGACGAGGCGGCGCTCCTCGTCCGGGCGTCTCCGGTAACGAGAGCGTGCGCGGATGGGCTCATTGGAGAGCCCTTGTCGGCGCGCGTCGGATGGTGGTGGTGGCCGGAGTCATCGCCGACAACGACTTTGGCGGCAGCCGAAGCTCGGGTGAGCTCGGGGCCGAGGCTACGACGAGCGAGGCGGCGCGTGCGAGGCATCAACAGGCTCTATACGGAGCGGGGATCAAGCGGGGCACGACGACCGGGGGGTTGAGTGGCCGAGGGCACGTCGGCGGCGAGCACAGGCAGCGGCACATGCGGGTGGACGCGGTGCGGCAGCTACGGTGTGCGAGGGAGGGAGCGGAGAGGGGAAGCTGGGTCAGGAGCTCATGGCGGTTGCGACGAGGCGAACGACAAGCTCGGGGAGGTTCTGGAGAGAGCGGGGCGGCGAGAGGGATCTCCGGCGGCCGGCGACGAAGATGACTAAGATGGCATCGATGCAGGGCCTCCGGCGAGGCGTGGCTGGACGGAGAGGACGAGGGAGGCGTGGCAATGCTCGTGGACACGTCGGAGAGGCTCGGGGATGGCTGCGGCTGTGGCTGCGGCTATGGCGAACGACGGCGGTAGTGGCGTTCGGTGGAGAGAGGGAGAGAGAGCAGAGGAGGGGGAGGAGCACGGGGAGATTGTTAGAGGGCCAGAGGGGTTGCGTGGCGCCCTTAGCCAGCTCCAGGCGGTCGGCGGCAAGCAGGAGGTGGCGAGCTATGGGCGCGCGCGTCGGGCACACGCTCTGCGTCCGACTGGCGTGAGGTGGAAGACGGCTCTGCCCCTGGTGGGCTGGGTCGGCCTACTGGGCCGCCAGGGGGGCTGCAGGTAAGGGTTTTGTCCTTTCCTGTTTTTTTCTAATTCTGTTATGTTTTCTATTTTGCAGGTTTGTTTTGAATTTGGTTTTGAAACCAATTCAATTTTTTTTGCTTCTGAAAATATTTTTAGGAGCTAAAAGAATTAAACCAATGATCCACAAAATATTTCAGAATTATTGGACCTATATTTATTTAATAGTAGATATAAATCCAATTCAAATAGCTATTGATTTAATTCAAATGCCCAAAATAAATGTTTCTGAGATACTAAAAATATTGGTTTGGATTTTACCTCTTGCCAATATTTCCAGAGGATAACAGGAACATTTTCTCGGACATATTTGAAGCAATTTTATCTTGATCATTTTTTAAAGGATTCTGAGGCTTTGAAAGTCCCTCAATTCAAATTTCATTTGAATTTAAACATGATGCAGCAACCAAGCTAGTCCAAGGCCAGGGTAAAGCTAGGGATGTGACAACTCACCACCACTAAACAAGAATCTCGTCCCGAGATTCAAGCGTAGGGAAAAAAGAAGGGGGAACGCAAACTTACACGATCTTCATGATCCAGGTGGCACTTCATAAGAACGTTGATTCGATCACCCTCATTGTCTCGATGTCTTGCCCCGAGAACTCCAACTAACATGACAATGAGAGGAAGAGAAAACTCTAGAAGGATCAATCATATCGAAGATCGAACAACTCAGGATCAACTCACAGAGTGAGACATTGAAACATCTCTCGAGCTGAGACACGAAGTACACATCTAGAGGGGTGGAGTGGAACAGATGACGAGGGTTTACTAGGTAGACAACAATTCCACACCTAAGAGGGTGGTGAACGGTTGTCAACGTAGCAAGGATTTGAGTTGCCATGATACCATAACGAGACACCCTAGAGAAGGATGACTCGTAGAATTATCCCTTAAGTGGCAAAAAGAATTACTTTTGATCCAGAGGTCAATAAAATTCTCCATACCAGCCTAGGGAAAATCTCGAGCAATCATTTGAAGGAGTAAGAAGGGATGGCATACCCAGACTAGAATGGATGATGTGGACTACCTTGTTGAAGACAATGCAATGGATGATTTTGCTTGCACGTGCTCTCAAGAACTTGAGAATTTCCATATTCATCAAGGTTTTACCAACATCTATGGCACGGATCCTGGCAACACAACATACTACCATGATGAGTAGTGATGGATGATGCGGATACAAAGGAAGACATTTAGCACTCCGCTTCTAATGTTCTCCTTGATGTCCTAGCGTAGTCCATTCATAGATATGGTTTGATATCTAGAACATCAAGTAAAAGGTCGGACTTCAAGAACACAAAAAAAATCCATAAGGAACAACTATTGGAATAAATTCTACGAGATCCTTATGGGGATGTGGCCAACTTTCTCAATCAAGATACTACAATAATAAGTCTTCCGGTTGGGTGTGTTGGCCACAACATCCACTTTATCGGGTTACAGAGAGACCAATATTACAGTCCTTGAGAAACGTTCCAACCATCATATCTGCCTGGGATTCAGATCTGGTTGGTGTAAGGATAATCCAGACTCATCGGGTCTGGAAAGAAAAATGAAAGTTTGCAACACAAATCGACAAGATGACGTTGCGAGATTATCGGTGGAATGAACTACGATAGTAAGCTCCAAAACATGATCCGGTTCTGCTACAAGAATGTGAACACGCTGTCCTAGACAAGCATGGCACCTGGTAGTCTTACAACGAAACACTACCGAGTTCAGGAGGGAACCATCAACGAGGATATCGAAGTCCTTGCGTAAGTCTAGCTCCTAAGAAGAAACTTCTTCTCCTTGAACAAACCGATCAGTGGCTTGGTGTGCTAGGAACACATATGGAGTGGAGGTAATTAATCTAGCAAACCATAGAATACTTCGCACGTATGCATGACTGATTTGGGATGATTCCAAGGGAAACAAAACCAACCCTTCTCGAATTCATGGCGGCAACTTACACCTAATGCACGTGAACTTGGAGAAAGTCACTTCTTTCATCCAAGCATAAGCTTCATGAACAGAACACGAAGGCATTGCTTACAAAGTTTTCAACACTAGGTTGATGTTCAACATGAATCATGGGGGAGACAAAATGTTGCTGATGGACTCAGCAGCAACTCATTAGAATTTCCATATCACTGGACTTCCACCATCATGTGAACACGGTGATAGCATTGGTCAGACCAAAAGATGTAATGGTGTATGCTCGAGGGATCAAGCACGAGTAAGACACCATTACGAACATCGTTGGTTCTGATTTGACTTGACGATGGCCCATACTCAAGTCAAAGTTTTGACAAGGCAATAGATTCAACAACTGATCACGGGGATCAGTCGATGAAAATATGATATTTCTTCAACACACACACACACACTCAAGGATATCCCTTAGCGATGAACTAAGTCGGACAAGCTTTCATCTTCCAACTCTCCAGGTTGTTGTTTGGCTTAACCAACTAGCTCAGGGGTATCCAACACAGATTCTTGGAGAATGGGTGGTTTGGAGGAAAAACCAACATGATCACGAACTCAACAGAGCAGTCAGGGAACAACCTGGTAATACTTTCGAGAAGATATTCGAAAAATCACGAACCACCGATATGTTAATAAACTCGAGAACAATCTTGCCTTTTAGAGCAAGAAGATAGGATCAAAAGAGCTAGGGATTAATAATTCTAACTCATTGACCGAAGTGTGCACCAGAAATATGGACATAGGTAGCACGATCAATCTTAGGATGATGATTTAATAACCAACACGCTAAGAAAGAGAATATTGTCCATTAACTATTGGGCAACATGGTTGCTAGGAGTATAGATTTCACACATCACGATTCATTAGTCGGCATTCCAATTGCGACAACACGACCCAAGGAATGAATAATGATGGCGGGAAGTATCACTACGTCAATAATCATAAGAGGTGGTGCAATTCTCATGACAATCTTGCATAAGATGGTAATACTTCAGAATAGAACAAAACAAAAGTTGAATTGGCATTTTGATCTACGGGATACAACTACTTTGACCCAATCCTAGAAATGGATGAGGTACTGGAGTTTGTTTCTCGTAGTCATTCTGAACTAGAATGGCTTGACGGACCACAAGAATAATAGGCATCGATGAACACGAATGCACAACTATTCCTGACTATCAATTGATAGACTAGGGTCGGAATACAACTAAGGAGGGTCAACTCAAGGAACATATAACTTTCTGAGTTGTGGATGCATAGATTAGTATGTCGAACCAAGTTCAACATGTTTCTTCCAGATAACCTATGCAGAAAGGTAGAACTGACAGAATCACAATTATGAATGGAGAACTCCTCAAGAGTACTCTGATTGTGATATTTTGGTTCAAAGAACTTCTGCCTTAACGGTTCATGGTATTTGGAAGGAAGAAATACCACAGACCTGGAGGACTGTCGCAAGGTTACTAATATCCTAAAGGAACGAGCAAACACTATCCACAGGAGGTAAGTAGGGTGAATCTCCGGTTCAAGAACCCAGGAATAAAATACCTACTACTAAATGTCACCACGGGATGCTTTTGAGAATAATGGCCAGAACCATCACACTGGGGATGCAAAGCATTGCTAGATTACTAAGTGGTCCTCTAAGACACCTAGGGTCATAACACTAACTCCAACATACATGTCAAGGCAATGGAGTACCTCAACAGACCGATTAGTGTGGTTGAACTGGCCCAAAGGGACATCAGGAACAAAAGGAAGGGATTTTCAAATGCATCAGACTATTTAGAAACCTGGGATGACTCGGACATCATAACGGCTGTAAATGCTCAAAATACTTGAGACATCCTGCAAAATGGTGGCATAACCACTCAACAACATCATAATATCAAGGTTCCGAGACCAACTATGAACAGAGGGAAGTACTGGAAGCTGAACTGAGACATGAATCCATCAATCCTATAAGTCTATGGATTGGTAACACGTCATCCTGATAGATAGATGAGAAGGCCTAATTCTTAATCCCCGTAGAAGAGAAGAGGATGACTCAGATCAGAAAGGCATAGTGTAAAGGAGTAAAAAGAGACTTACGTTCCCTTCCACAATCAATTCCCTTACATAACTAAAGCATTTCTAGACTCAACTTCGACCAGTTTGGCTTGGTAATCCTACAGGCAGTCAGGCTCTGATACCAACGCTGTCAGGACCCCGATTCCAAGTCACATCAATCTAGCCGGTAACACCTCATATCACTTTGCGGCCTCATGCACGGTATTCCCAGGGTTGTCGCCTTACCATGGCCCGGGACTGTTTGCGCCTTTTGGCTCACGTATATGATGGTGTCGCTAGCATCCATATGACAGAGAACCCGGGCCGACATGGCTAGTCGTGAACCCAAAGCGGCACCAACCTATGGGGACAGGCATACGTGAATCACATCGAGCATGTCGGTCAGCAGCGTGTGAATCCGGGATGTAGCACTGGGCTAACAGGACTCCGGGAACCCGGGCTGTAGCAGGCTAGGCAAGACTCCGGATGTCACCGCGTGACATTTCCCCAAAGGGACAGACACAAGAACAAAGTGAAACACATGCCGGCCAGTCAAGTGTCCTGAGCAGTAGTGCTGGGCTAGCAGGACTCCGGTGAACCAGGCTGTAGCGGACTACTATGGCTCATGGAAGCACTAGACTACATTTCCCCATAAGAGAGGCTGCCAAGGATAAACAACTAGATTGTCGGATCCCACACATACCAAGCATTTCAATCATACACACAATATGCTCGATATGTGTAAATACAACATGGCATCACAACATAACTCTACGACTCAAGTATATTCATTAGGATCCGAGGAGCGAGATATTACAAACATGGGTCTCATGACCCAACAATCATAGCATACAAATCAAAGCACAAGCGGAAGCTTAACATGTCTGAGTACAGACATCTACAAATGAAAAAGGCTAAGAAGCCTGACTATCTACCAGATCCTGCCGAGGGCACAAGATCGTAGCTAAGGTATCAAGCTAAACGTCGAAGTCCACGCAAACTACTAGTGGGACTGAAGTCTCTCTGCAAAACATAAATTAAGCAAACGTGAGTACAAAAGTACTCAGCAAGACTTACATCAGAACTAGCTACATATGCATCAGTATCAACAAGGGGGGAGGGGTGGTGGAGTTTAACTGGAGCAAGCTAGCTTTGACTCGGTGGCTATCTTAAACTACGATTGTAAGTAACTGTTTTGAGGTGGCGCACACGAGTCCACATATTCACCATATCAATACACCACTATGGATCCACTCCCATCTCCCTACGAGAACGCCATCCATAGCACTCACACTTATCTTGCGCATTTTAGAGTATCCGCTTTCAATTGTCTATGAACTGTTATAGGAAACCCAGAAGTCCTTTACTGCAGACACGGCTATTCGAATAGATCATTTATAACCCTACATGGGTGTACTTCTTCACACATGCTCTAGCCACTTACCACCATGTACATGTCGTGTATCTCAGCAACCTTCAAGCGGAAGCCTGGCGAGGGAATCGGCCACGATCTAACTAACCACACAAGTCTCTAGTCCAGGTTTATCGCCTATTCGGGTTCCATCCGCGAGGAGATCCGGCCGGAGTTTTGCTCACAGCCCCAAACGATGTGTGCAGGGTTCCCGAGACACCAAACGGGCGCCCGGTACACCGTGGCACGGTGTATCTACCGCATCATAACCCACCCCTAGGGTCAGCGCTACGCACGGCCGCCAACACATATCCTACAAACACCAGAAACTAGTTTCAACTCCTGGACAGAGGGCAAGGGCAGTTAATAAGTCGATTGGGTCCATTGGTTTCGGGCCCAATGCATGGTAGTAGCTGTTCATGGATCACCAACACAGAACGCAGTTCTTGAGAACGGTTTCAATGAGACAACCCACCATGTACTCCTACATGCCCCCTCACCGCTACCTTTACCAAATCGTGTTCACAGATTTAGCTCACACATAGTAGGACATGTTCATCGCCATTCCAATTCATCCCCAATGAATCAGACCTGACACAACTATAAGCAATAGCAGGCATGACAAGCAAACATGAATGAGTAGGCACATCAGGGCTCAAACAACTCCTACTCATGCTAGTGGGTTTCATCTATTTACTGTGGCAACGACAGGTCATGCAGAGGAAAGGGGTTCAACTACCACAGCATGTAATAGTTGAATCATTGTTGTCCTAATGCAGTAAAAGAGAGAAGGAGCGAGAGAGTGGGATTGTATCGGAATGAACAAGGGGTTTTTGCTTGCCCGGCACTTCTGAAGATAATATAGTTCTTCATCGGTGTCATCGATCACGTCGTCAGAAACTTCGTCGACTCAGAGGGGACGGTTACCGGCAAACAGAGAAGGACACAATCAATGCAATGCAACAATATGACTCATGAATGTGACATGGCAATATGCTGTTGATTGGCCTAATGCAACTAGCAACAAGTTAAATGGAGTTGGTTTGAACACTAGGTTCAAATTCAAACTCCATATGTGCTTTCTTAAATGCCATTTAATTGAATTGTCCTAAACGGAGGATATAAGTTGCTCTAACATGCATGAAAATGCCATAAACAGATTCTTTGGATTTTTCTGATCATTTTTCATATATAATTCATTTGATTTGGAGCTACGGTTGATTTACTATGAATTTTAGAAGTTTTAACTATCTTCTGGAATTTTCTGAATTATTTAAAAATCCAGAAAATCACTTACTGCGTCAGGATGACATAGGTGTGACGTCAGCAGGTCAACTGGGTCGGCCATGTCAAACCTGACCTGTGGGACCCATACATCAGTGTCTCAGGCTGGTTTGGGTGGATGACAGGTGGGACCGGTCAACGGCCACGTCAGCGAGGTTAACGCCGACGCGTGGGGCCACTGTGTTTAGATTAATCTTAATCTATTTTTGTTAGCTGGTTAGTTAGGCAATGGGGCCTGCTGTTTGTGTCACTGGAGGGTTTAATTAGTGGATCATTAGCCACTAATGATGCCCACGTCACCTAAACAACGATTAGCCGCCGGTGCTAAGCAGGACGCGGCGACGCTCCTCGTCCGGGGACTCTGGCAACGAGAGCTTGTGTGGATGGGCTCATTGGAGAGCCCTTGCCGGCGCGCGTCGGATGGTGGTGGTGGTCGGGCCTGTGGTGGCCGGAGTCATCGCCGGCGATGACTTTGGCGGCAGCCGGAGCTCGGGTGAGCTCGGGGCCGAGGCTACGACGAGCGAGGTGGCGCGTGCGAGGCATCAACAGGCTCTATGCGGAGCGGGGATCAAGCGGGGCACAATGGCCGGGCCGTTGAGTGGCCGAGGGCACGTCGGCGGCGAGCACAGGCGGCGGCGCGTGTGGGTGGACACGGTGCGGCAGCTACGGCATGCGAGAGAGGGAGCGGAGAGGGGAAGCTGGGTCAGGAGCTCACGGCGGTTGCGACGAGGCGAATGGCGAGCTCGAGGAGGTTCTGGAGCAAGAAGGGCGGCGAGAGGGATCTCCGGCGGCCGGCGACGAAGATGGCATCGATGCAGGGCCTCCGGCGAGGCGTGGCTGGACGGAGAGGACGAGGGAGGCGTGGCGATGCTCGTGGACACGTCGGAGAGGCTCGGGGATGGCCGCGGCTGCGGCTATGGCTAACGGCGAAGGTAGTGGCGTTCGGTGGAGAGAGGGAGAGAGAGCAGAGGAGGGGGAGGAGCACGGGGAGATTGTTAGAGCGCCAAAGGGGTTGCGTGGTGCCCTTAGCCAGCTCCAGGCGGTTGGCGGCAAGCAGGAGGTGGCGAGCTACGGGCGCATGCGCGTCGGGCACATGCTCTGCGTCCGACTGGCGCGAGGTGGAAGACGACTCTGCCCCTGGTGGGCTGGGTCGGCCTACTGGGCCGCCAGGTGGGCTGCAGGTAAGTGTTTTGTCCTTTCCTGGTTTTTTGTAATTCTGTTCTGTTTTCTATTTTGCAGGTTTGTTTTGAATTTGGTTTTGAAACCAATTCAATTTTTTTTGCTTCTGAAAATATTTTTAGGAGTTAAAAGAATTAAACCAATGCTCCACAAAATATTTCAGAATTATTGGACCTATATTTATTTAATAGTAGATATAAATCCAATTCAAATAGCTATTGATTTAATTCAAATGCCCAAAATAAATGTTTCTGAGATACCAAAAATATTGGTTTGGATTTTACCTCTTGCCAATATTTCCAGAGGATAACATGAACATTTTCTCGTACATATTTGAAGCAATTTTATCTTGATCATTTTTTAAAGGATTCTGAGGCTTTGAAAGTCCCTCAATTCAAATTTCATTTGAATTTAAACATGATGTAGCAACCAAGCTAGTCCAAGGCCAAGATAAAGCTAGGGATGTGACACGGACCTTGATTGTATCTGGATGATGTAATGCTATATTCATGTATTGTGTGAAGTGGTGATTGTAAGCCAACTCTTTATCTCTTTCTTATTCAGTACATGGGATGTGTAAAGATTACCCCTCTTGCGACATGCCTACTATGCGGTTATGCCTCTAAGTCGTGCTCCGACACGTGGGAGATATAGCCACATCGTGGGTGTTACAGACACTCCATAGGAATACCACCCTGTAGGGCAGTCGATGGCTGAATGTTGACGAGGTAGGTGGATGCAGAAACAACCTCAGCCCAAAAATGGGGTGGAAGGGAAGAAACAATCATGAGTGCATGGGCCGTCTCAAGCAGATGACGATACTTATTTTCTGCAACGCCATCCTGAGCATGAGCACTAGGACATGAGAACTGGGCAAGAGTACCCTGTTCCGCGAGAAAACCATGCAACAGCTGAGAGATAAACTCTCCAGCGGAGTCAGCGCAAAAGGTACGAATAGGCGTGGAAAACTGTGTGTGAACCATGGCAGCAAATCGTTTGTATATAGAGAGAACCTCGCTACGAGGTTTCATGAAGTAGAGCCAAGTGTAGTGAGAGAAATCATCAATAAACAAAACATAGTAGCGATGACCACCTTTGGAATCAAAGGGAGCAGGACCCCAGACATCAGAATGAACTAAGTCAAACAGACGCTGAGATACTGACTCACTGGTAGGATAAGGTAACTGGGTCTGTTTGCAAAGTCTACAACCATTACAATGTAAAGAAACATCTCTAGAGACAGACCCTAAGGGGCCTTGACGCACTAATGATGACAAGAACGAGCCAAATATGTGACCAAGGCGGTGATGCCACTGCTGGAAGGACGCAAACAAGGAGGCAACATGAGCATGCAAACTGGTAGAAGTGATGGCGGCGGAAGGAACACAAAGCCAGTCAACCTCCCAAAGGCCCTCCGACTCACGGCGCCAGGGGCCAACACCAACCAAAGCCTTGGTGCGACGATCTTGAATGGAGCAAGAGTCGGTATCAAGAATGACACGACAACCAGAATCAGTAAGTTGGGCAGCAGAAAAAAGATTCATGGTGAGGCGAGGAACATGTGAAACACCAGGACAAAAAATGACGGAGTGGAAAGAATACCACGACTAGCAATAGGAAGAGATGTGCCATCGACAGTAAGAACATTAATAGGAGAATCAAGAGATAGAAGAGAAGACAACAATGAAGAATCAGAAGACATATGAAAGGAAGCTCCAGAATCCAGAACCCACGAAGATGTACCTGACTGTGTAGATGCCATCGGTGATGGAGAAGTGGATGCAGTCACAGCGGCAGCGGAACTAGTCGATGAGGAGCCAGAGGAAGCAAGTAGATGCTTGAGCCATACAATGTCCTGGTTAGTGAGTGAAGGAGTCGAGGAAGGCACATGAGTCCCACTAGAAGAGGAGCGCCTCTGGTCTCGCTTCTTCTCGCGACAGTCAGACTCTGGGTGACCTGCCCTGGAGCAGTAACCACAGAAAGTCTCATGGCGCGACGTGCCCTTCTCAGCATAAGGAGGGCGACCCACCCCCCTTGAAGGAGTAGGCAGGAGCGGCGGAGTGGTGAGATAAGCAGAAGATATAGGAGCTCTGGCAGCCAACACTGACAGAATAGCAAGCAACCCAGCAGAGCGAAGGCGGGTCTCCTCAGCACGAAGCTCGACAAGCACCTCCGAGATAGGAACACCACCATGAGCAAGCAGGTGAGCACGACGAGGCTCAAACTTAGAACAGAGGAGAGATAAGAACTCATGAACACCCTGAAACTCCAAGTCAGACCGCATAGTCTGACAACAGCGGCAAGATCCACAAACAACTGTACGAAGAGAGTCAAGCTGGCGCTAGATGGCAGAACACTGTGTGTAGAACTCATCAACAGAAGAGTCACCCTGCTGAGGAGCATGCTCCTGATGCACCACAGATAAGTAGAGAGCATCACCAGATGGCTGATAGCGCCGACAGAGATAAGACCACATCGCTAAAACAATGCCGAGGCCCATGAACTCCGAAGCAAACTGAGGGACGACACTCGCAGTGAAAACAACAACAACTCGAGCATCATCATTGCACCACTGAGTGTAAGCAGGCATATCATCGTGGTAGACTGAAAGAGCATCTGAATAGGCTGATACCTGCTGATCATAAGCATCAACCGCCGTATCATCGAGAGCCTTGGCTGCGTCTCGATCATCCTGAGAAGCCTCAGCAGCAAGAACAGGTGGCACCGGCGGGGTAGGAGCCACGGGAGCAACGGGGCATGGCGGACAGGGGACCTCGCCAGAGAGAACACCCCACAGGAGGAGACCGCGCATATGGATATGCATGAATGCCACAAACTCGGCATAATTGGTGCCATCAAAGATCACCGAGCACCAAGGAACAGCCACATAGCCAGACGAAGACATGCCGATTTGCTTCTCTGCTTCTTTGTTCTCTGTTTTTTTGGAACTCAACGGACTCAGGCTGCCCGATCTGGATCGAGGAAATAGTGAACTGAAGCAGGGGACTCAGGCGGCTCAATCTGGATCGAGCAGAGGCTCGATCGAGGCAGGGGAAACGAGCGGGGACCTAGGCTGGTCGACCGCGACCAGAGCCCGCCGGCCGGACAGGCAGCAGGGGCGGCGGCCGGACAGACAAGGGCGGCGACGGCTGGCAGACAAGGTCGATGGCGGTCGGGCGGACGGAGACGGAACCACGACGGCTGGACGAAGACAAAGCGGCGGCGGCCGGACGGAGACGGAGCGGCGGCGTCCGAACAGAGACGGGGCGGCGGCGGCCGGACGGAGATGGAGCGGTGGTAGCCTGGGCGGAGAAGGGAGCGGGAGCAGGAAGCCTTGAGAGGAGACCGGAACTCAGCCGCAACGACCTCGATGAGCGCTAGCACAACCAGCAACGAGCAAAAAATGAGCGGTGGCAACCGGAACGGAGCCGGGAACGGTCGAAGACGAGAAAAATTAGGAACGAAGCAAGCACAGAGTTGCATCGTGCGGGGGAGAGGCTTACTTAGCATCTGATACCATGTTGAATAATGAGCAACAAGCTTTACTGAGGGCCAAAGGCCAGAACATATACATGTGTGGTAAAGTGCAGAAAAGCCCCTTATACAATGGGGATGTACAAAAAGGAACTATACACATCTAACAAAAACCTCCACTGCATAAGCGGCTGAATTCAAAACTCTTAGGCTTAGTCACAAATAAATGTTGTGTTCAGTCTTCCAGCTAATTCCATGTACATAGTGAATATAGCTATAACTAGATTCATACATGGTGCATAGTGAATAACACTGACTACCTTCTATATTGCCGCTAGAGTTTAGTCATACTGCTATCACAGAGTTAACCTGAAAATTCGACAATGTTCTTCTTTTTCAGGCTTGCCCACACACATCCAAATCTAGAAGATTTGTTTTAATTATTTTCATGCTTTATCCCTTATATACTAAAAATAGGAGAATCGGAGAAGTCATTGCTCCATCAGGCAGGATCTCAAGTTCTTTTTGCTGCTGACATGATCTTAAGTTAGGTAGTAGTACTTCTATACCATCCAATTGGATCGCTCGGCTTGAATAATCCATATGTATTTTGATAAAGGTTTTTCTATATACAGCTCGACTAAAAATATTGAGCGATGTTGTTTTTTTAGAAAAGGATATTGAGCGATGCTGTTCATATAGGTTTTATTTTCCGTGCATACATGGTTAAGAAAGAAAGTGACAGGTGCCTAATCATATCCTTGGCATCCGTTTAAATTGTCTGGGAGACATATATGCCACCGAATCAGACCTACACTTTGATCAACCAACATAAAAACAATCGAAGGACACAAGTAAGCACAACCATTATTCAAGATGTACACTCATGCTTGAAAAAGCTAGTGTTGCAATTAGGAAAAAAACAATATTCAGGTTTGAAGTAATAAACAAGATAACTATGGTCAGGCAATTTTAAAATAGTGCAACCGGCTTACTCATGCAGCATACCGGAATCAGGATAGCAGGCCGTCCACCTTCACACCTGTAACCACGGCGAAGACATGAAGAGGAACCCGGTGGTCGTCGTAGCAATAACAACAGGGACAGTGCTTGTGTTTGAACCTCAAAAGCTTAGTGACCCAGAGCCAGTTGGCACCGAGGTGTGCGACCTCCGATTCAGCCAGAATCCCCTCCATCCTCGCGATATCCCACATTCCCCACACTTATGTAAAAAATGGAATCGTGATATGGAGGATTCAGAGTACATATCTTAGATGAAAAACTTCGGCGCTGATGTATACTACACAACCTTCTTTTTGTAGACGTTGTTGGGCCTTCAAGTGCAGAGGTGCTACCTCTTGAGCACTGCATTGGTTTTCCCCGAAGAGGAAGGGATGATGCGGCAAAGTAGCATAAGTATTTCCCTCAGTTTTTGAGAACCAAGGTATCAATCCAGTAGGAGGCTACGCGCGAGTCCCTCGTACCTGCACAAAACAAATAAATCCTCGCAACCAACGCAAATAGGGGTTGTCAATCCCTATAAGGCCACTTACGAGAGTGAGATCCGATAGATACGATAAAGATAATATTTTTGGTATTTTTGTGATAAAGATGCAAAGTAAAATAAAGGCAAAGTAAATAACAAAGGAAATAACTAATTAGTAGGAGATCAATATGATAAAGATAGACCCGGGGGCCATAAGTTTCACTAGTGGCTTCTCTCGAGAGCATAAGTATTCTACGGTGGGTGAACAAATTACTGTTGAGCAATTGATAGAATTGAGCATAGTTATGAGAATATCTAGGCATGATCATGTATATAGGCATCACGTCCAAGACAAGTAGACCGACTCCTACCTGCATCTACTACTATTACTCCGCTCATCGACCGCTATCCAACATTCATCTAGAGTATTAAGTTAAAAACAAAGTAACGCCTTAAGCAAGATGACATGATGTAGAGGGATAGACTCATGCAATATGAAGAAAACCCCATCTTGTTATCCTCGATGGCAACAATACAATACGTGCCTTACTGCCCCTACTGTCACTGGGAAAGGACACCGCAAGATTGAACCCAAAGCTAAGCACTTCTCCCATTGCAAGAAAGATCAATCTAGTAGGCCAAACGAAACTGATAATTCGAAGAGACTTGCAAAGATAACCAATCATACATAAAAGAATTCAGAGAAGATTCAAATATTGTTCATAAATAGACTTGATCATAAACCCACAATTCATCGGTCTCAACAAACACACCGCAAAAAGAAGATTACATCGAATAGTTCTCCACAAGAGAGGGGGAGAACATTGTATTGAGATCCAAAAAGAGAGAAGAAGCCATCTAGCTACTAACTATGGACCCGTTGGTCTGAAGTAAACTACTCACACTTTATCGGAGAGGCTATGGTGTTGATGTAGAAGCCCTCCGTGATCGATGCCCCCTCCGGCGGAGCTCCGGAACAGGCCCCAAGATGGGATCTCGTGGATACAGAAAGTTACGGCGGTGGAATTAGGGTTTTGGCTCTGTATTTGATCGTTTGGGGGTACGTGGATATATATAGGAGGAAGGAGTACGTCGGTGGAGCAACAGGGGGCCCACGAGGGTGGAGGGTGCGCCTGGTAGGGGTGGGCGCGCCCCCTACCTCGTGGCCTCCTATTTCCTTTCTTGACATAGGGTCCAAGTCTCACGGGTCTTGTTCGTTGAGAAAATCACGTTCCCAAAGGTTTCATTCCGTTTGGACTCCGTTTGATATTCCTTTTCTTCGTAACCCTAAAACAGGCAAAAAACATCAATTCTGGGCTGGGCCTCCGGTTAATAGGTTAGTCCCAAAAATAATATAAAAGTGGACAATAAAGCCCAATAATGTCCAAAACAGTAGATAATATAGCATGGAGCAATCAAAAATTATAGATATGTTGGAGACGTATCAAGCATCCCCAAGCTTAATTCCTGCTCGTCCTCGAGTAGGTAAATGATAAAACCTCGGTACTACGCGCATGCTCCTAGGGGGATAGATTGGTAGGAAAAGACCATCGCTCGTCCCCGACCGCCACTCATAAGGAAGACAATCAAATAACATCTCATGTTTCAAATTTTTCGCATAATGTTTACCATACGTGCATGCTACGGGACTTGCAAACTTCAACACAAGTATTTATTAATTTCACAACTACTCAACTAGCACGACTTTGATATTATTACCTCCATATCTCAAAACAATCATCAAGCATCAAACTTCTCTTAGTATTGAAAACACTCTTAAGAAATTTTTACTAACTTTGAATACCTAGCATATTAGGATTTTAAGCAAATTACCATGCTATTAAGACTCTCAAAATAATCTAAGTGAAGCATGAGAGATCAATAGTTTCTATAAAACAAATCCACCACCGTGCTCTAAAAGATATAAGTGAAGTACTAGAGCAAAATTATATAACTCAAAAGATATAAGTGAAGCACATAGAGTATTCTAATAAATTCCAAATAATGTATGGCTCTCTCAAAAGGTGTGTACAGCAAGGATGATTGTGGTAAACTAACAAATAAAGACTCAAATCATACAAGACGCTCCAAGCAAAACACATATCATGTGGCGAATAAAAATATAGCTCCAAGTAAAGTTACTGATAGAAGTAGATGAAAGAGGGGATGCCTTCCGGGGAATCCCCAAGCTTTGGCTTTTAGGTGTCCTTATATTATCTCATGGCACACCCAAGCTTAGGCTCTTGCCACTCCTTGTTCCATAATCCATCAAATCTTTACCCAAAACTTGAAAACTTCACAACACAAAACTTAAAGTAGAAAATCTCGTGAGCTCCGTTAGCGAAAGAAAACAAAAGACCACTTCAAGGTACTGTAATGAACTCATTCTTTATTTATATTGGTGTTATACCTACTGTATTCCAACTTCTCTATGGTTTATAAACTATTTTACTAGCCATAGATTCATCAAAATAAGCAAACAACACACGGAAAACAGAATCTGTCAAAAACAGAACAGCCTGTAGTAATATGTAGCTAGTGCAAGATCTGGAACCCCAAAAATTCTAAAATAAATTGATGGACGTGAGGAATTTATATATTAATCATATTCAAAAATAATTAACTAAATATCACTTTCCAAATAAAAATGGCAGCAGGTCTCGTGAGCGCTAAAGTTTCTGTTTTTTACAGCAAGTTCAACAAGACTTTCCCCAAGTCTTCCCAACAGTTCTACTCGGCACAAACACTAATTAAACACAAAAAAACAATCAAAACAGAGGCTATATAAATTATTTATTACTAAACAGTAGAAAAAAAGCAAGGAATAAAAATAAAATTGGGTTGCCTCCCAACAAGCGCTATCGTTTAACGCCCCTAGCTAGGCATAACAAGCAAGGATAGATCTAGGTATTGCCATCTTTGGTAGGCAATCCATAAGTGGCTCTCATAATAGATTCATAAGGTAATTTAATTTTATTTCTAGGAAAGTGTTCCATGCCTTTCCTTAATGGAAATTGGAATCTAATATTTCCTTCCTTCATATCAATAATTGCACCCGATCGTTCTAAGGAAAGGTCTACCAAGAATAATAGGACATGAATGATTGCAATCCATGTCAAGAACAATAAAATATAAGGGAACATAATTCTTATTTGCAACAATAAGAACATCATTAATTCTTCCCATAGGTTTCTTAATAGTGTAAGCCGCAAGGTGCAAGTTTAAAGAGCAATCATCAAAATCACAGAAACCTAACAAATCACACAAAGTCTTTGGAATCGTGGAAACACTAGCGCCCAAATCACATAAAGCATAGCATTCATGATCTTTAATTTTAATTTTAATAGTTGGTTCCCACTCATCATAAAGTTTTCTAGGGATAGAAACTTCCAATTCAAGTTTTTCTTCATAAGATTGCATCAAGGCATCAACGATATGTTTAGTAAACGCTTTATTTTGACTACAATCATGAGGAGAATTTAGCACGGATTGTAACAAGGAAATACAATCCATAAAAGAGCAATTTTCATAGTTAAATTCCTTGAAATCCATAATAGTGGGTTTAGCAACTTCTAGGGTTTTAATTTCTTTAATCCCACTTTTATCAGATTTAGCATCAAGATCAACAAATTCTGAATTCTTAGAACGCCTTCTAGGTAAAGGTGGATCATATTCAGTCCCATCATTATCAAGATTCATATTTCAAAACAAAGATTTAATAGGGGACACATCAATAACTTTTAGATCTTCATATTTATTTTCATAGGAACTAGAAGAACACGCTCTTATAAAGGCATCTTTCTTAGCACGCATCCTAGCGGTTCTTTCTTTGCACTCATCAATGGAAATTCTCATGGCTTTGAGAGACTCATTGATATCATGCTTAGGTGGAATAGATCTAAGTTTCAGAGAATCAACATCAAGAGAAATTCTATCAACGTTCCTAGCCAAATCATCAATCTTAAGCAATTTTTCTTCAAGCATAGCATTAAAATTCTTTTGCGAAGTAATAAATTCTTTAATATTAGATTCAATATCAGAGGGCATCTTATTATAATGTCCATAAGAATTATTGTAGGAATTACCATAATTATTAGAGGGATTACTAGGATAAGGCCTAGGATTAAAATTTCCTCTATACGCGTTATTACCAAAATTGTTCCTACCAACAAAATTCACATCCATAGATTCATTATTATTCTCATTCAAAGTAGACAAGGGCATATCATTAGGATCAGAAGAAACACTCTTATTAGCAAATAATTTCATAAGTTCATCCATCTTTCCACTCAAAACATTAATTTCTTCTATCGCATGCACCTTTTTATTAGTAGATCTTTCAGTATGCCACTGAGAATAATTAACCATAATACTATCTAGGAGTTTAGTAGCTTCTCCTAAAGTGATTTCCATAAAAGTGCCGCCCGCGGCCGAATCTAAAAGATTTCTAGAAGCAAAATTCAATCCGGCATAAAAATTCTGAACAATCATCCACAAATTTAAACCATGAGTAGGGCAATTACGTATCATTAATTTCATTCTCTCCCAAGCTTGTGCAACATGTTCATGATCAAGTTGCTTAAAGTTCATAATATCGTTTCTAAGAGAGATGATCTTAGCGGGAGACAAATACTAAGAGATAAAAGCATCTTTGCACTTGTTCCATGAATCAATACTATTTTTAGGCAAAGACGAAAACCAAGCTTTAACATGATCTCTATGCGAAAAAGGAAATAGCTTCAATTTAGCAATATAATTATCCACATCTTTCTTCTTTTGCATGTCACACAAATCAATGAAGCTATTTAGATGGGTAGCGACATCTTCACTAGGAAGGCCGGAAAGCGGATCTTTCATGACAAGATTCAGCAAAGCAGTATTAGTTTTACAAGATTCAGCATCAGTAAGAGGAGCAATCGGAGTGCTAATAAAATCATTGTTGTTGGTATTGGTGAAGTCACACAATTTAGTATTATCTTGAGCCATCGTGATAAGCAAGCAAACTAACACACAAGTAGATAAAAAGCAAGCGAACAAAAAGAGGCAAATAGAGAAAGAGAGGGAGGATAGAGAGAGAGAGAGGGCAAATAAAACGACAGGGGTGAAGTGGGGGAGAGGAAAACGAGAGGCAAATGACAAATAATGTAATGCGGGAGATAAGGGTATGTGATGGGTACTTGGTATGTTGACTTTTGCGAAGACCTCCCCGGCAACGGCGCCAGAAATGGCTCATTGACGGGAGATAACATTTTAACTTGGCTTCGCGTGAGCTTCCCCGGCAACGGCGCCAGAAATCCTTCTGGCTACGTCTTGAGCATTGCGTTGGTTTTCCCCGAAGAGGAAGGGATGATGCAGCAAAGTAGCGTAAGTATTTCCCTCAGTTTTTGAGAACAAGGCATCAATCCAGTAGGAGGCTATGCGCGAGTCCCTCGTACCTACACAAAACAAATAAATCCTCACAACCAACGCAAACAGGGGCTGTCAATCCCTATAAGGCCACTTACGAGAGTGAGATCTGATAGATATGATAAACATAATATTTTTGGTATTTTTGTGATAAAGATGCAAAGTAAAATAAAGGCAAAGTAAATAACAAATGAAATAACTAAGTAGTAGGAGATCAATATGATAAAGATAGACCCCGGGGCCATAGGTTTCACTAGTGGCTTCTCTCGAGAGCATAAGTATTCTACGGTGGGTGAACAAATTACTGTTGAGCAATTGACAGAATTGAGCATAGTTATGAGAATATCTAGGCATGATCATGTACATAGGCATCACATCCAAGACAAGTAGACCGACTCCTGCCTGCGTCTACTACTATTACTCCACTCATCGACCACTATCCAGCATGCATCTAGAGTATTAAGTTAAAAACAGAGTAACACCTTAAGCAAGATGACATGATGTAGAGGGACAGACTCATGCAATATGAAGAAAACCCCATCTTGTTATCCTCGATGGCAACAATACAATACGTGCCTTGCTGCCCCTACTGTCACTCGGAAAGGACACGACAAGATTGAACCCAAAGCTAAGCACTTCTCCCATTGCAAGAAAGATCAATCTAGTAGGCCAAACCAAACTAATAATTCGAAGAGACTTGCAAAGATAACCAATCATACATAAAGGAATTCAGAGAAGATTCAAATATTGTTCATAGATAGACTTGATCATAAACCCACAATTCATCGGTCTCAACAAAAACACTGCAAAAAGAAGATTACTTCGAATAGTTCTCCACAAGAGAGGGGGAGAACATTATATTGAGATCCAAAAAGAGAGAAGAAGCCATCTAGCTACTAACTATGGACCCGTAGGTCTGAAGTAAACTACTCACACTTCACCAGAGAGGCTATGGTGTTGATGTAGAAGCCCTCCGTGATCGATGCCCCCTCCGGTGGAGCTCCAGAACAGGCCCCAAGATGGGATCTGTGGATACAGAAAGTTACGGCGATGGAATTAGGGTTTTGGCTCCGTATTTGATCGTTTGGGGTACGTGGATATATATAGGAGGAAGGAGTACGTCGGTGGAGCAACAGGGGCCCCACGAGGGTGGAGGGCACGCCTGGTAGGGGTGGGCGTGCCCCCTACCTCGTGGCCTCCTATTTCCTTTCTTGACGTAGGGTCCAAGTCTCTCAGGTCTTGTTCATTGAGGAAATCACGTTCCCAAAGGTTTCATTCCGTTTGGACTCCGTTTGATATTCCTTTTCTTAGAAACCATAAAACAGGCAAAAAACAGCAATTCTGGGCTGGGCCTCCGGTTAATAGGTTAGTCCCAAAAATAATATAAAAGTGGACAATAAAGCCCAGTAATGTCCAAAACAGTAGATAATATAGCATGGAGCAATCAAAAATTAGATACGTTGGAGACGTATCAAGAGGTTTGTAGGACAGTAGCAAATTTCCCTCAAGTGGATGACCTAAGGTTTATCAATACATGGGAGGCATAGGATGAAGATGGTCTCTCTCAAACAACCCTGCAACCAAATAGCAAAGAGTCTCTTGTGTCCTCAACACACCCAATACAATGGTAAATTGTATAGGTGCACTAGTTCGGCGAAGAGATGGTGATACAAGTGCAATATGGATGATAGATATAGGTTTTTGTAATCTTAAAATATAAAACAGCAAGGTAACTAATGATAAAAGTGAGCAAAAATGGTATTGCAATGCATTGAAATAAGGCCTAGGGTTCATACTTTCACTAGTGCAGGTTCTCTCAACAATAATAACATAATTGGATCATATAACAATCCCTCAACATGCAACAAAGAGTCACTCCAAAGTCACTAATAGCGGAGAACAAACGAAGAGATTATTGTAGGGTACAAAAGCACCTCAAAGTTATTCTTTCTGATCGATCTATTCAAGAGTCCGTAGTAAAATAACACAAAGCTATTCTTTCCGTTTGATCTATCCTAGAGTTCGTACTAGAATAACACCTTAAGACACAAATCAACCAAAACCCTAATGTCACCTAGATACTCCAATGTGACCTCAAGTATCCGTGGGTATGATTATACGGTATGCATCACATAATCTCAGATTCATCTATTCAACCAACACAAAGAACCTCAAAGAGTGCCCCAAAGTTTCTACCGGAGAGTCAATACGGAAACGTGTGCCAACCCCTATGCATAAGTTCACGAGGTCACGGAGCTTGCAAGTTGATCACCAAAACATACATCAAGTGGATCACGTGAATATCCCATTGTCACCACAGATAAGCACATGCAAGACATACATCAAGTGTTCTCAAATCCTTAAAGACTCAATCCGATAAGATAATTTCAAAGGGAAAACTCCATCCATTACAAGAGAGTAGAGGGGGAGAAACATCATAAGATCCAACTATAATAGCAAAGCTTGCAATACATCAAGATCGTGCCGAATCAAGAACACGAGAGAGAGAGAGTTCAAACACATAGCTACTGGTACATACCCCCAGCCCCGAGGGTGAACTATTTCCTCCTCGTCATGGAGAGCACCGGGATGATGAAGATGGCCACCAGAGAGGGGTTCCCCCCTCCGACAGGGTGCCGGAACAGGTCTAGATTGGTTTTCGGTGGCTACGGAGGCTTGCGGCGGTGGAACTCCCGATCTAGGTTTCTTTTTGGGGGCTTTTGTATTTATAGGAATTTTTGGCGTCGGGAACAAGTCAGGGGGTCCCCGAGTCGTCCACGAGATAGGGGGGCGCACCCCCACCCTCGTGGAAAGCTCGGGACTCTTCTGGCCCAACTCTTTTTTACTTTTGGGGGCTTCTTTTGGTCCATAAAAAATCATCAAAAATTGGCATGTCAATTGGGCTTCGTTTGGTATTCCTTTTCTGTAGAACTCAAAAACAAGGAAAAAACAAAAACTGGCACTAGGCTCTAGGTTAATAGGTTAGTCCCAAAAATCATATAAAATAACATATAAATGCATATAAAACATCCAAGATTGATAATATAATAGCATGGAACAATCAAAAATTATAGATACATTGGAGACGTATCAAGCATCCCCAAGCTTAATTCCTGCTCGTCCTCGAGTAGGTAAATGATAAAAACAGAATTTTTGATGTGGAATGCTACCTAGCATAATTATCAATATAATTTTCTTTATTGTGGCATGAATGTTCAGATCCGCAAGATTCAAGACAAAAGTTTAATATTGACATAAAAATAATAATACTTCAAGCATAATAACCAAGCAATTATGTCTTCTCAAAATGACATAGCCAAAGAAAGCTCATCCCTACAAAATCATATAGTTTGGCCCTGCTTCATTTTCATCACACAAAATGCTCCTATCATGCACAACCCCGATGACAAGCCAAGCAATTGTTTCATACTTTAATATTCTTAAACGTTTTCAACTTTCACGCAATACATGCGCGCAAGCCATGGACATAGCACTATAGGTGGAACAGAATATGATGATTGAGGTTGTGTGGAGAAGACAAAAAGGGAGAAAGTCTCACATCGACGCGGCTAATCAAAGGTCTATGGAGATGCCATCAATTGATGTCAATGCAAGGAGTATGGATTGCCATGCAACGAATGCACTAGAGCTATAAATGTATGAAAGATCAACAAAATAAACAAAGTGGGTGTGCATCCAACTTGCCTGCTCATGAAGACCTAGGGAATTTGAGGAAGCCCATTGTTGGAATATACAAGCCAAGTTCTATAATGAAAATACCCACTAGTATATGAAAGTGACAGAATAAGAGACTCTCTATCATGAAGATCATGGTGCTACTTTGAAGCACAAGTGTGGTAAAAGGATAGTACCATTGCCCCTTCTCTCTTTTTCTCTCATTTTTTGTTTTTTTTGTTTTTTGGTCCTTCTCTCTTTTTTATTTGGCCTTTCTCTTTTTTTTCCTCACACGGGACAATGCTCTAATAATGATGAGCATCACACTTCTATTTATATACAACTCAAAAATTACAGCTCGATACTAGAACAAAATATGACTATATAAATGCCTCCGGCGGTGTACCAGGATATGCAATGATTCAAGAGTGACATGTATAAAAAATTATGAGCAGTGGCTTTGCCACAAATACGATGTCAACTACATGATCATGCAAGGCAATATGACAATGATGAAGCGTGTCATAATAAACGAAACGGTGGAAAGTTACATGGCAATATATCTCGGAATGGCTATGGAAATGCCATAATAGATAGGTACGGTGGCTGTTTTGAGGAAGATATAAGGAGGCTTATGTGTGATAGAGAATATCATATCACGGGGTTTGGATGCACCGGCGAAGTTTGCACCAACTCTCGAGGTGAGAAAGGGCAATGCATGGTACCAAAGAGGCTAGCAATGATGGAAGGGTGAGAGTGCGTATAATCCATGGACTCAACATTAGTCATAAAGAACTCACACACTTATTGCAAAAGTCTACAAGTCATCAAAAAACCAAGCACTACGCGCATGCTCCTAGGGGGATAGATTGGTAGGAAAAGACCATCGCTCGTCCCCGACCGCCACTCATAAGGAAGGCAATTAAAGAAACACCTCATGCTTCAGATTTGTCACACAATGGTTACCATACATGCATGCTATGGGACTTGCAAACCTCAACACAAGTATTTCTCAATTTCACAATTACTCAACTATCACAACTCTACTATCACCATCTTCATATCTCAAAAACAACCATCAAGTATCAAACTTCTCATAGTATTCAATGCACTCTATATGAAAGTTTTTATTAGACCCATCTTGAATACCCATCATATTAGGACTAATTTTATAACCAAAGCAAATTACCATGCTGTTCTAAAATACTCTCAAAATAATATAAGTGAAGCATGGGAGTTCATTAATTTCTTCAAAACAAAGCCACAGTCGTTCTCTAAAAGATATAAGTGAAGTACTAGAGCCAACGACAAACTACTCCGAAAGATATAAGTGAAGATCAATGAGTAGTTGAATAATTATGCAGCTATGTGAAGACTCTCTAATATTTAAGAATTTCAAATCTTGGAATATTATTCAAACAGCAAGCAAAACAAAATAAAATAAAATGACGCTCCAAGCAAAATGGTGAATAAAAATATAGCTCGAAGTAAAGTTACCGATGAACGAAGACGAAAGAGGGGATGCCATCCGGGGCATCCCAAGCTTAGGCTATTGGTTGTCCTTGAATATTTCCTTGGGGTGCCTTGGGCACCTCCAAGCTTAGGATATTTCCAGTCCTTATTCCATACTCCATCGAATCTTTACCCAAAACTTGAAAACTTCACAACAAAAACTTAACAGAGAACTCGTAAGCTCCGTTAGTATAAGAAAACAAATCACCACTTAGGTACTGTTGTGAACTCATTCTAAATTCATATATTTGTGTAATATCTACTATATTCCAACTTCTCTATGGTTCATACCCTCCGGTACTACTCATAGATTCATCAAAATAAGCAAACAACACATAGAAAATAGAATGTGTCAAAAACAGAATAGTCTATAGTAATCTGGAGGTTTCGAATACTTTTGTAACTCCAAAAATTCTTAAAAATTAGGAAGACCAGGATAAAAAGTATATTGACCTACTGTAGTTAGAATTGGTATTTTATCGCTCTCTGGTAAAAAATGATAATTATTTTCGTTAGCACATATTTTCTGTTTTTGTTAGCAAGATCAAACAACAATCGCCCAAGAAGGTCCTAAAGGCTTTACTTGGCACAAACACTAATTAAATCATACAAAACACAATCATAACAGAAGCTAGATGAATTATTTATTACTAAACAAGAACAAAAAGCAAAGAGCAAAAATAAAATTGGGTTGCCTCCCAACAAGCGCTATCGTTTAACGCCCCTAGCTAGGCATGAAGATTTCAATGATGCTCACATAAAAGATAAGAATTGAAACATAAAGAGAGCATCATGTAGAATATGACTAGCACATTTAAGTCTAACCCACTTCCTATGCATAAGGATTTTGTGAGCAAAAAATTTATGGGAACAAGAATCAACTAGCATAGGAAACCAAAACAAGCATAACTTCAAAACTTTAAGCACATAGAGAGGAAACTTGGTATTATTGCAATTCCTACAAGCATATATTCCTCCCTCATAATAATTTTCAGTGGCATCATGAATGAATTCAACAATATAACCATCACATAAATCATTCTTTTCATGATCTACAAGCATAGAATTTTTATTACTCTCTACATAAGCAAATTTCTTCTTATGAGTAGTAGTGGAAGCAAACTCAACAAAATGACTATAATGTGAGGCATAATCCAATTGAAAATAAAAATCACGATGACAAGTTTTGTGGTTATCATTGTTCTTTATAGCATACATGTCATCACAATAATCATCATAGATAGCAACTTTGTTCTCATAATCAATTGGAACCTCTTCCGAAATAGTGGATTCATCACTAAATAAAGTCATGACCTCCCCGAAACCACTTTCATCAACATAATCATCATAAAAAGGAGGCATGCTATCATCATAATAAATTTGCTAATCAAAACCCTGGGGACTAAAAATATCATCTTCATCAAACATTGCACCCCCAAGCTTGTGGCTTTGCATATCATTAGCATCATGGATATTCAAAGAATTCATATTAAAAACATTGCAATCATGCTTATCATCCAAAGATTTAGTGCCAAACATTTTAATACATTCTTCTTCTAACACTTTGGCACAATTATCATAATCCTTATTTTCACGCGAGACATTAAAAATATGAAGCATATGAGGCACCCTCAATTCCATTTTTTAGTTTTCATTTATAAACTAAACTAGTGATAAAACAAGAAACAAAAAGATTCGATTGCAAGATCTAAAGATATACCTTCAAGTGCTAACCTCCCCGGCAACGGCGCCAGAAAAGAGCTTGATGTATACTACACAACCTTCGTATTGTAGACGATGTTGGGCCTCCAAGTGCAGAGGTTTGTAGGACAGTAGAAAATTTCCCTCAAGTGGATGACCTAAGGTTTATCAATCCGTGGGAGGCGTAGGATGAAGATGGTCTCTCTCACACAACCCTGCAACCAAATATCAAAGAGTCTCTTGTGTCCCCAACACACCCAATACAATGGTAAATTGTATAGGTGCACTAGTTCGGCGAAGAGATGGTGATACAAGTGCAATATGGATGGTAGATATATGTTTTTGTAATCTGAAAATATAAAAACAGCAAGGTAACTAACGATAAAAGTGAGCGAAAACGGTATTGCAATGCGTTGAAACAAGGCCTAGGGTTCATACTTTCACTAGTGCAGGTTCTCTCAACAATAATAACATAATTGGATCATATAACAATCCCTCAACATGCAACAAAGAGTCACTCCAAAGTCACTAATAGAGGAGAACAAACGAAGAGGTTATTGTAGGGTACGAAACCACCTCAAAGTTATTCTTTCTGATCGATCTATTCAAGAGTCCGCAGTAAAATAACACGAAGCTATTCTTTCCGTTCAATCTATCCTAGAGTTCGTACTAGAATAACACCTTAAGACACAAATCAACAAAAACCCTAATGTCACCTAGATACTCCAATGTCACCTCAAGTATCCGTGGGTATGATTATATGATATGCATCACACAATATCAGATTCCTCTATTCAACCAACACAAAGAACTTCAAAGAGTGCCCCAAATTTTCTACCGGAGAGTCAAGACGAAAACGTGTGCCAACCCCTATGCATAAGTTCACGAGGTCACGGAACTCGCTAGTTGATCACCAAAACATACATCAAGTGGATCACGTGAATATCCCATTGTCACCAAAGATAAGCACATGCAAGACATACATCAAGTGTTCTCAAATCCTTAAAGACTCAATCCGATAAGATAACTTCAAAGGGAAAACTCAATCCATTACAAGAGAGTAGAGGGGGAGAAACATCATAAGATCCAACTATAATAGCAAAGCTCGCGATACATCAAAATCATGCCGAATCAAGAACACGAGAGAGAGAAAGAGAGATCAAACACATAGCTACTGGTACATACCCTCAGTCCCGAGGGTGAAATACTCCCTCCTCGTCATGGAGAGCACCGGGATGATGAAGATGTCCACCAGAGAGGGATTCCCCCCTCCGGCAGGGTGACGGAACGGGTCTAGATTGGTTTTCGGTGGCTACGGAGGCTTGCGGCGGTGGAACTCCCGATCTAGGTTTCTTTTCGGGGTTTATGTATTTATAGGAATTTTTGGCGTTGGGAACAAGTCAGGGGGTCCCTGAGTCGTCCACGAGATAGGGGGCGCGCCCAGGGGGTAGGGCGCGCCCCCACCCTCGTGGAAGGCTCGGGACTTTTCTGGCCCAGATCTTTTACTCCGGGGGCTTATTTTGGTCCATAAAAAATCATCAAAAATTGGCACGTCAATTGGGCTCCGTTTGGTATCCCTTTTCTGTAAAACTCAAAAACAAGGAAAAAACAGAAACTGGCACTCGGCTCTAGGTTAATAGGTTAGTCCCAAAAATCATATAAAATAGCATATAAATGCATATAAAACATCCAAGATTGATAATATAATAGCACGGAACAATCAAAAATTATAGATACGTTGGAGACGTATCAGGCGCCACTATCTTTAGAATAAAAACATCACATTTGCATTGCATTTAATTCATGCATGTCCGACATAAACTGATTAGGATATGCATAGGCAGGGAACAATATACTCTCTCCGTCCCATAATATAGGAGCATTTTTGACACTAGCACTCTTATATTATGGGACGGAGGGAGTAATAGATAAGCCTTGAGATCAAATTCAGAAAACAACAAAGAATTGACTCACACAACACAATAGACAATAAGGGATACGTTTCAACATCTTTTAGCATAGAAACTGAGGTCGAAATTAGTTAACATGGACACTAAAGAATAAACACCACGTAGATCATGAATGCCTAGATATCAAGCATACAATCATTCATGCCATATGTGAGAATATTTAAAAGGCTAAAACCAAATCTTTCAATGTAACGCCCAAGATGCGGCTATATCTCCCATGTGTTGAGGCACGACTTAGAGGCATAAGCGCATTCTGGTTTTCTCGCAAGAAGGGTCATATTCACACAATCCATGTAATGAATAAGGATAGATAAAAAGTTGGCTTACAATCGCCACATCACACAATGATCGAATACATCATACATCATTTAGAGTACACACATGGTCTGACTACGGACAGATTCAAATGAAAAGAATGCTAGTTCCCGATCGTCCCAACTGAGACCACTACTGATCATCCGGAAAAGACACGTACTAATGGCCAAAGTCCTCATCGAACTCCCACTTGAGTTCGGTGGCATCATCTGCACTGGTATCATCGGCACATGCAACTGTTTTGGTAGTATTCGTGAGTCACGAGGACTCAGCAATCTCAAAACCCACGAGATCAAGACTATTTAAGCTTATGGGTAGGATGTGGTTATGAGGTGGAGTTGCAGCAAGCGCTAAGCAAATATGGTGGCTAACATACGAGTACAAGAGTAAGATGAGAAACTACACAATAGTCGTAAACTAGAAGTGATCAATAAGTGATCCTGAACTACTTACGTTCAAACATAACCCAACCATGTTCACTTCCCGGACTCCACCGAAAGGAGACCATCATGGTTACAGACGCGGTTGATGCATTTTAATTAAGTCAAGTGTCAAGTTCTCTACAACTGGATATTAACAAATTCCCATCTGCCACATAACCGCAGGCACGACTCTCGAAAGTTTATACCCTGCAGGGGTGTCGCAACTTAGCTCATCACAAGCTCTCACCATCAACGATTGATATTCCTTCTCTCGGAATAACTCGATTAGTCTTGAAATCCCGGTTACAAGACATTTCGATAATGGTAAAACAAGACCAGCAAGACCGTCTGATGTGCCGACAAATACCGATAGGAGCTGCACATATCTCATTCTCAGGGCACACCGGATGGGACACGATACGAGTAAAACCAACCCTCGAGTTTCCCCGAGGTGGCCCCGCAGGCTGCCTAGTTCGGACCAACACTTAGAGGAGCACGGGCTCGAGGGGTTGAATTAAGATAATCCTCGGGTTAATTACTCCCTAGGAAAATTTTAGTTGATATTAGGCAAATGTTAAAACCAAGGTTGGGCCTTGCTGGAGGAGTTTTATTCAAAGCAAACTGTCAAGGGGGTCCCATAACCCCAACCGCGTAAGGAACACAAAATCAAGGAACATAACACCGATATCACAGGAACTAGGGCGGCAAGAGTGTAATAAAACACCGAGAAAAGGCCAAACCTTCCACCCTTTGCCAAGTATATAGATGCATTAATGAAAATAAGAGATATTGTGATATCCCAACATATCCATGTTCCAACATGGAACATCCTGCTCTGCACCTGCAACTAGCAACGCTATAAGAGGGGCTGAGCAAAAGCGGTAACATAGCCAAACAACGATTTGCTAGGAAGGTGGGTTAGAGGCTTGACATGGCAATATGGGAGGCATAATTCAAAGTCATATCGATTTTATTCAGACAGAATTGAGTCATAAGATCGAGTCATGGAATCAAGCATTCTACAAGATTTACTCAAATAAGATATTCTGTATGCACACAAGAAATTTATATGGGTTCTATAGAGTTTTGACACTAAATCTGGAGTAAAGAACGTACACATCAATGCTAGTTGTATTCCACTTCTTTTTATGGCTAACCTACCATCTAGCTTGCATGTATGGAACATATATGAGAGGGAAATATATAGAACATTTAAACCTTCAATGCATGAAATTTACTTAGGTTCTTTTCAGAGTGCGTGAATAGTTGATCACTTGTCTATCTGACGTGGAGTGCTAAACCTTGAAGGTTCTTGCTCTCCTTCTCTGATCAATCTTGAAGCATCCTCCTTTTCACGCCAATTTAATCTAGGGTCCAAGAGCTAGATCAAATGTGTCGGCAGTTCAGCGTTTGGGCTTGGGAGGGGAATAAAGGTCCATGAGGTATATGAAAAGGGGTTTGGATGATGGCATACCATTCTACAACAACTAAAGAAATGGCTTAGATAAATTAGTAGAATCAAACACAGTCCATAACATAGTCGGGATTGTACAGTTTTGTACAGGATTCTATGATTTGGATCGCGATTCAACATGGATTCTACCAGATCCAGATTTGTAGTGGGATTTGGATCGACATGCTTTCGTAGGGTCGTGAAGTCGTAGGATTCTAGCAGTCGAGTCGGGATTTTGACTACCTTGGGCATGATAAACAAGTGGTAGGTAGCGCGACATAGCGATAGAAGAAACAACTAGCAAGGAAAGATAGAAGTGATATCGGGGGTAATGATGATCTTGGCTGCAAAGTTCTCAGGGTTGTCGAAAGCTTGCTCCTCGTAAACGTACTCAATAGGATCCTCGTTCACGAACTCGTCTCCCGGCTCTACCCAAAGCAAGAACACAAGCAACGGAACAACAATCAATCACGGATTCATGGTGCAATGCACGAGCAACATGATGCAAGACATGGCATGGAATGCAAGGTATGACGTGCACTGCATATGGGTACTCCGGAAGGAAAAGGATGATAATGGCATCAACTTAGCAAACCAAGCATGCCACTGGAAAGATGGAGTGATTTCAGTCGAAATCAATATAAAGATCATGGAAACGGACACACGGTTTGCAAATGACGAGCAAAACAAGAACGATGCAAAACTGCACTTTACAACATCATACTCCCTCCGTAAACTAATATAAGAGCGTTTAGAATACTAAAATAGTGATCTAAACGCTCTTATATTAGTTTACAGAGGGAGTACCACTTAAAATGCATCATGAAACTATGCTACAACACTCCAACATAGCAACAAAGCACATGTAGTAAAGAACAAGTGAATCTCTACAAATCATGAATACTGAGCTCCTGCTAGAACTCACTAGAACAAGCCTAAAACATCATGGCAAAAATGTAAATGATAACAGTTTCACAGACTTAGTGAAAATACTAAACATGGCATAAAGAGCATCGGGTAGCAATGTTTAGTACTAGCAAACAACATGCTACAGGATCATAACATGGCAAACAAGAGCATGGCATGCTAGTACTAAAGGCAATGAACAAAAGTCCCTTACTAAACTTTAGCCAAAGATGCACAGAAAAGATGGTAGCATCAATGCAAACATGGCAAGTGATATGAACAGTTTCAGACTTGGTACAAAACATAGCATGGCAGAAATAGATTCATGATGACAACTTTTCAAGCTCATGCCACTCACCACAAAGCATTTCATGGCATCACAAGGTAACCAACAGTAAGAAGACACATTTATGAAGCTAAACATGGCAAGAGCAAGTTCATAGGGTGCATGGATCACTAGCAAAACAGATGTCAAAAATGCACTTCATGTTAACAATCTGCCAGCAACAACATTTAGCAAAAGTAGAGCATGGTAATGAAAAGCTACAGTACTCCACAATTACAACCAAAGGCATGAATGGATACAGCATAACCATATCTTCAAAACACTCTTACTGACCTTCCTCAAAATATGCATGGATCTACTTGTGGCAACAAGTCAACATAGCAACATATTGTAATAGGAAAGGACTTAGCAGAAAAACTAAGTGTCTGAAATCAGCAACATCATGCGGCCTACTTTGCATGCTTGTGCTAGTGATCTACAATTTTTTATTGTTCCATGCCAATATTCTACAACTTCCATATACTTTTGGCAACTTTTTATACTATTTTTGGGACTAACATATTGATCCAGTGCCCAGTGCCAGTTCCTGTTTGTTGCATGTTTTTTGTTTCGCAGAATATCCATATCAAACGGAGTCCAAACGGAATAAAAACTGACAGAGATCTTTTTTGGAATATATATGATTTTTGGGAAGAATCCACGCGATACGATGCTCGAGGGGCCCACGAGGTAGGGGGCACGCCTTGGGGAGGCAAACGCGCCCCTGACCCTTGTAGCCACCCGTAAGGCGGTTGATGCCCTTCTTTCGCCGCAAGAAAGCTAATATCCGTATAGAGATCGTGTTAAAATTTCAGCCCAATCGGAGTTACGGATCTCCGGGAATATAAGAAACGGTGAAAGGATAGAATCTGAGAACGCAGAAACAGAGAGAGACAGAGAGACAGATACAATCTCTGAGGGGCTCTCGCCCCTCCCATGCCATGGAGGACATGGACCAAATGGGAAACCCTTCTCCCATCTAGGGAGGAGGTCAAGGAAGAAGAAGAAGGAGGGGGGCTCTCTCCCCCTCGCTTCCGGTGGCACCGGAGTGCCACCGGGGGCCATCATCATCACCGCGATCTACACCAACACCTCCGCCATCTTCACCAACATCTCCATCACCTTCCCCCCTCTATCTACATCGGTCCACTCTCCCGCAACCCTCTGTACCCTCTACTTGAACATGGTGCTTTATGCTTCATATTATTATCCAATGATGTGTTGCCATCCTATGATGTCTGAGTAGATTTTCGTTGTCCTATTGGTGGTTGATGAATTGCTTTGATTGATTTAATTTGCTTGTGGTTATGTTGTTGTCCTGCTGTCCTTTGGTGCCCATCATATGATTGCGCGCGTGGATCACACCCTAGGGTTAGTTGTATGCTGATAGGACTATGTATTGGAGGGCAAGAGTGATAGAAGCTTCAACCTAGCATAGAAATTGATGCATACAGGATTGAAGGGGGACCAATATATCTTAATGCTATGGTTGGGTTTTACCTTAATGAACATTAGTAGTTGCGGATGCTTGCTAATAGTTCCAATCATAAGTGCATAGATTCCAAGTCAGGGATGACATGCTAGCAGTGGCCTCTCCCACATAATACTTGCTATCGGTCTAGTAAAGTAGTCAATTGCTTAGGGGCAATTTCGCAACTCCTACCACCACTTTTCCATACTCGCTATATTTACTTTATTGCTTCTTTACTTACAACAACCCCTACTTTTTATTTACGTAATCTTTATTATCTTGCAAACCTATCCAAAAACACCTACAAAGTACTTCTAGTTTCATACTTGTTGTAGGTAAAGCGAACGTCAAGTGTGCGTAGAGTTGTATCGGTGGTCGATAGAACTTGAGGGAATGTTTGTTCTACCTTTAGCTCCTCGTTGGGTTCGACACTCTTACTTATCGAAAACTGTTGCGATCCCCTATACTTGTGGGTTATCAAGACCTTTTTCTGGCGCCATTGTCGGGGAGCAATAGCGTGGGGTGAATATTCTCGTGTGTGCTTGTTTGCTTTATCACTAAGTAATTTTTATTTTCTGTTATTAGTTGTTTTCTATCTTTAGTTATGGGTAGGAAACGCAAATTACCAAAAAATTAGTTGTACCTACTAAACCAATGGTTGAACAACCACTCAAAATCTATCACACTTCTGAAGCTTATTAGTTGGATCATCTTCGATCCCTATGTGCTCGTGCTGAAACCCCAACTAGCTTAGTTGAGAGCAAATCTTTAGATGAGCATGCTTATTATGTGCGACACCGAATATCCGAAAAAGGGAAAACTTTACTGGATCAAATTCATTGTTTGCAATGCTATGCTTGGAATTTATGTGAAATATATGATTATACTCGTTGGTCTGAAGACCCTAAGAAACACCTTCCCTACCAATGTTTGTTTAGTGATAATGGAATCGTATCCTCTTATGCTAAGGGTGTTTATAGTTACTATGATGTTCAACAAATTGAAGAATTTGTTGCTTTTAAGGGTGCTTACGAAATTGCTTCTTTGATTGAAAAGTATGATGTTACTCTTTACAAATCTGAAAATTTTGCCATATTTAAATATTGCTATGATAATTATGCTTCTAATGCCTATGTTGAACTATATATTGAGGACTACTCCGCTGTCCAAGAAGAGACTAATATTTTGCAGGAGTCTATGGAAGAAGAAATTGATGAAATTGTGAGCTTATTGGATGAGAAAGATGAGGAGAAGAGCAAAGAACAAAAGGAGGAAGAGCGGATTGATCACCTATGACCACCTTCTAATGAGAGTAACTCTTCAACTCATACATTGTTTAATTTCCCTTCATGCTTACCGAAGGATGAATGCTATGATAATTGCTATGATCCCGTCGATTCTTTTGAAATATCCCTTTTTGATGATGCTTGCTATGCTTGTGGCCAAGATGCTAGTATGAATTATGATTATGGAGATGAACTTGCTATAGTTCCTTATGTTAAACATGAAATTGTTGCTATTGCACCCACGTATGATATTCCTATTATCTTTTTGAATTCTCCCGACTACACTATATCGGAGAAGTTTGCACTTATTAAGGATTATATTGATGGGTTGCCTTTTACCGTTGCACATGATGATTTTGATGAATATAATATGCATGTGCTTGCTGCTCCTACTTGCAATTATTATGAGAGAGGAACTATATCTCCACCTCTCTATGTTTCCAATATGATAAAATTGCAAGAAACTGTTTATACTATGCATTGGCCTTTACTTTGTGTGCATGAATTGTTCTTTTATGACACTCCAATGCATAGGAAGAGAGATAGACTTTGTTATTGCATGATATATGTTACTTTGTGCTCGCTACTAAATTATAAATCATTGTTAATTAAAATTGGCTTTGATATACCTTGGGATCCGGGTGGATTCATTACTTGAGCACTATATGCCTAGCTTAATGGCTTTAAAGAAAGCGCTGCCAGGGAGACAACCCAGAAGTTTTAGAGAGTCATTTATTTCTGTTTAGTGCTTTTATATATATAGTTTAAAAACAACAAAAATAAAGAGGGGAACCCAAAACTTTTTCAAAAAGGAAAGCGAAAGTGAGAAGACAAGCATTGTTGAAGTGGGAGCTAGCCTTGAACTTTGTTCATGCTCACGGGAACTTTGTGAATCTTGATTACAGAAACTTTTCAATAAAAATAATTATCCCCTTGTACAATTCCATTGTATTATAAAAATAATGTGCCAAGGTTTGCCTTTAGGATATTTACATTTGCTTGATGGTTTGTACGGTGCAGGACAGAAACTTTGGCTGTAGTGCGCGATTTTACATTTTAATCTGGAATGTCAAATGGTTCTGATTCTTTTTGCACTGTCTTCCTATACAAATTGTTTATTTTTCCTAATTTTTTAAGAATTTTTCAAGTATCAGAAGTATGGTAAAAGTTCAGATTATTACGGACTGTTCTGTTTTAGACAGATTCTGTTTTTGGTGCATAGTTTGCTTGTTTTGATGAAATGATCGATTCATATCAGTGGGTTAAGCCATGAAAAATTTATATTACAGTAGACACAATGCAAAAACAAAATATGAATTGGTTTGCAATAGTACTTAGAGTAGTGATTTGCTTTATTATACTAACGGATCTTACCGAGTTTTCTGTTGAAGTTTTGTGTGGATGAAGTGTTCGATGATGGAGAAGGTTTCGATGTGAGAAGAAGGAAGAGAGGCAAGAGCTCAAGCTTGGGGATTCTTGAGGCACCCCAAGTAAATATTCAAGGAGACTCAAGCGTCTAAGCTTGGGGATGCCGGGAAGGCATCCCCTCTTTCTTCAACAAGTATCGGTATGTTTTCGGATTCGTTTCGTTCATGCGATATGTGCAATCTTGGAGCGTCTTTTGCATTTAGTTTTCATTTTTCTTTTATGCACCATGCTGGTATGAGATAGTACTTGGTTTATTTATAGTGCTCATTTCACTTCACTTATATCTTTTGAGTATGGCTTTATAGAATGCTTCATGTGCTTCACTTATATCATTTGAAGTTTGGATTGCCTGTTTCTCTTCACTTAGACAACTGCCATTTGTAGAATGCTCTTTTGCTTCACTTATATTTGTTAGAGCGTGGGAATATCTTTTGTAGAAATAATTAAACTCTCTTGCTTCACTTATATCTATTTAGAGAGATGACAGGAACTGGTCATTCACATGGTTAGTCATAAAATCCTACATAAACTTGTAGATCACTGAATATGATATGTTTGATTCCTTGCAATAGTTTTGCGATATAAAGGTGGTGATATTAGAGTCATGCTAGTCGAGTAATTGTGAAATTGAGAAATACTTGTGTTGAGGTTTGCAAGTTGCATAGCATGCACATATGGTGAACCGTTATGTAACAAAGTCGGAGCATGAGGTGTTTATTGATTGTCTTCCTTATGAGTGGCGGTCGGGGACGAGCGATGGTATTTTCCTACCAATCTATCCCCTAGGAGCATGCGCGTAGTACTTTGTTTCGATGACTAATATATTTTTGCAATAAGTATGTGAGTTCTTTATGACTAATGTTGAGTCCATGGATTATACACACTCTCACCCTTCCATCATTGCTAGCCTCTTCGGTACCGTGCATTGCCCCTTCTCACCTCGAGAGTTGGTGCAAACTTCGCCGGTGCATCCAAACCCCGTGATATGATACGCTCTGTCACACATAAACCTCCTTATATCTTCCTCAAAACAGCCACCATACCTACCTATCATGGCATTTCCATAGCCATTCCGAGATATATTGCCATGCAACTTCCATCATCATCATATACATGACTTGAGCATTTATTGTCATATTTCTTTGCATGGTCGTAAGATAGCTAGCATGATGTTTTCATGGCTTGTCCGTTTTTTGATGTCATTGCTACGCTAGATCATTGCACATCCCGGTACACCGCCGGAGGCATTCATATAGGTTCATATCTTTGTTCTAGATATCGAGTTGTAAGTAAATAAAAGTGTGATGATCATCATTATTAGGACATTGCCCCAGTGAGGAAAGGATGATGGAGACTATGATTCCCCCATAAGTCGGGATGAGACTCTGGACGGAAAAAAAGGCCATAAAAAAGAGAAGGCCCAAAAAAACAAAAAAAAGAGAAAATAAAAAAATGAGAGAAAAAGAGAGAAGGGGCAATGTTACTATCCTTTTTCCACACTTGTGCTTCAAAGTAGCACCATGTTCTTCATATAGAGAGTCTCTTGAGTTATTACTTTCATATACTAGTGGGAATTTTCATTATAGAACTTGGCTTGTATATTCCGATGATGGGCTTCCTCAAATGCCCGAGGTCTTCATGAGCAAGCAAGTTGGATGCACACCCACTTAGTTTCAATTAGAGCTTTCATACACTTATAGCTCTAGTGCATCCGTTGCATGGCAATCCCTACTCACTCACATTGATATCTATTGATGGGCATCTCCATAGCCCGTTGATACGCCTAGTTGATGTGAGACTATCTTCTCCTTTTTGTCTTCTCCACCATCATATTGTATTCCACCTATAGTGCTATGTCCATGGCTCACGCTCATGTATTGCGTGAAAGTTGAAAATGTTTGAGAACGTCAAAAGTATGAAACAATTGCTTGCCTTGTCATCGGGGTTGTGCATGATGTGAACATTTTGTGTGGTGAAGATGGAGCATAGCCAGACTATATGATTTTGTAGGGATAACTTTCTTTGGCCATGTTATTTTGAAAAGACATGATTACTTTATTAGTAGGCTTGAAGTATTATTGTTTTTATGTCAAATGATAGACTATTGCTTTGAATCACTCGTGTCTTAATATTCATGCCATGATTAGATATGTGATCAAGATTATGCTAGGTAGCATTCCACATCAAAAATTATCTTTTTTATCATTTACCTACTCGAGGACGAGCAGGAATTAAGCTTGGGGATGCTGATACGCCTCCTTCGTATCTATAATTTTTTATTGTTCCATGCCAATATTCTACAACTTTCATATACTTTTGGCAACTTTTTATACTATTTTTGGGACTAACATATTGATCCAGTGCCCAGTGCCAGTTCCTGTTTGTTGCATGTTTTTTGTTTCGCAGAATATCCATATCAAACGGAGTCCAAACGGAATAAAAACTGACGAAGATTTTTTTTGGAATATATATGATTTTTGGGAAGACGAATCCACGTGAGACGATGCTCGAGGGGCCCATGAGGTAGGGGGCGCCCCCTAGGGAGGCAGGCACGCCCCTGACCCTCGTGGCCACCCCGTAAGGCGGTTGACGCCCTTATTTCGCTGCAAGAAAGCTAATATCCGGATAGAGATCGTGTTAAAATTTCAGCCCAATCGGAGTTACGGATCTTCGGGAATATAAGAAACGGTGAAAGGGTAGAATCTGAGAACGTAGAAACAGAGAGAGACAGAGAGACAGATCCAATATCGGAGGGGCTCTCACCCCTCCCGTGCCATGGAGGCCATGGACCAAAGGGGAAACCCTTCTCCCATCTAGGGAGGAGGTCAAGGAAGAAGAAGAAGGAGGGGGGCTCTCCCCCCTCGCTTCCGGTGGCACCGAAGTGCCACCGGGGGCCATCATCATCACCGCGATCTACACCAGCAACTCCGCCATCTTCACCAACATCTCCATCACCTTCCCCCTATATCTACAGTGGCCCACTCTCCCGCAACCCTTTGTACTCTCTACTTGAACATGGTGCTTTATGCTTCATATTATTATCCAATGATGTGTTGCCATCCTATGATGTCTGAGTAGATTTTCATTGTCCTATTGGTGGTTGATGAATTACTATGATCGATTTAATTTTCTTGTGGTTATGTTGTTGTCCTTTGGTGCCCATCATATGATTGCGCGCGTGGATCACACCCTAGGGTTAGTTGTATGTTGATAGGACTATGTATTGGAGGGCAAGAGTGATAGAAGCTTCAACCTAGCATAGAAATTGATGCATACGGGATTGAAGGGGGACCAATATATCTTAATGCTATGGTTGGGTTTTACCTTAATGAGCGTTAGTAGTTGCGGATGCTTGCTAATAGTTCCAATCATAAGTGCATAGAATTCCAAGTCAGGGATGACATGCTAGCAGTGGCCTCTCCCACATAATACTTGCTATCGGTCTAGTAAAGTAGTCAATTGCTTAGGGGCAATTTCGCAACTCCTACCACCACTTTTCCACACTCGCTATATTTACTTTATTGCTTCTTTACTTACAACAACCCCTACTTTTTATTTACGTAATCTTTATTATCTTGCAAACCTATCCAAAAACACCTACAAAGTACTTCTAGTTTCATACTTGTTCTAGGTAAAGCAAACGCCAAGCGTGCGTAGAGTTGTATCGGTGGTCGATAGAACTTGAGGGAATATTTGTTCTACATTTAGCTCCTCGTTGGGTTCGACACTCTTACTTATCGAAAACTGTTGCAATCCCCTATACTTGTGGGTTATCAGCTATTCACCACAGAGCTCATAAAAATACAAGGCGTGCACCACTGTAAAGATGGCATGAAGGTGCTCCTAAAACATGTGGACATGATGCTCAAAGGATGCACACACAAAATGCTATGAAAATGACAAATCAGCAAGTTACGATGAATTCCAGCAGACAACATCATATAGCACTTTTGCAATGAATATTAGGGCATCAATATGGACAGTAACATGCACGAAAATGACACTAGCATGTAGACTATCACGAGACGAACATTTCGATATATCATATGCACAAATCGAAGCTAAGGGCACGGAGATGTTGCATGGCAAAGATGGGCACATGAGATAGAAATCTGGAGATTTAGTGTGAACCACCTCGCAGATCTAGGGTTCCCGATGCGGAAATCGAGGCCGGAGATGGGGGAGGTGCCGGCTGGAGTTGGCGGGGAGGACGCCGGATCCGGGCGGCGCCGGCCCGGATCTGACCGGAGTCGCCGGCGAGGTGTGGTGGGGCGCTCGGGCACGAGGCGGCGGCGTTGGGCGGTGGCGCGGCGGAGCGGTGGCGTCGGGCGGCGAGGCGACGGTCGGCACGGGGGACGGCGAGCACGGGCGGTGGGAGGCGCTGGATGAGCGGGCGGCGGCAGCGGGAGGCGAACGGGCCGGGGGGCCCGGGATGGGCCGCGGTGGGCCGGCGGCGGGGCGCGGTGGAGAGGCGACTGGCTGACACGTGGCGCGTGCGAGTTGGTCTTGGCGTGGCGACGGATGCGTCCAGTGCCGTCCGGACGTGTCCGGCGCAGAGGATGGTGGAGCTTAGGGTTTGGACCGAGAATTTCGGGGGAAGAGGCATATTTATAGGTAGGGGGAGCTTGGAGAGTCCAAATGAGGTGCTGTTTTTGCCCACACGATCGTGATCCAACGACAGAGAGCATAGAGGGGGTTTAGATGGGCCAGTGGGCTGTTGTAGAGGGGTGCTGGGCTGCAAAGAGAGAGGGGCTTTTGCGGTAACCCAGTTAACCGTTGGGGCATCAAACGACCTCCAAATGGAATGAAATTTGACAGGCGGCCTACCGGTGATGTACCAAGGCCACTCTACAAATCTCGGCCCATTCCGAGAACATTTTTCTCCCGCTCACGAAACGAGATCTGAGGGGTGCAATGGGTGCATGTGTGAGTGTCGGATTCCGAAACGGACAACAGGGAAAATGACCGGATGCATGAGACAAACACGAATGCAAATGAGATGCACATGATGACATGAGATGAAATGCATGACATGAACAAACTGCAAAAATGAGGACAACACCCAACCACGAAAGATATAACATATCTAGCCGGAAATGGCAAGAGTTGGAGTTACAATTATGGAATGTTACATCCAGGGTGTTACAACTCTCCACCGCTACAAGAGGATCTCGACCTGAGATCTAGGACTGAAAGAACTCCGAATATTTAGAATGAAGGTGATCCTCGCGCTCCCAGGTGGCTTCTTGGTCAGAATGGTGAGACCACTTAACTTTCAAGAATTTGATCAACTTGTTGCGAGTTTTGCGCTCGGTTTCTTCAAGAATGGCAACAGGATGCTCATGATAAGACAAATCTTCTTGGAGATCAATCTCTTCGAAGTTGATAGTGCGCTCGGGGGTCTTGAAGCACTTGCGAAGCTGTGACACATGAAACACATCATGCACATTTGCGAAGTTGGACGGGAGCTCAAGTTGATAGGCGAGGTCACCTCTTTTGCTAATGATCTTGAAAGGACCCACGTATCTTGGGGCAAGCTTCCCTTTGATACCGAAGCGTTGAGTTCCTTTCATTGGAGAGACACAGAGGTAGACATGGTCTCCGATCTCGAAAGCTAAGTCACGATGCTTGCTATCATATTAACTCTTCTGGCGCGACTACGCGGCTTTGAGATTTTCACGGATGACTTTACACATTTCTTCAACTTCTATGGTCAAGTCATTGCCAAGAAGTTGGTGGTCACCAGTCTCGGACCAATTGAGAGGAGTACGACACTTTCTGCCATAAAGAATTTCAAATGGGGCCTTGCCCGAACTTGCTTGGAAGCTGTTGTTGTAGGAGAACTCGGCATATGGGAGGCAATCTTCCCACTTCATATCGAAAGAGATGATACAAGCTCTAAGCATGTCTTCGAGGATTTGATTGACTTGCTCAACTTGGCCACTTGTTTGAGGATGGAAAGCCGTGCTGAAGCGAATGTTGGTGCCCATGGCCTTCTGGAAGGAGTCCCAGAACTTAGAAGTGAAAATGCTTCCACGGTATGAAGAGATCAATTGCAGAATTCCGTGCAACAAGACAATTCTGGAGGTGTATAGCTCAGCCAACTGAGCTGCCGTGATAGATTCTTTGATTGGAAGGAAATGATCCACTTTTGTAAGCTTGTTGATGACAATGAAGATAGCATCATTCCCACGCTTGGACTTGGGAAATCCAGTGACAAAGTCCATTTCAATATGATCAAACTTCCATTCTGGAATAGCAAGAGGTTGGAGGAGACCAGCTGGTCGTTGGTGTTCTACTTTCACTCTTCGACAGACATCACATTCATTCACGAATTGAGCAATTTCTTGCTTCATTCGAGTCCACCAATACGATTGCTTGAGGTCATGGTACATCTTCGAACTGCCTGGATGAATGGAAAGGAGAGAATTGTGTGCTTCGTTCATTATGACCTTCCTTAGATCACCTTTAGGAACCACGATCCGATCCTCGAAGAACAAAGTGTCTCTGTCATCAATGCGATAGCACTTGTATTTGGGTAAGCCCTTGGCGATACCGTGTTTCACCTTCTTCACCATGGTATCAAGGAGTTGTGCCTCACGAATTTGATCTTCCAAAGTTGTAGTGACTTGAAGGTTGGCAAGAAAACCTCGAGGAACAACTTGGAGGTTAAGCTTGCGGAAAGCTTCACAAAGATCCGGTTGGAATGGCTTGAGAATTAAGCTGTTGCAATAAGTCTTTCTGCTCAAAGCATCTGCAATCACATTGGCCTTGCCTGGAGTATATTCAATACTTGGATTGTACTCTTGAATCATTTCGACCCAACAAGTTTGGCGGAGGTTGAGGTTGGGTTGAGTGAAGATATATTTGATGCTCTTGTGATCGGTGAAAATGTCCACTTGCCTTCCCAACATGAGATGTCTCCATGTTATTAATGCATGGACAACTGCCGCCAACTCAAGATCGTGAGTGGGGTAGTTCCTTTCGTTGGGCTTCAACTGACGAGAAGTATAAGCCACAACTTTCTTCTCTTGCATTAACACGACACCAAGACCTTGCAACGAGGCATCACATAAAAGTTTGAAAGGCTTGGACTCATCAGGAGGAGTTAGGACAGGAGCTATGACGAGTTTCTCTTCGAGAGTGTTGAAAGCAACATCACTCAGGAGTCCAGGAATACTTGACATGCTTCTGTAGGAGGTTGGAAAGATGCTTTGCAATCTTTGAGAAGTTCTCAACGAATCTTCGGCAATAGCTTGCAAGCCCAAGGAAACTGCAGAGCTGCTTGACATTCTGAGGAGGCTCCCAATTCACAATTGCAGAAAACTTCTCCGGATTAACAGTAATGCCCTTGGCGAAGATGATGTGGCCAAGGTAAAAAACTTCATCAAGCCAAAACTCACATTTGGAAAACTTCACATAGAATTGATACTCTTTGAGCTTGTCGAGCACCAATCACAAATGTTTGGCATGATCCTTCTTATTCTTCAAGAACACCAAGATATCATCGAGATACACCAGGACGAATTCATTTGTGTAGGTGTTGAAGATGAAGTTCATCATATGAGAGAATGTTGGAGGGGTATTGACAAGGTCGAAAGACATGACAGTATATTCATAAGAACCAAAGCTTGTTCTAAGTGCTGTCTTGGGGATATCTTCTTCAGGAATGCGAATCTGATGATAACCCATATGGAGGTCAAGCTTGGAGAACACCTTTGCACCTTTGAGTTGCGCGAATAGCTCATTGATGTTGGGAAGTGGGTACTTGTTCTTGATTGTCTTCTTGTTCAATGGACGGTAATCGATGCAAAGTCGGTCCGTGACATCCTTCTTCTGGACAAAAATAACACCACAACCCCACGGAGATGAACTCGGTCTGATCAAACCCAGACGCTCTTGTTCATCGAGCTGTTTCTTCAATTCTTTCAGCTCCTTTGGTCCAAGCTTGTATGGACTCTTGCAAACGGGTTCAGTACCGGGCTCAAGATCGATAACAAACTCGACTGGCTGGTGAGGAGGCATACCCGGAAGCTCTTCTAGAAAGACATCTTGGTACTCACAAAAAACTAGAATCTGAGAAATAGCGTCTAACTCGCCCTTCTAATTGAGGGAAAACAACCGAATGGTTTCGTCATGAGCAGCATAGATGATCACATCTCAAAAGAGTGTGTCAATTTAATTGAGGGAAAGACATCTTGGTACTCACAAACAACTGGAATATGAGAAATAACATCTAACTCGCCCTTCTAGTTGAGGGAAAACAACCGAATGGTTTCATCACGAGCAACGTAGATGATCACATCTCAGAAGAGTGTGTCAATTTAATTTCCCTGGCAGCACAATCAAGGAATGCCTTGTGCTTAGAAAGCCAATCCATGCCCAGAGTTAGATCAATATCCGAGTCGCCGAGAATAACTGGGGAAGGCAGGAATTTATAGTTGCCCATCTTGATACCGACATTCGGAACCAACATACTAGAGCTCCAACGCTTAGCCGGAGAAACAACTTGCAATGCTTTAGGTAATGCCTTTGTGTCAAAATTGTGCTTCGATGCAAATGGATATGACATGAAAGAATGCGATGCACCAGAATCAAATAAGACTTTTGCAGGAATATCATTAACTGGAAGATTACCCATTATCACTTCTGAAGAATCCTCTTCTTGAGCTGCATTCATCATGTTCACCCTTGCAGACTTGGGATTATGCTTGACCACTACATTGCTTGAAGACCTCACAGGAGGAGGAGGCAGAAGACGCCTTTGGTTGAAGCACTTGTTTGCATAGTGACCTTTCTGCTGACACTTGTTGCAAGTAACCTCTGAGAGCGGACGATGATAAGGAGGAGCACCTGTCCTCAGAGCTTGAGTCTGAGACATGTTCTGATAGCCTGGGTTGGGTGGGTGGGAAGATCCATGTCCACCTTTGTTCTTCTGCTGGTAGGGCTGACGAAACAGAGGAGGCGGAGGAAGCCAGAACTTCTGTTGCTTAGCTACCACTTGAGAGGAAGAAGACGATTGAACTACATCCCTGATTCTATTCTTTGAAGCCTCACACTTGAGCTGAGCACCTTCTTACTTGAGGGCCATGTTATAGAACTGATCGAACTGAGTAGGCTCAACAAGAACGAGCGCTAACTGCAGATCCTCTCTGAGGCCACCCCTGAAGTGATAGATCATGCTCTTTTCATCAGGAACATCCTGCCTTGCGAAGCGAGCAAGTTTCTGAAACTGGATGTTGTATTGGTACACGAACATGCTTCCTTGCTTGAGATTGCAGAATTCCTCTCACTTGCTCTCGGCAACACTTGTAGGAATGTGATGAGCTTTAAATTCCCGACAGAAGTCAGTCCAGGTAATTACTCGACCTCCTCTGGAATCTTTGTATTGCTGATACCAATCAGCCGCTTGGTCCTTGAGATGAAAAGAAGCGAACTTGACGAAGTCCTCAGGCCTGCCATTGCTACATTCAAAATGCTTGCTGATGTCCACGAGCCAATCATCGGCGTCCATGGCCTCGGCACAATTGCTGAAAGACTTTGGCTGATTTGCAAGAAACTGGCTGGGGTAGCAAACTGAGGCTGATTGTTGAATTGCCCTTGACCTTGATTCCCTTGGTTGCCTTGACCTTGGTTGCGCTCTTGCAAGAGTTGCAAAAGCATCTAAGTATTGGTGTTGGTGGATGCCATGACAGCTTGCCATGCCTCCGGAGGCGGAGGAGGTGGCGAAGGTGGAGGGTTCACCTGATCCCCATCATTGTGGTCCGGATTCAGACGCGTTGGAGGAGCCATCCTGAAGAGGGTGACATCCGTTAGAACCATGATAGACAGATAGACAAGATGAATCAACGGATAGAAATTTCAACATATAGTCTTCACAATAAACATTTGAACAGAGATTTAACGAATGAATTCCAAAGTTAACATTACACGACCATTAAGGTGAGAATCCACTTAGATAAAGGTTGATGAATGAAACAACAAGGTACGACTGGAGAAAATAAGTTGTAAGGATTACCCAATCACATACCAATTATCTGTCGGGAGAATAACTAAGAGCTACTAGAATTCCCACCTATAAACTCCTAAAACTTTCTGGTTATGCAATCTGGTGTTGGGGATACAGGGAGGCACAATATATATCACAAAACTAACAAGCCCTACGCTCCAACTGTATCCATCTATCAACACATAACCAAGAAAACTCCGGAAATCGTGTACCGCAACCTTCGAAAAGCATCCGTTATACGAGTTGTGGCAATACTCCCGAATTCCCTCCCCAGTACTGGGTGGCGTCGAGGTTATCTCACCACCAACCGCATAAAAGAGATTTTCGATGTCGGTGAACTCAGGTATTCATGAACTGCAACGATAAAATTGTGACGACAACACCTCGGAGCTCAACTCCCCGGGACACTGCCACAACCCCTAAATGTCAGGAGGCACCAAGAACAATGTTCTCGTCACAAGAATATCGGAACGATCCCAAGATACCCGCGTGATCCTAATTTTTTAGTGAAAATGAGGAGAGGAAAGTCAAAACATCTACGCCAGGAGGCCTCACCAGAGCGACGAAGGGGGATGAGGAGTAAAAAGAATCCTACTCTCTGATATAGATAATCCTAAGACTAAAAACATTTTTGTTCTAGACTCAACAACGTCAGCGATTCGATCAAGCAGGGGGCTCCTAAGTCGGGGATGGCTCTGATTACCAACTTGTAACGCCCAAGATGCGACTATATCTCCCACGTGTCGAGGCACGACTTAGAGGCATAACCGCATTTTGGTTTTGTCGCAAGAAGGGTCATCTTCACACAATCCCATGTAATGAACAAGGATAGATAAAAAGTTGGCTTACAATCGCCATGTCACACAATGATCAAATACATCATACATCATTTAGAGTACACACATGGTCCGACTACGGACGGATCCAAATGAAAAGAAGACAACCCCAAATGCTAGTTCCCGATCGTCCCAACTGGGCACCACTACTGATCATCCGGAAAAGACACATAGTAACAACCTAGGTCCTCGTCGAACTCCCACTTGAGTTCGGTGGCATCACCTGCACTGTTATCATCGATACTTGCAACTTTTTTGGTAGTATCCGTGAATCACGAGGACTCAGCAATCTCAAAACCCACGAGATTAAGACTATTTAAGCTTATGGGTAGGATGTGGTTATGAGGTGGAGTTGCAGCAAGCGCTAAGCAAATATGGTGGCTAACATATGAGTACAAGAGTAAGATGAGAAACTACGCAATGGTCGTAAACTAGAAGTGATCAATAAGTGATCCTGAACTACTTACGTTCAAACATCACCCAACCGTGTTCACTTCCCGGACTCCGTCGAAAAGAGACCATCACGGTTACACACGCGGTTGATGCATTTTAATTAAGTCAAGTGTCAAGTTCTCTACAACCGGATATTAAAAAATTCCCATCTGCCACATAACCGTGGGCACAACTCTTGAAAGTTTATACCCTGTAGGGGTGTCCCAACTTAGCCCATCACAAGCTCTCATGATCAACGAAGGATATTCCTTCTCCCGGAATAACTCAATCAGTCTCGGAATCCCGGTTACAAGACATTTCGACAATGGTAAAACAAGACCAGCAAGACTGCCTGATGTGCCAACAAATCCCAATAGGAGTTGCACATATCTCGTTCTCAGGGCACATCAGATGGGACAAGCTACAAGTAAAACCAACCCTCGAGTTTCCCCGAGGTGGCCCCGCAGGCTGCTCGGTTCGGACCAACACTCAGAGGAGCACTGGCCCCGGGGGGGGGGGGAGGGGTCTTGAATTAAGATTATCCTCGGGTTAATTACTCCCTAGGAAAATTTTAGTTGTTATTAGGCAAATGTTAAAACCAAGGTTGGGCCTTGCTGGAGGAGTTTTATTCAAAGCAAACTGTCAAGGGGGTCCCATAACCCCAACCGCGTAAGGAACGCAAAATCATGGAACATAACACCGGTATGACGGAAACTAGGGCGGCAAGAGTGGAACCAAACACCGAGCAAAAGGCCAAGCCTTCCACCCTTTGCCAAGTATATAGATGCATTAATTAAAATAAGAGATAATGTGATATCCCAACATATCCATGTTCCAACATGGAACATCCTGCTCTGCACCTGCAACTAGCAACGCTATAAGAGGGGCTGAGCAAAAGCGGTAACATAGCCAAACAACGGTTTGCTAGGAAGGTGGGTTAGAGGCTTGACATGGCAATATGGGAGGCATGATAAACAAGTGGTAGGTAGTGTGACATAGCGATAGAACGAACAACTAGCAAGCAAAGATAGAAGTGATATCAGGGGTAATGATCATCTTGGCTGCAAAGTTCTCAGGGTTGTCGAAAGCTTGCTCCTCGTAAACATACTCAACAGGATACTCATTCACGAACTCGTCTCCCGGCTCTACCCAAAGCAAGAACACAAGCAATGGAACAAAAATCAATCATGGATTCACGGTGCAATGCACGAGCAACATGATGCAAGACATGGCATGGAATGCAAGGTACAACGTGCACTGCATATGGTACTCCAGAAGGAAAAAAGATGATCATTGCATCAACTTGGCAAACCAAGCATGCCACTGGAAAGATGGAGTGATTCCAGTCGAAATCGATATAAATATAAATATCAACAAAAACAGATGCACGGTTTGCAAATGACATGCAAAACAAGAACGATGCAAAACTGCGCTTAACAGCATCATAGCACTTAAGATGCATCATGAAACTATGCTACGACACTCCAACATAGCAACAAAGCACATGGCAGTAAAGTACAAGTGAAGCTCTACAAATCATGAGCACTGAGCTCCTGCTAGAACTCACTAGAACAAGCCTAAAACAGCATGGCAAAAATGCAAATGATAACAGTTTCACAGACTTTAGTGAAAATACTAAACATGGCATAAACAACATCGGGTAGCAATGTTTAGAGCTACCAAACAACATGCTACAACATCATAACATGGCAAACAAGAGCATGGCACGCTAGTACTAAAGGCAATGAACAAAAGTCCCTTACTAAACTTTAGCCAAAGATGCACAGAAAAGATGGTGCTTGAATGCAAACATGGCAAGTGATATGAACAGTTTCAGACTTGGTACAAAACATAGCATGGCAGAAACAGATTCATGATGACAACTTTGCAAGCTCATGCCACTCATCACAGAGCATTTCATGGCATCACAAGGTAACCAACAGTAAGAAGACACATTTATGAAGCTCAACATGGCAAGCACAAGTTCATAGGGTGCATGAATCACTAGCAAAACAGATGGCAAAAATGCACTTCATGTTAACAATCTGCCAGCAACAACATTTAGCATAAATAGAGCATGGTAATGACAAGCTACACTACTACATAATTATAACCAGAGGCATGAATGGATATAGCATAACCATATCTTCAAAACACTCTTACTGAACTTCCTCAAAATATGCATGGATCTACTTGTGGCAACAAGTCAACATAGCAACATATTGTAACAGGAAAGGACTTGGCAGAAAAACTAAGTGTCTGGAATCAACAACATCATGTGGCCTACTTTGCATGCTTGTGCTAGTCACCGCACAGCTCATAAAAATACAAGGCTTCCACCACTATAATGATGGCATGAAGGTGCTCTAAAACATGTATACATGATGCTCAAAGGATGCATGCACAAAATGCTATGAAAATGACAAATTAGCAAGTTATGATGAATTCCAGTAGACAACATCATATAGCACTTTTGCAATAAAGATTAGGTCATCAATATGGACAGTAACATGCATGAAAACGACACTAGCATGTAGAGCATCACGAGATGAACATTTCGATATATCATATGCGCAAATTGGAGAAACGACCACGAAGATATGGCATGGCAAAGATGGGCACACGAGATAGAAATCTGGAGACTTAGTGAGAAAACCACCTCGCAGATCTAGGGTTCCCAGCGCAGAAATCGAGGTTCACCGGAGTTCGCCGGAGATGGGGGAGGCGGCGGCCGGAGTTGGCGGGGAGGACGCCGGATCCGGACGGCGCCGACCCGGATCTGGCCGAAGTCGGCGGCGAGGTGCGGCGGGGTACTCGGGCACGAGGCGGCGGCGTCGCGCGGCGGCACGGCGGAGCGGTGGCATCCGGCGGCGGGCGGCGCACGGCGGCGAGGCGGTGGTCGGCGCGGGGGACGGCGAGCGCGGGCGGCGGGAGGCGCTGGCGAGCGGGCGGCGACGGCGGGAGGCGAACGGGCCCGGGGGGCCCGCGATGGGCCGCGAAAGGGCGCAGTGGAGAGGTGGCCGGCTGACATGTGGCACGCACGGGTTGGTCCGGGCATGGCGGCGGACGCGTCCGGCACCGTCTGGACGTGTCCGACACGGAGGAGGGTGGAGCTTGGGTTTGGACTGAGAATTTGGGGGGGAGAGGCATATTTATAGGTAGGGGGAGCTAGGAGAGTCCAAATGAGGTGAGGTTTTCACCCACACGTCTGTGATCCAATGACGGAGAGCATGGAGGGGGTTTAGATGGGCTAGTGGGCTGTTGTGGAGGGGTGCTGGGCTGCAAAGAGATAGGGTTTTTTGCGGTAACCCAGTTAACCGTTGGGGCATCAAACGACCTCCAAATGGAACGAAATTTGACAGGCGGCCTACCGGTGATGTACCAAGGTGTAACGCCCCAAGACCGGAGCTTCAGATGACTTCCATGATTTCCGGGTTTTCACCGTGTGATTTGTTTGGTTCGTTGCACTCATCATGTGCATTACATCATGTCATCATGCCTTTAATCTTTCCAGCTCAACTAAATAAATCGTATGGATCTTCGGTACATTTAAACCGAGGGAATTCACATGGTGATTTCTCTTTATAACATATCCTCCCTATACTTTAGGGAGCTATAGTAAATATTCTAACACACTTGCAAAATAATTCCATGTGTTTTTTTCTACTTCAAGTTTGGTCCCCAAACTTTGCCCATAATTTCTTTCATTGTTTTCCCGTTCTCCACAAAAATTCCGAACATTTTTGGACTCTCCAAAAATGTTTTCATAATTCAAAATTATTTGAATCACATTCAAATGTGTTCGAATGCAATCCTTCGAAGCGGTGCCAAATGTATTTTTCTTGGATGAAGCACCTTTTTACGAGTCCAAGAAAATTGGCGCCCTGCTCAAATTCTTCTCCTATCTCTCTCTACTTTTCTTATTTTTTTCTTTGTCTTTTTTTGTTAATCAGGGAGAATAGTCTAGGAGGAGAGAAATAGTGTGTGTGCAGGGGCTCAGCCCAGCCGCGCAGCCCAGTTGCACCGAGGCCCAACCGCCCCAGCTATTCCTAACCCTAGGCTAGCGAGGCCCAGCCGCAGTCCTCCCTCTCCTCTCGATCCTTCTCCTCCTCGTTCCCTTCCACCGCCGCCACACAGGCATCGCTCAGGAGAGGAGAGACCCACACCCCGATCCCTATCTCCCTTGATCTGTCCCGCACGCTCGCCGCCTCTCCTTCCCTCGTCCTTCTCCCAACCGCATCACGCCAGGAGCCCGTGTCTCGCTCCGCCACATAGCGCAGCCGCCGCTGGCCGCTGGCACCCGCTGACCTTCCCGCTTCAGGCGGCCATGGCGCCCCATTGGCCGGCGAGCCGCCGCTGCCGCTGGCACCCGCTGACCTTCCCACTTGCCTTCCCCAGTCGCGCGCCCCTGCTCCCTTCTCCTCCTCGCTGTGGTTCCCCCGTGCGCCTTCCCTGCATCATCCTTGCCGCTGAACCGTCTCCCCTCCTTCGTCCATGGCCTCCGCCACCCCATGAGCTCTAGCCTCACCGGAGCCAGGCGCCTCTGCCTCTCCTCTGCTCCCGCCTGCACGCCTCCATCTTGCTGCGTCGCTGGACCTTCCCGCTGCCGGCAGCACCGAACCGCCTCCATGGTACTCGTCAAGTACACCATCAGCAAGACCATATGGATGCTCGTACTAGAACAGGCCGACCATCAGCAAGACCATATGGATGCTCGTACTAGAACAGGCCGAAACGCTTCCTCTACGACCCGTGCACGACTACGGGGATTCACCAAGTACCTTCGGATGCGCCAAGTTCGTCTACACAAAACGTCAAGTACCACTCATGTCGGCAAAACCCGTAAATCGGACCTCAAACGATCGACGTCTCGTGGACTGTGTACAACTACCATCGCCCTCGAAGATATTGGAGTCATCAAGTACCTCCCAAACGAACGCGAACGACTATCGTCACAAGAACGGGACCGAAAAGTCCAAAGACCCCAAGAACCACGACATTTGACGCATAGTACCACTACTTTTGCCATGTACATCTACCGTCGCCGGTGATCCATGTAGCACAAACGCGAGATGTGTACCACTACTTCCCCTATCGCCGTGAGTAACTCTACCGACCCCGACCATCAGAGCATGTACGACTACCGTCACGAAGATCGGTGGACCATACCACGTCAAGTTCCACTACCGTCACGAGTACCACTACCGTCGACCCTCGAAGCCTCCGTGGACATCAAGTTCCTCGCCATGACCCCGAACATCTACGGAGAATTGTGCAACTAAGAACGTGAACGACTACCACCGCCAAGATCACTAGTACCTCTACCGTCGTCATGTACCCCTACTTCCACTACCGAACGTCCCGAGAACGTCTACTTCCCCTACACCGCTTTGAACTTGAACCCCTCTGATAACGCACGCTTCGAAGGTATAACCCCGAGAAGACCGTCCGAGAACGTTTGCATGTGTTGTATGAGATGCACCCGTTGTCTGCACCGTGTCCGAGTTGTCACTTGCTCGAGCCTCCTCTTTTGCCGCTAACCCGTGGGGACCCGGTATCCGGGAGCACCCCACCATCCTTGCATGACACGCCCCGTCACTTTTCCTTTTGCACCGGCATCTCAATCGAGTTACCGGAAACCGGAATGTTGTCGTGGCACCATTTCCCGTTATCATTGCCATGGCACCCCTTTCGTTTCCACCACGATGACAAATGCTTCATAACATGCTCATGTCAACATTTTCGTAAATTTTGCATAAACTTGTCCATGTCATCCGCATCATAATAACAACAATTAAAATGTTTAAAATTGTTGTTGCTTTAAATTACTAAGGCATATGGGGATTTACCGGATTCGTTATTTGTTATATCCGGCCCCATTTAAATTGTTTAGATGGTATAGTTTTGTTACGCTTCACCTCTTGCCATGTTAACCAACATTTAATATTGTTGAGTACATAACCGAGAGAGAACTAAATAATTGATGTGGTGTTTCGTCAATATGCAACGGAGTTGCATGTTGAGCTCCACTTAATTTGTAGGGTTTGTTTGTGCACTTTGCCATGCCATGCTTCATTAAACCGAACATGCATCATACTTGGTTGTGCAGCATGCCATGTTTATGCTTGGTTGTTTACTATGTTGTGTTTCTTTCCGGTGTTTGCTTCTTCGGGTTGGTTCCGGTAACGTCATGTTTGTGAGGACCCGTTCGACTACGTCCGTTTGACTTCTTCATGGACTCATTCTTCTTCCTTGCGGGATTTCAGGCAAGATGACCATACCCTCGAAATCACTTCTATCTTTGCTTGCTAGTTGCTCGCTCTTTTGCTATGCCTATGCTGCGATACCTACCACTTGCTTATCATGCCTCCCATATTGTTGAACCAAGCCTCTAACCCACCTTGTCCTAGCAAACCGTTGTTTGGCTATGTTACCGCTTTGCTCAGCCCCTCTTATAGCATTGTTAGTGGCAGGTGAAGATTGAAGTTTGTTCCTTGTTGGAACATGGAGATGTTGTTCCTTGTTGGAACATGTTTACTTGTTGGGATATCACAATATATCTTATTTAATTAATGCATCTATATACTTGGTAAAGGGTGGAAGGCTCGGCCTTATGCCTGGTGTTTTGTTCCACTCTTGCCGCCCTAGTTTCCGTCATATCGGTGTTATGTTCCCGGATTTTGCGTTCCTTACGCGGTTGGGTTATAATGGGAACCCCTTGACAGTTCGCCTTGAATAAAACTCCTCCAGCAATGCCCAACATTGGTTTTACCATTTGCCACCTAGCCTTTTCTTTCCCTCGGGTTCTGCAGACTCAAGGGTCATCATTATTTTAACCCCCCCGGGCCAGTGCTCCTCTGAGTGTTGGTCCAAACTAGAGCCCCTTGCAGCGCCACCTTGGGGAAACTCGAGGGCTGGTTTTAGTTGTACGGACTGCTCATCTGAGTGTGCCCTGAGAACGAGATATGTGCAGCTCCTATCGGGATTTGTCGGCACATTCGGGCGGTGTTGCTAGACTTGTTTTACCATTGTCGAGGATGTCTTGTAACTGGGATTCCGAGCCTGATCGTGTCTTCCCGCTAGAAGGAATATCCTTCATTGACCGTGAGAGCTTGTGATGGGCTAAGTTGGGACACCCCTGCAGGGATTTGAACTTTCGAAAGCCGTGCCCACGGTTATGGGCAGATGGGAATTTGTTAATGTCCGGTTGTAGAAAACCTGAAGTTGATCTTAATTAAAATGCACCAACCGCGTGTGTAACCGTGATGGTCTCTTTCCGGCGGTGTCCGGGAAGTGAACACGGTGTTGGAGTTATGCTTGACGTAGGTTGTTCTAGGATCACTTCTTGATCATAGTTTTCTCGATCGTGCTTTGCCTTCTCTTCTCGCTCTCATTTGCGTATGTTAGCCACCATATGTGCTAGTCGCTTGCTGCAGCTCCACCTCATACCTTTTACTTACCCATAAGCTTAAATAGTCTTGATCGCGAGGGTGTGAGATTGCTGAGTCCCCGTGACTCACAGATACTTTCAAAACCAGCTTGCAAGTGCCATTGAACCGTGTAAGATGATGCAACCAAGCTCAAGGAGGAGCTCGATGAAGATCTTGTCCTTTGTGTTGTTTCGTTCTAGTTGATCAGTAGTAGTGGATCCCAGTTGGGGTCGATCGGGGATATGTGTAGCTTTTGGGGTAGTCTTCTTTTATTTTGGTTCCGTAGTCGGACCTTGATTGTATCTGGATGATGTAATGCTTTATTCATGTAATTGTGTGAAGTGGCGATTGTAAGCCAACTATGTTTCTCTTTCCCTTATGTATTACATGGGTTGTGTGAAGATTACCTCACTTGCGACATTGCTTTCAATGCGGTTATGCCTCTAAGTCGTGCTTCGACACATAGGAGAAATAGCCGCATCGAGGGCGTTACACAAGGCCACTCGAAAAATCTCATCCCATTCCGAGAACGTTTTTCTCCCGCTCACAAAACGAGACCCGAGGGGTGCAATGGGTGCATGGGTGAGTGTCGGATTACGAAACGGAGAACGGGGAAAATGACCGGATGCATGAGACGAACATGAATGCAAATGAGATGCACATGATGACATGAGATGAAATGCATGACATGAAAAAACTGCAAAAATGAGGACAACACCCAACCACGAAAAGTATAACATATCACATAGCCGGAAATGGCAAGAGTTGGAGTTACAATTATGGAATGTTACATCCGGGGCGTTACATTCAAAGTCTAAAGCCTAAAATTGAATCACCATCAGACATTCACATTGTTAAGAGCATCTAAAACATACTCCTACTGTATAAAAATAGAATACACTTTTGTAGGCTAGCTTGGCTTACAAAAACTTCTTATATTTTGTACAGAGGTAGTACCTTATAATGTAGACATTAAACAAATGCAAATTATAATTGGAGGTGCAGTCCAAACATAGTAAATTGTATACGTTGATATATTTTAATGATGAGTAAATGACCGATATATTATATTAAAAGAATAAAAATCATCAGCTCCTCCAATAAAGAAACACACTCTTCTGTCACCGCATTCCTCATAGATACACAATTCCCCTCAAATGACTAAACCTGAAGCCCCAAATGCTTATAGGAAAAATGGTACATGAGGAACTAGAAACTACAACATCCATCGGTTGCTTCCTCTGAATTTCGTTTGAGAATTGGGCTACCTGGATTCATTTGGAAGCACAATCCAACGACTAAAATAGCAAGTGCCCTGAGAAGGCTCCATTTATTCTCAAAATCTAACAATGTTGACGCCCTAAATTTCTATCAAACAGTAGCTTCCTATGAATGAATAAAAGGACGCGATGTTTTGGCTCCTAGGTGCATATGCACCTATTGTCTAAATACACATTTTGAAAAGTTGAAAAATTCGAAACAAAAATCCCGCGGGTATATCCGGACATTATCTATGCATGCACAAAGTTTCGGTGAAAAACACCGTTTTTTGTACCTTGTGTAAAAAAGATAAAGAAATGCCTCATGAATAGTTATAATGAAGCATCATAAATTGTCTTTTTTAAATAAGCCACAAAAAACCTCGTTTTCACCGGAAACTTTGTGCACGCACATAGAATGTCCGGATATACACGCGGGCTTTTTGTTTGGATTTTTTCAACTTTTCAAAATGTGTATTTAGACAATGGGTGCATATGCACCTAGGAGCCATAGCCAATTACCGTGAATGAACACAAATTACTGCAAAGTTGACCTTGGAATAACGATAATGCATGAAGTAATAATAGTTAGCAAACAAAGGGAGAAGCTGGCGACGTTCTTGGAACGGGGGTACCCCGACTTGACTGCTTGCGGCCCATGGCGTGGCTTCATCGACGGCCTGATACGACCCAGCTTCAACATCAACAACCCAAGACCCTTGCGAGGGGCCAAGCCTCGCGAGGCGGACGACACCAAGACCTCCACGAGGAGCGGAGATTTCTATGCAGGCTTCACCTCATGAGGTTCGGATGACGTGAGCCGTGACGACCAAGGCCAGGCGGGCGCCAGCTGGTGTAGTGTACCAGTTTGCTCTTTGGTGCTAAGGAGGCAGGCGCAGGCGCGGAGTCCCGAGGAATCAGCCAAAGGTTTTGATTCAGGTGTAAAAAGACCAGGACCGCCAGGACGGCAGGACGGAGGTCATCACCGAGCCCACCGCGGCGTCACGACCAGTGGCTTTTGCAGGCGAAGACTACTTTTGTCAGGATATCATGTACTAGTTCTCTCCCTTCGAATTTGGCCGTTGTGGCATCCCTTCCCGCCTTCATTTGGGAAGAGGACCAAGGCCACTATAAATAGGACTTATCCACCATCATAGAGAGGGGGGGGGATCAGATCGATTCCATCCTCACACTCACCAGCTCACTCGAGCCCAAGAACACTCCTCCTCCTGTGGTGGTTCTCCCACTGAACTAGTTCATCCTCAGCCCCTCGAGGCCAATCCACCACGAAGAGGAGTAGGGTTTTACACCGCAAGGTGGCCCGAACTTGGGTAAACTTCCGTGTCTCGTTTCCTTCCGGTTCGTCGAGCTAGGCCGAGGATTGGCGAGTAGGCAGATTGGGGAGGTTGAGTTCTTCACATGCACCCCAGAGTTTGAACCTCTCAAGGGTCTGCGGAACCCGAAATCCAACATTTGGTGTGCCAGGTAGGGTGCATCAGAGCCTCTCTTCCTCCAGTCGATTCACCATCGTTCCGCCATCCCCATGACTGATGCTCGTCGAGTTCGTGCTGAGTGCCAGGCCGCCCTCGCTGCCCGCGTAGTCCAGACCGCACCCGCTGACGACGGTGCTCCCCGTCGTTCCCTGTCGCTCGCGGCCAACACGGCCACCGGCCCCGCGGATCATGAGTAGCAGGCTTCATCAATTCTGCCGTTCGTGTGGCGCGATGGACGCACTGCCACTCCGTCGCAGACCCCGGCGGCCGCTTCGTCGTCTCATGCTCGTCGCGGGCCAGCGAATGCGCAGGCCACGCTGCTCATGGCACGCGAGCTCCTGTGCTACTGCCCCATCGATGACCTCTACGAGGACTGGCTGGACCGCTTCACCAAGCTCGTCAGCGCCGCCAGAGAGTCTCGTGCACCATCTTGCTCGCTGCCTCACCCACCACCTACCGTGGGTGACGTGGCTCACAGAGCATCTCCTCTACCTCCCAGGCAGGACGCCATCATCAAGCCAAAGCACAAGGCTCCACGGCGTGACGAGGAAAGCTGTCAGGTGGTGCAGCGGCCGCAAGGAGAGGCGCATGCGCTCCTAGCACCACCACGTTAAGAGCATGCACCGCCTACGGTGATGGCCTGCGAGCGCTAAGATCAGGCTCCACCTCCACGACGGGCTCCCGTGACCACAGCTAGATGCCGCACGTTCACCCCGAAGCTGCAAAGTGTCGTCCAGCCATGGAAGTTCAAGCCCGACCTGCCTTCATGCTACAACGGCACCCCCGCCCCTGCTGAGTCCCTGCAGCTCTACGAGCTGAGCATCTAGGCGGCCAACGACGACGAGAAGGTTATGGTGAACTGGTTTCCCATCGCCCTCAAAGACGGTGCGCGCTCATGGATCCTGAACCTCCCCGCGGGATCAATCTCCTCCTAGGACGAGATGCGAGAGAGTTTCGTCGCCAACTTCCAGGGCACTCGCGACCGCCCGCCGGCTGCAGGTGACCTACAGTGCATCAAGCAATAGCCAGGAGAAACCTTGCAGAACTACATCCAGCGCTTCAATAGTGTTCGCCTCAAGATCCCCAAGGTGGCGGACGGGGCCATCATCTCGGCATTCACTGACGGTGTCCTCGACATCAAGATGAAGGAGGAGCTCGCCATACACAAGGACCTGTGCACGGCCCTGGAGATGTTCAACATGGCAACCAAGTGTGCGAGAGCTAAGGAGGGACGCCTCTCCCTCCTCATGCTCCCTGAGGCTGACCCAGAAGACAAGAAGACCAAGGCCAAGGATGTGAAGCGCAAGGGGCCAGCCGTACTTGCGGCCGAGCCAAAAATGAAGCGAGGCTCCGACCACCCAGAGTCGTCCAAGGGCAGCCGCCCGTTCTGCGTCTTCCACAACGTGCACAACCACAACACCAACGATTGTCAAGAGCTCAGGGCCATCCACAATGGGCGCTTCGGTCGATGCCCAAATTGCAATGATCGAGGCTATGGCTGCGGAGGAGGCCGAAGCAGAGGACGCTGGGACGGTCACGACCCTCGCCAGGAATGGCACGACCAGCCTCGTGAGGACCGCTGGTAGGGCCAGCCTCGTGAGAGTGCCTGGAGAGATCAGCCTCGCGAGGACCGTCCTCAGGGCAAAGCCAGCCTTCCCCCGCTGCCGCCACCACCAAGAAGGAACGACGACTATCACTAGGACGAGGGGGCTGGGGGCTTCCAGGAGCCTCGTGCCGTCGCTTGCATCCTAGGGGGCACTCAGGCCCCAACCTCCCATCGCATCTTCAAGCAGTTCGTGTATGAGGTGAACGCGACTGTCGGTATCAAAACCGGCGGATCTCGGGTAGGGGTCCCAAACTGTGCGTCTAAGGCGGATGGTAACAGGAGGCCGGGGACATGATGTTTACCCAGGTTCGGGCCCTCTTGATGGAGGTAATACCCTACGTCCTGCTTCATTGTTCTTGATAATATGAGTAGTACAAGAGTTGATCTACCACGAGATCAGAGAGGCTAAACCCTAGAAGCTAGCCTATGGTATGATTGTTGTTCTTGGTCCTACGGACTAAACCCTCCAGTTTATATCGACACCGGAGGGGGCTAGGGTTACACAGAGTCAGTTACAAGGAAGGAGATCTACATATCCATATTGCCAAGCTTGCCTTCCACGCCAAGGAGAGTCCCATCCGGACACGGGACGAAGTCTTCAATCTTGTATCTTCATAGTCCAACAGTCCGGACAAAGGATATAATCCGGCTGTCTGGATACCCCCTAATCCAGGACTCCCTCAGTAGCCCCTGAACCAGGCTTCAACGACGATGAGTCCGGCACGCAGATTGTCTTCGGCATTGCAAGGCGGGTTCCTCCTCCGAATACTTCATAGAAGATTTTGAACACGAGGATCGTGTCCGGCTCTGCAAAACAAGTTCCACATACAACCGTAGAGAGAATAATATTTTCACAAATCTAATCTGCCAACGCATTCTGCAGTGTGACATCACACCACAGCCAGGTCACCATTCGAATCGTTTTTCACAACCAACCTCAGCGTGTTTCGCGAGGCGGTTTCCTTGGCACGTCTTGTCGAAGCAGAGATCGTGTCCCCTTATTACGGGATTCCCATCAATACAGACGTGGGTAACCCAACTGCGCCATCAATTACGGCGCTTGGGAGATAAGCTAGTTTTACCAGGCTGGCGGGGGCGCATAGTTTCTTCCGCCCTTATAAAGGGATAAGGGTTAACCTTTTTCTACCCACGCCTTCTTCCTCCTTGCTCATCCATTCTCGCGCACTCGAGATCCAGCGCCCAAGTCCACATCCTTCTCCTTAACCCTCTCCAAACATGTCCGGAGCGGGAGGCAAGTGGATGGTCTCCTCCGTTACGGAGGGAGACATCAAAAAGTTGCGCGGGGCCGGATACTTAGCCGCGGATATTGCGCACCGGCTGCCAGCCGCGGGGCAGATCGTCCCTACCTTGGAACCTTACGAAAGGGTGGTTTTCCTCACCCACTTCGTCCGTGAACTGGGGTTTCCCCTCCATCCATTCGTCCGCGGCCTTATGTTCTATTATGGGCTGGACTTCCATGATCTAGCTCTGAATTTCATCCTCAACATCTCGACGTTCATCGTCGTGTGCGAGGCTTTCCTCCGCATCCGGCCCCACTTCGGCCTGTGGCTGAAGACCTTCAATGTCAAACCGAAGGTAGTAGGCAGCCAACAAGCGGAATACGGCGGAGCCATGGTGGGAAAAATGCCCAACTTTACATGGCTCGAGGTCTCCTACATGGACACCATAAAGGGGTGGCAGTCAGGGTGGTTCTACATCACCGAGCCGCGCGACACCAACTGGGTGGCGGCCCCCGAGTTTCGATCCGGAATCCCCACGCGGCTCACTTCCTAGAAGGAGAAGGTCCTGTCCTGGGGCTCATCCGTGGAGCTGGACGGTCTCCAGAAGTGTATCCGGAACATGATAGGCAAGAAACTCAAGCTTGTCAACATAGTCCAGGTCATGCTCTTCCGCCGGATCCTCCCGTGTCAATGACGGGCTTTCAACTTATGGGAGTTCGACCCGGCCCAGCACCAGACTCTACGCGAGCTCTTCGACAAGATGCATAAGGACGTCTGGAAGGTGCTGTTCAAGGGCGCCGAGGTCCCCCTCCCCTTACCGAGGACCGCGGGCTAAGCGCGACGCGCCCTGCGAATCCGATAAGTTCTGTACACCTCGTAGGGTATTTATTTTCCATAGTTTAACCATGTGCGGGGTCTGAGCTCCCATGCCTTTGACAGGACTGGGTGGAGACATCAGAGCAGATTGACTGTCCGGCCCCTCTGCTCGAAGACCCTGCAGACGCTCTCCTGACGGAGATGCGGACTTCGACTCCTTATGAGGTGCCGGAGAAGAAGATCAAGAAGAAGGCCACGGGAACCCGAAAGAGTTCTCGGCGCCAGGTGGTATCAGACTCATCGTCCGATAACTTCGAGACGCACTCCTCCCGTGAAAATGAGGAGGAGGAAGATGATGGTTCTCCACCTCCAGCCGGGGGAGACAGGAAAAGGAAGGCCGCCCCAACCGGGGAGGCCGGAGGGTCCAAGAAGGGAAGGACTCTACTTCTGGACTATTCCACCACCGCCGCCGACAGCGAAGATGAGTGGTCACTCAGGGCCAAGCCCCTGGCGAAGTCGTAAGTATTCGGATACCAGAGTAACTCATAGCATACTTTTGTTGCACTGCTTGTCCTCACGACGATTATGATCATGCAGTCTGCCCCGAGCCCGTATTGACGTATCCTCGTCGGGCGGTTCCTTGGACTCGTCGGATATGAATAGTGATACACTTCCAACCGCCTCCTCTCCTTGCCCTACGGACAATGTTGACGTATTGTCTCAAGGGGCACCGAGCCGGGGGGAGATAGTCCTGGAGGCGCCTCAAGGTGACCTTCCGGACTCCAGGCGCAAAGGGAGCAAGACTCCCAAGGGTTCCAAGTTTGGCCCTTAGCCGAACACCGCGCCAGAACCTCCAGTGGTTCCGGACTTCGGCAGGCGGCCCCCTTCCAAGAGGGGCAAGCCGCCCGCGCCGGTGACCTCTGTCCATCCAGAGGCACCGGACAACCTGCTGGGAGCGCTTTGTGGCGCTTCCATCGACGAAGAGCACCACACTATTTATGAGTGCGGTGATCAAGAAGGTTCAGTCCGCGAAGAGCGGACTGACTGAAGTCTGTGCCAGCCTTCTAACAAGCTTTGAGGTAAGTGTTTAAAATATAGGAAAATATTACTGCATAGACAGTAGCCCCAGATGCTCTGTTTGGTGTTCACAAAGAAAAGCCGAATAGAGGATCAAATAATATCTGCAGGAGTCTAATACAAGTATGTCTATATGCGTATGCAGGCTTCGCTGCTGACCTCTGCTGCACTGACTGCGGAGGTCGCCACACTGAAGCAGAACCTCGAGCGGTCCGAGAAAGAGCTCGGCCTTGCCAAGAGGCAGCTCGAGGAGAACAAAGGTAAGTAATACCATTTCTATATATATAAGATGCGTTTGCAAAATGATAGGATCATCATGGATGTGCCAGGGGCCCCAACCGAAGTGGCGACCCTGAAGCAAGCGCTGTCCGAGGCCGAAAACAAAGCGGCCAAGGAGCACGCCGAGCAGGAAAAACAAGAGGCACGGGTGGTTGAGGTGCAGCAAGAGCTCTAGGGTCTCGTGAACAAGCTCGAGACTTTGGAGCTTGACTCGAAGACGCGAGAGTCCGATCTTGCCGCGACCCTCGAGAGCACAAAGCATGCCAAGGCTGAAGCCCAAAAGGCCATCCAGGAAATTGAGGCGATGAGGAAGATAGCGGCGGGTAAGGCATGCATTATGCAAAGCAAGCATGTGAAAGTAAATTACTTGTTACTTACCCGAGTCCGGAGCTCTCCAGGAGCATTCGCAGATTTTCCCCGCAACATGTCGGATGCCGCAAAGTACTACCAGGCCGAGGAGGGAAGCTCGAAAGAGAAGTTGTTCTGGTCTCAGTATTCTAGGACCGAAGACTCGATGCCTATGAGCGACCAGCTGAAGCAACTGGTCGAGCTGCACAAGGCGGCCGAACAGGCCATGAGGGGCCTTATAGTCCGGATGTGGCCTGGCGACTCTATTCCCAACAACTACTTCGGCTTGGTGAGGCGGCTTGTGGATGCCTGCCCACGGCTGGAAGTCATAAAGCGGTCCGTCTGCATCGAAGGTGCACGCCGGGCTTTTGCCCGTGCGAAGGTGCACTGGGCCAAGATGGACGCCGAGAAGCTGGTGAAGGAGGGGCCGCCGCAGGGCAAGGAGCATCGCCACCCTGAAATGTATTATGATGGTGTCCTGAAGGGTGCCCGTCTTGTGGCGGACGAGTGTGCGAAGGATGTAATTTTTGAATGAACTTGCTCGTGTGATCCTGTATTATGAAAACTTGTTCATGTGCGCTATGCAACGCTTGTTTGAATTTAAAATATTACCTTCTGTGCGGCTGTTTATCAAATCTGAGAGATGGCCAGTCGTCGGCTTCTGCCCCCATGCCACGAGTGCTGGGGTGTTCGGGATAAATCTGAGCACTCTTTTTCCCATTGTTGGGTCCTTCGAGGGAGGTGCTCAGCACAACGAACAAGGCAATCAGACTATAATGCTTTATCACTCTCACTTAGCCATAGAAGTCTACAATTTTAAATTTTGGCGAAGCCCCTAGTATTCGGAAGGCCGAATTCGGGGCGCTATACACGCCTAAGCCGGACAAAGCCGACTCCTCGCCCTAAGCGGCATAAGTCTTTAGGGACTCGAGACCTCTCGAACAGCGACCAGCTCTCGCCTTATCATGACAGTCAGTTTTAGCTTTCTCTACTGAGGTGCTTGCCCAGATGAACCGGGGCACAATCGCAGTAGTTCTCCCAGTGCTACCTTAGCCGATATAGCGGAACGTAAGGTACCAAAACATGGGAGCCGGGCAAACCCAACTATTGACCCAAGACATGATTCGGAGCTGATGCATATAATGCTATAAGTTCGGGGTGCCGCACTGTCGAAAGTGTTCGGACTTCTCACGCCGTATTATGGGGTACGCTTAAGCCCCTGGCGTATTGGCCGTACCAGAGTCTATGGGTGCTTAATGTCATGAATGAACATATATATAGAAAAGAACAGAGAATGCGGTAATACTCTAGTGCTATGCATTGTTTATTCAAAAATGTGCGTCGAAGCAGAATGATATAAGTAGTGCGATAAGCAAAAAGTAGGACTATTTGACATGTCCCCTCCAAGGGCAAGCTGAGGAATGGTATTTAAAGCAGGTATTTTACTCGTTATCAGAGACCACCTGGGAGTTCCATGGTGCGACGTAGCTTTCTGCCTCCTTGGTTGTTGTATCGTGTGTCCGGCAATCATACTGCCGGATGGGGTTTCCAGAGAGTAAAGTCCTGAAAGAGAGAAAAAAATAACAAAGTGGGAAGCCCCTAGTGCGGTTGAGCCGTGTTTTGGGGCGTGCCGTAGTCGTGCCCCCCACCTATGCCCATGGTATTTTCAATGCGTAATTATGTATGCGTGGCACGGATGTCGCCGTTTGGCTGGGACTGGGGTGGGGAACGTGCCAGGCGGTCTTGTTGCAGATTACTCCGGGCGCGCTTGACGATGTCCGGGTGTTTAAGCACGGAACTGGTGGATTGCCTGAAGAGGCTGCTTTGTGCTTCTGTTGCGAGGGCCGCAGTGTGCTCCTCCGTCCGGAGAGAGCGCTCTATGTTTCTATTGACTGTGATGACCCCCCGAGGTCCTGGCATCTTGAGCTTGAGGTATGCATAATGCGGTACCGCATTGAATCTCGCAAATGCGGTTCGCCCGAGCAGTGCATGATAGCCACTGCGGAACGGGACTAAATCGAAGATTAACTCCTTGCTTCAAAAGTTATCCGGGGATCCGAAGACCACTTCCAGTGTGACTGAGCCTGTGCAATGGGCCTCTACACCTGGTATGATGCTTTTGAAGGTCGTTTTTGTGGGTTTGATCCTTGAGGGGTCTATACCCATTTTGCGCACTGTGTCCTGATAAAGCAGGTTCAGGCTGCTGCCGCCGTCCATAAGGACTCGAGTGAGGTGAAATCCGTCAATGATTGGGTCTAGGACCAGTGCGGCGAATCCGCTATGACGGATACTAGTGGGGTGGTCCCTGTGATCGAAGGTGATCAGATAGGAGGACCATGGGTTGAACTTTGGGGCGACTGGCTCCAATGCATATACGTCCCTTAGCGCACGCTTCTGCTCCCTCTTGGGGATGTGTGTTGCGTATATCATGTTCACCATCCGCACTTGTGGGGGGAACCTCTTCTGTCCTCCAGTGTTCGGCGGCCGGGGCTCCTCCTCATCATCGCTATGTAACCCCTTATCTTTGTTTTCGGCATTTAACTTGCCGACCTGCTTGAACATCCAATATTCCCTGTTGGTGTGGTTGGCTGGCTTGTTGGGGGTGCCGTGTATTTGACATGAGCGATCGAGTATACGGTCCAAACTGGATGGGCCCGAAGTGCTTCTTTTGAATGGCTTTTTCCGCTGACCGGGTTTAGAGCCTCTGAATCCGGCATTGACTGCCGTATCCTCGGTATTGTCGCTGTTGATGCGGCGCTTGTGTTTGTTGCGACGTGACCTGCCATTGATATCCTTGGTATCCGAAGTACCATGGTTCTTTGATATGTTATTGCTTCGAGCCAGCCAGCTGTCCTCTCCCGCGCAAAAGCGGGTCATGAGTGTCGTGAGGGCTGCCATAGATTTCGGCTTTTCCTGGCCATGGTGTCGGTCGAGCCACTCGTCGCGGATGTTGTGCTTAAAAGCTGCTAGGGCCTCTGCATCCGGACAGTCGACGATTTGATTTTTCTTTGTCAGGAACCGTGTCCAGAATTGCCTGGCCGATTCCTCTGGCTGCTGAATTATGTGGCTCAAGTCATCGGCATCTGGTGGTCGCACATAAGTGCCCTGGAAGTTGTCGAGGAATGCGGCTTCCAGATCTTACCAACAGCCAATGGATTCTGCTGGCAGGCTGTTGAGCCAATGCCGAGCTGGTCCTTTGAGTTTGAGTGGGAGGTATTTGATGGCGTGTAGATCGTCACCGCGGGCCATGTGGATGTGCAGGAGGAAGTCCTCGATCCATACCGCAGGATCTCTTGTACCGTCATATGATTCGATATTTACGGGTTTGAAACCCTCTAGGATTTGGTGATCCATTACTTCGTCTGTGAAGCATAGGGGGTGTGCGGCGCCTCTGTACTGGGCTATATCACGACGGAGCTCAAATGAGTCTTGTCCGTTGTGTTCGGCCTGACCGGATTTACTTTTACTGTATCCGGCATGACGGTTATCGTCTCACATAGTGGCGTGCCCTCGTGATACGTAGATCGATCTTGCATGTTTTGTTTTGTCCTCCAATATGTCTCGCAGGTCTAGCGTGTTTCCCCGTGCCTTGACATTTTTATCTGAGTGGCGTCGGGGTGCGGGCTGAGCTTTTGGCTGAAATGCCTCTCTGTCGCGGCCACGAGGTGGCCGATCAGCCGCGTCATACGCTGGAGATGTAGGTTTTAATGCTTCCTCCTCCAGTCGGGGTAGCTACCTGCGCTTTGGGTAACTCTTGGAGGGGCGTTCGAGTTCATATTGCTCGGCCGCAAGGACTTCAGTCCATCTGTCAGCTAGCAAATCTTCATCAGCTCGAAGCTGCTATTGCTTTTTCTTAAGGCTATTTGCCGTGGCTATAAGCCGGCGCTTGAAGCGCTCTTGCTCGACGGGATCCTCAGGCATGACAAATTCGTCATCGTCGAGGCTTGCCTCCTCTTCGGAGGGAGGCATGTAATTATCATCCTCCGCCTTTCCATCTGCCGCTCTCTCGGGAGGGCTGGCTTCTCCATCCTCCTGCTCTAAATCTTGCTGGAGGGGATTGTCGTCATCTTCGGCACTATCCGGAGTGCTATTATCTCCTGTGCTGGTATCACCGCTTTTGCCTTGGCGAGACTTAGAGCGGCACCGCTGACGTCGGCGCTTGGGTTGCTTCTTGGAGGGGCCATCCTCTGCTGTCCCGTCGCCATTGCCTTCTTTGGGTGTGTCCATCATATATATATATATCATATGATGAGGTGGCTGTCCAGTGCCCTGTGGGCAGTGGTTCTTGTTCGTCTCCTGCATCGTCGTCCATACCATCGATGTCTTCAGAGTCGAAGTTGAGCATGTCGGTCAAATTGTCAACAGTGGCTACTAAGTGGGTGGTGGGTGGGCGGCGAATTTCTTCGTCATCCGCATCCCAATCCCGACGGACATAGTTCGGCCAGGATTCTCCTGACAAGGAGAGAGACCTTAATGAGTTCAATATGTCGCCGAAGGGAGAGTGCTGAAAGATATCCGCGGAGGTGAACTCCATGATCGGCGCCCAGTCGGATTCGATAGGCATGGGCGCAGGCGGTTCGGAGTCCGTGGCCGGGGAAGAATCCGACAGTTTGGCGTCACGACTCTCATGAAGGGTAAGGTCGATACTCGGCTCGATAGCCGCTGAGAATGCGGCCTCCGTGGCGGGGTCTATCCACCCGTCCATGGATGGCGCAATTGGCTCCGAATTGAGAGTCGGAGCGGTTGCCGGTGCGGTCTCCTGAACACCGTCCGATGGTAGAGCTAAATCATGCTCATCGTGACTGTGCGGCACACTCGGCAGGGGCTCGAATCCGTCGAAGATCAAGTCTCCGTTGATGTCGGCCGTGTAGTTTAAGCTTCCAAACCTGACCTGGTAGCCAGGGGCGTAACTCTCGATCTGCTCTAGATGGCACAGCGAGTTGGCCCGCAGTGCGAAGCCGCCGAATACGAAGATCTGTCCGGGGAGAAAAGTCTCACCCTGGACTGCATCGCTATTGATGATTGAAGGATCCATCCAGCCTAACAATGATGACACAGAGGAACTCTCCATGAAAGCACCAATGTCGGTGTCAAAACCGGCGGATCTCGGGTAGGGGGTCCCGAACTATGCGTCTAAGGCGGATGGTAACAGGAGGCCGGGGACACGATGTTTACCCAGGTTCAGGCCCTCTTGATGGAGGTAATACCCTACGTCCTGCTTGATTGTTCTTGGTAATATGAGTAGTACAAGAGTTGATCTACCACGAGATCAGAGAGGCTAAACCCTAGAAGCTAGCCTATGGTATGATTGTTGTTGTTGGTCCTACGGACTAAACCCTCCGGTTTATATAGACACTGGAGGGGGCTAGGGTTACACAGAGTCGGTTACAAGGAAGGAGATCTACATATCCGTATTGCCAAGCTTGCTTTCCACGCCAAGGAGAGTCCCATCCGGACACGGGACAAAGTCTTCAATCTTGTATCTTCATAGTCCAACAGTCCGGCCAAAGGATATAATCCGGCTGTCCGGATACCCCCTAATCCAGGACTCCCTCAGCGGCCCTCCCCAAGCTCGAGGCAACACGTCCACTCAGGTGGTCCAAGTACACCATCACCTTCAGCTCTTTTGACCAGGTCAAGTGTGCAGCAACTGCCGGTGCCCTTCCAATGCTCTGCTCGCCCATCATCAGCAACGTGCTCGTCACCAAGACACTCATCAATGGAGGTGTGGGGCTCAATGTCCTTCCCATCGAGACGTTCGACCGCCTCCAAGTTCCCTACGACTAGCTGCGGCCCACCAAGCCTTTCTTAGGGGTGACCGACGGCTCCACTACCCCGATAGGGAAGATCCGCCTCCCTGTCACCTTCGGCACCCGTGACAACTACCACACTGAAGTCATCAACTTCGATGTCGCCCACATCCGCCTCTCGTACAACGCCATCCTCAGGTATCCGGCCCTGGCCAAGTTCATGGCGGTGACCCACCATGGCTACAATGTCTCAAGATGCCAGGAAGCTGCGAGTCATCACGGTCGCCAGCGAGGAGAAGGATGCGGTGTGCTCCCTTGAGCGCGCCTACCAGGCTGCGGCAGTCGAGGACCCGGACAACGAGGGCGCTGTTTACCCTCCTGAAGCTGTCCCAAGAAGAAGAAGCAGCTGCTCCGCCAAGGACCTCAGGAAGGCGGGGCGCCCAGCAATGCTGCCTCAAGCTCTACGCCCACTGACGGGGTGCCTTACCCTCTCGCATAGGAAGGCGCGCCAGGTGCCCCTCTCAGGCTGGGCTCGGGGGCTCTCCTCTAGAGGGCCTCCGATCTCAGCAGCATCATGAGGGAGGTGTTCGGGCACCATGTGGAGGCGTGCTTTCACGCATGCTTCCGTGAGGAAAGCGCATGGCACGAGGCGCCAGACGCTCAAGAGTTCATGACCAAGGCAACCGAGGAGCTTTAGGAGGCAAGAGCTACGCGGGGCGACCGTCGCTCGCCACCCGGCGCAACTCCCTGCCCCGGCGAGCACAGCAAGCTACGCTCCTGCATCAACATCCCTGGGCTCAACAGGGCCGCGTCTCAGGAACTCTTCTGGCCGTCCCGTGTTGGGCGATGCGAGGGTCCGCCTCACAGCTATGTCCGTATGCCTTTCGGCTTGTTGAACAGGGCTGCCGTGCACCAGCGGCACATGCGGGGCGTCCCGGCAGCTCATGAGGCCAGGCACCAGGCGATCCTGACGGAGATGGCGATAGATCCTCGCGAGCCCTCTGGGCCTCCAGAGCCTCCTGAGGTTCAGGACCTGGGTGGCTCATGAGGAGAGGTTTATGCAACACGCATCTTCGGCTACTCCAACATCTCTTTAGCAATGGTGCCATGTGACATCTTTTGGTTTGTCCAGTTGGGGCGCCCCTCGGGCTGCATTATCCCCAAGCCGCGTGGGCATGTCCCTATGACATGTATCCTTCTTGCATATATCAGAACTGGATTTACCTTTGATCATGAGTTGCTTTATGATTATCACCTGCTTGCCTGGTGCTCTATCGCCCTTCACGGCTGAGGGAGTCCTGGATTAGGGGGTCTCCGGACAGCCGGACTATGTCCTTTGGCTGGACTGTTGGACTATGAAGATACGAGATTGAAGACTTCGTCCCGTGTCCGGATGGGACTCTACTTGGCGTGGAAGGCACGCTAGGCAATACGGATATGTATATCTCCTCCTTTGTAACCGACCTTGTGTAACCCTAGCCCCCTCCAGTGTCTATATAAACCGGAGGGTTTTAGTCCGTAGGACAACATACAATCATACCATAGGCTAGCTTCTAGGGTTTAGCCTCTCCGATCTCGTGGTAGATCAACTCTTGTACTACTCATATTATCAAGAATAATCAAGCAGGATGTAGGGTTTTACCTCCATCAAGAGGGCCCGAACCTGGGTAAAACATCGTGTCCCCTACCTCCTGTTACCATCCGCCTTAGACGCAGAGTTCGGGACCCCCTACCCGAGATCCGCCGGTTTTGACACCGACATTGGTGCTTTCATTGAGAGTTCCTCTATGTCGTCGCCGTTAGGCTTGATGGCTCCTTCGATCATCGATAGCGATGCAGTCCAGGGTGAGACTTTCCTCCCCGGACAGATCTTTGTATTCGGCGGCTTCGCACTGTGGGCCAACTCGCTTAGCCATCTGGAGCAGATCGAGAGTTACGCCCCTGGCCACCAGGTCAGGTTTGGAAGCTTAAACTACACAGCCGACATCCACAGAGACTTGATCTTTGACGGATTTGAGCCCCTGCCAAATGCGCTGCATGGTCACGACGAGCATGATTTAGCTCTACCATCGGACAGTGTGCAGGAGACTGCACCGACAACCGCTCCGACCCTCAATTCGGAGCCCATTGCGCCATCCATGGACGGGTGGATAGACCCCGCCACGGAGGCCATATTCTGAGCGGCGATCGAGTCGAATATCGACCTTACCCTTCACGGGAGCCATGACGCCGAACTACCGAATTCTTCCCAGGCCACGGACTCCGAACCGCCTGTGCCCTTACCTATCGAATCCGACTGGGCGCCGATCATGGAGTTTACCTCCGCAGATATCTTTTAGCACTCGCCCTTCGGCAACATACTGAACTCATTAAGGTCTCTCTCCCTGTCAGGAGAGTCCTGGCTGAACTATGTTCGGCAGGATTGGGATTCGGACGACGAAGAAATTCGCCGCCCACCCACCACCCACTTAATAGCCACTGTCGACGATTTGACCGACATGCTCGACTTCGACTCCGAAGACATCGACGGTATGGATGACGATGCAGGAGACGAACAGGAACCACTGCCCATAGGGCACGGGACACCCACTTCATCATATGATGTATACATGGTGGACGCACCCAAAGAAAACAACGACGAAGAGCGGAAGGATGCAGTGAAGGGTTGTTACCTTGAGAAGCAGTCAAAGCGGCGGCGTAAGCGCCGCTCCAAATCCCGCCTCGGCAGAAATAACAATCATATAAACCCAGCGATAGAGCAAGGTGAGCCCGCGGACTACAAACACGACATTGAACCATCGTCCGACCACGATAACACGGAGAATCAAACTGAACAACCCAACTCCGTCGAGGATAACAGTCCGGATAAAATCACACTGGATAGGCACCCGGAGCAACAGAATACCCATAAAAGGCTTGTTGCCACCGCAAGGAGTCTGAAAAAGCAGAAGCAAAGGCTCATGGCTGCACAAGACACACTCGGAATCAGATGGAGTGAAGTACTCAACACTGAAGCGAAGTACGGCGGTAATTGCCAAACCAAGAGCTACCCGAAGTAAAAGTTGCTACCTGAATTCGATGAGGAGGCCTTAGATCCCCCGCAATCAAAAAACAAAATGGCCATTCGGTCGGATAGATGACCTCGTGGCCAACATAAAGCGGCAAACGACGCCGCACATAAGCCAGTAAGCGATCCACGTGAGGACTCGCATCAAAATTACGGTGCAACCAGATCCATCTACGGACCACGCAAGCGCGCTCCAGCACGCAATGCAACACAACAAACATCGCAATACCATAGTACACCCAAATACAGGGGTGCCGCACACCCCCCATGTTTCACCGATGAGGTGCTGGACCATGAATTTCCAGAGGGATTCAAACCCATAAACATAGAGGCGTATGATGGAACGACAGACCCTGGGGTCTGGATTGAGGACTACATCCTCCATATCCATATGGCTCGAGGAGACGATCTCCACGCCATCATGTACTTACCCCTCAAGCTCAAAGGGCCAGCTCGGCACTGGCTTAAAAGCCTCCCCGAAAACTCCATTTGAAGTTGGGAAGAGCTCGAAGACGCTTTTCGGGCAAATTTTCAAGGGACCTATGTCCGACCTCCGGATGCAGACGATTTAAGTCATATAACTCAATAGCCCGGAGAGTCAGCCCGAAAGCTTTGGAACAGGTTTCTCACTAAAAGAACCAAATAGTCGACTGTCCGGACGCTGAAGCCTTAGCAACTTTCAAGCACAGCGTTTGAGATGAATGGCTTGCCAGACACCTCGGCCAAGAAAAGCCGAGAACAATGGCAACATTAACAAGCTTCATGACCCGCTTTTGCGCGGGCGAGGATAGCTGGTTAGCCCGATGCAGCACCAGCGACCCAAGTACATTCGAAGTCAGGGACGAAAACGGGAAACCATGGCACAGAAAAAACAAGCGCCGGAATAAAGAAGACATCCGGAAGAGCACAACGGTAAACGCTGGATTTAGAAGCTCTCGGCCAGATCAGCAAAAGCTGCCCTCCAAAGGCAACAGAGACGAACTGTCCAGCCTAAACAAGATTCTGGATAAAATATGTCAGATCCACAACACCCCCGATAAACCTGCAAATCATACCCATAGAGAATGTTGGGTCTTCAAGCAGTCTGGCAAGCTTAACACCGAACACAAGGGGCAGGATACACCAAGCGAAGACGAGGACGAGCCTCGCAAGCAAAGCACTGGGGAACAGAAGAAATTCCCACCAGAAGTCAAAACAGTAAACGTGTTACACGTGACAACGGGGAGAAACAAAGCAACACTCCTAGAGACACATCACCAGGGCCTATCACCACGGAGTTCTTCCACTGGTCGTCCCAACCGATCACCTTCGACCATCGGGATTACTCGGCAAGTATCCGGCATGCAGGATGGGCTGCCTTGGTGTTAGACCCAATAATTGACGGATACCACTTCACACGAGTCCTGATGGACAACGACACTAGTTTAAACCTGATATATTAGGACATAGTCCGCAAAATGGGGATAGACCCAATAAAAATTAGCCATAGCAATACTACCTTTAAAGGAGTAACGCCAGGACCAGAAGCCCATTGCACGGGCTCCCTGCTACTAGAGGTTATATTCGGCTTTCCCGATAACTCCCGCAGCGAAAATTTAACCTTCCATATTGCTACGTTCCAAAGCGGCTATCAAGCACTACTCGAACGTGAAGCTTTCACTCGCTTTAACGCAATACCGCATTACGCTTCTCTTATGCTTAAGATGCCCAGTCCACTTGGCCTCATTACAGTAAACAGAAATATTGAGCGCTCCTTGCGCGCGGAAGACCATGCGACTGCCTTGTCAGCCGCACACTAAATGGCCTCACCCACTAAAGCATCTGACAGGTCGTTAAGACCACGGACACGGTTGGACAAGTCCGGTGCAGCTATATGTAATTGATACAGGTTTGATGGCTATACCCCTATTACAATACAAGGGGCTCAACGCGCGCAAACAAGTGGCAATCAGGCTCAGCTTTACTCATTTTGAACTATATATTCTTTATCTAGTATAACTTACCTTTTGCACAAAAACTTTTCAATTAAGTTCCTCTTTTTTTTCAGATGACCATCGTGCTACACCCGTCCAGAATACGGCACAACGGAGACACAGGCGCAGACGTGCAGCAGGGACCCGTTCTAAGGATTCTTTTTAGATTAAGACCCTGCGCAAACCTTTTTTTACTGTCTCTTGTTGATACACATCCCTCGGATTCTCAATACAATTGAGAAGGATGCTGACGTATTGCCATGTGGCCACGTAAGAATATTGCACGTACCTGGACACCATGGGCTTATTATAAAGGGCATTGTTTAGGCCCGGTTTACATCATAAAGACCGAATACCTTAGGGAGTGTTCGGCGTCGCGAGTTTGGCCTCATATGCATCAGCTCCGAATCATGTCTTTGGTCAAATGTTGGGTTTGCCCGGCTCCTGTGTTTTGCTGCCTTACGTTCCGCTCTATCGGCTAAGGCGGCACCAGGAGAACTACTGCGATTGTGCCCTAGTTCATCCGGACGAGCACCTCAGTAGAGAAAGCCGAAAACTGACTGTCATGATATAGCGCGAGACTGGTCAACCACTCGATGACCTAACGGAATCTTCGGGATTCCTCCACCTTAACGAAGGGCCATTTCCTGGCCAGGCATGTACGCGCCCCAAATCCGGATGAGCGCGGAGCCACCAGGGGCTATATAGTAGCCCCACTATCAAACTCCTCTGGCTAAGTGAAAGTGTTAAAGCATTATAGTCCGGTTGCCTAGTTCGCTGCGCTATCACCTTCTTAATGAACCAAGACGTTGGATCAAGTGTGAACATGCATCTTCTGCAAACACCCCCACATTATATGCGTGGGGGCTGAAGCCGACGACTGCCATCTTTCAGGTTATATACATATATACATAAACGGCCGCACAGGAGGCATCATAGTACTTTCGGGCAAAAGTATAAATACAACCTTGATAAACTCAATAAAACATTGTTCTTACAATGGGAATACATGCCACTTAAACATAATATTCTTCGAGCACTAAGCCTATATCAAACGAGCACCTTCAAGAACTTCTTCAAATTAGTGCTCGGCGGCCACTCGGCCTATGGCCGAACCCTGTGCTGCAACAGTGGTGGCCTCCATCTCCGCCCAGTAAGTTTTGACACGGGCAAGGGCCATCCGCACCTTCTATGCACGTTGATCTCTTTACAACATCGATGCATGGCACAACTTCAAGGAATTGTTGCACTAAGCTAAAGTAGCTATTCGGCCTTGGTCCTCCTGGCCACAAATGATCCAAAATGGACCTCATGGCAAGTCCGGATAATCTATGGAGCTCGGCCCAACCGGTCAATCGCTCATTCAGCAACAACGGACGGACTGGAGCATGAAACTGTGACCGGAACAACTTCTCCACTTCGGGACCTTTCTGATCCTTGAAGTACTCGGCCACATCAGCAGCACTTACAGCCAAATCCATGTACTCATCTGCAGAACTCCATAGCTGGTCCAGAGGAGCATACTTCGGATATCCGAACTTAGTCCGCAACAAGAAGGGCTTCCCAGACACGATATCTGCAGCTTGTTTCAGCTCCTCCTTCGTCACTCTAATTTTGGAGCGGGCTTCCTTGGCAGCCACCCGAGCCTTCTCCAGGTCCGTCGCCTTCGCCCGGTTTTCCTCTTCAAGAATCCGGTAACGGTCAGCAGCATCTTTTAACTCCACGGCCATCTTGGCCATTTTTTCTTTGCTCTCACAATGTGCAGCCTGTTTGGCCCTCAACTCTTCGGCCGCTTGCAAAGCGGCCGCATTGCTACTCCTTGCTTGCTCCTTGGCTCGGGCAAGCTCCGCCCGAAGGGTCTCCACGGCGGCCGCTCTATATGCAGTCACAACATATTAAAGATATTGGCATCATGCTGCTCTTTTTATGTGACGATCACCAGAAAGGCCACTCACCCTGTGCCTCGTCAAGCCGCTTATTGACAAGCACGATGTCGGCATCTGCCGCATCTAGCTGCCGCTTTAGTTTGGCATACCCATCAGTCCGGCTAGCCACCAGAGCTTCCACCACCTGCACATAAAGGTAGTCTGGTTATTACCTGGGACAATGATCCTCTGTTTGCCGCCGTTTTCGACGACAACCAGAGTCTTAGGGGCTACTATCTACACAGGGCACATCTAAAAATGTGTGGTACCGTCAAAAATGTACATCATTTCACGTACCTCAAAACCCGTTAGTAGACTCATAAAAGCTTCATGCAACCCGCTTTCGGCGGACGAAATCCTTTCAATCATCGTACCCATCAATGTGCGGTGCTCTTCTGAGATAGCCGCTCGCTCCAGCAGACCCCTCAGTACGTCCGACCGCACACCAGACGATCCCGGACTCTTTTGATGACTCTCTTCGAGAGCCGGATGCTGAGGACTTCGGGTGGCCATAAGATTACCTTCTGGCCTTGCTGGATCCGGAGAAACCCTCCGCGACGACACCTCGGGGTCGCCCGCTTCGTGAGGCGGTGTGGCAGGGGGAGGCGTTTCGCTCTCCATCATCTCCGGAAGAAGATCCCCCGAAGACGAGCTCTGCTGAGAAGGGCTAAGATCCGAACTGCAAGATAAATGCTTCGATTATTTTCCTCAGAAGTAGAGAAAGATATTTTCGTTATTAACTACCCCTTTTACTTACATCTTGGGGGAGGGCTGGTCCCCTTGAGGGCATAGTACGGCCAGGGTATCCCCCAGGGCAGGACCCTCTGGCGGAGATTTCTTCTCCCGTTTGGAAACCTTAGTTTCTGTATCTTTAGAGGTAGTCCTCTTCCTTCCCCGGGAAGAGAGAATGCCAAATTCTTCCCCTTGGTTATCCTCCCTCGCGGAGGCACTCATTCCCTCGATTGGAATAGGTAGTGATGGAGGCCCGCTTTCTCCCTCTTTATTCCCCCTTCATCTTCCTGGGAGGGCACCAGACAAATTCTTTCTCGCTTGAGCATCTTTTCCAGCACCGGATTGTCCAAGCCTTCAGGAAGGGGGGCCGAACACCGGATCATCTTCGCCTTTGTTATCCAATCCTGGTCAAAGAGCGATTCTTTAGAATGATGTCATGATAAATAAAAGGACAATGTGTTCGGCCATGGGATTACTTACTTGGGCAGCAGGGCGGTTGCAGTTCAGGCCCACGTCCTCGGTAGTGTCCAGACACTCTATTTGGGGTCTGAAGAACGATTTGTACATCTCCTCATACGTCAAGCCGAGGAAATTCTGAATAGTGCGCAGTCCTTCCGGGTTGAATTCCCACATGCGGAGGGCCCGACGTTTGCAAGGCTGGACTAGACGAACCAGTATCACTTGCATTACCATAACCAGACTGAAATCTCCCTCGAAGAGATCTCGGATACGGCTCTGCAGTATTGGCACGTCCTTGGCTGGACCCCAGCTCAGCCCCCTACTGAAACATGACATCAGTTGTGGTGGAGGGCCCGAGCGAAAGGTGGGGGCAGCTACCCACTTGGCACTTCGGGGAGCTGTGACGTAGAACCACTCCCGTTGCCACAATACGAACACCTCTGGAAAGGAACCCATTGGCCATGGAGCGTCAGCAATTTTTCTTATTAGAGCACCTCCACACGCTGTATACTGCCCCTCGACCATCTTCGGCTTCACATCGAAGGTCTTGAGCCACAGGCCGAAGTGAGGGGTAATGCGGAGGAAGGCCTCACAAACGATAATAAATGACGAGATGTGAAGAAGGGAATCCGGGGCCAGTTCATGAAAATCTAGCCCGTAATAGAACATAAGACCCCTAACAAAGGGATCCAGAGCAAGGCCTAGTCCTCAGAGGAAGTGGGAGACGAACACAACGCTCTCGTTGGGTTCGGGAGTAGGGACGACCTGCCCTTGGGCGGGCAGCCTATGCGAAATTTCGGCGGTCAAATATCTGGCCTCCCTCAACTTCTTGATGTCCTCCTTCGTGACGGAGGAAGGCATCCACCGGCCTTGAAGGCTGGATCTGGACATGATTGAAGGTCCGAAGCACCCGACCTGGGCTTTGGGTGTTACAACTCAAGGTGGGGGAAGGATTCGATTGAGCACGAGAGGGAAAAAAGTAAAAGCCTTGTCCCTTTATAAAGAGGGTGAATATCAAGCGTCCTCCTCATGGCCGTTTGGGACTTGCCTAAAATCTAGGAGTCCTAGGCACGGTTGGGTTACCCACGTCCGTATTAATGAGAATCCCATAATAAAGGGAACACGATCTCTACTTTGACAAGACGTGTCAAGAAACCGCCTCGCGTTATGTGCGGGGCTGGTTAAAGAAAAACGGTTCAAATAATTACTGGACCGTGGCGTGATGTCATGCTACCAAAACGTGTCAGCAGATTAGATTTGTGGAAATATTATTCTCTCTACGGTGGTATGTGGAACTTATTTTGCAGGGTCGGACACTATCCTTGTATTCAAACTCTTCCGCGGTGTATTCGGAGGAGGAACCCGCATTGCAATGCTGAAGACAACACTGCACGCCGGACTCATCGTCATTGAAGCCTGGTTCAGGGGCTACTGAGGAGTCCTGGATTAGGGGGTCTCTGATGACCCACAAGTATAGGGGATCTATCGTAGTCCTTTCGATAAGTAAGAGTGTCGAACCCAACGAGGAGCAGAAGGAAATGATAGGCGGTTTTCAGCAAGGTATTCTCTGCAAGTACTGAAATAAGTGGTAACAGATAGTTTTGTGATAGGATAAATTGTAACGAGCAACAAGTAACAAAAGTAAATAAAGTGCAGCAAGGTGGCCCAATCCTTTTGTAGCAAAGGACAAGCCGGAACAAACTCTTATAATAGGAAAAGCGCTCCTGAGGACACATGGGAATATCGTCAAGCTAGTTTTCATCACGTTCATATGATTCGCGTTCGATACTTTGATAATTTGATATGTGGGTGGACCGGTGCTTGGGTGCTATTCTTACTTGAACAAGCATCCCACTTATGATTAACCTCTATTGCAAGCATCCGCAACTACAACAAAAGTATTAAGGTAAACCTAACCATAGCATGAAACATGTGGATCCAAATCAGCCCCTTACGAAGCAACGCATAAACTAGGGTTTAAGCTTCTGTCACTCTAGCAACCCATCATCTACTTATTACTACCCAATGCCTTCCTCTATGCCCAAATAATGGTGAAGTGCTATGTAGTCGACATTCACATAACACCACTAGAGGCTAGACAACATACATCTTATCAAAATATCAAACGAATACCAAATTCACATGACTACTAATAGCAAGACTTCTCCCTTGTCCTCAGGAACAAACGTAATTACTCACAAAGCATATTCATGTTCATAATCAGAGGGGTAATAATATGCATATAGGATCTGAACATATGATCTTCCACCAAATAAACCAACTAGCATCAACTACAAGGAGTAATCAACACTACTAGCAACCTACTAGCACCAATCCTGGACTTTGAGACAAGAATTGGATACAAGAGATGAACTAGGGTTTGGAGATGAGATGGTGCTGGTGAAGATGTTGATGGAGATTGCCCTCTCCCGATGAGAGGAGCGTTGGTGATGACGATGGTGATGATTTCCCCCTCTCGGAGGGAAGTATCCCCGGCAGAACAGCTCTGCTGGAGCTCTAGATTGGTTCCGCCAAGGTTCCGCCTCGTGGCGGCGGAGTCTCATCCCGAAAAGTTTCTTCTCTATTTTTTTCTCATCGAAAGACTTCATATAGGAGAAGATGGACATCGGAGAGCCACCAGGGGGCCCACGAGGTAGGGGGGCGCGCCCTAGGGGGGGGGCGTGCCCCCCACCCTCGTGAGCAGGGTGTGGGCCCCGTGGCCTTCATCTTTGGCGAGGATTTTTCTTTATTTATTTTAAGATGTTCCGTGGAGTTTCAGGACTTTTGGAGTTGCACAGAATAGGTCTCTAATATTTGCTCCTTTTCCAGCCCAGAATTCCAGGTGCCGGCATTCTCCCTCCTTATGTAAACCTTGTAAAATAAGAGAGAATAGCCATAAGTATTGTGACATAAAGTGAAATAACAGTCCATAATGCAATAAATATCGATATAAAAGCATGATGCAAAATGGACGTATCAACTCCCCCAAGCTTAGACCTCGCTTGTCCTCAAGCGAAAAGCCGATAACAATAAATATGTCCTCATGTTTAGAGGTAGAGGCGTCGATAAAAACAAAATACGGACATGAAGGCATCATGATTTTTCTCATAGCAGCAACATATATAGCTTTTGTCATATGATTACTTATGTTCAAGTGATGATCTATTCACAATGCAAAAGTATAAATCATAAACCTTATTGGGCTCCGACAAACTATCATCTCAGTCATTGAAACAATTGCAATTTATCATAACATCGGAAAGAGTCTATGTCAGAGCTAAAAAGCAAGTCCACATACTCAACTATCATTTAGTCCTCCATAATTGCTAACACTCACGCAATACTTGTGGTTACGGAGTTTTAATCGGACACAGAGAAAGATAGGGACTTATAGTTTTGCCCCACAACCTTTTACCTCAAGGGTAATGTCAACAATAATGGTTCATGCTCCCCTACATCCAATTAGATATATATATATATCATGTTCTTTCCAACATGCTGAGCTTGCCAAAGGATAAAATGAAAAAGAAAAGGTGAAGATCACCATGACTCTTGCATAAGGTAGAAGATAATAATAAAGGATAGGCCCTTCGCGGAGGGAAGCAGAGGTTGCCATGCGCTTTTATGGTTGGATGCATAAAATCTCAATGCAAAAGAACATCACTTTATATTGCCCCTTGTGATATGAACCTTTATTATGCAGTCCGTCGCTTTTGTTACTTCCACATCACAAGATCGTATAAAGCTTATTTCTCCCACACCAATCAATCATACATATTTAGAGCAATTTTTATTGCTTTGCACCGATGACAACTTACTTGAAGGATCTTACTCAATCCATAGGTAGATATGGTGGACTCTCATGGCAAAACTGGTTTAAGGGTATTTGGAAGCACAAGTAGTATTTCTACTTGGTGCTGAGAATTTGGCTAGCATGAGGGGGAAAGGCAAGCTCAACAAGTTAGAGGATCCATGACAACATACTTTATCTCAGATATAAGAAAGACATAACTCATTATGTTGTCTTCCTTGTCCAACATCAACTCTTTAGCATGTCATATTTTAATGAGTGCTCCCAATCATAAAAGATGTCAATGATAATATATATATATATGTGTGTGTGTGTGTGTGAAAACCTCTCTTTCCTTATTACTTCCTATTAATTGCAACAATGACCAAAGCTATGTCTGCCAACTCCCAACAACTTTTAATCATCATACTCTTTCTATGTGAAGTCATTACTCTCAATAAGATCAATATGAACTTTTGTTTCTTTTTATTCTTTTTCTCTTTTCTTTTATTCACCCAAGATCATGGCAAAATAATCAAGCCTTTGACTCAACACTAATCTTTATTATATATAGCTCACGTACTCAATTACAAAGAGAGATCATAAAGCAAACTCAAAACTAGATCATGCCATAAACTTTATTCTACTAGATCAAGATACTACTAATAGGATCGAACTAAAAAAATGGTAAAGACAGGAGTTGTGATTGTGATACGATATTGGGGCACCTCCCCCAAGCTTGGCAGTTGCCAAGGGGAGTGCCCATACCCATGTGATTATATCTCCTTGGTTGGTGAAGAAGGTGGAGGTGTTTTTGATGATGCAGGCTTGTCATCCATCTTCCAAGGCATAGGTTCACCATCATAGAAGGATGATCGAGTCTCCGGAATCCTCGAATCTGCAGCCAAACTCATTCTTTTGAATCTATATTCATACTCACAGTTTTGGTTTTGCAGGTCATAGATTTGGGCTTGGAGGTGCTCGATCTTCTCATATAGCTTAAAGATGGCCTCCTCGGTGTTCTTGGCATCCGGCTTGTAGTTGTTAGTGAACTCCGCGAGCATCGTGTGGCTAGCGTTGATTCCACGCTCCACCATCCCCCGGCACTTGAAAACTTGTTGCTCCATTGCTTCGAGCCTCATCTCCACGCTTCCGGTTCCCTTTGGTCCCTCAACATCGCGGATGTGCAACAACCCATCACGCATCTCAATGGCTTGAGGGTGTCGCAGCACCTCTGCGAGGTAAGGGTTGATGACCTTCTCGAAGAACTTGTCCTTGGAAGCACTTGGGGATGTCATGATGATCTAGATCTGTCAGAAAAACAGCTCGAAACAAAGACAGGAGATTTTTGCGTGATACGGGAGTCAAAACCTTCGGGAGGTTATATAATGAATTTTTACCGACCAAAATACGTATCGTGCAAGAAAACGGAGTCCGGAAGGCACATGAGGCGCTCACGAGGTAGGTGGGCGCGCCCAGGGGGTAGGGCGCGCCCACCACCCTCGTGGGCCCTCGTGTCTTCCGGACTGCTACTTATTTTTCTATTTTTCTAAATATTCCAAAACGGAGAAATATTGCCTTAAAATTGTTTTGGAGTCGGTTTACTTACCATACCACATACCTATTCCTTTTCGGAGTCTGAAATGTTCCGGAAAGTGTCCCTTATGTATTCCTCCGGGGTTACGGTTTCAATAATATTGGTTTCAACATTTATGGGATTACCTGAGATATAATGTTTAATTCTTTGACCGTTTACCACCTTCGGATTTGTGCCTTCGAAGTTGTTGATCTTTATGGCACCGGAACGATAGACCTCCTCGATAACATAGGGGCCTTCCCATTTAGAGAGAAGTTTTCCTGCAAAAAATCTTAAACGAGAGTTGTATAGCAATACATAATCACCTACATTAAACTCACGCTTTTGTATCCTTTTGTCATGCCATCTTTTAACTTTTCTTTAAACAACTTGGCATTTTCATAAGCTTGGGTTCTCCATTCATCAAGTGAGCTAATATCAAATAACCTCTTCTCACCGGCAAGTTTAAATCATAGTTGAGCTCTTTAATAGCCCAATACGCCTTATGTTCTAGTTCGAGAGGTAAGTGACATGCTTTTCCATAAACCATTTTATACGGAGACATACCCATAGGATTTTTATATGCAGTTCTATATGCCCATAATGCATCATCAAGTTTCTTAGACCAATTCTTTCTAGACCTATTAACAGTCTTTTGCAAAATTAATTTGAGCTCTCTATTGCTCAATTCTACTTGACCACTAGACTGTGGGTGATAAGGAGATGCAATTCTATGATTAACATCATACTTAGCAAGCATTTTACGGAAAGCACCATGAATAAAGTGTGAACCACCATCAGTCATTAAATATCTAGGGACTCCAAACCTCGGAAAAATAACTTCCTTAAGCATTTTAATAGAAGTGTTATGATCAGCACTACTAGTTGGAATAGCTTCTACCCACTTAGTAACGTAATCAACAGCAACCAAAATATGTGTGTATCCATTAGAGGCAGGAAAAGGTCCCATATAATCAAATCCCCAAACATCAAACGGTTCAATAACAAGTGAATAATTCATAGGCATTTCTTGACGTCTACTAATATTACCAATTCTTTGACATTCATCACAAGACAAGACAAACTTACGGGCATCCTTGAAGAGAGTAGGCCAATAAAAACCAGATTGCAATACCTTATGTGCAGTTCTATCTCCAGCGTGGTGTCCTCCATAAGCCTCGGAATGACACTTGCGTAGGATCTGTTCCTGTTCATGCTCAGGTACACAACGTCTAACAACACCATCTACTCCTTCTTTATAAAGATGTGGGTCATCCCAAAAGTAATGTCTCAAGTCATAGAAAAACTTTTTCTTTTGCTGGTATGTGAAGCTAGGTGGTATAAACTTAGCAACAATATAATTAGCATAATCAGCATACCATGGAGTACTACGAGAAGTACTTATAACATTTAATTGTTCATCAGGAAAGCTATCATTAATAGGTAGTGGGTCATCAAGAACATTCTCTAACCTAGACAAGTTGTCTGCAACGGGGTTCTCAGCTCCTTTCTATCAACAATATGCAAATCAAATTCTTGTAGCAAGAGAACCCATCTAATAAGTCTAGGTTTAGCATCTTTCTTTTCCATAAGGTATTTAATAGCAGCATGATCAGTTTGAATAGTTACTTTAGAATCAACAATATAAGGTCTGAACTTATCACAAGCAAATACAACTGCTAAAAGCTCTTTTTCAGTAGTAGCATGATTTCTTTGAGCATTGTCGAGAGTCTTACTAGCATAATGAATAACATTTAATTTCTTATCAACTCTTTGCCCTAGAACAACACCTACAGCATAATCGCTAGCATCACACATAATTCAAAGGGTAAATTCCAATCAGGTGGTTGAACAACAGGTGCAGAGACTAATGCTTTCTTAAGTATTTCAAATGCTTCTACACAATCATCATCAAAGACAAATGGTGTATCTTTTTGCAGTAAATTAGTCAGAGGCCGAGAAATTTTTGAGAAGTCCTTAATGAACCTCCTGTAAAATCCGGCGTGACCAAGGAAACTTCTTATACCTTTGATGTCCTTGGGACATGGCATCTTTTCAATAGCATCAACCTTGGCTTTATCAACTTCAATACCTCTTTCAGAAACTTTATGCCCCAAGACAATACCTTCATTAACCATAAAGTGGCACTTTTCCCAATTCAAGACAAGATTAGTTTCTTCACATCTCTGCAAAACTCGATCAAGATTGCTCAAGCAATCATCAAAAGAGGAACCATAGACGGAAAAAGTCGTCCATGAAAACCTCACAAATCTTTTCACAAAAGTCAGAGAATATAGCCATCATGCATCTTTGAAAGGTAGCAGGTGCATTACATAAACCAAAAGGCATACGTCTATAAGCAAAAGTACCAAAAGGGCATGTAAAAGTAGTCTTTGATTGATCTTTAGCCGACACAGGTATTTGAGAGAAACCAGAATAACCATCTAGAAAGCAGTAATGTGTATGTTTGCATAATTTTTCTAGCATTTGATCGATAAAAGGTAAGGGGTAATGATCTTTCTTAGTAGCCTTATTTAATTTGCGGAAATCAATTACCATCCTATAACCTGTAATAATTCTTTGTGGAATCAATTCATCTTTATCATTAGGAACAACAGTAATACCTCCCTTCTTAGGGACACAATGAACAGGACTTACCCACTCACTATCAGCAACAGGATAAATTATACCTGCCTCCAGAAGCTTTAGTATTTCTTTTCTTACCACTTCTTTCATTTTAGGATTCAGACGTCGTTGAGGATCACAACTGGTTTGGCATCTGCTTCCAAATTTATTTTATGTTGACATAGAGTGGGACTAATGCCCTTAAGATCATCAAGAGTATATCCAATAGCAGCACGGTGCTTCTTCAGAGTTTTCAATAATCTTTCTTCTTCATGCTCTGAAAGGTTAGCACTAATAATAATATGATATATCTTCTTTTCATCAAGATAAGCATATTTAAGATTATCAGGCAACGGTTTAAGCTCAAACACGGGATCACCCTTAGGTGGAGGAGGATCTCCTAGGATTTGAACATGCAAATTGTGTTTCATCATAGGTTCTTGTTTAAAGAATACTTCATCTATTTCCCTTCTTTCATTCATAAACATATCATTCTCATGGTCTAGCAAATATTGTTCTAAAGGATCATTAGGAGGTACGGCAATAGTCTTCTTCACGGTATTGTTTACTAAATTTAGAGAAATTAAATTCATGAGTCATATCATCTAAGCCGACAGTAACAACATCCCTAGTGCAACCTATGGTAGCATTAACAGTATTTAAGAAGGATCTACCAAATATAATGGGACAAAAGCTATCTTGTGGGGAACCAAGAACAAGAAAATCAGCAGGATATTTAGTTTTCCCACACAAGACTTCAACATCTCTAACAATTCCAATTGGTGAAATAGTATCTCTATTGGCAAGTTTAATTGTGACATCAATACCTTCTAACTCAGCAGGTGCAATTTCATTCTTAATTTCTTCGTATAAAGTATGCAGTATCACACTAACGCTCGCACTCATATCACATAATCCATGATAACAATGATCTCCTACTTTAATAGAAATAACAGGCACGCCTACCGCAGGTCTATGTTTATCTTTATCACAAGGTTTAGCAATTCTAGCAGTTTCACCTTCGAACTGGATAACATGCCCATCAATATTATCAGACAAGAGATCTTTAACAATAGCAATATTAGGTTCTACTTTAACTTGCTCAGGAGGTGTATAAGTTCTAATATTGCTTTTACGAACAACAGTTGAAGCTTTAGCATGATCCTTTATTCTAACAGGGAAAGGTGGTTTCTCAATATAAGAAGTAGGAATAATAGGATCATTATAAGTGATAGTCTTTTCTTCAACTTTAATAGGTGCAGCTACTTTTACTTCTTTGGGGGGATGATATTTAAACCATTTCTCCTTAGGGGGATCAACATAAGTAGCAAAATATTCACAGAAAGAAGCTACTATCTCAGAGTCAAGTCCATATTTAGTGCTGAACTTACGGAAAATATCGGTGTCCATAAAAGATTAACACAATCAAACTTAGGTGTCATACCTGACTCCTTACCTTCGTCGAGGTCCCAATCTTCAGAGTTGTATTTAATTCTATCCAATAAATTCCATCTAAATTCAATAGTCTTCATCATAAAAGAGACAACACAAGAAATATCGAGCATTGTGCGATTGTTATCAGAAAGCCGAGCATATAAATTTTGAATAATCATTTCTCTTGAGAGCTCATGATTGGGGCATGAATATAACATTGATTTAAGCCTCCCCCAAGCTTGAGCGATGCTTTCTCCTTCGCGAGGCCAGAAATTATATATATATAATTGCGATCATGATGAACAAGATGCATAGGGTAATACTTTTGATGAAATTCCAACTTCAATCTTTTATAGTCCCATGATCCCATATCATCACATAGCCTATACCATATGAATGCGTCTCCCTTCAAAGATAAAGGGAAGACCTTCTTCTTAGCAACATCATCGGGTATACCTGCAAGCTTAAATAATCCACAAACTTCATCCACATATATTACGTGCTCATCAGGATGCTTTGTTCCATCTCCTGTAAAAGGGTTAGCTAGCAGTTTTTCCATCATACCCGAAGGAAATTCAAAAGGAGTTTCATTTTCAATAGGTTCAGTAGGTTGAGGAGCAACTCTTTGCTCTATTGGACGGGGTGAAGATACCCCGAACAAGCCCCTCAGAGAATTACTTTCCATAGTAAAAAGTGACAGTAAATTTCAGCACACTATATAAAATTTTCCTTACCAAATTCCACCTACCAAAGGCGCTACACTCCCCGGCAACAATGCCAGAAAAGAGTCTTGATGACCCACAAGTATAGGGGATCTATCGTAGTCCTTTAGATAAGTAAGACTGTCAAACCCAACGAGGAGCACAAGGAAATGATAAGCGGTTTTCAGCAAGGTATTCTCTGCAAGTACTGAAATAAGTGGTAACAGATAGTTTTGTGATAGGATAAATTGTAACGAGCAACAAGTAACAAAAGTAAATAAAGTGCAGCAAGGTGGCCCAATCCTTTTGTAGCAAATGACAAGCCGGAACAAACTCTTATAATAGGAAAAGCGCTCCCGAGGACACAAGGGAATATCGTCAAGCTTGCTTTCATCACGTTCATATGATTCGCGTTCGATACTTTGATAATTTCATATGTGGGTGGACCGGTGCTTGGCTACTGTTCTTACTTGAACAAGCATCCCACTTATGATTAGCCACTATTGCAAGCATCCGCAACTACAACAAAAGTATTAAGGTAAACCTAACCATAGCATGAAACATGTGGATCCAAATCAGCCCCTTACGAAGCAACACATAAACTAGGGTTTAAGCTTCTGTCACTCTAGCAACCCATCATCTACTTATTACTTCCCAATGCCTTCCTCTAGGCCCAAATAATGGTGAAGTGTTATGTAGTCGACGTTCACATAACACCACTAGAGGCTAGACAACATACATCTTATCAAAATATCAAATGAATACCAAATTCACATGACTACTAATAGCAAGACTTCTCCCTTGTCCTCAGGAACAAATGTAATTACTCACAAAGAATATTCATGTTCATAATCAGAGGGGTAATAATATGCATATAGGATCTGAACATATGATGTTCCACCAAATACACCAACTAGCATCAACTACAAGGAGTAATCAACACTACTAGGAACCTACTAGCACCAATCCCGGACATTGAGACAAGAATTGGATACAAGAGATGAACTAGGGTATGGAGATGAGATGGTGCTGGTGAAGATGTTGATGGAGATTGTCCTCTCCCGATGAGAGGAGCGTTGGTGATGACGATGGTGATGATTTCCCCCTCCCGGAGGGAAGTATCCCCGGCAGAACAGCTCTGCCGGAGCTCTAGATTGGTTCCGCCAAGGTTCCGCCTCGTGGCGGCGGAGTCTCATCCCGAAAAGTTTCTTCTCTATTTTTTTCTCATCGAAAGACTTCATATAGGAGAAGATTGACATCGCAGAGCCACCAGGGGGCCCACGAGGTAGGGCGGCGCGCCCTGGGGGGTGCCCCCCACCCTCGTGAGCAGGGTGTGGGCCCCGTGGCCTTCATCTTTGGTGAGGATTTTTCTTTATTTATTTTAAGATGTTCCGTTGAGTTTCAGGACTTTTGGAGTTGCGCAAAATAGGTCTCTAATATTTGCTCCTTTTCCAGCCCAGAATTCCAGCTGCCAGCATTCTCCCTCCTTATGTAAACCTTGTAAAATAAGAGAGAATAGCCATAAGTATTGTGACATAAAGTGAAATAACAGTCCATAATGCAATAAATATCGATATAAAAGCATGATGCAAAATGGACGTATCAGTCTCTACAGCCTACTAATCCTTTCGATCTTGGTACTAGAAAGATACTTGAAGACTCTCTGTCGATACTCTACTTGGCGTTGACAAGTAGGCATACAGATATCGTATATCTCCTCCTTGTAACACCTTGTGTACCTAGCCCCTTGTGTCTATAAAATCGATTTAGTCCGTAGGACAACAATCAGATCTACCATAGTACTTCTCAGGTTTAGCCTCCCATCTCGTGGTAGATCAACTCTTGTACTATCAAATATCAGATAATCAAGCAAATAGGTGTTTACTCCATAAGAGGGCCCGAACTGGCAACATCGTGTCCCTGCCTCTGTACCTCCATTAGCGCCATGGGACCCCCTACGATATGCCAGTTTTGACACCGACACGCTTCCCGGTTCTGACCCGTCCGCTCATCCTGCAATGGGGGCTACACATGCTGGTACGATGCCTGTGCTCGGGTCCGTCCCTAGCGCCGACAAATCTAAGAGATCAAGCTCTAGCTCATGGCCTGCCCCGCGCACGTCACCTCACCAGGTCCTCAGTGCCTTCTTCTTCTTGTGGAATGATCAGCGGCAGGACATTAAGCGTGGCCATGTGTCATGTTCTCCTCCTTGGACTAACCCACAGGAACCTCCGGAGCCTAACTATAGGCGGGCCCGCCGGCCACCCCTTTTCACGCAATTCGCTTGCACGTTAAAGGGGGAGCTCCTGAGCATTGCACCTCAGGAGCTCCTACTGGCTCTCGAGCCCTCACCCCCTGGACTTGACCACGACAGCATGACCTGGCGTACCAGTGGCGGCTGAGCCTCGCTCGAGGGCCGGGACCCAAGGACATAGAGCATTTAGATGAGCGAGGAAAGGGGGAAGCCGGCATGAGCCCTGCCTAGAAGCGTCACCACTAAGGCATAATCAGGCGCTGCGCAAGAAAATCGCCGCATGCTCACTGAGATAAGTCACCCTCACATATTGACATGAACTCCACGACCCGATCCCTCGACTCTCGCAACCTCGCTCGGGCAATGTCGCTTTCCTTTTCGGCCTTTAGGGAGCTGCTTGCACGCCAAAGGGGACTTCTTGAGCATCGCGCCTCAGGATCTCTCACCGGACCTCGGGCTACTCATCTCCTGGCCTTGTCCACAGCATCGCAACCTGGCATACCAGCGACGGCTGAAGCCTGCCTGGGGACTGGGTCCTGTCGGCATAGAGCGCCATGCTACCGCGAGAATGAAAAGGGGGAACCATGCCGGAGCGAGATACACAGTTTTCGACATTACGCTAGGCGGATAACATTTAAACAAAAATTCTACAATTTTTTACATGCCCCCACGGGGCCTGTCACAATTCCGCGCAGGGAAACAAAAGAAGAAGACCTCGAAGGACCCCGGTGAAAGGATCGAGATGGACCTAGAGGGGGGTGGGTGAATAGGTACATTTATAAATTTTAATTGTTACTTAGCAATTTTAGGCAATAATGCGGAATATGAAGTTTAGCCTAACAATTGCAAGTATGATGCTAAGTGCTAAGCAAGGAAAAACAAAGAACACAAGTAAGTGACCGTGCAAGCACAATATGATATAAGTAAAGACTAAGAGAAAGTAACCACAAGTAGAGAGTTAAGGTTAGGAATAACGGCAACTCCGAGAGACGAGGATGTATGCCGATGTTCACTTCCTTGGAGGGAAGTTACGTCATCGTTAGAAAGGTGAATGTTACCACGAAGGCACACCAACGCCACAAAGGCTCACCCTATTATCCCTTTGAGACAACACCATGAAGGCGTTTCTCAACCACTAGTGGTAGACCTCGGGGTGGTCTCCAAACCCTCACAAACTTTTCGGGGGTAATCACAATGGTCGATTCCTCTCTGAAAGACTCCTACCGCCTAGGAGTCTCCAACCTCCAAGAGTAACAGGAATGATGGGGAAAATCTCAAGACTAGCTCAAATCACAAATTCCTTTGGTGCAAAGAAGGGGAAGGAGTGGATCTATCACTTGGGTGGACAAATTCTCTCAAATGCTCTCAAATCCTTTAGGGATCTAAGATTTGGTGTAGAAGAGTGAGAGAGAGAGAGAGTGAAATGTATTCTTGAGGATGTTTGAAGTGAATGGTCAACCCTCACATGGGATAGGAGAGAGATATTTATAGTATGCCTCAATAAGTGGCCGTTGGAGCCCAAAACAACACTGCAACGTCTGACATCCGATGCACAACGGACGACCGAAGGCACGACAGACACCGGACGTCTGACAGGGACCGGACGTCTGATGTTTTGGCATGATATAGAAGGTATCGAACGACCGGACGATCCTAGACGTCCAATGTTTAGGATCGGTGGATAAGGTACTGGACGACCGAAGAATATCAGATGACCGAGCGCTCGGCAGACAACGGACGTTCGACAGGGACCGGACATCCGATGTTTTGCCACTGTATAGAATGTACCGGATAACCGGAGGGTTCTGGACATCCGATGTTTTGGATCTGATGAAAGATTGTCGGGCGTTTGGTGAATACCGGATGTCCGATGTTTAGGCTCTGTATAGGAGGAGCCGGACGTGCGGTGAGTACCGGTCATCTGACAGAGATGAAGACCAGATAATGAGTTTGAACTAGATTTTGAGCAAGACTCTCACAAGACCCCATGTTCCCCTCTTAATAGTGCAGGATCCCTATACTCAAGAATAAACATAAATATAGTCTTGTTTCTTCGTTCTTTATAAATTTAAATATTTCCGAAATCATAATCCACACACACAATTGATTCTGAGGGGACTAAAACCTGAGATATACTTGACAAACTTTGTTAGTCCTGTATGTAGCGACCCGACCTTAGATGGTCATGTCTCTGTGCTTCAGTGTCATCCCTGGATCAGTAATGCTGACACACATAGTACTCCAGGATTTATAACAGAGTAGCAATCACACAATTACTACATCGAGAAGTCTAAGAGAGAACTTATTACAGTAATATGGCTTAAGGCCATCTAATGCGATAACAGCGGAAGGCTTGGAAGATAAAGTGAGTCCATCAACTCCAACGGTATAGCTGAGCTGCACGACAACGACCTAACGAACCTTACTCCTCATCTGAAAAGTCTGCAACATAATACGTTGCAGCCCGAAAACGGGTCGGCACATGGAATATGCTGGCAATATAACAAAGTAGAGCAGAAACAGAATAATGCTATCACTACATGCATATATGGCTGGTGGAAAGCTGTATGGTTATAGTTTTTGCGAAAAGCCAATTTTTCCCTACAACAAAGGAATAGATTTTAATTTAACTATCATGGTGGTTGAAACATCATTGATAAGGTACCCCCAACTCAATCCCAATTAAAGTGATTAACAACCCAATAGTATTAATTAAACATGGTGAGATACATGTGATAACCCAAGTACTAGATACTCAAGAATTGTCCATAACCGGGGACACGGCTAACCATGATTAGATTGTACACTCTGCAGAGGTTTGCGCACTTTTCCCCACAAGACTCGATCGCCTCCGTTGGATTTCTCGCACTACATGGTGTTTGAGAAACGGATGACCGAGACACAGTCTTTCAGAAACGTTAACTCTCTACTCCGGGTAGACCATACCAAACCTACCAAAACCCACTACCTGCTGATCTACCTCTTCAAGAGCTTCACGTAACTTACTCAACTATGCTAGAGCCCATAATAGCTTGTGGCTGCACACGGAAGTTTCTAGCATGAATCATCTCAGTTCCCTTTGAGCCTGGGTGGCGGTCCATAGGAAGATCACACGGGTACCCCAGGATTTCCAAAAAAATACAGACAACACTGGGTTCCCCAGGTGCCCCAATCCACCCAGTTGTTTGATTAAGTTGCCACCTTAAGTTGAACCATTAATTAACAATCTCACATCTGTCATGAATTTCACTCAAACCCAAACCACGTCTACGAGCATAGCATAGCAATATAAGCAATACGTAGAAGTAACTCCCAAGGGTTTGAATATAACAGGGCAATAGGTTCTACCTCAGCAACTACTTCCCAACCCACAAGTTAATGACATCCTAATCATGCAATGTTTGAGGATTGGAACTAATGCATAAAAAATGGGTAATAATGGGATATGATCAAGGTGTTACTTGCCTTGTTGACGATCCGCGAATCCTAGATACTCGTAGTAACACGCTTCGCACTCCGGGAATTCTATCGCAAGCAAACAATAACATACATAAGTAACAAGCAACGATGCACAAGCAAAACTCAAATAAGAGAGGTTGACCAGAAAGTTCAACTTAAGAACTCCGGTACGCAAAAAGAATCAAATCAAACGAAGCAACGAAAGTCAAACGGCGAAAGAAAACCACTTCGTTTACTAATCTGAACTTAGGTCAAATTTTACAATAGCAAAAACTTGTTTGAGTTGATTAACCGGAAAGAGGGTTTCGAGATGAAACTCTAGGCGCTTGAATCGCCTGATTCCGATAAATGAGCGAAAAGATAAACAGAAATTAAGATCGGATCAGAAATCACGATCAGAAAAATCACGGAATAAATCCGAGAAAAAGAAAAACGACGAACGAGCATTCGTTATCTGGATCTAAATGAAGAACGCGTTCGTTAAAACGAACGAACGAGCGAACGCTCACTAAATAAATACACCAGAGAAAACCGATCAATTAAAAAAACGAAAACTAGGGTTTTGAGAAAAAAATAAAACCAAATGGTTTTTTAAGAAAAACCGATGGTTGGATCCGGCGGCTACCTCCGGCGAGGGCTTGGGCGGCGGGGTGCGGCGGCTCGCGGGCGGCGGGGTGCGGCAGCGGCGCGGGCGGCGGGTGGGCGGCGCGCTGCAGCGGCGGCGGCCGGAGGCGTGGCTCGGGGCGGGGCGCGGGAGGCGGCGATGGTGGCGGTGGGGGGGGGCTCGGGCGGCGCGTATATAAAGGGGGGCGGGGTGGGGCAGCTTGGAGGAGGGGGCAAGGCGGCGGCGATGGAGTCTGGCTCGGACTCATCGTCCGAGTCGGCGGCGGCGGCGCGCGCAGGAGGAGGCGGCGGCGGCTGGGCCCTAGGCCCATTCGGACGCGGGATTTTTTTATAATACCACCGACAGAAGAAAAATCCTAGAAAAATAAATAAAAATCTAAAAATGCCAAAACAAATTTTCACCGTCTAAATAAAATATTTAGAATGAGTTGAACATTTTCTTGGCCCTAAAATGCAATTTTGAGAACGTGCAATTTTGCTAATGCAAATAAAATCCGAATAAAACCAAACAAAGTCTAATAAATGATTTTAATATTTTTCCTCCAATATTTCAATTATTTTGGAGAAGTCATATTATCTCCACTCATTTGATTTAATATGAAATATTTTTTGGAGAGAAAAAATTATTAAAATCAAAATCCTCGTTTCATTATTTGATAAAAATCAAATATGAAAACCGGAAAATCCCCAACTCTCTCGTGGGTCCTTGAGTTGATTAGGATTTCGAGGATTGCGGAACGGAAATGCAATAAATCATGATATGCATGGATGATCTATGTATAACATTCCAAATTGAAAATTTGGGATGTTACAAACCTACCCCCCCCTTAAGATGAATCTCGCCCTCGAGATTCGGGTTGGCTAGAAAATAGGTATGGGTGGTCCTTGTGGAGATCATCCTCTCGTTCCCAGGTGGCTTCATCCTCGGTATGGTGGCTCCACTGAACTTCGCAAAACTTGATAACCTTACTGCCGGTGACTCTGCTGGCAAAGTCAAGAATCTTAACTGGCTTCTCCTCGTAAGTCAAATCACTGTCCAACTGAATCGCCTCCAAGGGTACTGTATCTCTTAATGGTATATCAGCCATCTCAGCATGACACTTCTTCAGCTGTGAAACGTGGAACACATCGTGGACTCCTGACAATCCCTCAGGTAACTCCAACTTGTAGGCAACTTCTCCCATCCGTTCCAAAATGCGATACGGTCCTACAAATCTCGGGGCTAACTTTCCTTTAACTCCAAAACGTTTCACTCCTCGCAAGGGCGATACTCGCAGATATGCTCTATCTCCAATTTCGTAGGTTACCTCCTTGCGTTTTGAGTCTGCATAACTCTTCTGCCTGGACTGAGCAATCTTCAGTCGGTCTCGGATCAGTTTTACCTTCTCCTCAGATTCTTTAATCAAGTCTGGTCCAAACAACTGTCGGTCTCCTACCTCATCCCACATCAACGGTGTTCTGCACCTGCGTCCATACAGGGCTTCAAACGGTGCCATCTTCAAACTGGCTTGGTAGCTATTGTTGTATGAGAACTCTGCATACGGCAAATTGTCATCCCAACTAGATCCATAATCTAGCGCACAGGCTCTCAACATGTCCTCCAAAATTTGATTGACTCTCTCAGTCTGTCCATCTGTCTGCGGGTGAAACGCTGTACTGAACTCCAATCTCGTTCCCAAAGTCTGGTGTAACTGATGCCAAAACTTTGAAGTAAACTGTGTTCCTCGATCCGATACGATGGTCCTCGGAACTCCATGCAGACATACGATCCTGGACATATAGATCTTGGCCAACTTTGCACTTGTATAGGTGGTTTTCACTGGGATGAAGTGAGCTACTTTGGTCAAACGATCAACTACTACCCATATGGAATCATATCCTGCTTTAGTCCTGGGTAATCCGGTGATAAAGTCCATGCCAAGTTTATCCCACTTCCATTCGGGTATCGGCATAGGCTGTAACAGTCCTGCTGGCTTCTGATGTTCTGCCTTAACTCTCTGACATACATCACATATGGCTACATACTCGGCAATATCCTTCTTCATACTAGTCCACCAGAAACATTCCTTCAAATCCAAATACATCTTGGTGTTTCCGGGGTGTATCGAGTATGGTGAGTCATGCGCCTCTTGAAGTATTAACTTTCTGATCTCCTGATTATTGGGCACGTAAATTCGGTCCTCAAACCATAGGGTATCGTGCTCATCCTCACGAAAACCTTTGGCCTTTCCTTTGCCCATCTTCTCCTTTATCTCGGCAATCTCTTTATCATCTTTCTGAGCTTCCCGAATCTTGTCCAGCAATGTCGACTGAACCTCCATTGTGGCAATGAACCTTCTAGGTACAATCTCTAATCAAAGTTCCATGATGTCCTTTGCTAATTCCTTCGGCAGTCCTTTACTTTCAAGGATATTAGCATAACTCTTCCGACTCAATGCGTCTGCTACGACATTGGCCTTTCCTGGATGATAGTGTAGCTTCATGTCATAATCCTTTATAAGCTCCAACCATCTCCTCTGCCTAAGGTTCAGCTCCTTCTGGGTGAAGATGTACTTCAAACTCTTGTGATCCATGTACACATCACAACGGTTTCCAATAAGGTAATGTCTCCAAGTCTTCAACGCATGCACTACGGATGCTAGCTCCAAATCATGCGTAGCATAATTCAACTCATGAGGTTTTAGTTGTCGTGAGGCATACGAAACAACTCTTCCGTCCTGCATAAGCACACATCCAAGTCCTAAGCGAGAGGCGTCGCAATACACTTGGAACTCCTTATGTATATCTGGCAGTACTAGCACTGGGGCTGTAGTCAAACGTTTCTTCAACTCCTGGAAACTTGCTTCACAATCTTCTGTCCATTTAAACTTGGTATCCTTCTTCAATAGTTCAGTCATTGGTTTTGCAATCTTGGAAAAATTCTCAATGAATCTCCGGTAGTATCCCGCGAGTCCAAGAAAACTGCGGATCTCGCTAACTGAGGTGGGTGCCAACCATTCAGTGACTGACTGAACCTTGCTGGGGTCTACTGCTATACCTTCTCCTGATATAACATGTCCAAGGAATCCGACTTCCTTCAGCCAAAACTCGCATTTGCTAAACTTAGCATACAACTGGTGTTCCCTGAGCTTCTCGAGAACTAAACGCAAATGCTCTTTGTGCTCCTCCTCGTTCTTCGAGTATACCATGATATCATCAATAAACACCACAACAAACTTGTCCAAATACTCCATGAACACCTTGTTCATCATGCTCATGAAATAGGCAGGGGCGTTAGTCAGTCCAAACGACATGACCGTGTACTCGTATAATCCATATCGCATTGTGAACGCCGTCTTTGGTATGTCCTTCTCTCGTATCTTCAACTGATGATACCCTGATCGTAAATCGATCTTTGAGAACACTTTAGCTCCTTGCAACTGATCAAACAGATCGTTGATCATCGGCAGTGGGTACTTGTTCTTTATCGTCACTTCATTCAAGGCTCGATAATCAACAACCATCCTTAGGGATTTATCCTTCTTCTCAACCAAAAGTACTGGGGCTCCCCAAGGTGATGAACTTCTTCGGATGTATCCTTTCTCCAATAACTCCTTGATCTGTTTCTTAATTTCCTCCAGATCATTTGCGGGCATCCAATAGGGTCTCTTGGATATTGGTCCTGTACCTGGTAACAGCTCTATCAAAAACTCAATATCTCTGTCCGGTGGCATGCCTGGTAACTCCTCTGGGAAAACATCCGGGTAATCCTTTACTACCGGCACTTCCTCCTGAACAACTCCCGTAAGGGCATTCACTTGGCTCCTTTTAGGCACATGCCTAGACACATACTTAATCCTTTTTCCCTCCGGGGTGGTGAGATAAATCGACTTACTCGCACAGTCAATGCTTCCTCCATACTTTGACATCCAGTCCATACCCAATATCACATCCAATCCTTGCGACTCCAAGATAATTAGGTCGGACGGAAACACATGTGTGCCAATGGTTAAGGGTATCTGGTCACACCATCGGCTAGCCATATATTCTGCTCCGGGTGAACTCACTAAAAGAGGGGTCCTAAGGGTTTGGGTTGGTAGTTTAAACTTATCCACGAATCCCCTTGATATGTATGAATGCGATGCACCAGTATCGAAAAGAACAAGAGCGGTAAATGACTTAACCAAAACTTACCTATTACCGCGTCCGGCTGCTCTTCAACCTCCTCCACGTTAACGTGGTTCACTTGTCCTTTGTTGAATGGATTGGGCTTCTTCCCAGCGCTTCCATTTCTGTTTCCATTCCTTCCTTCGGGGCAATCATTGGCATAGTGCCCTGTCTTCCCGCACTTAAAACAGGTAACCTGACTTAAGTCTCTTTTGGCGGGAGTGGACGGGTTGGAGCGGTTCTGATTGTTGTTAGCTCCGTTCCCATTCCCATTCTTAGCACCACTGTGGTTATGTGATCCTCCTCCAGTGTGGTTGTGACCTCCATGGTTATGAACAAGTCCTCCCGAGTTCGGGGTTAGGCGAGGCTTCTGCTGAGCTCCTGAGTTATACTTCCCTTGTCCATACTTTCTCTTGCGGCTCTCAATCTGCTGCTGTTTCCCTTCAATCATAAGAGCCTTATCTACCAACTCCTGGTAGTTGTTGAAGGTTGCTACCATCAACTGCATGCTCATCTCATCATTCAGCCCTTCCATAAACTTCTCCTGCTTCGCGGCATCTGTGGCCACATCATCAGGGGCATAGCGTGATAACTTGCTAAACTCATCCACGTACTGAGCCACAGTACGGTTCCCCTGGCGTAGGTTGCGAAACTCCCGCTTCTTCATCTGCATAGCTCCAGTTGAGACATGGGCGGTGCGGAAAGCTTGCTGAAACTGGTCCCAAGTGACATTGGCTACAGGAAAAGTGGCTGTGTAATTCTCCCACCATGAGGCTGCTGGTCCATCCAATTGATGTGCGGCAAAGAGCGCCCTCTCAGCATCTGTGCAACCTGCGGTGGTCAACTCCCTTCCAATACGGCATAGCCAATCATCAGCAACTATAGGCTCGGTGCTACTGGAAAACACTGGCGGCTGTAACCTTAGAAAATGGGCTAGGTTGTCCACTGGCGGTGGGTTGTTGTTGCCCTGGTTCTGAACTAGCAATTGCATCAAGGCATTCTGCTGCTGGATCAACTGGGTGAGCTCCGGCGAGAAGGCAAAACTGGTGTCACATCTCAGAGGCATCTGATGGGTATAGATGGAAGAGATTAGAATAGAAAAGGGGTCTAATGAGAAAGCACTACCCATATGCACATGAGACAAACATAATCATTTCACTCAATCAATCAAGCAAGGGCATACAAACGGTCTAGAACTATCGCAAAAGTGCTCACTACTACTATATACATGGGGGAAATACTACTAATAGTTGGTGGTCATCTAGAAATTTTGATCGGTGGAAGACTCCATGATGTCTGCTCCAGCTTCGTCTTCAAAGTCATCATCACTAGGGTCAGAGTCGGTGTCGTCGATGATGATGTAGTTGTCCGGGCAAGTGGAATCGTCGTCTTATACTCCCGGTGTTGGTCCTCCCGTGAATACTCCGATCTTCTTGACTAGGTCGTCATTCTTCTCCAGTAGGGTCTTGATTTCCTCCTCATATCCATCGAGGGTAAACTTGAGTTCTTCCTACAGCTCGATGATCCTAATCTTCGCCTTCTTCAAGTCCATCATGTCCGCACACATCTGGTTCTCCTGACGTCAAATGTGCTGGTTTAACTCCTGGATGAAAGCTGCAATGGATCTATCCTTCTTAGTGCTGATTACTTCCCATTGCTCGTCTCGGCACCCACATATTTGGTAGATAGTGTCCTGGAGATCCCTGTGATACACTTCTCCAATGCGTCCCATGGTGATGTGAGCTGCCATACTCTTTCCTAAACTCCAGGTTGGTGCGTCGAAGGAAAATTCTATGGGTTTAGAGGTTGGCGAGAACGTCCTTCCTGGAACTTGTACTTGAATCATCCAGCGCTCTTCTTCTGGTAAAGTGGCGTTGTACGTCCCGGTGAAGCTTGGTATTCCAATGTTCAAGTACCTAGTGACTTCCTTCAGGTGACGTCCAAAAGGTGTATCTTCATCCGGTTGTGCAAACTTGTTCTTTATCTCCGCCATCCTAAAGAGTAGAAAATGGAGAGGAGTCAGAAATGAGTAGAGAAGTGTGACCTAGGGTTTATCTTAGTGGTCGTGTCCTACACTCAGCGTGTGCTCTGATACCATCTTGTAGCGACCCGACCTCAGATGGTCAAGTCTCTGTGCTTCAGTGTCATCCCTGGATCGGTAATGCTGACACACACAGTACTCAAGGATTTATAACAGAGTAGCAATCACACACTTATTACATCGAAAAGTCTAAGAGAGAACTTATTACAGTAATATGGCTTAAGGCCATCTAATGCGATAACAGCGGAAGGCTTGGAAGATAAAGTGAGTCCATCAACTCCAACGGCATAGCTGAGCTGCACGGCAACGACCTAACGAACCTTACTCCTCGTCTGAAAAGTCTGCAACATAATACGTTGCAGCCCAAAAACAGGTCAGCACATGGAATATGCTGGCAATATAACACAGTAGAGCAGAAACAGAATAATGCTATCACTACATGCATATATGGCTGGTGGAAAGCTGTATGGTTATAGTTTTTGCGAAAAGCCAATTTTTTCCTACAACAAAGGAATAGATTTTAATTTAACTATCATGGTGGTTGAAACATCATTGAGAAGGTACCCCCAACTCAATCCCAATTAAAGTGATTAACAACCCAACAATATTAATTAAACATGGTGAGATACATGTGATAACCCAAGTACTAGATACTCAAGAATTGTCCATAACCGGGGACACGGCTAACCATGATTAGATTGTACACTCTGCAGAGGTTTGCGCACTTTTCCCCACAAGACTCGATCGCCTCCGTTGGATTTCTCGCACTACATGGTGTTTGAGAAACGGATGACCGAGACACAGTCTTTCAGAAACGTTAACTCTCTACTCCGGGTAGACCATACCAAACCTACCAAACCCACTACCTGCTGATCTACCTCTTCAAGAGCTTCACGTAACTTACTCAACTATGCTAGAGCCCATAATAGCTTGTGGCTGCACACGGAAGTTTCTAGCATGAATCATCTCAGTTCCCTTTGAGCCTGGGTGGCGGTCCATAGGAAGATCACACGGGTACCCCGGGATTTCCAAAAAATACAGACAACACTGGGTTCCCCAGGTGCCTCAATCCACCCAATTGTTTGATTAAGTTGCCACCTTAAGTTGAACCATTAATTAACAATCTCACATCTGTCACGAATTTCACTCAAACCCAAACCACGTCTATGAGCATAGCATAGCATAGCAATATAAGCAATACGTAGAAGTAACTCCCAAGGGTTTGAATATAACAGGGCAATAGGTTGTACCTCAGCAACTACTTCCCAACCCATAAGTTAATGATATCCTAATCATGCAATGTTTGAGGATTGGAACTAATGCATAAAAACTGGGTAACAATGGGATATGATCAAAGTGTTACTTGCCTTGCTGACGATCCGCGAATCCTAGAGACTCGTAGTAACACGCTTTGCACTCCGGGAATTCTATCGCAAGCAAACAATAACATACATAAGTAACAAGCAACGATGAACAAGCAAAACTCAAATAAGAGAGGTTGACCAGAAAGTTTAACTTAAGAACTCCGGTACGCAAAAAGAATCAAATCAAATGAAGCAACGAAAGTCAAACGGCGAAAGAAAACCACTTCGTTTACTAATCTGAACTTAGGTCAAATTTTACAGTAGCAAAAACTTGTTTGAGTTGATTAACCGGAAAGAGGGTTTCGAGACGAAACTCCAGGCGCTTGAATCGCCTGATTCCGATAAACAAGCGAAAAGATAAACAGAAATTAAGATCGGATCAGAAATCGCGATCAGAAAAATCGCGGAATAAATCCGAGAAAAAGAAAAACGACGAACGAGCGTTAGTTATCTGGATCTAAACGAAGAACGCGTTCGTTAAAACGAACGAACGAGCGAACGCTCGCTAAATAAATACACCGGAGAAAACCGATCTATTAAAAAAACGAAAACTAGAGTTTTGAGAAAAAAAATAAAACCAAACGGTTTTTTAAGAAAAACCGGCGGTTGGATCCGGCGGCTACCTTCGGCGAGGGGCTCCGGCGAGGGCTTGGGCGGCGGGGTGCGGCGGCTCGCGGGGCGGCGGGGTGCGGCGGCAGCGTTGGCGGCGGGCGGCGGCGGCGCGCTACAGCGGCGGCGGCGGGAGGCGCGGCGCGGCTCGGGGCGGGGTGCGGGAGGCGGCGATGGTGGCGGTGAGGGGGCTCGGGCGGCGCGTATATAAAGGGGGCGGGGTGGGGCGGCTTGGAGGAGGGGGCAAGGTGGCGGCGACGGAGTCCGGCTCGGACTCATCGTCCGAGTCGGCGGCGGCGGCGGCTGGGCCGGCCTGGCTCGGCTGGGCCCTAGGCCCAGTCGGGCGCAGGATTTTTTTTATAATACCGCCGACAGAAGAAAAATCCTAGAAAAATAAACAAAAATCTAAAAATGCCAAAACAAATTTTCATCGTCTAAATAAAATATTTAGGACGAGTTGAACATTTTCTTGGCCCTAAAATGCAATTTTGAAAACATGCAATTTTTCTAATGCAAATAAAATCCGAATAAAACCAAATAAATTCCAATAAATGATTTTAATATTTTTCCTCCAATATTTCAATTATTTTGGAGAAGTCATATTATCTCCACTCATTTGATTTAATATGAAATATTTTTCGGAGAGAAAAAATTATTAAAATCAAAATCCTCATTTCATTATTTGATAAAAATCAAATATGAAAACCGGAAAATCCCCAACTCTCTCCGTGGGTCCTTGAGTCGCTTAGGATTTCGAGGATTGCAGAACGGAAATGCAATAAATTATGATATGCATGGATGATCTATGTATAACATTCCAAATAGAAAATTTGCGATGTTACACTGTATGAGTATATTGTCATCAACATCAAAACAACATTAAGGGCATGATTGCACTTTCAATCTCCCCCTTTTCGGTAGTTGATGACAATATACACATAGTACAAACGAAATATGGTTGCTCTATGCTTTAAGACAAATTTCTTTAAGAGCTCCCCCTCTCAAACATAATTATTGCAAACATTATGTGGAGAGCTCCCCCACAGAGAGACAACCATCTAGAATATATGAGAAAAATATCACAAAAACTCAATTAAAACCATCATCATATAAGCACATCACCATAATATAATAATATCTCATTATTCATAGGACATAGTGGTTCAACATTACAACATAGGACATGGATATAAAGTCATACACCCACTCAAAGCATAATGGTTCAACATAAGAACATAGATAGCTAGTACTAGTTCTCCCCCTTGGCAACAACTACCCAAAAGGGACATAGAGAACCCACAGACAGTCACAGGTCATCGTCATCATTAGGAGCTCCACGACCACCAGCATCGTCAAGGAAATGAGCCCACTCAGGCCCCGAAGGAAAACCAAAGTCAAAAGGAGGAGCCACCGGAAGACACTCATCGTCACTCACATCAGTAGCCCCAGAGTCACGGAGAAGAGGCTTCAAGGCATTCTTGGAAGTGATCAAGCGAGTGACAACATCATGATTGTGTGTGCAATTGAAGGAGAACGCCTTCATCATGGCAGAGTGAGCCTTGCCGATAAAACAAGCAAAACGCCCAAAGGACGCTGAGCTGGCAGTAGTAGGATGAGACCTAGCAGTAGACCGACGAGCAGGGGCAGACTCGGAGGTACCCTTTGGAGCAAAATCGTTGGTCATGTGAGGACGAATAATCCACATCTCATGCACATGGGTGCAGACAAGAGAGAAGGGAGCCACACTCCCAATAAGAGCCTGAATGAATGGAGCATGAGGAAAGGCACGCTTATACTGAAAGCTAGCAAGACGGATTTCATGCCATAGGAAATGAGGAACGTTGATCTTGCCTTTGGGAGAGTCATGGAGGCGAGACATAAGATCGATGCAATAACTATTGCAAGATCCCTTGTCACCCATCTTAGGATAGATGGTATGGATGATACATTGGTAGATGATGTAGTAAGGAGATCTCCAAATAGAAACTTGATTCAGATCCTTCATCTTTTCTTCCTCAGTAAGGTCATCAAGCTCCTTAAGAAGATAGCGACAAGCCTAAACTGCTTTGGGTTTGTGATTTGGGTCATCTTTATGGATCTTGAATCCACTGTCCAGAAACCCAAGAGCAGCGACAAATTGAGCATAAGTGGCAGTGAGCTTGGTGTCAGATGTCATCCAAGTGACGGTCTTGTTAGGAGCAAATAAGCAAGTGGCATAAAACTGATGGATAGTAGCCTGGTTAAAGCCATGCTAAAATGCAAACAGAGCAGCAAGACCGGATGACTCAATGAGCTCAATGGCTCCTGGGTACTTCACGGGATGTTTCCGAATTGTGCTAAGTCAATGAAGTGGTGTAGAGAGAGATCCTATGGGAGGACAACAGAGGTGTAGTGCTACCTCTTGAGCCCTGTGTTGGTTTTCCCCGAAGAGGAAGGGATGATGCATCAAAGTAGCATAAGTATTTCCCTCAGTTTTTTAGAACCAATGTATTAATCCAGTAGGAGGCTACGCGCGAGTCCCTCGTACCTGCACAAAACAAATATATCCTCGCAACCAACGCAAATAGGGGTTGTCAATCCCTATAAGGCCACTTACGAGAGTGAGATCTGATAGATATGATAAAGATAATATTTTTGGTATTTTTGTGAAAAGATGCATAGTAAATAGCAAAGAAAATAACTAATAGTAGGAGATTAATATGATGAAGATAGACCCGGGGGCCATAGGTTTCACTAGTTGCTTCTCTCGAGAGCATAAGTATTCTACGGTGGGTGAACAAATTACTATTGAGCAATTGACAGAACTGAGCATAGTGATGAGAATATCTAGGTATGATCATGTATATAGGCATCATGTCCAAGACAAGTAGACCGACTCCTGCCTGCATCTACTACTATTACTCCACTCATCGACCGCTATCCAGCATGCATCTAGAGTATTAAGTTAAAAACAGAGTAACGCCTTAAGCAAGATGACATGATGTAGAGGGATAGACTCATGCAATATGATGAAAACCCCATCTTGTTATCCTCGATGGCAACAATACAACACGTGCCTTGCTACCCCTACTGTCACTGGGAAAGGACACCGCAAGATTGAACCCAAAGCTAAGCACTTCTCCCATTGCAAGAAAGATCAATCTAGTAGGCCAAACCAAATTGATAATTCAAAGAGACTTGCAAAGATAACCAATCATACATAAAAGAATTCAGAGAAGATTCAAATATTATTCTTAGATAGACTTGATCATAAACCCACAATTCATCGGTCTCAACAAACACACCGCAAAAAGAAGATTATATCAAATAGATCTCCACAAGAGAGGGGGAGAACATTGTATTGAGATCCAAAAAGAGAGAAGAAGCCATATAGCTAGTAACTATGGACCCGTAGGTCTGAGGTAAACTACTCACACTTCATCAGAGGGGCTATGGTGTTGATGTAGAAGCCCTCGGTGATTGATGCCCCCTCCAGCGGAGCTCCGAACAGGCCCCAAGATGGGATCTCGTGGATACAGAAAGTTACGGCGGTGGAATTAGGGTTTTGCCTCCGTCTCTGATCGTTTGGGGGTACGTAGGTGAAGGAAATATGCCCTAGAGGCAATAATAAAGTTATTATTATTTCCTTATATCATGATAAATGTTTATTATTCATGCTAGAATTGTATTAACCAGAAACATAATACATGTGTGAATACATAGGCAAACATAGTGGCACTAGTATGCCTCTACTTGACTAGCTCATTGATCGAAGATGGTTAAGTTTCCTAACCATAGACATGAGTTGTCATTTGATTAACGGGATCACATCATTAGGAGAATGATGTGATTGACTTGACTCATTTCGTTAGCTTAGCACTTGATCGTGTAGTTTGTTGCTATTGCTTTCTTCATGACTTATACATGTTCCTATGACTATGAGATTATGCAACTCCCGTTTACCCGAGGAACACTTTGTGTGCTACCAAACGTCACAATGTAACTGGGTGATTATAAAGGTGCTCTATAGGTGTCTCCGAAGGTACTTGTTGGGTTGGCGTATTTCGAGATTAGGATTTGTCACTCTGATTGTCAGAGAGGTATCTCTGGGCCCTCTCGGTAATGCACATCACATAAGCCTTCCAAGCATTGCAACTAATAAGTTAGTTGCGGGATGATGTATTACGGAACGAGTAAAGAGACTTGCCGGTAACGAGATTGAACTAGGTATTGAGATACCGACGATCAAATCTCGGGCAAGTAACATACCGATGACAAAGGGAACAACGTATGTTGTTATGCGGTCTAACCGATAAAAGATCTTCGTAGAATATGTAGGAGCCAATATGAGCATCCAGGTTCCGCTATTGGTTATTGACCGGAGACGTGTCTCGGTCATGTCTACATTGTTCTCGAACCCGTAGGGTCCGCACGCTTAACGTTACGATGATAGTTTCATTATGAGTTTATATATTTTGATGTACCGAAGGTTGTTCGGAGTCCCGGATATGACAACGGACATGACGAGGAGTCTCGAAATGGTCGAGACATAAAGATCGATATATTGGACGGCTATATTCGGACACCGGAAGTGTTTCGGGTGATTTCGGAGAAAATCGGAGTGCCGGAAGGGTTACCGGAACCCCCCGGGGAAGTATTGGGCCTTAGTGGGCCTGAGGGGAGAGAGAGGGCAGCAGCCCAGGAGGTGGCGCGCCCCCTCCCATGGGGAGTCCGAATTGGACTTGGGGAGGGGGGCGCGGCCCCTCTTTCCCTCTTCCTCTCCCTCTCTTTCCTTTCCCCTTCCCTCTTCCTAGTTGGACTAGGAAAGGGGAGTCCTACTCCTACTAGGAGGAGAACTCCCCCCTCCTTGGCGCGCCCCAAGGGCCGGCCGGCCTCTCCCCCTTGCTCCTTTATATACGGGGTAGGGGGGCACCTCTAGACACACAAGTTGATCTTCGTGATCGTTCTCTTAGCCGTGTGCGGTGCCCCCTCCACCATAATCCTCGATAATATTGTAGTGGTGCTTAGGCGAAGCCCTGCGACGGTAGAACATCAAGATCATCACCACGTTGTCGTGCTGACGGAACTCTTCCCCAACACTTTGCTGGATTGGAGTCCGGGGATCGTCATCGAGCTGAACGTGTGCTAGAACTCAGAGGTGCCATAGTTTTGGTGCTTGATCGGTCGGGCCGTGAAGACGTACGACTACATCAACCGCGTTGTGCTAACGCTTCCGCTTCCGGTCTACGAGGGTACGTTGACAAACACTCTCCCCTCTCGTTGCTATGCATCACCATGATCTTGCGTGTGCGTAGGATTTTTTTTGAAATTACTACGTTCCCCAAACAGTGGCATCCGAGCCTAGGTTTTATGCGTTGATGTTGTGCATGAGTAGAACACAAGTGAGTTGTGGGCGATATAAGTCATACTGCTTACCAGCATGTCATACTTTGGTTCGGCGGTATTATTGGATGAAGCGGCCCAGACCGACATTATGAGTACGCTTACGCGAGACTGGTTCTACCGATGTGCTTTGCACACAGGTCGCTGGCGGGTGTCAGTTTGTCCAACTTTAGTTAAACCAAGTGTGGCTACGCCCGGTCCTTGCGAAGGTTAAAACAGCACCAACTTGACAAACTATCATTGTGGTTTTGATGCATAGGTAAGAACGGTTCTTGCTAAGCCCGTAGCAGCCACGTAAAACTTGCAACAACAAAGTAGAGGACGTCTAACTTGTTTTTGCAGGGCATGTTGTGATGTGATATGGTGAAGACATGATGCTTAATTTTATTGTATGAGATGATCATGTTTTGTAACCGAGTTATCGGCAACTGGCAGGAGCCATATGGTTGTCGCTTTATTGTATGCAATGCAATTGCGCTGTAATGCTTTACTTTATCACTAAGCGGTAGCGATAGTCGTGGAAGCATAAGATTGGCGAGACGACAACGATGCTACGATGGTGATCAAGGTGTTGCGCCGGTGACGATGGTTATCATGACGGTGCTTCGAAGATGGAGATCACAAGCACAAGATGATGATGGCCATATCATATCACTTATATTGACTGCATGTGATGTTTATCTTTTATGCATCTTATCTTGCTTTGATTGACGGTAGCATTATAAGATGATCCCTCACTAAATTATCAAAGTATAAGTGTTCTCCCTGAGTATGCACCATTGCGAAAGTTCTCCGTGCTGAGACACCACGTGATGATCGGGTGTGATAGGCTCTACGTTCAAATACAATAGGTGCAAAACAGTTGCACACGCAGAATACTCAGGTTTAACTTGACGAGCCTAGCATATAACAGATATGGCCTCAGAACACGGAGACCGAAAGGTCGAGCGTGAATCATATAGTAGATATGATCAATGTATTGATGTTCACCATTGATACTACTCCATCTCATGTGATGATCGGACATGGTTTAGTTGATTTGGATCACGTGATCACTTAGAGGATTAGAGGGATATCTTTCTAAGTGGGAGTTCTTAAGTAATATGATTAATTGAACTTAAATTTATCATGAACTTAGTACCTGATAGTATCTTGCTTGTCTATGTTTGATTGTAGATAGATGGCTCGTGCTGTTGTTCCGTTGAATTTTAATGCGTTCCTTGAGAAAGCAAAGTTGAAAGATGATGGTAGCAATTACATGGACTGGGTCCGTAACTTGAGGATTATCCTCATTGCTGCACAGAAGAATTACGTCTTGGAAGCACCGCTAAGTGCCAAGCCTGCTGCAGGAGCAACACCAGATCTTATGAACGTCTGGCAGAGCAAAGCTGATGACTACTCGATAGTTCAGTGTGCCATGCTTTACGGCTTAGAACTGGGTCTTCAACAACGTTTTGAACGTCATGGAGCATATGAGATGTTCCAAGAGTTGAAGTTAATATTTCAAGCAAATGCCCGGATTGAGAGATATGAAGTCTCCAATAAGTTCTATAGCTGCAAGATGGAGGAGAATAGTTCTGTCAGTGAACATATACTGAAAATGTCTGGGTATCATAATCACTTGACTCAACTGGGGGTTAATCTTCCTGTTGATAGTGTCATTGACAGAGTTCTTCAATCACTGCCACCAAGCTACAAGAGCTTCGTGATGAACTATAACATGCAAGGGATGGATAAGACAATTCCCGAGCTCTTTGCAATGCTAAAGGCTGCGGAGGTAGAAATCAAGAAGGAGCATCAAGTGTTGATGGTCAACAAGACCGCCAGTTTCAAGAAAAAGGGCAAAGGGAAGAAGAAGGGGAACTTCAAGAAGAACAGTAAGCAAGTTACTGCTCAGGAGAAGACACCCAAATCTGGACCTAAGCCTGAGACTGAGTGCTTCTACTGCAAGCAGACTGGACACTGGAAGCGGAACTGCCCCAAGTATTTGGCGGATAAGAAGGATGGCAAGGTGAACAAACGTATATGTGATATACATGTTATTGATGTGTACCTTACTAGAGCGTGGGAAATGGTTCCAAAGTCGATGTGATCGCGGTCGGCACGCTACCTCTACATCTACCTTCGGGATTAATTTTAGACCTAAATAATTGTTATTTGGTGCCAGCATTGAGCATGAACATTATATCTGGATCTTGTTTGATGCGAGACGGTTATTCATTTAAATAAGAGAATAATGGTTGTTCTATTTATATGAGTAATATCTTTTATGGTCATGCACCCTTGAAGAGTGATCTATTTTTGATGAATCTCAATAGTAGTGATACACATATTCATAATGTTGAAATCAAAAGATGCAGAGTTGATAATGATAGTGCAACTTATTTGTGGCACTGCCGTTTAGGTCATATCGGTGTAAAGCGCATGAAGAAACTCCATACTGATGGACTTTTGGAACCACTTGATTATGAATCACTTGGTACTTGCGAACCATGCCTCATGGGTAAGATGACTAAAACGCCGTTCTCCGGTACTATGGAGAGAGCAACGGATTTGTTGGAAATCATACATGCAGATGTATGTGGTCCAATGAATGTTGAGGCTCGTGGCGGATATCGTTATTTTCTCACCTTCACAGATGATTTAAGCAGATATGGGTATATCTACTTAATGAAACATAAATCTGAAACATTTGAAAAGTTTAAAGAATTTCAGAGTGAAGTTGAAAATCATCGTAACAAGAAAATAAAGTTTCTACGATCTGATCATGGAGGAGAATATTTGAGTTACGAGTTTGGTCTACATTTGAAACAATACGGAATAGTTTCGCAACTCACGCCACCCGAAACACCACAGCGTAATGGTGTGCCGAACGTCGTAATCGTACTTTATTAGATATGGTGCGATCTATGATGTCTCTTACTGATTTACCGTTATCGTTTTGGGGTTATGCTTTAGAGACGGCTGCATTCACGTTAAATAGGACACCATCGAAATCCGTTGAGACGGCGCCTTATGAACTGTGGTTTGGGAAGAAACCAAAGTTGTCGTTTCTGAAAGTTTGGGGCTGCGATGCTTATGTGAAAAAGTTTCAACCTGATAAGCTCGAACCCAAATCGGAGAAATGTGTCGGAGACTGTTGGGTACACCTTCTATCACAGATCCGAAGGCAAGACTTTTGTTGCTAAATTCAGAGTTTTTCTAGAGAAGGAGTTTCTCTCGAAAGAAGTGAGTGGGAGAAAAGTAGAACCTGATGAGGTAACTATACCCGCTCCCTTATTGGAAAGTAGTACATCACAGAAACCGGTTTTCTGTGACACCTACACCAATTAGTGAGGAAGCTAATGATAATGATCATGAAACTTCAGATCAAGTTACTACCAAACCTCGTAGATCAACCAGAGTAGGATCCGCACCAGAGTGGTACGATAATCCTGTTCTGGAAGTCATGCTACTAGATCATGATGAACCTACGAACTATGAAGAAGCGATGGTGAGCCCAGATTCTGCAAAATGGCTAGAAGCCATGAAATCTGAGATGGGATCCATGTATGAGAACAAAGTGTGGACTTTGGTTGACTTGCCCGTTGATCGGCAAGCAATTGAGAATAAATGGATCTTCAAGAAGAAGACTGACGCTGACGGTAATGTTACTGTCTATAAAGCTCGACTTGTTGCAAAAGGTTTTTGACAAGTTCAAGGGATTGACTACGATGAGACCTTCTCACCCGTAGCGATGCTTAAGTCTGTCCGAATCATGTTAGCAATTGTCGCATTTTATGATTATGAAATTTGGCAAATGGATGTCAAAACTGCATTCCTGAATGGACTTCTGGAAGAAGAGTTGTATATGATGCAACCAGAAGGTTTTGTCGATCCAAAGGGAGCTAACAAAGTGTGGAAGCTCCAGCGATCCATTTATGGACTGGTGCAAGCCTCTCGGAGTTGGAATAAACGCTTTGATAGTGTGATCAAAGAATTTGGTTTTGTACAGACTTTTGGAGAAGCATGTATTTACAAGAAAGTGAGTGGGAGCTCTGTAGCATTTCTGATATTATATGTGGATGACATATTATTTATTGGAAATGATATAGAATTTCTGGATAGCATAAACGGATACTTGAATAAGAGTTTTTCAATGAAAGACCTCGGTGAAGCTGCTTACATATTGGGCATTAAGATCTATAGAGATAGATCAAGACGCTTAATTGGACTTTCACAAAGCACATACCTTGACAAGGTTTTGAAGAAGTTCAAAATGGATCAACCAAAGAAAGGGTTCTTGCCTGTGTTACAAGGCGTGAAGCTGAGTAAGACTCAATGTCCGACCACCACAGAAGATAGATAGAAAATGAAAGATGTTCCCTATGCTTCAGCCATAGGCTCTATCATGTATGCAATGCTGTGTACCAGACCTGATGTGTGCCTTGCTATAAGATAGCAGGGAGGTACCGAAGTAATCCAGGAGTGGATCACTTGACAGCGGTCAAGAACATCCTGAAATACCTGAAAAGGACTAAGGATATGTTTCTCGTATATGGAGGTGACAAAGAGCTCATCGTAAATGGTTACGTTGATGCAAGTTTTGACACTGATCCAGACGATTCTAAATCGCAAACCGGATATGTATTTTTACTAAACGGTGGAGCTGTCAGTTGGTGCAGTTCAAAACAAAGCGTCGTGGCGGGATCTACATGTGAAGGAGAGTACATAGCTGCTTTGGAAGAAGCAAATGAAGGAGTTTGGATGAAGGAGTTCATATCCGATCTAGGTGTCATAACTAGTGCATCGGGTCCAATGAAAATCTTTTGTGACAATACTGGTGCAATTTCCTTGGCAAAGGAATCCAGATTTCACAAGAGAACCAAGCACATCAAGAGACGCTTCAATTCCATTCAGGATTTAGTCCAAGTGGGAGACGTAGAAATTTGCAAGATACATACGGATCTGAATGTTGCAGACCCGCTGACTAAGCCTCTTCCATGAGCAAAACATGATCAGCACCAAGGCTCCATGGGTGTTAGAATCATTACGGGGTAATCTATATTATTGACTCTAGTGCAAATGGGAGACTGAAGGAAGTATGCCCTAGAGGCAATAATAAAGTTATTATTTATTTCCTTATATCATGATAAATGTTTATTATTCATGCTAGAATTGTATTAACCGGAAACATAATACATGTGTGAATACATAGACAAACATAGTGTCACTAGTATGCCTCTACTTGACTAGCTCGTTGATCGAAGATGGTTAAGTTTCCTAACCATAGAAATGAGTTGTAATTTGATTAACGAGATCACATCATTAGGAGAATGATGTGATTGACTTGACCCATTTCGTCAGCTTAGCACTTGATCGTTTAGTTTGTCTGCTATTGCTTTCTTCATGACTTATACATGTTCCTATGACTATGAGATTATGCAACTCCCGTTTACCGGAGGAACACTTTGTGTGCTACCAAACGTCACAACATAACTGGGTGATTATAAAGGTGCTCTACAGGTGTCTCCGAAGGTACTTGTTGGGTTGGCGTATTTCGAGATTAGGATTTGTCACTCCGATTGTCGGAGAGGTATCTCTGGGCCCTCTCGGTAATGCACATCACATAAGCCTTGCAAGCATTGCAACTAATAAGTTAGTTGTGGGATGATGTATTACGGAATGAGTAAAGAGACTTGCCGGTAACGAGATTGAACTAGGTATTGAGATACCGACGATCAAATCTCGGGCAAGTAACATACCGATGACAAAGGGAACAACGTATGTTGATATGCGGTCTGACCGATAAAAGATCTTCGTAGAATATGTAGGAGCCAATATGAGCATCCAGGTTATGCTATTAGTTATTGACCGGAGACGTGTCTCGGTCATGCCTACATTGTTCTCGAACCCGTAGGGTCCGCACGCTTAACGTTACGATGACAGTTTCATTATGAGTTTATATTTTTTGATGTACCAAAGGTTGTTTGGAGTCCCGGATATGATCACAGACATGACAAGGAGTCTCGAAATGGTCGATACATAAAGATCGATATATTGGACGGCTATATTCGGACACCGGAAGTGTTTCGGGTGATTTCGGAGAAAACCGGAGTGCCAGAAGGGTTACCGGAACCCCCCGGGGAAGTATTGGGCCTTAGTGGGCCTGAGGGGAGAGAGAGGGCAGCAGCCCAGGAGGTGGCGCACCCCCTCCCATGGGGAGTCCGAATTGGACTATGGGAGGGGGGTGCGGCCCCTCTTTCCCTCTCCCTCTCCCTCTCTTTCCTTTCCCCTTCTCTCTTCCTAGTTGGACTAGGAAAGGAGAGTCCTACTCCTACTAGGAGGAGGACTCCCCCCTCCTTGGCGCGCCCCAAGGGCCGGACGCCCTCTCCCCCTTGCTCCTTTATATACAGGGGTAGGGGGGCACCTCTAGACACACAAGTTGATCTTCGTGATCGTTCTCTTAGCCGTGTGCGGTGCCCCCCTCCACCATAATCCTCGATAATATTGTAGCGGTGCTTAGGCGAAGCCCCGCGACGGTAGAACATCAAGATCATCACCACGCCATCGTGCTGACGGAACTCTTCCCCGACACTTTGCTGGATCGGAGTTTGGGGATCGTCATCGAGCTGAACGTGTGCTAGAACTCGGAGGTGTCGTAGTTTCGGTGCTTGATTGGTCGGGCCGTGAAGACGTACGACTACATCAACCGCGTTGTGCTAACACTTCCGCTTCCGGTCTACGAGGGTACGTAGACAAACACTCTCCCTTCTCGTTGCTATGCATCACCATGATCTTGCGTGTGCGTAGGAATTTTTTTGAAATTACTACGTTCCCCAAACAGTAGGTATATATAGGAGGAAGGAGTACATCGGTGGAGCAATAGGGGGCCCACAAGGGTGGAGGGCGCGCCTGGGGGGGGGGGGGGGGTAGGCGCGCCCCTACCTCGTGGCCTCCTCTTTTCTTCCTTGACGTAGGGTCCAAGTCTCCCGGGTCTTGTTCGTTGAGAAAATCACGTTCCCGAAGGTTTCATTCCGTTTGGACTCCATTTAATATTCCTTTTCTTTGAAACCCTAAAATAGGCAAAAAATAGCAATTCTGGGCTGGGCCACTGGTTAATAGGTTAGTCCCAAAAATAATATAAAAGTGGATAATAAAGCCCAATAGTGTCCAAAATAGTAGATAATATAGCATGGAGCAGTCAAAAATTATAGATACGTTGGAGACGTATCAAGCATCCCCAAGCTTAATTCCCGCTCGTCCTCGAGTAGGTAAATGATAAAAATAGAATTTTTGATGCGGAGTGCTACTTGGCATAATTTTAATGTAATTCTTATTAATTGTGGTATGAATATTCACATCCGAAAGATTCAAGACAAAAGTTCATATTGACATAAAAATAATAATACTTCAAGCATACTAACTAAGCAATTATGTCTTCTCAAAATAACATGGCCAAAGAAAGTTATCCCTACAAAATTATATAGTCTGGCTATGATCCATCTTCACCACACAAAATATTTAAATCATGCACAACCCCGATGACAAGCCAAGCAATTGTTCATACTTTTGACATTCTCAAAACTTTTTCAATTTTCACGCAATACACATCAACTAGGCATATCAACGGGCTATGGAGATGCCCATCAATAGATATCAATGTGAGTGAGTAGGGATTGCCATGCAACAGATGCACTAGAGCTATAAGTATATGAAAGCTCAAAAAGAAACTAAGTGGGTGTGCATCCAACTTGCTTGCTCATGAAGACCTAGGGCATTTTGAGGAAGCCCATCATTGGAATATACAAGCCAAGTTCTATAATGAAAAATTCCCACTAGTATATGAAAGTGATAACATGAGAGACTCTCCACTATGAAGATCATAGTGCTACTTTGAAGCACAAGTGTGGTAAAAGGATAGTAGCATTGCCCCTTCTCTCTTTTTCTCTCCTTTTTTATTTTATTTATTGGGCCTTTTTTATGGCCTCTTTTCTTTCTTTCTTTTCCTTTTTTTCATTTTTCGTCCGGAGTCTCATCCCGACTTGTGGGGGAATCATAGTCTCCATCATCCTTGCCTCACTAGGACAATGCTCTAATAATGATGATCATCACACTTTTATTTTTCTTACAACTCAACAATTACAACTCGATACTTAGAACAAAATATGACTCTATATGAATGCCTCCGGCGGTGTACCGGGATATGCAATGAATCAAGAGTGACACGTATGAAAGAATTATGAATGGTGGCTTTGCCACAAATACGATGTCAACTACATGATCATGCTAAGCAATATGACAATGATGGAGTGTGTCATAATAAACGGAATGGTGGAAAGTTGCATGGCAATATATCTCGGAATGGCTATGGAAATTCCATAATAGGTAAGTATGGTGGCTGTTTTGAGGAAGGTATATGGTGGGTATATGATACTGGCGAAAGGTGCGCGGTATTAGAGAGGCTAGCAAAGGTGGAAGGGTGAGAGTGTGTATAATCCATGGACTCAACATTAGTCATAAAGAACTCATATACTTATTGCAAAAATCTACAAGTTATCAAAGCAAAGTATTACGTGCATGCACCTAGGGGATATATTGGTAGGAAAAGACCATCGCTCGTCCCCGACCGCCACTCATAAGGAAGACAATCAATAAATAAATCATGCTCTGACTTCATCACATAACGGTTCACCATACGTGCATGCTACGGGAATCACAAGCTTCAACACAAGTATTTCTCAAATTCACAACTACTCAACTAGCACAACTTTAATATCACCATCTTCATATCTCAAAACAATTATCAAGCATCGAACTTCTCATAGTATTCAACACACTCATAAGAAAGTTTTATTATTAATCTTGTGTACCAAGCATATTAGGATTTTAAGCAAATTACCATGCTATTAAAGACTCTCAAAATAATCTAAGTGAATCATGAGAGATCAATAGTTTCTATAAAACAAATCCACCACCGTGCTCTAAAAGATATAAGTGAAGCACTAGAGCAAAATTATATAACTCAAAAGATATAAGCGAAGCACATAGAGTATTCTAACAAATTACAAATCATGTATGGCTCTCTCAAAAGGTGTGTACAGAAAGGATGATTGTGTTAAACTAAAAAATAAAGACTCAAATCATACAAGACGCTCCAAGAAAAACACATATCATGTGGTGAATAAAAATATAGCTCCAAGTAAAGTTACCGATAGAAGTAGACGAAAGAGGGGATGCCTTCCGGGGCATCCCCAAGCTTTGGATTTTAGGTGTCCTTAGATTATCTTGGGGGTGCCATGGGCATCCCCAAGCTTAGGATCTTGCCACTCATTGTTCCATAATCCATCAAATCTGTACCCAAAACTTGAAAACTTCACAACACAAAACTTAAAGTAGAAAATCTCGTGAGCTCCGTTATCAAAAGAAAATAAAAGACCACTTCAAGGTACTGTAATGAAGTAATTCTTTCTTTATATTGGTGTTATACCTACTGTATTCCAACTTCTCTATGGTTTATAAATTATTTTACTAGCCATAGATTCATCAAAATAAGCAAACAACACACGAAAAACAGAATCTGTCAAAAACAGAACAGTCTGTAGTAATCTGTAGCTAGAGCAAGATCTGGAACCCCAAAAATTCTAAAATAAATTTCTGGACGTGAGGAATTTATCTATTAATCATATGAAAAAATAATTAACTAAATATCACTTTCCAAATAAAAATGGCAGTAGTTCTAGTGAGCGCTAAAGTTTCTGTTTTTTTACTGCAAGTTCAACAAGACTTTCCCCAAGTCTTCCCAACGGTTCTACTTAGCACAAACACTAATTAAACACAAAAAACACAACCAAAACAGAGGCTGGATAAATTATTTATTACTAAACAGGAGCAAAAATCAAGGAATAAAAAAAATTGGGTTGCCTCCCAACAAGCACTATCGTTTAACGCCCCTAGCTAGGCATAACAAGCAAGAATAGATCTAGCTATTGCCATCTTTGGTAGGCAATTCTTCAATTAGGCATATACCATCTTTAGGAATTTATTTCTTTTTATTAATTATCAAACTTTTAGGCACAAGATCGAAAAATTCATTTGTAGCAAATGGTTCCTTAACGATAGCAAAAAGATTGGGATGAATACTTATAGATTTGAGATCCACATTTTCCTTACTAGAGGATTCACCCTTATTTTTAGGAACGTACATAAGCTTGGCAACTTTAGTGGAAGGATTTGGAGTATTATTTATGGAAGAAAAAGCAGTTCCCAAGTTGGTAATAATATCCTCAAGTTTATCGATCCTAGTAGAATCGTGATTTATTTTCTCATTAACTATGGGTTCCTTTTCTTTAATATTTTTCAAAGTAACTCCTACTTTAGATCCATATTGAGAGATTCGGTTGTGGATCTTTTTATCCAAATTTTCAATTAACTCTACGGTAGCAACCTTATTTTCAATAATTTCAAGCCTTTGCATTACATGCTCCAAAGTTAATATAGTACCATTAACCTAGAGAGGGGGTGAGCCAAAAAATCTATTATAGCATTATAAGAATCAAAAGTATGGCTACCCAAGAAGTTCCCTCCGGTAATAGTATCAAGAACATATTTGTGCCAAGGAGTAATGCCTACATAAAAATTGCGAACGAGAACGGAAGTAGATTGCTTCCTAGTAGATCTATTTTGAGCATTGCAAATTCTATACCAAGCATCTTTTAGATTTTGTCCCTCCCTTTGCTTAAAATTTAGAATTTCATTCTCGGGAGGCAATAGAGAAGATAAGGGACTAGCCATAACGACAAGAAAACAAACTAACACACAACCAAACAAAAAGCAAGTGGGCAAAAGAGACAAATAGAGAAAGAGAGGGAGGATAGAGAGAGAGGGCGAATAAAACGACAAGGGTGAAGTGGGGGAGAGGAAAACGAGAGGCAAATGGCAAAAAATGTAATGCGGGAGATAAGGGTATGTGATGGGTACTTGGTATGTTGACTTTTGTGTAGACCTCCCCGGCAACGGCGCCAGAAATCCTTCTTGCTACCTCTTGAGCACTGCGTTGGTTTTCCCCGAAGAGGAAGGGATGATGCAGCAAAGTAGCGTAAGTATTTCCCTCAGTTTTTGAGAACCAAGGTATCAATCCACTAGGAGGCTACGCGCGAGTCCCTCGTACCTGCACAAAACAAATAAATCCTCGCAACCAACGCAAATAGGGGTTATCAATCCCTTTAAGGCCACTTATGAGAGTGAGATCTGATAGATATGATAAAGATAATATTTTTGGTATTTTTGTGATAAAGATGCAAAGTAAAATAAAGGCAAAGTAAATAGCAAAGAAAATAACTAAGTAGTAGGAGATTAATATGATGAAGATAGACTCGGGGGCCATAGCTTTCACTAGTGGCTTCTCTCGAGAGCATAAGTATTCTACGGTGGGTGAACAAATTACTGTTGAGCAAATGACAGAATTGAGCATAGTTATGAGAATATCTAGGTATGATCATGTATATAGGCATCACGTCCGAGACAAGTAGACCGACTCCTGCCTGCATCTACTACTATTACTCCACTCATCGACCACTATCCAGCATGCATCTAGAGTATTAAGTTAAAAACAGAGTAACACCTTAAGCAAGATGACATGATGTAGAGGCATAGACTCATGCAATATGATGAAAACCCCATATTGTTATCCTCGATGGCAACAATACAATACGTGCCTTGCTGCCCCTACTGTCACTGGGAAAGGACACCGCAAGATTGAACCCAAAGCTAAGCACTTCTCCCATTGCAAGAAAGATCAATCTAGTAGGCCAAACCAAACTGATAATTCGAAGAGACTTGCAAAGATAACCAATCATACATAAAAGAATTCAGAGAAGATTCAAATATTATTCACAGATAGACTTGATCATAAACCCACAATTCATCGGTCTCAACAAACACACCGCAAAAAGAAGATTACATCGAATAGATCTCCACAAGAGAGGGGGAGAACATTGTATTGAGATCCAAAAAGAGAGAACAAGCCATCTAGCTACTAACTATGGGCCCGTAGGTCTGATGTAAACTACTCACACTTCATCGGAGGGGCTATGGTGTTGATGTAGAAGCCCTCCGTGATCGATGCCCCCTCCCGCGGAGCTCCGGAACAGGCCCCAAGATGGGATCTTGTGGATACAGAAAGTTATGGCGGTGGAATTAGGCTTTTGGCTCCGTCTCTGATCATTTGGGGGTACGTAGGTATATATAGGAGGAAGGAGTACGTTGGTGGAGCAACAGGGGGCCCACGAGGGTGGACGACGCGCCTGGGGGGGGGTAGGCACACCCCCTGCCTCGTGGCCTCCTCTTTTCTTTCTTGACGTAGGGTCCAAGTCTCCCGGGTCTTGTTCGTTGAGAAAATCACGTTCCCGAAGGTTTCATTCCGTTTGGACTCCGTTTGATCTTCCTTTTCTTCGAAACCCTAAAACAGGCAAAAACATCAATTCTGGGCTGGGCCTCCGGTTAATATGTTAGTCCCAAAAATAATATAAAAGTGGATAATAAAGCCCAATAATGTCCAAAATAGTAGATAATATAGCATGGAGCAATCAAAAATTATAGATACGTTGGAGACGTATCATGTAGATATCTGCCTGAGCATTTGTGCAAAAACATTGATCCAGAGAGTCTTGAACCACCGTGAATTGATCAACATCACGCCGGAACTTAAGAGATGCAGGCTTGGGCACTTTGGTGAAATCCTTGAGGATACGCCCATGAAGTTGAGGAGCCTCAAGGGGTATGTGACATCCATCTGCATGCGGCTGATTGGGAGGAGGAGCAGGCATGTGAGTGGCCCTTCGAGAACCGCGGGGCGGGACGAAAACATCACTTGCACACCACGCTCCTCTTCTTCCATCTCTTCTTCATTGTCAAAGCCCTCGGCAGAGGAGGACTCCTCGATCACAGGACGTTTCCTAGCATGCTTGCGTGGATGCAACTCCTCCTGAGAGTCATCAGAACCACCACGACGAGAGGCTGAAACTAAGGGGAGAGGAACATGAACAAATCATAGCGAGCCCTTGGCACGAACGGAGACAGAGATGATGAAAATTGAAATCAAAAGGACGTAAATTACCGTGGGTAGAGGTACCCCCGGCATCCTTGCGAGCAGTGTGCTTAAATTTCACCATTGTGGGACGAACCTCACTTGAGAGATTATCCGAGAGATAAAGGGGATCACTATGTGAACACGAACGAGTGACGGAAACGAGAGAAAAATGAGTGACTAAGTAGGAGGGGGTACCAGATCGGAGCAATATGCGAGGAAGAGAAGGCTGGGGGGCGCGGCGAGGTGGCACCCCCTGGCGACAGCGAAATCACCCTCCTAGCGGCGCGGCGGCGGACTCAGTCGAGGGGAGGGGGAAACAGGATAGGTCAAACCGCTCATCTCGACCCCGAAGTATTTATATGAGCCGCAAACTACATCGGATGACCGACCGAGGTCTGACGTCCATGCACTGGTGGACGTGCCAGGTGACGGACGACTGGAGAACCTCGGACGTCCAAGACCTGGGAAGTGATTTGGGTTGTGCATGATTTCGGCACAGCAACCGGACAACTGAGTGACGTTGGACAGTCAGAAGCTGTGAGTCATCGGACATCCGACAACCGTCGGACGACCGGTGGCAAAAGTTTTGGCAGACATCACAAGAAATATCTAGATGAACCAAAATACAAGAATGGGTACATGACAAAATACTATGGGCAATCATATATGTAAGATACCACATGGTGAGCAACTAGACACAGATGTTAAGAACCCCAAGCATGATTGGACATCCTCTCTTTTGAGGAGAGTCGGTGGCCAATTGGCCACCATGTGTGAGTATAAGTGTCGTGATGCCGCGAAGATACTGTCCTTGGGCTCATTAACACCACTCCATCATTTTAAAGTACCATAGTTCGAAGAACATGGTAACTTTGAGAGTGTTTGTTCTATTTATGCATTATATAGGGTGAGAGTACTCATGAGTTGAGTGTCTCCCCCTAAACATATGCCTACATCTAAACAAGACATGAAGTGAATGCATGGATGGGTACTAGATTTCACATAATGTTGTCAAGCTCCAACATACCAAGTTCACGCCTAAGTTGACAAAACATTGCTTCATCCAATGGCTTGGTGAAAATGTCTGCCAGTTGCATATCTGTACCAACATGAGCAATATCAATGTCACCCTTTTCCACATGATCTCTCAATAAATGATACCTAATATCAATGTGCTTGGTGCGGGTATGATCTTTGGGATTCTCAGCAATATTGATGGCACTTTCATCATCACATGGAAGAGGCACATGTCTATAGGTGATACCGTAATCCTTCAAAGTTTGTCTCATCCACAGTAATTGAGTTGCACAACTGGTGGTTGCAATGTATTCGGCTTCGCCAGTGGAGAGGGCAACACAATTTTGTTTCTTTGAGGACCAACTTACCAAGGAGCGTCCAAGAAATTGACATGCACCAGAGGTGGACTTACGATCCACTTTGTCTCTAGCCCAATCCGCATCCGTGTACCCAATGAGATCAAACTTGGCATCCTTGGGGTACCATAGACCCAACTTTGGGGTGTGGACAAGGTATCTAAGGATATGCTTAACTACCTTATGATGACTTCCCCTAGGGGAAGCTTGAAATCTAGCACACATGCATACACTGAACATGATGTCTGGTCTAGATGCACAAAGATAAAGCAATGAACCAATCATAGAGCAGTAAGTAGATGGGTCGAAAGGGATACCGTTTGTGTCTTCAGTGAGTACAATTTTTGTTGGCATGGGTGTCTTACATGGACAAGCATCAGACATGCCAAACTTCTCTAGAATATCCTTGAGGTACTTGGCTTGAGACAAGAAAATTCCTTCTTGAAATTTTTGAATTTGGAATCCGAGAAAGAACTTCAAATCAGCATTGAGTGACATCTCAAAGTTTTTGGTCATGGAAGCTGCAAACTTCTTGCACAAATGAATGTTAGGAGAACCAAAGATGATATCATGTACATAGATTTGGCATAAGATCAAATCACCCTTGTCCCTCTTAGTGAAAAGAGTGGGATCGATCACCCCTTTCACAAAACCATCATCGAGTAAAAACTTCTTAAGATGATCATACCAAGCACATGGTGCTTGTTTGAGGCCATACAAAGCCTTATGAAGTTTATACACATAGTCTTTGTGATCGGGATCAACGAACCCATGTAGTTGTGATACATATACTTATTCTTGTAGAGGATCATTAAGGAAAGCACTCTTCACATCCATTTGATGTAATGTAAAACCATTGAAAGCAGCATAAGCAAGTAAGATGTGAATAGATTCAAGACGAGAAACAGGGGAAAATGTCTCACCAAAGTCCAAACCTTCAACTTGTGAGTACCCTTGTGCCACTAACCTTGCCTTGTTGCGGATGATTACACCATTCTCATCTTGCTTGTTCTTTAAAATCCATTTTGTTCCAATGACATTGTTTCCATAGTTGGCCTCTTGACTAATGACCACACTTGGTTGTTTTCAGAGTTGTTCAACTCTTCTTGCATAGCAATGAGCCAATCGTTGTCCATCAATGTATCTTGTACCTTGAGAGGCTCAACACTAGACACAAACGAGAAGTGAGCACAAAAGTTTTTCAATTGTTTACGAGTGACTCTACCTTCCGATATGCCGGTGTGAATTTTATCGACATCAACATGACCGGCCACACGAGGCATGATGGAGGTTAGGATTTCAAGAGGTTCAACTTCATGTCCATCATCCATATCCTCAACACATGGATCATTAATGTGTGGTGGAAGATCTTCTTCTCCATATTGCATTTGTTGAGGTTCATCATCAATGATTTCACTTTCTTGTTCTCGCCCTTGATGATGATCTTGTTCTTGAAAATTATTATGAAGAGGAACTTGATCGTCTTCTTGTACTTGAACTAAGGGCATCAGTTGAACAATAGGAGTTTGTGGTGGTATGGGTGTTGAAGTACTTTGATGATGTGTGAAGCTTCCATCTTCTTCTTCATCATCATGAGGTTCTTGTTCCATTGGAAGTAGTGCACCAACACCCATGGTCAAAATATCTTGAGAAGAATCTTGTTCACCTATATCACTTAGATACACTTGCTCCCCACGGGAGCCATTAAATTCATCAAACACCACGTCACAAGTTTCTACAACACATCCATTGGATTTGTTGTAGACTCTAGGCATTCGAGTTTGATCCATAGCCAACAAATACACCCTCAATTGTTTTGGATTGAAATTTTCCTAACCTTCTCTTTTGTTGAGGATGAAACATTTGCACCCAAATACACAAAAGTACTTGACATTTGGCTTGTTCCCAATTAGGAGCTCATATGGAGTCTTTTCCAATATCGTGCGGAGGAAGAGCCAGTTTGATGCATGGCACGCAGTGTTGACAGCCTCGATCAAAAAACTATGTGGTGACTTGTATTCATCCAACATGGACCTTGCCATCTCCACAAGTGTATGGTTCTTCCTTTCGGCTACACCATTTTGCTGAGGAGTGTATGGAGCTGAATATTGATGCTCAATTCCTTCATCACTGAGAAATTCTTCCAAGGTGTAGTTCTTGAACTCAGAGCCATTATCACTTCTTATTGCCAAGATTTCTTTGTCAAACTTGCGTTGTGCTTGCTTGGCAAAATCAATGAAGGTGATCTTCGTATCATCCTTGGACTTGAGGAAAAACACCCATGTATATCTTGAGTAATCATCAACAATGACAAGCCCATACTTTTTCCTACCAAGACTATCCCATGAAGGAGGCCCAAAAATATCCACATGAAGGAGGTCCAAAGGTCTTGAGGTAGACACGATATTCTTGGGTGGGTGTTTTGATTGATGTTGCTTCCCGACTATGCATGCACTACACACACAATCTTTCTCAAAAGAGACATTGGTTAGTCCAAGGATGTGATTACCCTTTAAGAGATCTTGAAGAATTCTCATGCCGACATGGGCTAGCTGGCGATGCCATAGCCACCCCTTGTCGGCCTTGGCCATTAGATAAGTTTCATGGAATGTGCTTTCTTTCGAGCAATCAATGTGTAAAGGTTGCCATCCAACTATCCAACAAAGGCCACTTTGAGAGTATCTCTCTTAAAGACTTTCACATCCGTTAGTACAAAGAGTGTATCATAACCAACAAAAGCCAATTGGCGAATGGAAAGCAAATGATATTTAAGGGATTGGATAAGCATGACATTTGCAAGAGACATGTCATTTGTGATAGCCACCTTGCCTAAGCCGAGTACCTATCCTTTTGATCCTCCACCAAAAATAATGATCATAAATGGTTGAATAGCTTCCATGAAATCGTAGAGCAATTTGCTATCTATGGTCATATGATTTGTGCATCCACTATTAATCACCCATTTTACTCCACCAGAGAAAGCAACCTACACACAATTATGACTTGTTTAGAGGCACCCATTTTGCAATGGGACCTCTCAAGTTAGTCATAAGGGTCTTAGGGACTCAAAATAGCATAGAACCGGAATGCAATTCGAGGACCAGCAAATTTTGCATAAACTTCTTCATCCTTAGTTTTACAAAGTACATAGTATGGAGGCATGAACTCTTTTTGCTTGTTGAGAGTGGACATGCCCCTTGTGGCCTTCCCACTCACAACCTTACCTTTCTCCTTGTGTCCTTCTCGTACAAAAGTTTCTTTTAGAGGAGTGGTGCACTTTTGAGATGACATATTCTTCTTGCTTGTGCTTGGGTCAAACCCAAGCCCCTCTTTGGCAACAACTCATTGTGTTGGCTCAATACCTCATTAAGGTTCTTTTGTCCTTGAGCACATGTCATGAGTCCTTTCTCGAGTTGAGCCTTGAGAAAGTGATTCTCCTCAAGAATAGATGCTAGGTCACCACTAGAGTTAGTAGTACACGCATCAACATTGATAATAGGAGAAGAGTAAGCCTTGGCTAGAGTTTCAAGATAGGTAAGCTTGAGTGTCTCAAAACTCTTTGTAAGAAGAGTGAGTTCTCTTCCTTAGTTTTGAGGGACACGGATATAAGCTCACAATCCTTAGAGAGAGAAGCATGAGACTCCACAAGCTTACTTTTATCATTCATGAACTCCTTGCAAAAGTCATTAGCCTTTTTCAAGGAGGCAAGCTCTTTAGGATGAACATCAATGTTTTCCCCAATTTTCATGCATAGTTCATCATTTTGTGCTTCCTCATATTGGACTTTCCGCTCAAGGATTTTATATTTTTTTCCTTTTCCTAGGTGACGAGGGTTTCGAGTTCCTTAATGGTGATGGTGTGCTTACTCACCATCTCCATAAGCATACAAAACATAGTGAGCTTCTTTCCTTTGATGGAGCACATGAACTTATTTAGTTTAGCAAGCATAGGATCATCTATATCATCATCGTCGTAACTATCCTCCACATCAGGATACTCATCACTAGGAGTAGAGGGAGTGAAGAGAGGAGGGTTTGATCGTGGGGTTACCTTAACCTTGTCAAGAGGGTTTTGGTCCTCTCCATCTTCTACCATGACCTTTTCCATTAGGCACTTATGAGAATTACCCTTGTAGTCTTTCATATAGTTGTAGGTGACAATATCGCCACTCCTATTGACTAGCCTCGAAGTGTTTTGAGAATCTTGAGAAACTCCGGCAACACCACTAACATCATCTGGATCAGATTCTACATGAGCAGCCATAGCTTTCCATCTCTCTTCTTGAGATTTGAGTTCAAAGGATTTGGCAACTTCTTCTTGGGAATGGTCTTGGGAAACCTTGGTTTATCTTCTCTCTTCTCATAGGGGCAATCATTGGAGAAGTGGTTGCCTTCTTCACAGTTGTACCATTTTCTCACTTTCTTCTTCTGGAATCTTCCCTTGAATTTTTCCGCGCTAAAATTCTTGACAAAGAGAGCAATGTCTCCATATGAAGGACTCTCATCGGAGTTAATCTCATCACCATCTTCCTCTTTTTTCACTTTGCTCTTCTTCATATACATGCTTGGACTTCAATGCAAGATTTATTTTTGATGTTGAGGTACCATGCATGGCAAGATGTTTTGTAGCGTTTGCCTTTGACTCTTCAAATAGTTGGAAGGTGGATATGATGTCATCCAAAGTCATTTACTTGAATCCATGGTGTTGTCTTATTTCCCACACCATTTTATGATGATATGGAGCAAGAGCATGAAGCAACTTGTCCACGAGAAATCGCTTAGTCAAGTTGAATCCATCTTGTGTCTTGTCACACTCACATGACTCGATGTCAGCGGTGGAAGTCATGAGACGCTCAAGGAGTTTCTTGGGAGATTAACCTTGCTCCATACAAAAGTTTTGCAGTTGACCCATGGCAATTTCATATTGAGCAAGCCGGAGAGTGGAGGTACCGGCCTTGGTCCTCACAATGCTATCCCATAATTCCTTGGCACTTGTGATATGTATGTATGGTCTCCTTTGCTTGTCAGTAATACCTCTCCTTATGCACATGGTTGCTGTGTCATTGAGATTCTTGTCATATACCTCTCTTGGAGTAAGATTCTTCGGGTCAACATCTTAGTAGCCATACTCCAAGATCTCCAACATCTCATCATTTCCATATCAAAGATGATCCTACATAGCAACTCTCCACAAAGCAAAATCGGTAGTGTCATCAAGTAAAGGAGGTTTTCCTTGAGGGTTATACTTGGGTTTCTCTATCTGAGGTCTTGCATAAAGCTAAGGAACACTGGAGTGTTCATTACTAGGAGGTTATTGGCCAAGTGAAGGCGTAGGCATAGCTGGCCTCGAGGCCGCACCACCAGAAAGTGGTGCAACCATCGTGGTTAGTGTGGCTAGTCTCTTTTGAACCAAGGCCTCAAGAGAAGCATCATGCTCCTCCTTTTGCTTTGCAAGCGCCCGTTCCAGATCCTCAGAAGTGAAGGACTTGACTTCCGTGGAAGCCGCGCCCGTATTCTTTGGATCTGCAACATGGGGAGTCCCATCGGGGTTCATCTCGCTCAAGGGCACTTAATCCGCAAGAATAGAGCACGAGGCTCTGATACCAATTGAAAGGATCGAGATGTACCTAGAGGGGGGGGGGGTGAATAGGTACAATTACAAATTTTAATTGTTACTTAGAAATTTTAGGCAATAATGCGGAATATGAAGTTTAGCGTAACAATTGCAAGTATGATGCTAAGTGCTAAGCAAGGAAAAACAAATAATACAAGTAAGTGACCGTGCAAGCACAATATGATATAAGTAAAGACTAATAGACAAGTAACCACAAGTAGAGAGTTAAGGTTAGGAATAACCGCAACTCCGAGAGACGAGGATGTATGCCGATGTTCACTTCGTTGGAGGGAAGCTACGTCACTATTATAGAGGTGGATGTTACCACGAAGGCACACCAACGACACGAAGGCTCACCCTATTCTCCCTTTGAGAAAACACCACGAAGGCGTTTCTCAACCACTAGTGGTAGACCTTGGGGTGGTCTCCAAATCCTGACAAACTTTCCGGGGGTAATCACAATGGTCGATTCCTCTCCGAAAGACTCCTACCGCCTAGGAGTCTCCAACCTCCAAGAGTAACAAGAACGATGGGAAAAAGCTCATGACTTGCTCAAATCACGAATTCCTTTGGTGCAAAGAAGAGGAGGGAGTGGATGTATCACTTGGGTGGACAACTTCTCTCAAATGCTCTCAAATCCCTTATGGATCTAAGATTTGGTGTAGAAGAGTGAGAGAGAGAGAGAGAGAGTGTGTGAAACGTGTTCTTGAGGATGTTTGAAGTGAATGGTCAACTCTCACATGGGATAGGAGAGAGATATTTATAGTATGCCTCAATAAGTGGCCGTTGGAGCCCAAAACAGCACTACATCGTTGGACGTCCGATGCACAACGGACGGCCGAAGGCTCGACAGACACCGGACGTCCAATAGGGACTGGACGTCCAATGTTTTGGCATGGTATAGAAGGTACCGGACGACCGGGGGATCCCGGACGTCCGATGTTTAGGCTCGGTGGAGAAGGTACCGGACGACCAAGGGCTCGACAAAAAACGGACGTCTGATGTTTTGCCACGGTATAGAATGTACCGGATGACCGGAGGGTTCCAGACATCTGATGTTTTGGCTCTGATGAAAGATTGCCGGATGTTCAATGAATACCGAATGTCCGATGTTTTGGCTATGTATAGGAGGAGCCGGACGTCCGGTGAGTACCGGTCGTCCGACAGAGATGAAGACCAGATAATGAGTTTGAAGTAGATTCTGAGCAATACTCTCACAAGACCCCATGTTCCCCTCTTAATAGTGCGGGATCCCTATACTCAAGAATAAACATAAATATAGTCTTGTTTCTTCGTTCTTGATGAAGTTAAATATTTATAAAATCATAATCCGCACACACAATTGATTCCAAGGGGACTAAAACCTGAGATATACTTGACAAACTTTGTTAGTACCCTATGAGTATATTGTCATCAACATCAAAAAAACATTAAGGGCATGATTGCACTTTCAGTCTCCCCCTTTTTGGTAGTTGATGACAATATACACATAGTACAAAAGAAATAGGGTTCTATGCTTTAAGACAAATTTATTTAAGAGCCCCCCTCTCAAACATAATTATTGCAAACATTATGTGGAGAGAGCTCCCCCTCATAGATACAACCATCTAGAATATATGAGCAAAATATCACAAAAACTCAACTAAAACCATCATCATATAAGCACATCACAATAATATGACAATATCTCATCATTCATAGGACATAGTGGTTCAACATTACAAAATAAGACATAGATATAAAGTCATACACCCACTCAAAGCATAATGGTTCAACATAAGAACATATATAGATAGTACTAGTTCTCCCCCTTGGGAACAACTACCTAAAAGGGACAGAGAGAATAGACAGTCACAAGTCATCATCATCATCATTTGGAGCTCCACTACCACCAGCATCGTCGAGGAAATCAGCCCACTCGGGCCCCGAAGGAAAACCATAGTCAAAAAGAGGAGCCGCCGAAAGACACTCATCATGACTCACATCAGTATCCCCAGATTCATGGAGAAGAGACTTCAATGCATTCTTGGAAGTGCTCAAGCGAGTGACAACATCATGATTGTGTGTGCAGTTGAAGGAGAACACTTTCATCATGGCGGAGTGAGCCTTGTCGATAAAACAAGCAAAACACCCAAAGGACGCCGAGCTGGCAGTAGTAGGATGAGACCTAGCAGCAGACCGACGAGCCGGGGCAGAATTGGAGCTACCCTTTGGAGCAAAATCGTTGGTCATGTGAGGAGGAATAATCCACTTCTCACGCACATGGGTGCAGACAAGAGAGAAGGGAGCCACACTCTCAATAAGAGCTTGAATGAATGGAGCATGAGGAAAGGCACGCTTATATTGAAAGCTAGCAAGACGGATTTCATGCCATTGGAAATGAGGAACGTTGATCTTGCCTTTGGGAGAGTCATGGAGGCGAGACATAAGATCGATTCAATAACTGTTGCAAGATCCCCTGTCACCCATCTTAGGATAGATGGTATGGATGATACATTGGTAGATGATGTAGTAAGGAGATCTCCAAATAGAAACTTGATTCAGATCCTTCATCTTTTCTTCCTCAGTAAGGTCATGAAGCTCCTTAAGAAGATAGCGACAAGCCTAAACTGCTTTGGGTTTGTGATTTGGGTCATCTTTATGGATCTTGAATCCACTTTCCGGAAACCCAAGAGCAGCGACAAATTGAGCATAAGTGGCAGTGAGCTCGGTGTTAGATGTCATCCAAGTGACGGTCTTGTTAGGAGCAAATAAGCAAGTGGCATAAAACTGATGGATAACAGCTTGGTTAAAGCCATGCTGAAATGCAAACGGAGTAGCAAGACGAGATGACTCAATGAGCTCAATGGCACCTGGGTACTTCACGGGATGTTTCCGAATTGTGCTAAGTCAATGAAGTGGTGCAGAGAGAGACCCTTTGGGAGGACAATAGAGGTGCAGATATCTGCCTGAACATTTGTGCAAAAATGTTGATCCAGAGAGTCTTGAACCACCTTGAATTGATCAACATCATGCTGGAACTTAAGAGATGCAGGCTTGGGCACTTTGGTGAAATCCTTGAGGATACGCCCATGAAGTTGAGGATCCTCAAGGGGTATGTGACAACCATCGGCATGCGGCTGATCGGGAGGAGGAGCAGGCATGTGAGTGGCCCTTCGAGAACCGCGGGGCGGGACGAAACGTCACTTGCACACCACGCTCCTCTTCTTCCATCTCTTCTTCATAGTCAAAGCCCTCGGCAGAGGAGGACTCCTCGATCACAGGACGTTTCCCAGCATGCTTGCGTGGATGCAACTCCTCCTAAGAGTCATCAGAACCACCACGATGAGAGGCTGAAACCAATGGATCCACACTCCCAATAAGAGCCTGAATGAATGGAGCATGAGGAAAGGCACGCTTATACTGAAAGCTAGCAAGACGGATTTCATGCCATAGGAAATGAGGAACGTTGATCTTGCCTTTGGGAGAGTCATGGAGGTGAGACATAAGATCGATGCAATAACTATTGCAAGATCCCTTGTCACCCATCTTAGGATAGATGGTATGGATGATACATTGGCAGATGATGTAGTAAGGAGATCTCCAAATAGAAACTTGATACAGACCCTTCATCTTTTCTTCCTCAGTAAGGTCATGAAGCTCCTTAAGAAGATAGCCACAAGCCTCAACTGCTTTGGGTTTGTGATTTGGGTCATCTTTATGGATCTTGAATCCACTGTCCGGAAACCCAAGAGCAGCGACAAATTGAGCATAAGTGGCTGTGAGCTCGGTGTCAGATGTCATCCAAGTGACGGTCTTGTTAGGAGCAAATAAGCAAGTGGCATAAAACTGATGGATAGTAGCCTGGTTAAAGCCATGCTAAAATGCAAACAGAGCAGCAAGACCGGATGACTCAATGAGCTCAATGGCTCCTGGGTACTTCACGGGATGTTTCCGAATTGTGCTAAGTCAATGAAGTGGTGTAGAGAGAGACCCTTTGGGAGGACAACAGAGGTGTAGATATCTGCCTGAACATTTGTGCAAAAATGTTGATCCAGAGAGTCTTGAACCACCTTGAATTGATCAACATCACGCTGGAACTTAAGAGATGCAGGCTTGGGCACTTTGGTGAAATCCTTGAGGATACGCCCATGAAGTTGAGGATCCTCAAGGGGTATGTGACAACCATCGGCATGCGGCTGGTCGGGAGGAGGAGCAGGCATGTGAGTGGCCCTTCGAGAACCGCGGGGCGGGACAAAACGTCACTTGCACACCATGCTCCTCTTCTTCCATCTCTTCTTCATAGTCAAAGCCCTCGGCAGAGGAGGACTCCTCGATCACAGGACGTTTCCCAGCATGCTTGCGTGGATGCAACTCCTCCTAAGAGTCATCAGAACCACCATGACGAGAGGCTGAAACCAAGGGATCCACACTCCCAATAAGAGCCTGAATGAATGGAGCATGAGGAAAGGCACGCTTATACTGAAAGCTAGCAAGACGGATTTCATGCCATAGGAAATGAGGAACGTTGATCTTGCCTTTGGGAGAGTCATGGAGGTGAGACATAAGATCGATGCAATAACTATTGCAAGATCCCTTGTCACCCATCTTAGGATAGATGGTATGGATGATACATTGGCAGATGATGTAGTAAGGAGATCTCCAAATAGAAACTTGATACAGACCCTTCATCTTTTCTTCCTCAGTAAGGTCATCAAGCTCCTTAAGAAGATAGCCACAATCCTCAACTGCTTTGGGTTTGTGATTTGGGTCATCTTTATGGATCTTGAATCCACTGTCCGGGAACCCAAGAGCAGCGAAAAATTGATCATAAGTGGCATTGAGTGATACGTCTCCAACGTATCTATAATTTATGAAGTATTCATGCTGATATATTATCATCCTTGGATGTTTTACAATCATATTATGGCAACTTTATATCATTTTTGGGACTAACCTATTGACCCAGTGCCTAGTGCCAGATGCTGTTTTTTTGCTTGTTTTTTACCTTGTAGGAAATCAATATCAAACGGAGTCCAAACACCGCAAAACTTTTTGGAGATTTTTATGGACCAGAAGACCACCAGTGGGCCAAAGAAGCACCTGGGGGTGCCCCGAGGGGGGCACAACCCACCAGGGCGCGCCTGGGGGCCCAGACGCACCCAGGTGGGTTGTGCCCACCTCGGTGGCCTCTCGCACCCCCTCTTCACCCTATAAATTCACAAATATTCTGAAAACCCTCGGGGTGAACCTAGATCAGATGTTCCACCACCGCAAGGCTCTGTAGCCACTGAAAACCAATCTAGACCCCGTTCCGGCACCTTGCCGGAGGGGGAATCATCTCCGGTGGCCATCTTCATCATCCCGGAGGCCACAACGATGAGGAGGGAGTAGTCCACCCTCAGGGCTGAGGGTTTGTACCAGTAGCTATGTGTTTAATCTCTGTCTCTCATGTTCTTGAGATGTCACGATCTTGATGTATCGCGGGCTTTGTTAGTATAGTCAGATCATATGGTGTTTTCCCCTCTCTATCTTGTTGTGATGAATTGAGTTTTTCCCTTTGAGATTTCGTTGTTATCGGATTGAATACTTTTATGGATTTGAGAACACTTGATATATGTCTTGCAATTGAATACTCGTGGTGACAATGGGGTATCGTATTGGTTCACTTAATATATGGTTTGGCACTCAACTCGCGGATTCCCAAGGTGACATTGGGGTAATCTATGCATAGGGGTTGATGGACGTTCTTGTCCTTGTTTCTCCGGTAGAAATATTGGGGCACTCTTTGAAGTTCTTTGTGTTGGATTGAATATTATGAATCTGAATTTGCTTTGGTGTTATTTTAGTACGAACTCTTGGTTAGATCGATCGAAAAGAATAGCTTCATGTTATTTTAGTACGAACTCTAGGATAGATTGATCGGAAAGAATATCTTTGAGGTGGTTTTGTACCCTACAAACAATTCTGTCTTATGTTCTTCGCTAGATAGGAACTTTGGAGTGATTCTTCATTGCACGTTGAGGGACGGTTATATGATCCAATTATATTAGCATTGTTGAGAGGTTGCACTAGTGAAAGTATGGACCCTAGGCATTGTTTTTAAGCATTGCAATACCATTTTTATGCCCGTTTACTATTTGCTACCTTGCTGTTTTTATTTATTCAGATTATAAAAATATATTTCTACCATCAATATTACTCTTTTATCACCATCTCTTCGCCGAACTAGTGCACCTATACAATTTTCCATTGTATTGGCTGTGTTGGGGACACACGAGATTTCTTGTATTTGGTTGCAGGGTCGTTTGAGAGAGACCATCTTCATCCTACACCTCTCACGGATTGATAAATCTTAGGTCATCCACTTGAGGGAAAATTGCTACTGTCCTACAAAACTCCGCGCTTGGAGGCCCAACACGTGTCTACAAGAATAAAGTTGCGTAGTAGACATCAAGATCTTTTCTGGCGCCATTGCCGGGGAGGTGAGTGCTTGAAGGTATATCTTTAGATCTTGCAATCAAATCTTTTAGTTTCTTGTTTTATCACTAGTTTGGTTTATAAAAACAAAACCACAAAAAAATGGAATTGAGGTTGCATCATATTATTGATCATATTTATAATATCTTTCTTGAAAATGACGGTTCGGAAAATTGTACTCAATTGTTAGAAGAAGAAGTCAATAAAATGTTTGGCAAAAAATATTTGAATGATGAGTATGATTGCAATGTTCTTAGTATGAATTCTTTGAATATCCAAAATGCTAACGATGATTGCAAAAGACATGACAAAAATGTTTCTTATAAGCATGTCAATTTTTGCGGAGTGAATTGGGAATGCATTTGCACACCAAAAAGGTAAGATAGATTTGTAAGAAGCATAAATATTTAGAAATGAAAAAGTTCCAAGAGAGGCTAGTTCATTGTGCTGAAAGATGTAATTTTTTCGCCATCCTTGTGAACTTTGCAATGGACGTGGCCATTTAAATCTCCAATGCAAATTGTTTCATGATCAAATCGTGTCCAAAAATTGTGATAACTTGATTTCCCTTGAGCATCATAAAGAGCTTAGTCTTCTTTTGGGGTATGAAGAAATGAAACATATAACTAGGGGTTTTCCAAATCCCGAGAGATTTCTTGATTTTGATCTAGAGGAAATTTATATGTTTTGCACGGTAAATTGCATTGAGAATCCTTATATTGCCAACTATCTAAAGTCAAGAAAACAAATAGAATATGAAGAGAGTACTAATGAAAGGGAAAATATTTCCCAATACCCTCCTAGTGTTTATTGTGATGAATCAGGTAACAAGGAGGAGCTTCCTATCCAACCAATCTCTTCAATAAGAAGCTTGAAAGAATTAATTAAACCCCCACATGATGTGATGAAGAAGAAGAAAAGAAGAAAGAACAAAGGTGAAAAGGTATCTCTCCCAAATAATGTTGCTCCTATCACCATTGTGCCTCATGAAACTGAATCAAATATGTTGATGGAGGATGATGATATTGAGTATGATTTTGTGATACCTACCACTTGTTGTAATGATTATGATTGGGAAGGCAACGATATCCCTTATGATCTTGAAAATATTTTTAGAACTTTCTTGGAAGAATATGATAATAATGTTTGCTATACTATTGGTGCCGTTCATGCTATTGATAAGAATGATTGTGATGATATGCAAAACCACAAGCTTGGGGATGCCATGTTTAATGAGTATGATATGTTTGAAGATTTATTTGCTGGAAATAATGCTTGTCCTAAGCATGGGGATGTTTTTCTTAATGAATATGATCCTTTGATTCCTTCTACTTTTGATAAGAAAATTTATTATGATGATAGCATGCCTCCTATTTATGATGATTACATTGATGAAAGTGGGTTTGGAAGAGTGTCAACTCTAGGTAGTAGTGATCCCACTATTTTGGAGGGTGTTTAATCTTATTACAATATTGATGAAAGTGCATTTGGAGAGGTCATGACTTTATTTAGTGATACATCCACTATTTTGGAAGAGGTTTCAATTGACCATGACAATAAAGTTACTATCTATGATGATTATTATGATGACATGTATGCCATAAAGTGTAATAAATCTTCTATGCTTGTGCATCATGAAAAGAGCGTTGTATGTGATAGTTATATTGTTGAAGCCATTCATGATGTTTCCGAAAATTATTATGAGGAAGGAACTTATGCTCTTACATATCTCAATAATATCAAGTTTCTTCTCTATGTGTTGATTGTTTTGAAGCTGCACTTGTTTTGCCTTCCTATGCTAGTTGATTCTTGTTCCCATAAGTTGTTTGCTCAAAAAATCCCTATGCATAGGAAGTGGGTTAGACCTAAAATTTGCTAGTAATATGCTTCATGATGCTCTTTTCATGTTTCAATTCTTATCTTTTATGCGAGCATCATTGAATCATCATGCCTAGCTAAAAAGGCATAAAAGAAAAGCGCTTGTTGGGAGACAACCCAACACTTTTACCTACTGTTTTTGTGTGCTCACATGATTATGCTACTGTATTGATCATGTTTTATTGCTTTTATTTCAATAAAGTGCCAAGTAAAGCCCTTGGGATGACCTATGGTGATAGTTGATTTGATCTTGCTGAAAAACAGAAACTTTTGCGCTCAGGAAAACAATTCTCATTTTAATAGAAGCATGATAAAATGCTGATTCTTTTTGCACAAGATTAATAGATAAATTTCCCAGGTTTTCCTAATTTTTCAGATTTTTTGGAGTAGCAGAAGTATGGTTGGAGTATAGATTACTACAGACTATCCTGTTTTTGATAGATTCTATTTTCAGTGCATAGTTTGCTTGTTTTCTAGTTTCCATGGCTTATATTGCTCAATATAAATTGTGGAAATGATATGCTACAGTAGGAATTGTGTGGAAACAATTATGAATCTTGCATTTGACAGTACCAAAGTGAAATCATTTGCTCTTTATCATACTAACCTATCTCACAAAGTTCCATTAAGTTTTGTGTGATCGAAGTTTTCAAGTTTTGGGTGAGATGTCGATATGAGGAGAATAAGGAGTGATAAGACCCTAATCTTGGGGATGCCCAAGGAAGCCCAAGGTAATATTCAAGGAAGATCCAAGCAACTAAGCTTGGGGATGCCCCGGAAGGCATCCCCTCTTTCGTCTCCAACATTATCGATAACCTCACTTGGAGCTATGTTTTCATTCGTCATATGATATGTGTTTTGCTTGGAGCGTCATTTTATTTTGTTAGCATTTTCATTCTGTTATTTATAATAATATTTTGCATCTTTTATTTCAATAAAAGTGGCAATGATAGCCTTTGCCATGCTTATTTTGCAAGTATACATGTTGCTGTTTGAATTCAGAAAGTTTACTGCTTTTGCAAAAATTCCCTAGAAAAGTCAGGATGCTATAAAATGTTGATTTTTTTTTGAAAAATGAGATATGATAAATTTTCTACAGTTTGTAAAATTTTCATAATTTTTGGAGTTTAAGAAGTATTGATACTCTTGCATTCTTTACAGACTGTACTGTTTTGGCAGATTGCTGTTATGTTTGCATTATTTGCGTATGTTTGCTTATTTAATGATTCTATTTGAGGATAGGAGTATTAAATACGAAGATGCATTCAGTATTCAATGTTGAATAATAATTTTAGTGATTTTATACATTATAGAATGATAAGGTTTTTGCATTGGTTTATACTAACTTACCTCACGAGTTCTTGTTGAGTTTTGTGTGGATGAAGCTTTTGAGATTTAGGAAATCCGTGATATGAGAAGAATTAAGGAGACACAAAAGCTCAAGCTTGGGGATGCCCAAGGCACCCCAAGATAATATTTCAGGAAGTCTCAAGCATCTAAGCTTGGGGATGCCCCGGTAGGCGTCCCACCTTTCTTCTTCAACAATTATTGGTTAGTATCGGTTGAGCCTAAGTTTTTGCTTCTTCACATGATGTGTGCTATTCTTGGAATGTAATTTTGTTTGTTTTGCTTGCTGTTTTAATAAAATTATTATATCTGATTTTTTTTAAAATAAAATAGAGTCCTCAAATAGTTACCAGGGAGGCTAGGTAAGTGGCATTCACATCCCGTCAACGAAGCTCTTTTCTATGTCATTTACTCTTGTGCTTCACTTATATCCTATGAGTAAATTGTTGAATAAATTGAATATCATGAAGTTGAAATCATATCATGCCTAGTGGTAGCTTCACATTGGGTTTAGAAAGTGAAATCTTTTGAGGCTTGACAATCACAATATTGGTCATAAAGCAATTCACGAATAATTAGTATAAGGAAGAGAACTTTCACATGAAAATACACTATCATGGAAATCTTTTGTGATTGTGAGCCCCCATCAAAATATTATATGCCAAAATTGTTGACGTTGGACAAGGAAGACAACGTAATGGTTTATGTTTGTTCATATTCACATAGAAGATATATTGGCATAGATCCTTCAACATGTGGTGCTTGCCCCCCATCTTTGCTAGCCAAAAATTCCGCACCAAGTAGAGATACTACTTGTGCATCCAAAAACCCTTAAACCCAAATCTTATTTTCAAGAGTCCACCATACCTACCTAAGGATTGAGCAAGATCCTTCAAGTAAGTTGTCATCGGTGCAATCAGGCAATAAAATTGCTTCTAAAAGTGTGAGATCATTTAGAGCCTGTTTGGTACTGCTCTGCTCCTTAAAATTCAACTCCGCTTCAGAAAAACCAAGCCAAAAGGGGTAGCTCCACGATATACCGCTCCGCAAAAAAACTAGAATCTGGGGTACAACTCCCAGTTTTTTATGAAGCTCTTGAGGGGGTGCTTCAAAAAACTCTAGAAGCTGGAGTTGGGGGGAAATTACCCACAACTGCCACCAGTAAGTGGATACCCCTTTGTTTCTCCTCCCTCATCCAATCAAATAGATCCTTTCACCAAATTTCCCATTCTTGAAGCTAGAGCTACATGGAAACCAAACATTTTTCTTTGATAGTGCTACAACTTCTGCATGAAACTACTCCAAAGTGGATTTGGTCGAGTGAAACTGATTTTGGTGAAGTGGAGCAGTCACAAACAAGCCCTTAGTGCAAGAGAAAATTAAGCGTTGTACAAACTTGTGATGGCAAAGAATAAAAGCAATAGACTGCATAATAAGGGTTGCTATCATAAGGGGCAATATAACGTGACGTTCCTATGCACTAAGGGGTTGAGCATACAAATAAATAAGCACATGGAGACCTCTGCTTCCCTCTGCGAAGGGCCTATCCTTTACTTTTCAGTATTTAGTTTTATGCAAAGAGTCAAAGTTTTTCTCTCTATTCCCTTTTTACTTTTCTCTTTTGGTAAGCATCATGTGGCGAGGAAAGATCTAGACACATATATCCAGTTGGATATGGGTAACATGAGTTATTATTGTTGACGTCACCCTTGAGGTGAATACGCTGGGAGGCAAAACTGTAAGCCCCTATCTTTCTATGTGTCCGGTTGAAACGTTTTGCTCATGTGTACGTGGTGAGTGTTACCTACCATACAAGACTATATGATGGTTGAGTATGTGGAGCTCTTACTTAAACTCCGTTGAATAAGTTCAAATGCAATTTCTTGATGACTGAGAACATAGGTTGTTGAGTTTCAAGAGAATTCATTGTTTGAACCTTAACATGTGAATTGGTTGCTACTTTAACATAAGAAATTTTATGAGAAAGAATTGCTGTCATGATGCTAGGAAAAGTGATTGAAATTGTCATTGATCAAACTTGTGCACTTTGCTAGCATTCACACTTCATAAATTATTTCTTCTATCATTTACCTAATCGAGGACGAGTAGGAATTAAGCTTGGGGATGCTGATACGTCTCCAACATATCTATAATTTATGAAGGATTCATGCTGATATATTATAATTCTTGGATATTTTATAATCATTTTATAGCAACTTCATATCATTTTTTGGGACTAACCTATTGACCCAGTGCCCAATGCTAGTTGCTGTTTTTTGCTTGTTTTTTACATCACAGGAAATCAATACCAAACGGAGTCCAAACACCGCGAAACCTTTTGGAGATTTTTTATGGACCAAAAGACCACCAGTGGGCCAAAGAGGCACGTGGGGGGTGCCCCGAGGGGGGAACAACCCACCAGGGCACGCATGGGGGCCCAGGCGCGCCCAGGTGGGTTGTGCCCACCTCAGTGGCCTCCTGCACCCCTCTTCACCCTATAAATTCACAAGTATTTTGAAAACCCTCGGGGTTAACCTAGATCAGAAGTTCTGCCGCTGCAAGGCTCTGTAGCCACCGAAAACCAGTCTAGACCCTGATGCGGAGCATCCTACGGTCATCTCCATGGACCTACCATTGCCTCAACAAGAGCCAAGAGGACCCATGATGTAACATCCCAAATTTTCAATTTGGAATGTTATACACTAGATCCTCATTGCATATCATATTTTATTTGCATTTTGGTTGATCCTAGAAAATTCTACGCAACTCAATGACCCTTTAAGAGAGTTGGGGATTTCATTATTTTCATATTTGAGTTTTCTCAAATTTTGAAAATAGGATCATTTGATTTTATTTATTTTATCTTCAATTATTACAAAAATATGAGAGAGGGAATAAAATGACTTTCCCAAAATAAAGAAATATTGAGGATTTAATAAAGAAATCAAATAAGATTTTATTTGGATTTATTTGCTATTTTATTTGAATTAGGGAAAATGTGCGTTTTTCAAAATTGCATTTAGGCCCCAAATAAATGCTCATCCTGTGCGGCTTGATTTTAGAAGCCGGGGAAAATTTATTTCGGGATTTTTGGAGTCCGTTTAGTATTCCTTTTGTTTTTTTTTTAGTGTAATTATTTAAACAAAAAGTCCGAACCGACCTTGGGCCGTAACCGGCCAGTGGCCGGGCCCTTTATATAGTGCCCCGAGGCCCGAGGCCAACCCAAGTCGCCGCTGCCGCCGCCCCCGAACCCTAACCATAGGCCGCTGCCCGCCGCCGCCGCGCCGCCGCCGCTCTGCGCCACCGCCGCCGCCCCGCCCCGCCGCCACCGCCGGACTGCCGCTCCGGACCGCTGCAGCCGCCGTCGGATCTGCCGCCGGAGGTAGTTTTTTCGCCGCCGGTTTTTTTGGAAAACTGATCGGTTTTCCGTCGGTTTTGTTCGGTTTTTTTATTATTGATTTTTTTAAATAGATCGGGTTTTCCGGTTTATTTAAGTAGCGAGCGTTCGTCCGTTCGTTCGTTTTAACGAACGTTCGTCGTTTTTCTTTTTCTCAGATTAAATCCATGATTTTTCAGATCGCGATTCCTGATCCGATTTTCGTTTTAGTCTAACTTTTCGCTCGTTTGTCGGAATCAGGCGATTCAAGCGCTTGGAGTTTCGTCTCGAAACCCTCTTTCCGTTTAACCAACTGAAACAAGTTTTTGCCACTGTAAAAATTGCCCTAGATCCAGAATAGTAAATGAAGCATGTTTCTTTTGCCGCCTGTCTTTCGTTGCTTCGTTCGATTTGATTCTTTTTGCCAACCGGAGTTCTTAAGTTGAACTTTCTGGTTTGATCTTTCATTCGAGTTTTACCTATGCACTAGTTGAGTACTTATTGTATGCTTGTTTGTTTGCAATAGAGTACCCGGAGTGCGCCGCTTGCTACTTCGAATCGCTAGGTTTTACGGATCATCAGCAAGGCAAGTAACACTTTGATCATACCTCCTACTACCCAGTTTTATTGCATTAGATCAATCCTCACACATTGCATGATTAGGATCTAATTAAATTGTGGGCTTGGGAAGTAGTTGAGGTAGTACCTATTACATGTTATTATCAAACCTTTGGGAGTTACTTCTACGTTTGCTTATTGTGCCATGCTATGCTAGTTGACATGGATTGGGTGAGTGTATCCATGACATATGTGAGATTGTTAAATTAATGATTTATCTAAGGTGGCAACTTAAACACACATCTGGGTGGATTGAGGCACCTGGGTATTCCAGCGATTGCCTGTTTTTCTTTTGGACCGCCACCCAGGCTCAAAGGGATCATGAGATTATTCACGCTAGAAACTTTCGTGTGCAGCCACAAGCTACTATGGGCTCTAGCATAGTTGATTAAGTTGTGCAAACTCTTACAATGGTAGACTAGTAGATGTAGGGGAAAGTAGGTGTAACAGTCTACCCAATCGTAAGGTGCTAGCGCTTCTGAAAGACTATGTCTGGGTCATCCGTTTCTCAAACACCATGTAGTGCGAGAAACCAAACAGAGGCGATCAAGTCTTGTGGGGAAAAGTGCGCAAACCTCTGCAGAGTGTATAAACTAATCATGATTAGCCGTGTCCCCGGTTATGGACATCTTGAGTATCTAGTACTTGGATTATCATGTGAATCTCATCATGTTACTCTAAAATTAATTTTGTTGGGTTATGTTTAATGATGATGCTTAATTGGGATTGAGAATGCTGTCAACCATTCTCAATGTTTAACAACTACCATGATAGTTAAATAAAATGTATTCCTTTGCAGTAGGGAAAAATTGGCTTTATGCAAAACTGTAACCATAGAGCTTTCCACCAGCCAAATATGCATATAGAATAGCCTATTTCATTCCATTACTCTCTATGTGTTACTTTGCCAGCATATTCCATGTGCTGACCCGTTTTGGGCTACAACGTTAATGTTGCAGACTTTTCAGACGACGATTAAGGTGCTTTTTGGTCGTGGTTCTATACTCAGTGATGCCGTTGGAGTTGATAGACTCACTTATCTTCCTAGCCTTCCGCTGTTATCGTTATTAGATGGCCTTAAGCCATATTTATTGTAATAAGTTCTCTTTTGAGACACTCGATGTAATAAGTGTATGATTGCTACTCTGTTATAAATCCTTCAAGTATTGTGTGGTGTCAGGATTACTGATCCAGGGATGACACCTGAGCATAGAGATTGGACCGTTTGAGGTCTGGTCGCTACAAGATGGTATCAGAGCACACACTGACTGTAGGACACGACCACTAAGCTAAAAGACCTAGATCACTACTCACTCTATTCTCTTTTTGACTTCTCATCTTTTCCTACTCTTTTAGGTTGGCGGATGCAAGGAACAAGTTCACCCAACCGGATGAAGATAGACCCTTTGGACGTCACTTGAAGGAAGTCACTAGATACCTGAACATAGGAGTACCCAGCTTCACTAGAACCTACAACACCACTCTACCTGAAGAGGAGCGCTGGATGATTCAAGTTCAAGTTCCAGGAAGGACGTTCATGCCAGTCACTGATCCCATAGAGTTTTCTTTTGATGCACCAACTTGGGATCTAGGAAAGAGCATGGCAGCTCACATCGCCATGGGACACATTGGAGAAGTCTACCGCAATGATCTCAAGGATACTATCTACCAGATTTGTGGGCGTCGAGATGAGCACTTGGAGATGATCAGTACCATGAAGGATTGATCAGTTGCAGCTTTTATCCAAGAGTTAAACCAGCACATTCGACGTCAGGAGAACCAGATGTGCACCGACATGATAGATCTGAAGAAGGCAAAGACAAGAATCAAGGAACTAGAGGAAGAACTCAAGGCTACACATGAAGATTATGAAGAGGAAATCAAAGTATTAGTGGAGAAGAATGATGATCTGATCAAGAAGATCGGAATATTTATGGGAGGCCTTACACTAGTAGAAGAAGATGAAGAACCCAAGGAGATTCGCCCGGAAGACTACATCATCATCGACGACACCGACTCGGGTCCAGATGATAGCGATGATGACTATGTTGATGAAGCTGGAGCAGATATAATGGAGTCTGCAACCGAAGAATATTTCTAGTAGACCACCAAATCAGTAGTAGTAGTCTACCATGTAAATATAGTAGTCCGATTACTTTTGCGATAGTTAGATCAATTGAATGCCCTTGTTGATTGATTGAATGAAGTGAATTGTTTGGTTTTGCCTCATGTGCATATGGGTAGTGTTTTCTCTTTAGACCCCCCCTCTATTCTTAAATCTCATCTTTTGTAAACCCTCAGATGCCTCCGAGACGTGACCCCGGATTTACCTTCCCACCGGAGCTCACTCGGTTGATCCAGCAGCAGAACACATTGATGCAGTTGCTAGTCCAGAACCAGAATCAGGGGAACAACAACAACAACCCACCACCACCACCACCACCTGTTGATAACTTAGCCCGTTTTCTTAGGCTGAATCCGCCGGTGTTTTCCAGTAGCACTAAGCCGATAGTAGCAGATGATTGGCTCTGCAAGACAGCAAGGGAGTTGACCACCGCAGGATGCACAGATGCAGAAAAAGTGAAGTTTGCCGCACATCAGCTTGAAGGACCCGCAGCATCATGGTGGGAGAATTTCACAGCCACTTTCCCTATGGACACTGTCATGTGGGACCAGTTTTAGCGGGCTTTTCGTACTGCCCATGTTTCAGCAAGAGCTATGGCCATGAAGAAGCGGGAGTTTCAAAACTTGCACCAAGGAGGACGGACAGTTGGCCAGTATGTGGAGGACTTTAGTAAGCTAGCACGTTATGCCCCAGATGACGTTGCTACGGATGCAGCTAAGCAGGAGAAGTTTCTGGAAGGACTGAATGATGAGTTGAGCATGCAGTTGATGGTAGCAACCTTCAACAACTACCAGGAGTTAGTAGATCATGCACTCATGATTGAAGGGAAGCAGCAGCAGATTGAGAATCGCAAGAGGAAGTATGGACAATGGAAGTACAATTCAGGATCTCAGCAGAAGCCACGTTTTACCCCTAGATCGGGAGGACATTTTCAGCATACCCATGGAGGAGGTAGCTCGCACAACCACAATGGCACCAAGAATGGTAACGGGAAAGGAGGAAGCAACGGCCAGAACCACACCAATCCATCAACCCCAGCCAAGAGAGACCTGAGCCAAGTCACTTGTTTCAAGTGCCAGAAGACCGGACATTATGCCAACGAATGTCCTGAATCACAAAATGGTAATGGCAATGGAAGCTCTGGAAAGAAGCCGAACCCTTTCAATAGGGGATAGGTGAACCACGTTAACGTGGAGGAGGTTGAAGAGCAGCCGGATGCAGTAATCGGTAAGTTTTTGGTTAAGTCATTTACTGCCCTCGTTATTTTCGATACTGGTGCATCACATTCATACATATCAAGGGGATTTGTGGATAAGTATATTCTGCCCACCAAAGTTCTTAGAACACCTATGTTAGTAAGCTCACCAGGAGCAGAGTATATGGCTAGCCAGGGATGTTTTCAAGTGCCACTGAGTATAGGTAGGCATGTGTTTCCCTCGGATTTGATCATTTTGGAATCACAAGGATTGGATGTAATTCTGGGTATGGATTGGCTGTCGATGTATGGAGGAAACATCGATTGCGCCAGTAAGTCGATCTTGCTTACCGCCCCAGAAGGGAGAAGGATCAAGTATGTATCCCGGCATGTGCCGAAGAGGACTCAAGTAAATTGTCTAACAGGAGTTGTGTAGGAGGAAGTACCAGTAGTGATGGATTTCCCTGATGTATTTTTAGAAGAGTTGCTAGGCATGCCACCGGATAGAGATATTGAGTTTTTGATTGATCTTTTGCCAGGCACAGGGCCAATATCAAAGAGACCATATAGGATGCCCGCAAAGGATTTGGTGGAGATTAAGAAGCAGATTAAGGAGTTACTGGATAAAGGATATATTCGCCCAAGTTCTTCGCCTTGGGGATCTCCAGCACTTCTAGTGGATAAGAAGGATGGATCGTTAAGGATGGTTGTTGATTATCGAGGATTAAATGAAGTAACCATCAATAACAAATACCCACTACCGATGATCAATGATCTGTTTGATCGATTGCAAGGAGCTAAGGTATTTTCCAAGATCGATCTACGATCAGGATACCACCAGTTGAAGATTCGAGAACAGGATATACCTAAGACGGCTTTTACCACCAGGTATGGGCTGTACGAGTATACCGTTATGTCATTTGGTCTGACTAACGCACCTGCATATTTTATGAACATGATGAACAAAGTGTTTATGGAGTTTTTGGATAAGTTCGTCGTAGTGTTCAATGATGATATCCTTGTTTACTCGAAGAATGAGGAGGAGCATAAGGATCATTTACGTTTGGTACTTGGTAAGCTCAGAGAACACAGTTATATGCCAAATTTAGCAAATGTGAGTTTTGGTTGAAGGAAGTTGGATTTCTCGGACACGTTATATCTGGAGAAGGTATAGCAGTAGATCCCACTAAGGTTGATACTATGACAAATTGGGAAGCCCCAACAACAGTTGGAGAGATCCGGAGTTTTCTTGGACTCGCGGGATACTACCAAAGATTCATTGAGAATTTCTCAAAGATTGCGAAGCATATGACGGAGTTGTTGAAAAAGGATACCAATTTCATATGGACTGAAGAATGTGAGGCTAGTTTCCAGGAGTTAAAGAAACGTTTGGTTACCTCACCAGTATTGATTTTGCCAGATCAGACCAAGGATTATGAGGTGTATTGCGACGCTTCACGTCGAGGACTTGGAGCAGTGCTTATGCAGGAAGGAAGAGTGGTTTCCTATGCCTCACGACAGCTTAAGCCGCATGAGTTAAATTATGCTACGCATGATTTGGAGTTAGCAGTCGTAGTGCATGCGTTAAAAACTTGGAGACATTTTCTCATTGGAAACCATTGTGAGGTGTACATGAATCACAAGAGTTTCAAGTATATTTTCACGCAGAAGGAGTTGAATCTCAGGCAAAGGAGATGGTTGGAGCTCATCAAGGATTATGATATGAAATTGCATTATCACCTCGGAAAGGCTAACATAGTGGCCGATGCGTTGAGCCGTAAAAGCCATGTGAACACACTAATGACGGGAGATTTACCAAGGGATTTAGCTGAAAATCTTCGTGAGCTATGTTTGGAGATAGTTCTGAGAGGCTATGTAGCCGCATTGGAGATTCAGTCTACTTTGATGGATAAGATCAGAGAAGCCCAGAAGACTGACAAGGAGATTGCCTCTATAAAGAAGAAAATGAGCAAAGGAAAAGCTAAGGGATTTCGTGAGGATGAGCACGATACCTTGTGGTTTGAAGATCGTGTTTATGTGCCTAATGATTCGGAGATCGGGAAGTTAATTCTGCAAGAGGCCCATGATTCACCATATTCGATTCACCCAGGAAATACCAAGATGTATTTGGATTTGAAAGATACTTTCTGGTGGACCGGAATGAAGAAGGATATTGCGGAGTATGTAGCAGTTTGTGATGTATGTCAGAGAGTAAAGGCAGAGCATCAGAAGCCAGCAAGATTGCTACAGCCATTGCCAATACCCGAATGGAAGTGGGATAAGCTAGGCATGGATTTTATTACGGGTTTGCCCCGAACTCGTTCAGGCTATGACTCGATTTGGGTTGTAGTCGATCGTTTGACAAAGGTAGCTCATTTCATTCCAGTGAAGACTACCTATACCAGTGCAAAGTTGGCAAAGATATACATGACCAGAATCGTATGTCTGCATGGAGTTCCAAGGAGCATTGTATCAGACAGAGGAACCCAGTTTACCTCAAAGTTCTGGAATCAGTTGCATGAAACTTTGGGTACCAGACTGGAGTTCAGTACAGCTTTCCATCCGCAGACAGATGGACAGACCGAGAGAGTCAATCAGATTTTGGACGATATGCTAAGAGCTTGTGCGCTAGATTATGGATCTAGTTGGGACGAGAATTTGCCATATGTAGAGTTCTCTTACAACAAAAGTTATCAATCCAGTTTGAAGATGGTCCCTTTGGAAGCCTTGTATGGAAGGAGGTGCAGGACCCCATTGTCTTGGGATGAAGTTGGAGACCGCCAGTTGTTTGGACCGGATCTAATAAAGGAGTCTGATAGAAAGTGAAATTGATTCGCGATAGGCTCAAGGTAGCTCAATCCCGGCACAACAGTTATGCAGATTCTAAACGCAAGGAGACAGTTTACGAAGTCGGAGACCGAGTTTATCTTCGAGTATCTCCACTTCGAGGAGTTAAGCGCTTTGGAGTTAAGGGAAAGTTAGCACCACGTTTTGTAGGCCCATACAAAGTTTTGGAGCGTATGGGAGAAGTAGCCTATAAGTTGAATTGCCCGAAGGATTGTCAGGAGTTCACGACGTGTTCCACGTTTCCCAGTTGAAGAAGTGCCATGCAGAGATGGTTGATATACTGCTGAGAGATACAGTGCCACTGGAAGCGATTCAGTTGGACAGTGATTTGACCTATGAGGAGAAACCAGTTAAGATTCTAGAGTATGTCGGTCGAGTCACCCGCAGCAAGGTTATCAAGTTTTGCAAGGTTCAGTGGAGCCACCACACGGAGGATGAAGCCACCTGGGAACGAGAGGAGGAATTGCTGAAGGACCACCCTCACCTATTTTCTAGCCAACCCGAATCTCGAGGGCGAGATTCATCTTAAGGGGGGTAGGTTTGTAACATCCCAAATTTTCAATTTGGAATGTTATACACTAGATCATCATTGCATATCATATTTTATTTGCATTTTGGTTGATCCTAGAAAATTCTACACAACTCAATGACCCTTGAAGAGAGTTGGGGATTTCGTTATTTTCATATTTGAGTTTTCTCAAATTTTGAAAATAGGATCATTTGATTTTATTTATTTTATCTTCAATTATTACAAAAATATGAGAGAGGGAATAAAATGACTTTCCCAAAATAAAGAAATATTGAGGATTTAATAAAAAAATCAAATAAGATTTTATTTGGATTTATTTGCTATTTTATTTGAATTAGGGAAAAATGCGCGTTTTTCAACATTGCATTTAGGCCGCAAATAAATGTCATCCTGTGCGGCTTGATTTTAGAAGCCGGGGAAAATTTATTTCAGAATTTTTGGAGTCCGTTTAGTATTCCTTTTTTTTCTGAGCGTAATTATTTAAAAAAAAGAGTCTGAACCGACCTTGGGCCGTAACCAGCCAGGACTCCACCTGGCTGGGCCCTTTATATAGCGCCCCGAGGCCCGAGGCCAGCCCAAGTCGCCGCCGCCCCCGAACCCTAACCCTAGGCCGCCGCCTGGCCGTCGCGCCGCCACCGCTCTGCGCCGCCGCCCCGCCCCGCCGCCGCCGGAGGTAGTTTTTTCGGCACCATTTTTTTAGAAAACCGATCGGTTTTCCGTCGGTTTTGTTTGGTTTTTTAGTTTCAGTTTTTTTAATAGACCGGTTTTTCTGGTTTATTTAATTAGCGAGCGTTTATCCGTTCGTTCGTTTTAACGAACGTTTGTCGTTTTTCTTTTTCTCGGATTAAATCCGCGATTTTTCAGATCGCGATTCGTGATCCGATTTTTATTTTAGTCTAACTTTTTGCTCGTTTATCGGAATCAGGCGATTCAAGTGCCTGGAGTTTTGTCTCAAAGCCCTCTTTCCATTTAACCAACTCAAACAAGTTTTCGCCACTGTAAAAATTTCCCTAGATCCAAAATAGTAAACGAAGCCTGTTTCTTTTGTCGTTTGTCTTTCGTTGCTTCATTCGATTTGATTCTTTTTGCCAACCGGAGTTCTTAAGTTGAACTTTCTGGTTAGATCTTTTATTCGAGTTTTACCTGTGCACTAGTTGAGTACTTATTGTATGCTTGTTTGTTTGTGATAGAGTACCCGGAGTGCGCCGCTTGCTACTTCGAATCGCTAGGTTTTGTGGATCATCAGCAAGGCAAGTAACACTTTGATCATACCTCCTACTACCCAGTTTTATTGCATTAGATCAATCCTCACACATTGCATGATTAGGATCTAATTAAATTGTGGGCTTGGGAAGTAGTTGAGGTAGTACCTATTACCTGTTATTATCAAACCTTTGGGAGTTACTTCTACGTTTGCTTATTGTGCCATGCTATGCTAGTAGACGTGGACTGGGTGAGTGTATCCATGACAGATGTGAGATGTTAAATTAATGGTTTATCTAAGGTGGCAACTTAAACACACATCTGGGTGGATTGAGGCACCTGGGTATTCCAGCGATTGCCTGTTTTTCTTTTGGACCGCCACCCAGGCTCAAAGGGATCATGAGATTATTCACGCTAGAAACTTCCGTGTGCAGCCACAAGCTACTATGGGCTCTAGCATAGTTGATTAAGTTGTGCGAACTCTTAAAATGGTAGACTAGCAAATGTAGGGGAAAGTAGGTGTAACGGTCTACCCAATCGTAAGGTGCTAGCGCTTCTGAAAGACTATGTCTCGGTCATCCGTTTCTCAAACACCATGTAGTGTGAGAAACCAAACGGAGGCGATCGAGTCTTGTGGGGAAAAGTGCGCAAACCTCTGCAGAGTGTATAAACTAATCATGATTAGCCGTGTCCCTGGTTATGGACATCTTGAGTCTCTAGTACTTGGATTATCATGTGAATCTCATCATGTTACTCTAAAATTAATTTTGTTTGGTTATGTTTAATGATGATGCTTAATTGGGATTGAGAATGGTGTAAACCATTCTCAATGTTTAACAACTACCATGATAGTTAAATAAAATGTATTCCTTTGCAGTAGGGAAAAATTGGCTTTACGCAAAACTGTAACCATAGAGCTTTCCACCAGCCAAATATGCATATAGAATAGCCTATTTCATTCCATTACTCTCTATGTGTTACTTTGCCAGCATATTCCATGTGCTGACCTGTTTTGGGCTGCAACATTAATGTTGCAGACTTTTCAGACGATGATTAAGGTGCTTTTAGGTCGTGGTTCTATACTCAGTGATGCCGTTGGAGTTGATGGACTCACTTATCTTCCAAGCCTTCCGCTGTTATCGTTATTATATGGCCTTAAGCAATATTTATTGTAATAAGTTCTCTTTTGAGACACTCGATGTAATAAGTGTGTGATTGCTACTTTGTTATAAATCCTTCAAGTACTGTGTGGTGTCAGCATTACTGATCCAGGGATGACACCTGAGCACAGAGATTGGACCGTTTGAGGTATGGTCGCTACACATGACACGAGATAGAGCTAGATCTCTTGAGACCGAGGTGACTTCTCTCCTTAGTGATATTACATATGATCCTCTCGAGACATGGCTACTACCTAAGTCCGAGTCATTGTGCATGATCAGGTACCAAGAGGACCCTCCCAAAGATGCACGTGAAGATGTACAAGCCCCCAAGTCCACGGATGAAGAGACTCAACGGAAGGAGACAAGAACACCTCCCAGGACCCGGACATCCAGCCGTTACCCCAGACATCCGGCCCCTAGAGCGTCGTCCACTACAACAGCATCCAGCCGCCGAGCATCTACAGGCTCCGGACATCCGGCCCCAGCCCGGACATCCGGCCCTACCAAAAAATCCGGCCTCAAGGCCGGATATCCGGACACCACCGAACCAGAGAGCATCAAGGCCAGCGCCTCCAGCCCGGACATCCGGCCACCCAGCCCGGACATCCGTCCCCTCATGAAAGCCTGGACATCCGGCCCGACGCCCGGACGTCCGGCCTCCCCTGTCTACGCACAGTGAAGGGCTGAGGCCCGTGTACCCCTTCAACCCCCTAGACTATATATACTCCTCCCTATCCTACTTTTTAGGGTTAGCAAAGGATTAGCTCATATTTTGTGTGAGAGCTTTGCTCATCCACTTGGTTACCTTCTTCTCGGAGATTCGAGCCTCCACCGGAGAAGATCCCCCAAGAAGATTCAAGACCCCTTTTAGGGAAGAACTCAAGACCTCCTCACGGAGAAGACTGGCTACCTTTTGTATCGTCCCTAGTTGGTTGTGGATCGTGTATCTTCTCTTATGTACTCGAGGATCTAGCACATGTGTGACTTATTCGTGTTGGTTTAGTGTTTCCTCTCGTGTTTCCCCTTGTGTTTTCCTTCGTTTTTCCCCTCGTGTTCCTCGTGTTCTTCGCGGGATCCGCTCCTTTCGTGAAAGATCAGGCGATCAGGGTTCTACCCTACATCATCTTGGTATCATGAGCCACATTGATCATGATTTCGGAGCCTCCCCGTTGTGTTTCTTGCCTTGTTTTTGTCCCTAATTCGAAAATTCCCCACAAAAATAGCCCCCAATTTTTTTTGTGATTTGTTGGTGTGATGAAGTTTTGTTGGATTTGATCGGCGGATTTCATGTGTTGCAGGTAGATCTAGCTTTCCATCCACTTTTTCCCAATTTCCATCCACAAATTTCTCCGAATTTTGCCTGGATTTGACCTCTCCTCGCGAAGATCTTCGATTTCATCCCCGGATGCAAAGCCCGGACATCCGGCCCAACAAGCCTGGACATCCGGCCCCTGGCAGCATCAGTTGCTCTCCACCGCCCGTTTTCCGTCCATATTTCGCCAAAATTTGTTCTGGTGCCCACATATACTTCCGCATAGCACCACCATATACCACATACACAACCACCGCTTACCAACTCCAACTCCGACAATTTTGGTCCAATTTTTCCTTGAGAATTTGAGTTGCGGTACCGTGTCCTACTCCGACAATTTTAGTTCGACATCAACATCACCACCGCTCATCTTCGCCACGGACACGTCATCAACAACGACCACCTCGACTACATCTTGGTTTTCGTGGCACCATTTTGACACCATACCGTCCGCAAGAAACGGCAACCTCACCTTGGTATTAGACATATCACTCTTGCCATTCCTTTGATAGCCATCATAGCTTACTCCTTTGCATCACTTACCCATCGAAACTAGCCGTTGAGTATTGCCGGCAATGAGACTTGTGCACATTAGTGATCATACTTCCCATAGCATACATACATAATTGTTGCATATCTTCGTATCATCTCTTGTGTCACAAGGTTGTCATCGCATCCACAATTGCTATCTTGGTTCGTAAAGCATTGCATGAGAAAAGAGCTCAAACATCAAAGAGCCAAACAAGCTTTTAAGCAAAAGGGAAAGATAAGCAAAGAGCTTTTAAGCAAGAACCATATCATAATACAACATTAAGATTGTCATACTCGATCATCTTGGATCATATCATAGAAACACCTTGCATAGAACATACTTGGGATAGAAGTCGTTGCATATTTGCTTAGTAGGTTGTGCACAAGTCTTGTATCCGCCTATTGTGCAATCGTGCTAGCGTCTCTCTAGTGTTGTGCAACAAGAGCATTTGTGTGGATTCCACATTTTGGCTCTTCCTTGGTTGCCCAACCCCACTTATCTTTTTGCGTGTGTGTTTCCGTGTACATTACATTGCTTGGTCTACTTGTCGCATTGCAATCTTGCGAATCTTTTCCAACATTATTGAAGCTCACTTACAATTGCATCAAATTTTGTGCCACCATCCTAACCAAGCTCCACCATGAGCTTTTAGTTGTGTAGGTGTGAGAAACTGACAATAATTGGTACCAACCGTGCTATTTCCTTGTCCACATTGGAGTGATCATTGATCCACTTTCAACTTCGGTCAAGGTACATTTGGAATACGTTCTTCTCTTTCTACCACTCACATTTTTTGTAATGATGGATAGGCCAAGTACTTATACCAACCCACTCTTCATTGAGCACGACGACGACATGAACTCCTACATCACCAAAAGCCACCTCTTTGGTGCACAACGTGATTTGCATCAAGAGAAACAAGTAATGAGTGAACGCATCGACAACCTCGCCGCCGACTTGCGACTCTCCAAGCAATGTACAAGGTACTACTTTGACCACAAGCTCGACGATCACACGCAAGAGAATGACGCAAGGATGGATGAGATTCGCGCTTTGTTTATCAACCGCTCTTATTACACTTCGTCCTCTTCAAGAAGGACCCGCTCAAGTCGACACTCAGACTTCACCCTCTCCGGCTCAAGTACACTAACATCGAACACTCTTCGCCATGCCGCGTGCAATGATCGTCAAGCAATCCTCAATCCTCGATGCGGCACCAACCCTCAAGAGCACCGACAACGTCAAGCCCAAGCGGCTTTTGCGCTAGCACGAGAACGGCAACGACAACGCCAACATGAAGAGGAAGAGCGAGCATGTCTTCACAAAGATACACAAGATGCCGAGGCACAACGCCAAGAACAACAACTCCGTGAAGTTCAAGCACTTGCGGCGCAACAAGCCCTCCAAGATTCAAGTCAAGCCGTAGCCAACCGAGGCCGACAAGCTCGTGAACAAGAAGAAGCACTTCACGAAGAAGTTCAAGAACGAAGATTTCAAGCTCGCGTGCATCATCAAGTTCCTCAAGTTCCTCCTCGAGCTCGACAAGCTCCTCCACAAGCTCGCCAAGAACATCAAGTTCATCAAGAGCATGAAGACAATGGAAATCATCCACGACAAGAGCAACATGAGGTTGACAACCCTCCTCACCAAGAGCAACACGAGCTTGATAATCATCAACAACACAGGCGTCATCATCTCTGACCCCAACACAATGAAGAGAAATGCTACGGCAAGCTAAAATTCACCATGCCCAAGTTCAATGGAAGCAACGATCCCGAAGAGTATCTTTCATGGGAATTGAAGGTCGACAAAATGTTCCGTTTGCACAACTATGAAGAAGAGAAGAAGATCGCGATGGCATCCCTTGAGTTCCAAGACTATGTCCTCATTTGGTGGGAACAAGTTATCGAGCGTCAAGAGGCAAGAGGTGAGCCACCCATCACTACATGGACGCAAATGAAGGATGTCATGAGAGCACGCTTCGTGCCTACCTACTACAACCGTGACCTCTTCAAGAAACTCCAACTACTCAAGCAAGGAACCAAGAGCGTTGAAGAGTACTACAAGGAGATGGATATTGCCATGATAAGAGCCAACATCACAAAAGATGATGAGCAAACAATGGCACGTTTCTTGAATGGACTCGACCATCCTATCAAGAAGATCGCCGACTTCCAACCATACTCGGACCTCATCGAACTAGTGCATCAAGCTACCAAAGAGGAACGTCAAGTGCAAGATGACCTCAAGTATGCCAAGTCCTCATCCAAGTCCTATGGCTTCTCCAACAATCAAGCTTCAATGACTCCAAAATCTTCGACTACCCCAATTAATCATCCTACTACAAGCAATTTCAAGCCGAGAGCTTCATCATCATCTACCCCAACCGATGAGACCGTCAAGACGAGTTCCTTCAAATGCTTCACATGCGGCGGCCAAGGCCACAAGTCATTCAAGTGTACCAATAAGAGAAACATCATCCTCCACGACAATGGTACATACGACTCAATGAGTGAAGGAGAAATGGACGCCATCGAGCATGTCGCCATGCACCGGCAAGTGAACGATGACGAGGAACAAGTCTTTTGCGATGAAGATTCAAGTCCCACTATGGTTGTCTCCAAGGTCTTGACTCTCCAACATCACCAAGAAGAAGACCAAATATGCCACATATTCCACACCAAGGCCGGCATCAATGGACGCTCCGTCAAGGTCATCATTGATGGAGGGAGTTGTCATAATCTCGCAAGTGAAGAACTTTGCTCCAAGCTCCAATTTCCCAAGACGAAGCACCCACATCCATACAAAGTGCAATGTCTTAGCGACTCCGGAACTATCCAAGTCGAGCATCGAGTACAAGTCTCCTTCAAAATTGGCGCCTATGAAGACACCTTAGAGTGCGACGTCGTTCCAATGACCGTCTGCCACCTTATCCTTGGACGCCTATGGTAATTTGATAGAGGAGTCATCCACAACGGCCGAACGAACCACTACATCTTCAAGATGAAAGGAAAGGAGTACGTACTTCGCCCCATGTCTCCAAGTCAAGTGATCGCCGACAAGCAAGCCACCCATCGTGGAGAAAATAGTGAGAGAGCGAACCACCAAAAAGAAAGTGAGCGCCACAAGCCCAAATTGAGCGAATCCACAATGAGCGACAAGAAGTATTTCGTTCTATTTTCCACCACACGTGAGATGAGAGAAGTGTGTGGGAACACATCTAGTGTCATGCACTATGACCTTTCGTGCAACGACGAGGCACCAAAAGCTAACACCCATCACACTCTTCCTCTAGTGTTGTCTTCTCTTTTGCAGGAATTTCACGATGTTTTCCCCGACGAGCTACCTCCGGGACTACCTCCACTATGAGGGCATCAAGCACCGCATCGACTTCATCCCCGGAGCCCCACTTCCGAACAAGGTTCCCTACCACGTCAACCCCGAGGAACCTAAGGAGATCCAATGGCAAGTTCAACTACTCATCCACTTTGGACATGACAAGACACTTGCTATGCTCCCCAAGCACCACTCTTGGCCCATGATGCTTCGCGATGTCAACCGCTTCACCAACCAATACTCTACATGTCGCCAAGCTAAGTGCAAAGCTCAATCTCTTGACCTTTACGTGCCACTTCCAATTCCATATAAACCATGGGAGGATTTTAGTATGGATTTTGTTCTTGGGTTGCCTAGAAATAGGAATGGAAAGGATTCCGTGTTTGTTGTTGTGAACCGATTCTCCACCACGGCTCCTTTCATATCTTGCCACAAGATAGACGATACTTAACGTATTGCACATCTATTTTGTAGGGAAATCTTGCAACTGTGCCTACCAATCGCCAAGTTCGCCTACAACCGAGCAACACACTCAACAACCGGCAAGTCCCCCTTCGAGGTCGTCTACGGATTCAACCCATTGTCACCATTGGACATTCTTCCTCTACCACTCCAAGAGCGCATCAATTTGGACGCAAGTGCACGTGTGACCCATCTCAAGAAGGTCCATGAAGATACAAGGCACACCATCGAGCGCCAAGTGCAACGACTTGCGACCAAACTCAACATCAACAAGCACCCCATGGTATTCAACGTTGGAGATCTCGTGTGGCTACACCTTCGCAAGGACCGCTTCCACAATGAACGCAAGTCCAAACTTCAACCACGAGCGGATGCACCCTTCAAGGTGCTTGAACGCTACAGCAACAACGCCTACAAGATTGACATCCCACGCGACAAGTACTCCGTGAGCGACATCTTCAACGTCAAAGATCTCTCGCCCTACCATGGTGATGAGGTTTTCGATCCGAGGTTGGATCTTCCGCAAGGGAGGGGAGATGATGCGGAGCATCCTACGGTCATCTCCATGGACCTACCATCGCCTCAACAAGATCCAAGAGGACCCATGACACGAGCCAGAGCTAGATCTCTCGAGACCGAGGTGACCTCTCTCCTTAGTGATATTACATACGATCCGCTCGAGACATGGCAACTACCTAAGTCCGAGACGTTGTGCATGATCAGGTACCAAGAGGACCCTCCCGAAGATGCATGCGAAGATGTACAAGCCCCCAAGTCCATGGATGAAGAGACTCAACGAAAGGAGACAAGAACACCTCCCACGCCCCGGACATCCGACCCCTGGAGCGTCGTCCACTACAGCAGCATCCAGCCGTTGAGCATCTACAGGCCCCAAACATCTGGCCCCAGCCTAGACATGTGGCCCTGCCTGGAAATCCGGCCTCAAGCCCGGATATCCGGACACCACCAAACCAGAGAGCAGCAAGGCCAGCGCCTCCAGCCCGGACATCCGGCCACCCAGCCCAGACCTCCGGCCCCTCATGAAAGCCCGGACATCCGGCCCGACGCCCGAATGTCCGGCCTCCCTTGTCTGCACATAGTGAAGGGTTGAGGCCCGTGTACCCCTTCAACCCCCTAGACTATATATACTCCCCCCGTCCTACCTTTTAGGGTTAGCAAAGGATTAGCTCATATTTCGTGTGAGAGCTTTGCTCATCCACTTGGTTACCTTCTCCTCGGAGATTCGAGCCTCCACCGGAGAAGATTCCCCAAGCGGATTCAAGAACCCTTTTAGGGAAGAACTCAAGACCTCCTCACGGAGAATACCGGCTACCTTTTGTATCGTCCCTAGTTGGTTGTGGATCATGTATCTTCTCTTATGTACTCGAGGATCTAGCACATGTGTGACTTATTCGTGTTGGTTTATTGTTTCCTCTCGTGTTTCCCGTTTTATTTTCCTTCATTTTTTCCCTCATGTTCCTCGTGTTCTTCGCGCGATCCGCTCCTTTCATGAAAGATCGGGCGATTAGGATTCTACCCTACATCAGACCCCGTTCTGGCACCCTGTCGGAGGGGGGAATCATCTCCGGTGGCCATCTTCATCATCCCGGCGGCCACCACGATGAGGAGGGAGTAATCCACCCTCGGGGCTGAGAGTTTGTACCAGTAGCTATGTGTTTAATCATTGTCTGTCTCTCTCTCTCTCTCGCTCTCTCTCTCTCGTGTTCTTGAGATGTCATGATCTTGATGTATCATGAGCTTTGTTAATATAATTGGATCATATGGTGTTTTCCCCTCTCTATCTTGTTGTGATGAATTGAGTTTTTCCCTTTGAGATTTCATTGTTATCGGATTGAATACTTTTTATGGATTTGAGAACACTTGATATATGTCTTGATATTGAATACTCGTGGTGACAATGGGGTATCATATTGATTCACTTGATATATGTTTTTGCACTCAACTCACGGATTCCCGAGGTGACATTGGGGTAATCTATGCATAGTGGTTGATGCACGTTCTTGTCCTTGTTTCTCCGGTAGAAATCTTGGGGCACTCTTTGAAGTTCTTTGTGTTGGATTGAATATTATGAATCTGAATTTTCTTTGGTGTTATTTTAGTACGAACTCTTGGTTAGATTGATCAGAAAGAATAGCTTCGTGTTATTTTAGTACGAACTCTAGGATAGATTGATCGGAAAGAATAGCTTTGAGGTGGTTTCGAACCCTACAAATAATTCCGTCTTATGTTCTCTGCTAGATAGGAACTTCGGAGTGATTCTTCGTTGCACGTTGAGGGATGGTTATATGATCCAATTATATTAGCATTGTTGAGAGGTTGCACTAGTGAAAGTATGGACCCTAGGCATTGTTTTTAAGCATTGCGATACCGTTTTTGTGCCCGTTTACTATTTGCTACCTTGCTGTTTTTATTTATTTAGATATTTTCTACCATCAATATTACAATTTTATCACCATCTCTTTGCCGAACTAGTGCACCTATACAATTTGCCATTGTATTGGGTGTGTTGGGGATACAAGAGATTTCTTGTTTTTGGTTGCAGGGTCATTTGGGAGAGACCATCTTCATTATACACCTCTCATGGATTGATAAATCTTAGGTCATCCACTTGAGGGAAAATTGCTACTGTCCTACAGAACTCTGCGCTTGGAGGCCCAACACGTGTCTAGAAGAATAAAGTTGCATAGTAGACATCAGTGAGCTTGGTGTCAGATGTCATCCAAGTGACATTCTTTTTAGGAGCAAAGAAGCAAGTGGCATAAAACTAATGGATAGCATCCTGGCTAAATTCATGCTGAAATGCAAACGGAGCAGCAAGACCGGATGACTCAATGAGCTCAATGGCACCTGGGTACTTCATGTGATGTTTCCGAATATGTGCTAAGTCAATGAAGTGGTGTAGAGAGAGGCCCTTTGGGGGGACAGCAGAGGTGTAGATATCTGCCTGAACATTTGTGCAAAAACATTGATCCAGAGAGTCCTGAACCACCTTGAATTGATAAACATCATGCCGGAACTTAAGATATGCAAGCTTGGGCACTTTGGTGAAATCCTTGAGGATACGCCCATCAAGTTGAGGAGCCTAAAGGGATATGTGACGACCATCGGCATGCGGCTGATCGCGAGGAGGAGCAGGCATGTGAGTGGCCCTTCGAGAACCGCGGGGGCGGGGCGAAAACGTTGCTTGCACACCACGCTCCTCTTCTTCCATCTCTTCTTCATAGTCAGAGCCCTCGGCAGAGGAGGACTCCTCGATCATAGGACGTTTTCCAGCATGCTTGCATGGACGCAAATCCTCCTAAGAGTCATCAGAACCACCACGACGAGAGGCTGAAACCAAGGGGAGAGGAACATGGACAAATCATAGTGAGCCCTTGGCACGAACGAAGACGGATATGATGAAAATTGAAACGGAAAGGACATAAATTACCGCGAGCAGAGGTACCCTCGGCATCCTTGCGAGCAGTGTGCTTAAATTTCACCATCGTGGGATGAACCTCACTCGAGAGATTATCTGAGAGAGAAAGGGGATCACTACGTGAACACGAACAAGTGACGAAGACGAGAGAAAAGCGAGTGACTAAGCAGGACGGGGTATCTGATCGGAGCAATAGACGAGGAAGAGAAGGCTGGGGGCGCGGCGATGCGGTACCCCCTGGCGACAGCGAAATCGCCCTCCTAGTGGCGCGGAGGACTCAGTCGAGGAGAGGGGGGAAACATGATAGGTTAAATCGCCCATCCCGACCCCGAAGTATTTATATGAGCCGCAAACTACATTGAACGACCGACCGAGGTTGGACATCGGGTCACTGATGGATGTGCCAGGCGACAGACGGCCAGAGAACCTCGGAGGTCTGATACCTAGGAAGTGATTTGGGCTGTGCAAGATTTATGCACAGCAACCAGACAACCGAGTGACATCGGAAAGTCGGAAGCTATGAGTCATCGGACATCCAAGCCGGTTGGCTCCCGGGCGCGGCGAGAGCTCGGTGGCATGTAGCTGTCATCACTGGACTCCGGAGACTCGCTGGGCTCGGGGGAGTTGCTCAATTCCAGGGAGTTGTCGCTGCTGTTGGAGGAGATGTCGGCGAGTCCGGACGCGATCTCAACACCCGTGGTCGCGCCGCACGGGCTGCTCCCCCCGGGCAGCACTCCAGGCGTCGACCGTCCTCGTCAAAGACCTTGAAGAACAATGCGGAGGAGTCGTCGTACTCGAAGTGGACGGCGAGGGCCCCTTCTAGATGGCAGGCACGGGGATCTCGCCCCATCCTCGGGTCATGAAGATGCCGCCCGGGGGGACGACCTCGACCTTCGCCCCCATGGCCAGGCTACAACATCTAGCATGCTGCAGCCATAGCTTGAGCGGCCCCCTCAGTGGCATCTCCTCGGCGAAGAACCCTGGGAACTGGATCCACGTACGTGGCGGCATTGCCGCCCATATCACGAACTCAAGCGAGGAGGCCTCAGCGTGAGTTTGCGGGCCGGCTGGCTGCGCAGCCCCGGCCTGCCCACCGCGATCCCGAACCGCGCGGCATTGGGCACTTCCACCTGGCCCAGGGCCCTGCGCGCAGGTGTACAATGGGATCGGGAAGCCAGGCGAAGGCCGCTCGTACCAAGGCCACATCACCACCTGTCCTTCATTGGCGTTGCGAGGGTGGCTAAACCTCTTCTTCGGCAGAAGTGGTTCAGGCTCCTCTCGGGGGGCTTTTCCCTTCTCCGCTACGGAGAACCTCCTGATCGGCGCCATGGATGCGATGGCAAGACGGAGAAGAAGAAGGAGCGGGCAGTGAGAAGATTGAGATGAGCGAGGGGGGCTCCGCCCCTCCCCTCATTTATAGCCGGAAGGAGGCCAACTGCCTGCCTCCACGATCCCACGCAATGATGGGTTTCTCTCTGCATGCAGCAGTGTCTCGTCAAGTCAAACGGTTGCCGAGACCACGTGGGGAAGCGGAGACGCTTACGTCCCATCATTCGCCACGCTTCGACCAAGGCCGCAGGCGGTTAGGGCCCATGGCGCTCCGCACTTGCCCCTTGGCTTCACCTCGAAGCCAAGTTCGAGCGCGCCTTGGGCCCGGGGGCTACAGTCGGCATTCTGGGAATGGGGGTACCCAGACTTGCCTGCCTGCGGCCCACGGTATGGCTTCATCAATGGCTTGGTACGACCCAACTTCATCAGCATCAACAACCCAAGACCCTCGCAAGGGGCCAAGCCTCACAAGGAGGACACCACTAAGACCTCCACGAGGAGAGGCCTCCTCAGGCTGGCTCCCGAGGAGTGGAGATTTCTATGTAGGCTTCACCTCATGAGGTTCAGATGACGTGAGCCATGACGACCAAGGCCAGGCGGGCGCCAACGGGCGCAGTGTACCAGTTTCCTCTTTGGTGCTATGGAGGCAAGCGTAGGCGCGGAGTCCCGAGGAATCAGCGAAAGATTTCCATTCTGGTGCAACAAGACCAAGACCACCAGGACGGCAGGACGGAGGTCATCACCGAGCCCACCGGCGTCACGACCAGTGGCTTTTGCAGGCGAAGACTACTTTTGTCAGGATAGCATGTACTAGTTGTCTCCCTTCGAATTTGGCTGTTGTGGGATCCCTTCCCGCCTTCATTTGGGAAGAGGACCAAGGCCACTATAGATAGGACATAGCGACCACCATAGAGAGGGGGGGATCGGATTGATTCCATCCGCACACTCACCAGCTCACTCGAGCCCAAGAACACACCTCCTCCTGAGGTGGTTCTCCCACTGTACTAGTTCATCCTCAGCCCCTCGAGGCCAATCCACCACGAAGCAGGAGTAGGGTTTTACGCAAGGTGGCCCGAACCTGGGTAAACTGCCGTGTCTCATTTCCTTCCTGTTCGTCGAGCTAGGCTGAGAGATTGGCAAGTAGGCAGACTGGGGAGGTTGAGTTCTTCGCACGCACCCCCACTACAAAACCCAGTATCATCATAGATGTGGTGGGCTCATTCTTCTATGACAAAAAATCATGACAAAAAATGGGCTTTTCGTCCTGGGCGGGCCGGAGACGTAGCTGCATGACATTCTTTGGGCCGTCCATGACGGAAAAAACCATGGTAGAAGCGAGGGCTAGGAAAATATCGGGGAGTTCTCGGTTACGGTGGGTGGTCGGGGCCAAGTGGTGCACGGAGGTTTGCACGTTTCTCTCGTACACGTACGCGCGTGTGTGTGAGGCGTTGCGCTCTAACTAAACCCGAGCGAGGCGTTAGGATCTAACTGAACCCGAGCAACCGATCCCTTAATGTTAACTGAACCCGAGTGATTCCTTCGCTACTGCTGCTAACTGAAGCGGACCGAACCCTACTGCCTCCTTCCCTTGATGAACAGTGAGCGTTGTTGAGGGGTTTGGATGAACAGTTCCTGGTGGGTGATTGGGTGAATAGGACCCTGTGGTAGTAGAGGCCGTTGCCACTGGATGAACCGGACCCCGATCGAGCCATTTGGGGATGGATGAACAGGACCCCGTGGAGGGCTGGATGAACAGGACCCCGTGGAGGGCTGGTTGAACAATAGCCGGTGGAGGGCTGGATGAATAGTAGCCCATGGAGGGGTGGTTGAACGGGTCCCCATGGAGAGGGATGGTTGAACAGTAGCCAGTGGGGGAGCGATGGAGGCTGGATGAACAGGAACCCGTGGATGAACAGTCGCAGGTGGAGGCTGGAGGAGGTCGACGGTGGATGAACAGTAGCCCATGGAGGCAGTCGGTGGTGGAGATGAACAGTATCCCATGGAGTCCCGTTTTGAAGTACGCCACACCCCTCCCGATGAATAGGACCCCGTTTCGATCATAGCGCTCCAACACATGTCTGTTTCCTCCGTTTTGCGTCACACCACACCCCTCCCGATCAACAGGACCCCATTTCGACCGTAGGAGGTCCGAGAGAAGTCCGTTTCCTCCATTTTGTGGTACGCCAGACCCCTCCTGATGAACATGATCCCGTTTCGACCATGGCCGGTCAAACACAAGGTCGTTTCCTCCATTCTGCGGTACGCTAGGCCTCGTTTCGACCGGCTGTCTCGTCCAAGCCGGTTGGCTCCCGATGAACATGACGAAGATGCAGTTTCTCTGTTCTGATCCAGCCATGCACACGAGCCCTGGCTGTACGTATGCGCGAGTAGGCGTTCGAGACCCCGCCTGTATGTACGTACGTGGCCGTATTTACTTTCTTGAACCCTGGTTGTACATATGTGTACGTGCTACGTGTGTGCCTCTACTATGACACATGCCCTTCCTTACTTGGCCATGGTTCATCGCTGCAGCCTACAGACAGACCGATCGACCAGTATGTACGTACACGTTCGCGACCAGAATGACAATGCTACGTACGCTTCGACAAGGTGGGTCCCGACTGTCAGGCACTTCCTTGCGTGCGAAGATGTAGCTGGTGGGTCCCAGTAGTCAGGAGGGAAATATTTCTTCGCAAAATACGATGGCCCGTCCGATGGGTCCCTGCTGTTGATACGTCTCCAACATATCTATAATTTTTGATTGTTCCATGCTATTATATTATCTGTTTTGGATGTTAATGGGCTTTATTTTACACTTTTATATTATTTTTGGGACTAACCTATTAACCCAAGGCCCAGTGCAAATTGCTGTTTTTTTTGCCTATTTCAGTGTTTCACAGAAAAGGAATATCAAACGGAGTCCAAACGGAATGAAACCTTTGGGAGCGTGATTTTTGGAACAAATGTGATCCAGAGGACATGGAGTGGACGTTAATAAACGGATGAGGAGTGCACGAGGCAGGGGGCGCACCTACCCCCTGGGCGCGCCCTCCCTCCTCATGGGCCCCTCGTGGCTCAACCGACCTACTTCCTCCTATATATGTTCACATACCCGAAAACATCCAGGAGCACCATGAAACCCTATTTCCACCACCGCAACCTTCTATACCCAAGAGATCCCATCTTGGGGCCTTTTCCGGAGCTCCGCCGGAGGGGGCATTGATCATGGAGGGCCTCTACATCAACTCCATGGCCCCTCCAATGATGCGTGAGTAGTTTACTTCAGATCTTCGGCTCCATAGTTATTAGCTAGATGGCTTCTTCTCTCTCTTTGGATCTCAATACAAAGTTCTCCTCGATATTCTTGGAGAACTATTTGATGTAACTCTTTTTGTGGTGTGTTTGTCGAGATCTGATGAATTGTGGGTTTATGATCAAGTCTATCTATGAACAATATTTGATTCTTCTCTGAAATCTTTTATGCATGATTGGTTATCTTTGCAAGTCTCTTTGAATTATCAGTTTGGTTTGGCCTACTAGATTGATCGTTCTTGCAATGGGAGAAGTGCTTAGCTTTGGGTTCAATCTTGCGGTGCTCGATCCTAGTGACAGAAAGGGAAACGACACATATTGTACTGTTGCCATCGAGGATAAAAAGATGGGGTTTATATCATATTTCTTGAGTTTATCCTTCTACATCATGTCATTTACCTAAGGTGTTACTCTGCTCTTATGAACTTAATACTCTACATGCATGCTGGATAGCGGTCGATGTGTGGAGTAATAGTAGTAGATGCAGGAAGGAGTCGGTCTACTTGTCACGGACGTGATGCCTATATACATGATCATGCCAAGATATTCTCATAATTATTCGCTTTTCTATCAATTGCTCGACAGTAATTCGTTCACCCACCGTAATACTTATGCTATCTTGAGAGAAGCCACTAGTGAAACCTATGGTCCTCGGGTCTATTCTCCATCATATAAGTTTCCAATATATTTTACTTTGCAATCTTTACTTTCAATCTATATCATAAAAATACCAAAAATATTATCTTATCATTATTATCTCTATCAGATCTCACTCTCGTAAGTGATCGTGAAGGGATTGACAACCCCTTTATCGCTATGGTTGCGAGGTTCTTATTTGTTTGTGTAGGTACAAGGGATTTGTGTGTGGCCTCCTACTGGATTGATACCTTGGTTCTCAAAAACTGAGGGAAATACTTACGCTACTTTGCTGCATCACCCTTTCCTCTTCAAGGGAAAACCAACACAGTGCTCAAGAGGTAGCAAGAAGGATTTCTAGCGCCGTTTCCGGGGAGTCTACGCACAAGTCAGGACATACCAAGTACCCATCACAAACTCTTATTCCTCGCATTACGTTATTTTCCATTTGCCTCTCGTTTTCCTCTCCCCCACTTCACCCTTGCCATTTTATTCGCCCACTTTTGCCGTTCCCCTTCTCTTTTCTAGTTTGCCTCTTTTTGCTCGTCTCTTGTTTTCTTGTGTGTTGGATTGCCTGCTCGTCATGATGGCTCAAGATAATACTAAGTTGTGTGACTTTTCCAATACCAATAATAATGATTTTATTAGCACTCCGATTGATCCTCTTACCGATGCCGAATCTTGTGAAATTAATGCTGCCTTGCTTAATCTTGTCATGAAAGATCTGTTTTCCGGCCTTCCTAGTGAAGATGCCGCTACCCATCTAAACAACTTCGTTGATTTGTGTGATATGCAAAAGAAGAAATATGTGGATAATGATATTGTTAAACTGAAGCTATTCCCATTTTCTCTTAGAGATCGTGCTAAAACTTGGTTTTTGTCTTTGCCTAAAAATAGTTTCAATTCATGGAATAAGTGCAAAGATGCTTTTATCTCTAAGTATTTTCCTCCCACTAAGATCATCACTCTTAGAAATGATATTATGAATTTTAAGAAACTTGATCATGAACATGTTGCACAAGCTCGGGAGAGGATGAAATTAATGATACGTAATTGCCCTAAACATGGTTTGAATCTTTGGATGATTATACAAAAATTTTATGTCGGATTGAACTTTCCTTCTAGAAATCTTTTAGATTCGGCTGCAGGAGGCACTTTTATGGAAATCACTTTAGGAGAAGCTACTAAACTCCTAGATAATATTATGGTTAATTATTCTCAATGGCATATTGAAAGATCTACTAATAAAAAGGTGCATGCTATAGAAGAAATCAATGTTTTGAGCGGAAAGATGGATGAACTTATGAAATTGTTTGCTAATAAAAGTGTTTCTTCTGATCCTAATGATATGCCTTTGTCTACTTTGATTGAGAATAATAATGAATCTATGGATGTGAATTTTGTTGGTAGGAACAATTTTGGTAATAACGCATATAGAGGTAATTTTAATCCTAGGCCATTTCCTAGTAATTCCTCTAATAATTATGGTAATTCCTACAACAATTCTTATGGAAATTATAATAAGATGCTCTCTGATTTTAAATTTAATATTAAAGAATTTATTAGTTCGCAAAAGAGTTTCAATGCTTTGATTGAAGAAAAATTGTCTAAGATTGATGAGTTGGCTAGGAACGTGGATAGAATTTCTCTTGATGTTGATTCTTTGAAACTTAGATCTATTCCACCTAAGCATGATATCAATGAGTCTCTCAAAGCTATGAGAATTTCCATTATTGTGTGCAAAGAAAAAACCGCTAGGATGCATGCTAAAGAAGATTGTTTTGTGAAAGCGTGTTCTTCTAGTTTCCATGATAATAAAGATGAAGCTCTAAAAGTTATTGATGTGTCCCCTATTAAATCTTTGTTTTGCAATATGAATCTTGATAATGATGGGACTGGAGATGAGTCAACTTTAGTTAGAAGGCCTCCCAATGATTCAGAGTTTTTAGATCTTGATGCAAAAATTGATAAAAGTGGGATTGGAGAGGTCAAAACTTTGAATAGCAATGAACCCATTATCTTGGATTTCAAGGAATTTAATTATTATAATTGTTTTTTAATATATTGTATTTCCTTGTTGCAATCCTTGCTAAATTCTCCGCATGCTTATAGCCAAAATAAAGCTTTTACTAAACATATCATTGATGCTTTAACGCAATCTTATGAAGAAAATCTTGAATTGGAAGTTTCTATCCCTAGAAAACTTCATGATGAGTGGCAACCTACTATTAAAATTATGATTAAATATCATGAATGCTTTGATTTATGTTATTTGGGTGCTAGTGTTTCCACGATTCCTAAAACTTTGTGTGATATGTTAGGTTTCCGTGAATTTGATGATTGTTCTTTAAATTTGCATCTTGCGGATTCCATTATTAAGAAACCTATGGGAAGGATTAATGATTTTCTTATTTTTGCAAATAGGAATTATGTTCCCGTAGATTTCATTGTTCTTGATATAGATTGCAATCCTACATGTCCTATTATTCTTGGTAGACCTTTCCTTAGAACGATTGGTGCAATTATTGATATGAAAGTAGTGAATATTAGATTCCAATTTGCGTTAAGGAAAGGCATGGAACACTTTCCTAGAAAGAAAATTAAATTACCTTATAAATCTATTATGAGAGGCACTTATGGATTGCATACCAAAGATGACAATACCTAGATCTATTCTTGTTTTTATGCCTAGCTAGGGGCGTTAAACGATAGTGCTTGTTTGGAGGCAACCCGATTTTAATTTTGTTTCTTGTTTTTTGTTCCTATTTAGTAATAAATAATTCATATATATTCTGTTTAGATGTGGTTTTATGTTTTTAATTAGTTTTTGTGCCAAGTAGAACCTTTGGGAAGACTTGGGGGAAGTCTTTGCGATCTTGCTGTAAAAAACAGAAACTTTAGCGCTCACGAGATTTGCTTCCATTTTTTTACTGGAGAGTGCTATTTAGTTAATTATTTTTGAATATGATTAATAGATAAATTACTCACTTCCAGCAATTTATTTTAGATTTTTCGGGGTTCCATAAGTATTCCAAACCTACAGATTACTACAGACTGTTCTGTTTTTGACAGATTCTGTTTTTCGTGTGTTGTTTGCTTATTTTGATGAATCTATGGCTAGTAGTAGAGTTTATGAACCATAGAAATTTGGAATATAGTAGGTCTAACACCAATATAAATAAATAATGAGTTCATTACAGTAACTTGAAGTGGTAGTTTGTTTTCCTTTACTGACGAAGCTCACGAAGATTTTCTTTTAAGTTTTGTGTTGTGAAGTTTTCAAGTTTTGGGTAAAGATTTGATGGATTATGGAACAAGGAGTGGAAAGAGCCTAATATTGGGGATTCCCAAGGTACCCCAAGGTAAAATTCAAGGACAACCAAAAGCCTAAGCTTGGGGATGCCCCGGAAGGCATCCCCTCTTTCATCTTCGTCCATCGGTAACTTTACTTGGAGCTATATTTTTATTCGCCACATGATATGTGTTTTGCTTGGAGCGTCTTGTATGATTTGAGTCTTTGATTTTTAGATTACCACAATCATACTTGCTGTACACACCATTTGGTAGAGACACACATGAATTGGAATTTATTAGAATACTCTATGTGCTTCACTTATACCTTTTGAGTTGGACAATTTTTGCTCTAGTACTTCGCTTATATCTTTTAGAGCATGGTGGTGGTTTTATTTTATAGAAATAATTGATCTCTCATGCTTCACTTATATCATTTTTAGAGTCCTTTAGAACAGCATGGTAATTCACTTTGGTTATAAATTTTAAATTCTAAGAGAAGTTGGATGCTTGATAGATTGTTTTGAGATATAAAGGTGGTAATATTAGAGGTGTGCTAGTTGAGTAATTGTGAAATTGATGAATACTTGTGTTGAAGTTGGCAAGTCCTGTAGCATGCATGTATGGTAAACATTGTGTGACAAATTTTAAGCATGGAGTGTTCTTTGATTGCTTTCCTTATGAGTGGCGGTCGGGGACGAGCGATGGTCTTTTCCTACCAATCTATCCCCCTAGGAGCATGTGTGTAGTGCTTGGTTTTGATGACTTGTAGATTTTCGCAATAAGTATGTGAGTTCTTTATGACTAATGTGGAGTCCATGGATTATACACACTCTCACCCTTCCATCACTGCTAGCCTCTTCGGTACCGTGCATTGCCCTTTCTCACCTTGAGAGTTGGTGCAAACTTCGTTGGTGCATCCAAACCTCGTGATATGATACGCTCTATCACACATAAGCCCCCTTATATATTCTTCAAAACAGCCACCATACCTACCTATTATGGCATTTCCATAGCCATTCCGAGATATATTGCCATGCAACTTTCCACTGTTCCATTTATTATGACACGCATCATCATTGTCATATTGCTTTGCATGATCATGTAGTTGACATCATATTTGTGTCAAAGCCACCATGCTTAATTTTTCATACATGTCACTCTTGATTCATCGCAATCCCGGTACACCGCCGGAGGCATTCACATCGCAATCTAAGTATTGAGTTGTAAGTAAATAAAAGTGTGATGATCATCATTAGAGCATTGTCCCATGTGAGTAAAGGATGATGGAGACTATGATTCCCCCACAAGTCGGGATGAGACTCCAGACAAAAAAAGAGGCCATAAAAAAGAAGGCCCAAACAAAAAAAATAAAAAAATGAGAGAAAAAGAGAGAAGGGACAATGTTACTATCCTTTTTCCACACTTGTGCTTCAAAGTAGCACCATGATCTTCATGATAGAGAGTCTCTTATTTTGTCACTTTCATATACTAGTGGGAATTTTTCATTATAGAACTTGGCTTGTATATTCCAATGATGGGCTTCCACAAATTCTCTAGGTCTTCATGAGCAAGCAAGTTGGATGCACACCCACTTATTTTCTTTGATGAGCTATCATATATTTATAGCTCTAGTGCATCCGTTGCATGGCAATCCCTACTCCTTGCATTGACATCAATCGGTGGGCATCTCCATAGCCCATTGATTAGCCGCTTCAATGTGAGACTTTCTCCCTTTTTGTCTTCTCACACAACCTCAATCATCATGTTCTATTCCACCCATAGTTCTATGTCCATGGCTCACGCTCATATATTGCGTAAAAGTTGAAAGAGTTTGAAAAGTCTAATTGTGAAAAAATTTCTTGGCTTGTCATCGGGGTTGTGCATGATGGGAGCATATTGTGTGACGAAAATGAAGCGTGGCCAAACTATATGACTTTGTAGGGATAAGTTTTCTTTGGCTATGGTATTTTGATAAGACATAATTACTTGATTAGCATACTTAGAGTATTACTATTTTTATGTCAACAATAAAATTTTATCTTGAATCTTTCAGATCTGAACATTTATGCCACAATAGAGAAAAATACATTAAAGAACATACTAGAAAGCATTCCACAGCAAAAATTCTGTTTTTATCATTTACCTACTCGAGGGCGAGCAGGAATTAAGCTTGGGGATGCTTGATACGTCTCCAACGTATCTATAATTTTTGATTGTTCCATGCTATTATATTATCTGTTTTGGATGTTAATGGGCTTTATTTTACACTTTTATATTATTTTTGGGACTAACCTATTAACCCAAGGCCCAGTGCAAATTAAGTTTTTTTGCCTATTTCAGTGTTTCGCAGAAAAGGAATATGAAACGGAGTCCAAGCGGATTGAAACCTTCGGGAGCGTGATTTTTGGAACAAACGTGATCCAGAGGACTTGGAGTGGACGTCAAGAAACGGACGAGGAGTCCACGAGGTAGGGGGCACGCCTACCACCTGGGCGCGCCCTCCCCCCTCATGGCTCAACCGACCTACTTCTTCCTCCTATATATGCTCACATACCCCGAAAACATCCAGGAGCACCACGAAACCCTATTTCCACCGCCGCAACCTTCTGTACCCAAGAGATCCCATCTTGGGACCTTTTCCGGAGCTCCGCTGGAGGGGGCATTGATCACGGAGGGCCTCTACATCAACTCCATGGCCCCTCCGATGATGTGTGAGTAGTTTACTTCTGTCCTTCGGGTCCATAGTTATTAGCTAGATGGCTTCTTCTCTCTCTTTGGATCTCAATACAACGTTCTCCTCGATCTTCTTGGAGATCTATTTGATGTAACTCTTTTTGCGGTGTGTTTGTCGAGATCCGATGAATTGTGGGTTTATGATCAAGTCTATCTATGAACAATATTTGATTGTTCTCTGAAATCTTTTATGCATGATTGGTTATCTTTGCAAGTCTCTTCGAATTATCTGTTTGGTTTGGCCTACTAGATTGATCGTTCTTGCAATGGGAGAAGTGCTTAGCTTTGGGTTCAATCTTGCGGTGCTCGATCCCAATGACAGAAAGGGAAACGACACGTATTTTATTGCTGCCATCGAGGATAAAAAGATGGGGTTTATATCATATTGCTTGAGTTTATCCCTCTACATCATGTCATCTTACCTAAGGCATTACTCTGTTCTTATGAACTTAATACTCTAGATGCATGCTGGATAGCGGTCGATGTGTGGAGTAATAGTAGTAGATGTAGGAAGGAGTCGGTCTACTTGTCACGGACGTGATGCCTATATACATGATCATGCCTAGATATTCTCATAATTATTCGCTTTTCTAGCAATTTCTCAACAATAATTCATTCACCCATCGTAATACTTATGCTATCTTGAGAGAAGCCACTAGTGAAACCTATGGCCCCCGGGTCTATTCTCCATCATATAAGTTTCCAATATATTTTACTTTGCAATCTTTACTTTCAATCTATATCATAGAAATACCAAAAATATTATCCTATCATTATTATCTCTATCAGATCTCACTCTCATAATCTCGTAAGTGACCATGAAGGGATTGTCAACCCCTTTATCGCTATGGTTGCGAGGTTCTTATTTGTTTGTGTAGGTACGAGGGACTTGCGTGTGGCCTCCTACTGGATTGATACCTTGGTTCTCAAAAACTGAGGGAAATACTTACGCTACTTTGCTGCATCACCCTTTCCTCTTCAAGGGAAATCCAATGCAGTGCTCAAGAGGTAGCAGCTGTCAGGTGGAGGAATCATTATTTTGCGCGTAATAAGGAGGCACTTCCTTGGTGCGGCCATGGACCCAGCTATCAGGCTGTCCATGTACAATACTCTTATGATGGAAGTCGTTCGTTGACCACATTGACCACGCCGTGCCAAGAGGACCAAGGCGGTGGACGATGGCGAGGCCTAGGAAGGAGACGACGCGGAGCCGGGGAAGACGCGACAGTGGATGCCCACGAGGAGAGGAGTACGAGGGTTCACTGGTTCGGCTGTGCTGTGAGGCTACCGTTGCCGCAGGGCCTGGCCAGCGGTGGGAGTAGTAGGGGGCAGTGAGGCCTCAACGGAAGCACAGCTGGTCTCGTCGGCGCTGGTTTGGGTGGCTGGTGCAAGAAGAGTAGCAATTGAAGAAGCAGGGTGACCGTTCGATTCGAATCCAACGGTTACTGCTGCTAGAATCGTTTGTTGACTAAGTTCACAAAGCCCTGCGTACGCATCAACTTAGTAGGCCCATAGGTCAGCCTCCGAACCGGTGCGCCCCAGATGTCAGTGGGAGGAATCATTTTTTCACGTAATAAGGAGGCAGTTGATTGCGTGCGGCCAGGCCAGCGGAGGGAGTAGGGTGGGCCATTGAAGCCTACGTGGCATCACAGCGGGCCACAAGAGGAGGGAGCAGGCAGTCCCACCGGCACTGGTTTAGGCGCCTGGAGCAGGAAGATCAGAGATTGAAGAAGCACGTCGGCTGTTGGATGGACATCCAACAGTCACTACTGCTAGAATCGTGTGTTGACTGAAAAAGCCTTGCGTAAACAAGTCAGCCTCGAAATTTGTGGCGTGTATAGCCCATTTGCTATTATTTTTATATTTTTTACCCATTTTCTAATTCATATGGAATTTATTGCAACCCATTTTCCATTTTTAGAATTGCTGCCCATTTTCTGGTTAGTACCATGGTTAAAAAATTGAACTAAAAATGTGTGAAATTTTGAAAATTCGCAAATATTTGTTGGGGAACAAAATATTCTTAATCCAAAAATTAGAAGCCATACTAAAACAAATTTAAAAATAAATTAATACTATGTCATGTTAAAATCCAATTAAATATAAAAACAAAAAAAATAAACTAATTTCCCATTTGCTATATTTTTTTGGAATTTTCAACCCCTTTGATATTATTTTTAACAGATACTGACCATACTATTTGGCTAGGCTAGAATGCATACCTCCTCGTCTTGAAAGATTTGCAGCCCTGTAAGTCGAAGAAACCAAATAGGCCTAGCTTGGGTATTCTTCAAAAAGAAATAGTGGGCTACCTATTTTCTCAAAGAAAAAACTGTTGGGCTGGTCATGTTGTTAGACAGGCCACAGAGACCGCACAACCCAGTTTATAGGCTGCTCCTCCGAACAAATCCTCAAAAAAGTTGTGCAATTCTGTCGTTAATTGACTATATGTTAAAAATGATGTGGGTCCTAGATATCAGCAGGGTGGATTAGAGTAAAAAACGAGGGGTGCATCCGAGTAGTAAAAGAGGCGCTTGCTTGTGTTTGGGAGTGGACCTGGTGGGTCCGTAGTGTCATACTCACAACTACAGTCCTCTCCCGATTCACTATGTTTACAGGGCCGGACGGCGGCGCCGCGGCGAGCGCACCAAGGCGGAGGATAAAGTGTTGTCGCCAATGTGCTGGGCTGGGTTGGACATTCTTATTGAAAAATAAAAATGGACCTGAAGTATTTATGATGTTGACTATGATTTGCATGGGTCCGCTGTTTGCAGGAAGAAAATGGTGGGAGAAAGAAGACTGGTCGCTATCTTTGCCTAAGAAGAATATCGACTGAATGTAACGACACTATCATAGGAAATAATATCCTCCTATTAAATCGTGAATTTAAAGAACTGGTGCATGAGCATTTAGTTTTATTTATTTATTTACTTATTTATGTTTAGGGGACCATGAGCATGTACCTGGGCCAGATTCATGTGAGAGCCTCCCTTCCAGTTAATTATGGGCTCCTCTATTAGGCCTTCATTAGTGGGCTGCATGTTATCAACAAGTGGAAAATGTGTTCCATACCAAAAATAGTATGCGCTACGTACGATACGGGGCACTAAAGGATCGGACCGTGCAACGACTTCCAAAACATTATGTTTGTCGTTCTAACAACACACTTATTCAACCAACAGAATAAATATACTACTGATTGTACATTGAAAACAGCAGCAGGAACAACCAAGGATGGGGGTGCAACAGAAGCAGTAAGTAGGCCAGAAGAGTAAAGATGGATCTCTCTCTTCCAAACCAAACATCAGCCATCATTACAAAAGGGCTACCAAAAAAGAACAAGTGTATGCATCAAACTAAATAAAGATCCTACTACACCAAGTGTACGCATCTAACTAACTGGCTCAATTAGACGTCACTATTTATTAAGCTGTGGAGATTGGCTGACGGCTTGAACCGGATGGGTGTCTGACGGGGGAAACTCCAGTCAGCAGGTCAAAGTCTGATACTTGCGACCCTCTCTCCTACTTTGGGTTGTAGAGCGTGGCGGCACATACCAGGGTATGGTGCATGCAGAGACGCACGGTACGCTGTGTACACACAGTTTTGGCTAATGAACAAAACCGAGATGCCATCATGATCCTTGCCGTCGGTTATCTCCTAGTTAATCGGATAATTCAGTCCGAGAAGCGCGTACCAAGTCTACTTACCAGCCTCCAGTCAAATATTCCTGAAGGCCGGGAGAAGCTGGGAACCTGCTCAAACACCTTGTAGTGACTGTGATTGTATTCTGCGAAACAACACGCCCGGTACGTGCGAACAATCATCAATCGTTCGCCATCGTCTGATCGATCCAGGAACCACCTACAACTTCCATGCCGCTTTTCTTTGAAAGGTTCTAGGATTATGAAGGGTAGGGACACCAAGCGGCCTACAACATCTTATCAAGTTGGAGTCAAATAAAAAAGGGCTCTTAATGTAGTCAATCTTAAGAACGACATGTTATGAGCATGAATATTTTTTCAGTAAATGTTCACAGTAATGTAATCAAGCCAGCATGATATCATAGGAAAGTAACATACTACTGTAATAGCCATTTGTAGCGATGACTGGAGTAGGCCATCAATACGTCCAGCCATAGAAGGAGTCGACAGCGTAAATGAAGCCCATGTGTTCAATGGCATCAGAGAACCATGGAGGATGTATGATCCTATGATGGACGTGCAGATTTATTCACTTACCGCAGTGATTTGTCAGATAGGCGAGACCGCGGTTGAAGAACGCAATTAGCCTGAAGTCTTTATAATTCGTAGATCTTGTGGGCACTTGGCAGATTACAACCTTGAGCAAATCAAACTTGGTATCATGTTGGCTACTATAAGATTCCAAGTATTCTAGGTCGCGGTGCCAAAGCAGTGCAGTGTTAATCGAAGGAAGGGGGATCAATCACCGGGTGTAGACCTCCACAAGCATCCAGCTGCCGCGATCGTCGACGAGCACCATCCAAGACGTGTTCATGCCGACCCAGTACATATCGTTAATGTAGTTGAGGGTGGCAGGAATCGGATCATAGTCAAGGGGGTTGATGCTCGCCACCCTATGATCATTATGCTGCATGAAACGCTGTTTCTGAAGACCAGGCAGCATCAACAAGCAAGGAGCTGGCTTAAAAAGCTCCGGCTAAGGGCTTTGAGTAAATGTTACAGCCCCGACGAGCACGCGGCGAGCGGCATGGTACTGAGATTGTCCACACGTGAAACAATGAGCTTGATTACCTCGGTGGGATGTGAATTCCAGCCACTCTTTCGGCGTAGGCTGCTCGGTTCTGCCATTGTTAGTGCTTGGGTTTCGGAAGAGGGGGGGGAGGCGCCTTAGCGGGGATGGAAGATTGGACGATTATGTGCGGACAAAGATGGAGAAGCGAATATGTGCTACGGGAAGTGGACAGGTGATGATGACTACAGCACGCCGCTTCACTTGCGAGACACATACCAGCAGCGTAGGTCATATCGATGCCAGGCAACTTGCTTGAGTGATCACAGTACTGGTACTCCCGACAGTACCTACTCCTAAGCCCTAACTTACTTGAGTAGAGTAGTAGTGGAGTAGGACTCTGCTCTACTAGTAGCACCGGAGGAGTAGTATATTCTAATCGAAAATAGTTACAAACTTCAATGCCCGAGGGTGGAACGACTACGAACCGCCATCGGTGCTAACTCCAATCCCTAGCAAACGTTCACTGGGAGACATGGTAGTTGCAAACACCCATGACGCAGTTATGGTACGAGTGTAAGGGTGGCAGTTTTGTCAAATACGATGGCTTAAAAACATGCCACCATCGGATGGAAATCTGATGGTTACGTGGGATTCGCCAGGATTGAGCTCGTGGCGAACAATCGCTAGATATCATTACTAAAAAAGGGTTAAAACACCTGGGGCTATAACTTGCACCGGCTGACCACTAACAATGATACTAACATAGTTGTAAAATGGTCAAAGACCATGTCTACGTGGTGTTTGGAATTATATGCATAAAAACTAGCAAGATGCCCGTGCATTGCATGAAACATGAAGATGCATTTTTTTACAAAACACCTATTGTGATTGACCCATGTAGGAGTAATCCCATGTGTAAAAACTAATGATATCTCGAGAATTTTATCAGAAAAATGGTATCTCGACCATTTCATCGAAAAATGATATCTCGAGAAAGATGAGAGATAAGGTGAGGATGAGTGGGGCGTGGTGGCGACTGGTGGTCGTACTGGGCGGAGGCATGGGGATGGATGGTGCCGGCAGCGGCCACCATGCCAGATTGTTCCAGAGACTTCCTTTTTTAATTGCTCTCAATGAGGTTGTATGAGATAAGGATGAATGAGGCAAGGCCTTATCTGTAAATGGGGAGAGAGGTGTGGGTATCTTTTGTAAAATTGTCATAGTTTGCTTACTATCCGTTAGATATAGATCGGATGGTCTATATTATAAGATGGCAGACACACCATCTTCACTAACTCGGTTTTTTCTCTACTCCTACTCCTATAAAAGACTTAGTTGGTGATGATGGTGTGTCTGCCATCTGCCATTTCTGACCATTAGATCTGCATCTAACAGTTGTGATGTAAGTTGTGGACTTTTGCAACAATTCCCACTTCTCTGCTCCAGTTTACACAAAACCCCTTAGTATCTTGAAACCAACCACATTCCTCCCTTACCTCGTCAAAACAGCCCAAAGAATATATTTGGAGTGAAACATAAGTTATTTTTAGTGATATGTATATCAAAACTAAACTATTTTCTTTCAAATATGTGAATATGTATTATTCTACTTTGGATCTGTTGCAACGGACGAGCTCATTGCTATAAAGGTTTATCTCTTGCATCGTCCGCAATGAACACCTGGTGTACTGGTCTGGGCCGGATGCTTGCAGCACGATGACCTGAGTTCGAATTCTGTCCTAAAATGTAGCTTTTTATTTTTTTTAATATATACTTATTTTGATACTGTACTCGGAGTGGAACCCACAAAGTACTTAGAATACAAGATTAAGGATGTATTTGTTTCCTTCGCTACTATACTGGGAGTGGAACCCACTATACGAATCTGTAGCCAGCCTGCAAGTCATGTACACTGTACTGACAGTGGAACCCACAGAGTACTTAGAATAGTACAGGATTAAGGATGCAATTAAATTTTTATAGAGGTAGAATCATACACGAAATTAACTCAAATGGATTGGACGTGACTATAATTCTCCAACGACAACCAGCAAATTTCCTCCCGCGGGCCCAAGTAGGTTTCTCGGTTTGCATGCGGGTTTAACGGAGGCGTTTGATGGAGACGAGGAGGCGTGTTCAGCCGGGCGTGCAGCGGCCGGCGCAGAACTATTCGATTTGATAGCTACTAGTATATATTATAAAAAAGAAAGAAGAGTAGTAGAGATAGAGATAAGAGTAGAGATAGAGACTAGGGAGGAGCACCATCTACTGCTTCGTGTGCTAATCCTGCGCTCCATTCAACGGCCGCAACATCCCCCACAGTCACTCCCTCCTGCGCTCCATTCGGTGGGCGCTGTTGAAATTTGGGGAGCACACTCGCACGACTACTGATAGCGATGACTTCACCGACGACGACTTCTTCCCCAACCTCAGAAACCTCTTCCTCAATGACATGGGTGACAACCTCAACGCCAACGGTGCCGCTCCCGTTGCAGCGTATGTGTTTCTGTCCTTCATGTTCGAAATCATGGTAGAATTCATGTTTGTAGTCTGTGTCCTAGATTCGATCTGTTCATCTACTATGCTAGTCCACATGATTAGTTTAATCTCTGTTATAGCCGTCATGATTTATATTGTGCTTATTCAGACTAAATCTCATAGTAACTTGCTCATATATTCAACTAGAGCAACGTCCCCTATAGCCACTCCCGTTTCATGGACGGCCTGGTCGATGCCTCCAAGGAGCCCTTTTGTCTACTGCTATGAGTGCTCGATGCTGTTTTGGGGCTCACCGGAGGACCTCATGCATCACCTCACGCAGGCGTCCGTCGAACACTACTGGCCCTTGGCGACGAACATCAAGTACGAGACGTGCTACTTGTTCATCGTGCCGGAATCGCTGGAGTGTCACCGCCGCATGCTAGTCTCAGAGGAGGACGACAGCGTCTTCCTCTTGATTGTGGGCACTGGCGAGGCCCACGCAGGCCGCCGCCCCGTCTCTGTAGTGTGCGTCAGGGGCGACGCCGCTGACGCTAACACTGACATGAGGCTGATGTACGGGTGCGTGCTCACTGTTACTGCCCCTCAGAGGTACGTGGGCGCCCACAGCGGCTCCATGACGCTAACTAGGACTGTGCCGAGCTGGGACCTTCCCGCCGATGTGGACATGGAAGACACATGGTATGATATCCCCCCCAACATGGTGCACGGGGACTCCAAGGAGGTTCACATGGGCATATGCATTACCAAGTTAAATGATGATCATTAGTCTTCGTTCATTGTAATCCGCTGTCTAAGCATGTGGAGACTTCTTATTTATATAGTATAGAACCTTCCATGCGTGATCTTGCTCTATTAGAGTATCGCGCTTGAATAAAAGTTTATCCATTGATGGTTTAGTCTAGAATCTTCCATGCATGCTTTTGCTCCATTAGAGTTCTTGCTTGCCATTTATGAGATTAACTGAGAATTTTTACTACAATACTGGTGAAAGACTCATGATGAACCATTTCTTACATCTCCTCTGCCCCCTTCCAAATCATCCTGATTTAATCCCTCCATCTAGGTGTATAAGAGCATGGTTAATACTTAATAGTATAGCCAACTGTTGACTATAAGAAAGTGCCATGTCATCTGTTGCCAACATGTATAACAATCGATACTCAAAACTAATTCTTAAAGATCATTTCTTGCAAAGCACAATAAGTGTTATTTCTTCACAAGTTTTGGATGCAGGTTGAACAATTGAACGCTTTTGTTTGCAAATGATACTTTTTCATCTATTTCACCCGGATGTTTGTGAGCTCTAGAGATGAAATAATATCCGTAGAAACCTATCGATACCCATTACACATGAGATGACCCCCACATCCATTGTCAAAATAAACAACTCCCTGATCAATGCATTTCACTGTTCCGTGCAACGCACGGGCACCTTACTATAGATTAGTACGACCAAAAATTTAACTAACATTATATATAGTGCAATAAATGCTCATGCATGTCACCTAAAATTATATCATTGAAAACTATGTTCAAATATGAATCCAACGATATAGTTTTGTTGACATGCACTAACATTTTGTCAGTTAAATCTTCAGTCAAATTCAATGGGGGACTAATAAACCACGACTGATGTAGTACTAGTGTCTCACCCCGCTCGTGGCGTGGCAGTAAAGCCGTCATATCACAAAACCCAACCACTCCCAGTAATAACTAGCCTGGTAAATTCAATGGACAAGCAACCATCACATCCCTCCGTCTTTTTTGCATTTCATCTCTCTGCATTTACTTTCTCCGGTTCATCTCGCACACTCAATCCCTAGCTACTACTCCTAGTATCCCTAGCTACTACTCCTAGGGCCAGTTCTTTTGGTAGCTTAAAAAACAAGCCGTCTCTTCCCCAGCTTTTCCCATAAGTCTAGTCACAATGGAGAGTAACATTAAGGCGCCTCACTCATTTATTTGGGCTTCTAAACTACTACTAGTACCTCCGTCTTGGTTTATTCATCACCATTGTAATTTGTGCTAAATTTTGACCAAAGATTTAACTGATAAAATGTTAGTGCATGTGACATGCACAAACATTTCATTAGTTAAATTTATGGTCACATACAATATGCACATACTTACAAAATGCGTATGGATACACAAGGTTTCCAAACTTTTCCTTTTACAGTAGTACTAGTACTATGTCTTACTACTGTTCTTCTTGTAGTTGGTACTACTGCTTGTATCTTCATGTTCCTACTATACTTAATACGTTTGTACTAGTAGTATAATTTGGTCAGTCGATTTGTGAAAGAAGTTCGACGCTGCGAAGGAAGAAGACGACAGAGAAGCTACCCCAGTATCTATATTAGGGTGGCAGGGTGCCCATGATCTATCTTATGAGTGTTGGGTGTGGAATGCAGTTCGCCGGAAAAATGGATCGTGCCCGGGGTTAAATGGATGGCGGGGTGGGGGGAGCATGGCGGTGGCAGGCGGTTCAAGGGAGGCGGCGGCGGCAGGCGGTTAGGCGTGTGGCGGGCTGGTGGCTCGATGCCTGAGACAAAAGATGAACAGTGCCTCAATTTTAGAGGTTGAAGAAGCCCTTCTGGCCATACATGTTTCATCCAACGTCTCACAAGAGTCGACTGACCCAAATTGCTCATTTAGATTGCAGGATCCACATGGCATTCAAGGTCTCGAAGGTAGATTCCGCGTCCGCACCCGGTTTGCGGGCTCGGCGCGGGCGCGAACGGCTTCCGCCGCGACAACCACCATACGCATCTCCTTCGCGCGGGCGGAGACGACAATGACATGCTAGTTACTCCTCGCCGGCGTGCTGGAGCACGCGCTCGTCCTCCTCTTCATATGTTGCGTGCATAGATGCGGCTCCACCAGCTGCTCGCGTGCTTGGCAGTGCAGCGGCATCGCGACGAGGGACTTCAGCGATGTGAGCGGGCGTGCTTTCAGCTTCATGGCATAGGGATGGCGGCGACACGGCAGTGATGTGCGGGAAACGGCGGCGGTGGCTTATTGATGAGTGCGCGTATGGGAGCTTAGTTTAGTTTTATATAGGGTTGGTCAAACTTAAAAAAACCGTACTAGTACACGTAAACATTAGACTGAGGCAGCACTTATATTAGTTACCACAGCCATGATACAGAATCCTGTGCAAGCACGTGAATTGCGGCCGCGCGGTCGATCGAACGGTGCATCACTGTGTCGCGCTCGAAGGACATCCACTGAACCTTTTTGTGTGTGTGTGAAAACAATCCCCGAATATTACTCAACTTTTTTTCCTGGAAAATTTCTTGACGCTACAATATTTCCATATATTTGGATTTAGCTCTAGTTCGTGTTTATTTGGATTTGGACGTTTTAGGTGCGCCCTAGCTTTTTTCAATACTGATTTTGTGTGTGTGACTGAGAGAGAATGTGTGTATGTGTCCATATGTGTGTTGTGGCGGAAGGGCAATGTGGAGATGGTGTGCGTGTGATAGATACATAGAGAGGTGTGAATGTGCAAATGATCATGCATGAGTGAGACATAGACGGATGCCGATACGTTGTGCATACATGAGAGAACGGTCTTCTATTTGTACTTGTGTGTGTGTGTGTGTGAGAGAGAGGAGCATCTATAACACAACAACCATCTCTCTCGATTCGTCCATCCCTCGCACGATCGCATGTAACACATGCATCAACGCACACATTTTGACACCCTCACCGCCCCCTTCCCACCTCAAGGCCCACACATCGCTCTCTATCTCGCACGCACAATCTCTTCGTGAAAAACCTATTTAGCATGTAGCTTTCCGTCACATACACACACATTTCTCTCCATAGGTTTGATTTCTCTCAATATCTGACACACACACACACACACACACACACACACACACACACACACACACACCGCATACACACTCCCCCTCCCTTGAGTAGACAATTCATCCCCATCCAAGGTTATATGGTGACCACTCTCTCTTGTGCTTTTCTGCACCCCAGCATGCATAACACCTCAATCTTCAAAGAGGGCATCGAGGAGATTGAAGACGGCGACCACACTGCACTAGAGAATGTGGGGCCATTTGGAAGCAGGATCATGTGACGATGGCTGACTGACTCCTCCCCCACCCTCTCTCTCCCGCACAAAATTATCAATCCCTCAACCCACGAGACCCTTCCCCACTTTTCCATGTTTTTCCAGCTCTCTCATCAAACCTGTTGTCTCTTCTCCTTCCACGTGTACAGAATCCGGATGCACACGCATCTCACGTATATTACAGGTCTCCATCTTTCTCATAGATATAACTTCTTCCTCTCTCTTTCTCTCTCTCTCTCTCTCTATCGTTAGGTTTGTCTCCTACTCTCTCTTCCACATACATACAATCGTTCCCGCCCTATCTGCTCTGTCTTCGCAAGCTCTCTCTACATGTTTCATGCACACATTGGGATGTGTTCAAAATGTTGCTTTTATAATGGAAGATATAGAGTTATGGTTGGTTTTGTTGCATCCTACAAAGTAATAACTATGAAATGCATTTAGATTCTAATTTGACTGGGATTATGTGAGTTTGAGCATATTGTGAAGTACTATAGACCTCGTATACATCTTGGAATTCAACAATGATTGTAACTATTGAATTGTATAGACCATTACATTCGAAGTCAATAGCCTAATATATTTATTTCATAGTTACTACAAATGATTAATTCACTACAAACTAAGAAAACAAGTGCGTACTCCCTCTGTTTTTATTTAAGTCCGTGCATTAGCATTGGTCAAAGTCAAGTTTTGTAAACTCTCAGAAAGTTTATAACAAAAAATATTAACATATACAATAACAAATAAATACCATTAGATTCATTATTGAATGTACTTTCACATCATACATATTTGTTATGGTAAATGATTATATTTTTCTATAAACTTGGTCAAACTTTAGGAAGTTTAACTTCGGTCAAACCTATTATGCAGAGTTAATAAAATGGAGGGAGTACTAGTAGTTACTAGTACTACTAGTACCACTCGCTAGTTGCTTAGCCCAATCACCCAACACGCCACGCGGGGAGTTCAGTGTCACAAAATTTTGTGGTCGGCAGGAAAATCTTCCGCGACCCTGATTCGAGCAGTGCGAGGTTACCATCATAGCCTTAGGAACAGGCGTACGGATGACGCTTGGTAGGGGTCTGTTTTCGTAACTTCAGGTTCACCCTACCCAGCCAACCCCACCCCGACACCCAGAGTAGTACACCTGAATACTCCCCATTTTCTATCCCCACTGCAAAATAGACTTCTCCATGGCACCGCAGCCTTCGTGCACCTCCCCTTCTACATCAGCGCACTCGTCCACCGCAGTACATCTGCCTCATCTATGACCTCGTACGCCACACTGGAGCCGGTCCACCATCATCGTCGTACATGGAGCCTCTTCCCCGGCACCGTCTTCCACGGTCCCAGATCTGTTTCCCGGAAGCCGACGCCAAGCGCAGAAGCACCACCATCATGGACAATGAACTGACTCCTGTTGCCGACCATGATGCATAGACGCTATCGCGACCGTCATACTCCTCCTCGATTGGTGATGCGTGTATTGAATCTCTTAGCAGTAAATGTGTAGTTCCAATTTTGTTCATACCTAGCCTTCAAATTTCCTGGTTGTTATTGTTCCGTAAAAGTAATTGGTTATAGGCTCCATTGTCCAATAGAATATCACCTTGTATTTGTGCGTCACTCCTGTATCGCGCTATGCTTGGGTAGGTTCTTCATCTGCAACCAGTAGTGTGGCAAATGATGGAAAGTTTTTAGAACTAGCAAGATGCCCATGTGTTGCACGAAACATCAAGATGCATTTGTATGAGTAGTTTATCTTGTGGGAGAAAAGGATGAACAAGGGAAGGCCTTATTTGCAAATCTGGAGAGGGGTGTGGGTATCTTTCTGCAAAATTGCCATAGTTTCCTTCCTATCCATCGGATATAAATCGGACGGCCTATATCGCAGGATGGCAGACACACCATCATCACCAACTCTATTTTTTTAAAGAGTAGAGAAGTAGAGATAAATATTAAATATTAAATAAATATAATTTTAGAGAAGAGAGTAGAGATAGCAGGGACGTCGGGAAAGGATCATGCGCGCACGGGAAAAGCGGACGGTGTGCGCTAGTTTTGGCACGCGGCGTTCGACGCGCTTTATAAAATCCAACGACCTCCCACCGCTCTATGCCTTGCCACCGCTCTCTCCCCGCTCTGTGCCTCGCCACCGCTCTCTCCCCGCTCTGCGCCTCGCCACCGCTCTCTCCCTGCTCTTTCCCGCCTTGCCGCTGCCACGCCACCATGCCGCCGCGTCACCGGGAAACTTGGGGATATCGCGGCGTCCGCGCGCGCCCTTCCGGTCCACCGAGATCCGGTTCCGCGGGATGCGCCTCGGCCTCGGCAATTTCGACACCGCCAACGAGGCCGCCCACATGTACAACACGGCGGCGTGGCGCCTTTGGTGGCCTCATAGAACATTGAACTTCCCCAACGTGCCGACGCGGGAGCGGGCGTAGGAGCTCGCGCCTCTGCCGCGGCTTATCACCGATGATGATGGTCGCGACAACCGGAGGCGGGAGCACCATCTCAGCATCGCTGAGATGGACGAGGAAGCCATGGCGCTGTGGCGTCAACGCTTCCTGCCGGACATCATCAACGAGCGCGAGTTCTACGCACAAAGGAGGGCGGAGAGGGAGAAGAGGAGGGCGGAGCGAGCTGCCTATCACGAGGATAAGCGTACGTGAAAAGCAGACACTCAATTCAACATGAGGCTAGGAGCAGCGTCGCCCTGGGAATCCGACGATGATCGGTATCTTCACGCCTACATTAAGATGTCGGAGGAGGACATCACCAAGGAGGAGTCGGATGACGGGGAGTAGTTGAACTATCTACTTTTTTATCTATCTATGCTGATAACTATCTATGTCTCTACTCTCTAGTCTCTACTCTCTATCTCTACTTCTGATCTCAGCACTCCGGGCCCGCAAAAACTGGCTATTCTGGCGCTGTAAATGCTTTTTTAAAGCGCTGCGTGTTGCGCTTCTGTTGGAGATGCTCTAACATGGCAGACGGGTGCTTTAATATTGCCCACAATATGCATATTACTAGTAGTATATTTTTCTTGCCATGTTGAGATTTTAAAACCACGAGTGTGAACATGCAAAGGAGCAATGAAGACCAAACACGGGATATTGGGGACATCTTCAAGGAGCGTGGCAAGTTAAATTGGAGCTGCACCGAACCTGTAAAACGAGCTTTGGTAAGTAGCACCCTTTCAATTACTTTCGTTTAGCCTCATGTTCTTTGATGTGTATATGTTTTAGTTTCTGTTTCTCTTAGCCTCGTGTTCCTCAATGTGTAATAAGAGGAGTCTTAATCGTCCTAATGCTTTCATTTTTAGTTTGATGTAGGAAGTGGGTGTTCTCACCTTGTAGTTTGTTTTTATATTTTTTCCTTTTGAATTCACTTCTCCGAGTCTTGTTTATCTAGATTCTACTAAATGGATCTAGGTTGCTCTAAGTATTGATCTAAAAAAGAAGTAACTTCATGTCAGGATGTAGTTCCTGTGAGGAGGGAAGTATGGTCAACCTCGAGATCATGTTTCCAAAATGAGGCTGGATTACACATAAGGTGCGAGTTCCCTAATGATGCTGGATTAGACACAAGGTGCAAATTCCCAGATGATGCTGGATTACACACAAGCCAGGTGGAGTCGTTAACTGTTCCTATTCTCGTGGCTCTAGTAAAGGCTGAAAGAAAGCGTGCAACAGCCCATGAGAATGTAGCTGAGTTCCTGAAGAAGTGAAAAGAGCAATCAGATGCTCTCTTCACCCAAGCCAAAGAAGAGATGGAAGAAGCCAGAAATAAGCTAGCAGAGGCAGAGCAGGCTAGGCGTCTCCTTCTATCTAAAACTGTTGTCAATACAAATTTTCCTTCATAATAGCTAGGTTCAAATGTTTATTCAGTCAGCATGCCTATTGTGATGTCCTTGCATCTATTGATGTGGCAAAAAATATATTTTTTCCGGATCACGTAATAACAACAATTAGTTTCCAAATAATAACAGAGGAAGCATTGGACATGGTATAGTTCACGCGCAAGCCGAACATTCCAAGTTCAACTTCCACATCAAACTCATGTTCACAGATATCTTCACATTCATAGATAATGTCCACAACCATGATTCACTTCAAAGCCAAAAAATGCGAGGAGAGTTATAAATAAAGAAAAACCTCTAGTTCCTGCTACCAGTGCGAGCACAACAAGTCAAGACCATGCGTAATTAATTATATTTTGGTTATTTTTTGTGTTCCAAAATGCCGGCCGGCTCGCGGAAGGACGTGTTGCTGGCACACGCACGGATTCAATGGAGGCAGGCGGGGCAGTCTGAAGCCGGTTGCATGCGGCGAGGAGGCATGTTCAGCCAGGCCTGCAGCGAGTGGGGCCCTCTTGGCCGGCGCGCTAGTTCAATGCCTGCGCTATGAGAGATCGTTTCCGTGTCAGAGCAATCACTCCCTCCAGTCCTTTTTTGTTTGGGTATAACAAAATCTCGTTTTCCATTCACATTTTACAAGTAAAATTCGTGGACAAACTTTGACCCAAAATACGATGGGGACTAGTAAACCAAGATGGAGGTAGTAGTTTTTTTTATTAAAGAAGGGTTTCCCCCTTCCAATTTTCATTACTGAAAACCAACATCTAAACCATAGTATTTGCCCTAGAACTACCAGGTTCAACATCTCGCAACATAAACCCATACAACCATACGCCAAGGAGGTAGTAGTTATGAATTCCATTTTCGCTCCACACCAATCGTTCTAAAAACTACTTACTTATAATGCACCATTGAAAATCGGAACTCTTACCATGCTAAAAATGATATTTTAAACGTGGCTACTCGATCTGTGGCAACTGGCGAGCCACCGCCTCCAGGGTGTTCACCTGTGGTCCCGACCATAAAATCCTACGGATCAAATTATCAGCAAGCTGACTATTCCTACAAAGGTGCGCTCCACCACGTACCCGGTACCCGCGCATGAAGCAATCGTGCACCTAGGGTTTTAGGGTTTATTTGTTAACAGTGCCTTTACATAAATCTCATGTGTGCGAGACAGCGAGAGGCCGACTGCGTCCGTGCGCCTCTTCGCTTCGTATATGTACTTCACCGTTTGTCTGGTGTCCAAAAAATTATACAGTACTAATAACTACTAGCAATGTGCCAATGCATTGCCACACGATCAAAGTAGATTAATACATATTCACCGATTTGATAGGAAAAAGAGTCTAGTTTTGAAATACGTATATCACTAAAAATATCTTATGTTTCACTCAAAGTATATTCCTTTGGCGGTTTTGATGAGATAAGGGAGGAATGTTGTTGGTTCCAAGATTTGAGAAGTGGTATATCTCTAATTTCTACTCTTACTAGCAAGATGCCCGTGCGTTGCACGGAACATCAAGATCTTGTGGGAGAAAAGGATGAACGAGGGAAGGCCTTATCTGCAAATGTGGAGAGGAGTGCGGGTAAATTGCCATAGTTTCCTTCCTATCCGTTAGATATAGATCGGACGGCCTATATTGTAGGATGGCAGGCACACCATCATCACCGGCTATGCTTTTTATAAGAGTAGGGATAAAAAAACAGAGTTGGTGATGATGGTGTGCCTGCCATCCTGCAATATAGGTTGTCCGATTAATATCTGATGGATAGGAAGGAAACTATGGCAATTTTGCAAAAAGATACCCACACCCCTCTCCACATTTGCAAATAAGGCCTTCCCTCATTCATCCTTTTCTCCCACAAGATAAACTACTCATACAAATGCATCTTGATGTTCCGTGCAACGCATGGGAATCTTGCTAGTTGTTGCAAAAAGGCCATGTGTGTGTGCGTGAGAGAGAGAGAGAGGGAGAGAGGAGTAGGACGGAGTGCATGTGTGACAAAGACACAAAGAGTTTGTGTGCGAGAGGTATCAGCTTAAAACGAGGCGATAGTGTGTGTGTGCATGATCGAGAGGGCGTGTCTCAAGAAGGGACAAAAATTCTACATAGATACAAGGAGCGCGAGAGAGACATGTACACGATAGTGGAAGCACGAGTGTGCGGGTGTATAAACCTATCTGGAGGCTAGTCGATCGTGAGAGAAATACGAGTCGGGGGTGCGAAAGTGAGAGTTTTGTGTGTGTGAGAGAGAGACGGTAGTCGGGAAGGGGAGTGGAAGCTGGAGTTGTGTGTGTGTGAGAGAGAGAGGGGGGGGAGTTTTTCTGATCGTAAACAAATGAATAATGTCAGGTTTATAACTGGGATGGATACGGAAAGGAGACCGCAAAAAAGTTGTGTCTGCGGGAGAGAGTAATTTTAGTGGTATGAGTCATATCTAGAGACATATAGGGTGTGTGAGAGAACGCCATAGAGAGAAATACAAAGTGAAAGACGAGTGAGACTGTGTGTGTGGCAGTGAAAAAGAAAGCTTAGGTACCTAGTGATACCAGAGGACGGTAGAGACGTGAGAGATAATGAAAACCGTATAATGTATAATGATAGGGAGAGTGTGACACTTCTCAAGGGAGACATCGAGAGACCATGTTTGCGAAGATAGGAGAAACATGAAGTGAGCGTGCGGGTGAGCGGGAGAAAAGAGAGTGATAGCTACATGAAGGAGCATGCGAGAGAGATGGGCGTTAAAGGATTCAACATAAAAGGGATACAAATATTTGAATTCAAGATGATGATACATGTAATTCATACTCGAACCAAGATTGATCTATCAAACATGCATACTCATATGAATTCACGTGCATCTAGGTTATTTAATATGTAGATATTACTGATCCATACATTTTAGTAGAACATAATTTGGTTTAAATTTTTTGAATTCAACCTTATGATTTTGAGATCATTGTATTTGTAAATCATATTATACATATAAAGGAGCAGAATTCTTTGTTGTGCTTTTGAAAGTATATATAAAAAATGATGTATATAGAATTTTATTCCAATCAAAATGGATCCTGCCCGAACACAAATAGAATAGAAACTGGATTCGAATTGAGTTGGCACAGTAAACGTGCACTCTTGCTCTGCAAAAATTTGAACGATGCGGGGAAAGTCGCAGTAACCGCTCGAAACCAAAATGTGCGAGATGGAAATTACTGCCTATCCCTGACACGCAAAGCCTATCGGCTCGATTTCTATAGGTTTCGATAGGGGTAGGTTTGTAATTTCACTCAAACATGACATAACCGCCTCTCACCCGGATTCATACACGGTGGGCGCCAAAACAAACTCTCGTCAACAAATATTAGGTGTATGCGAGATTACCGTCCTATCTCCAACTGACTAATATTGTTGTGATGTAGGAAATTTTAAATGGGGGCTAAGTTTGTAAATTTCCTTGAATTTGAGACAAGCACGCCCTGAAGACATGGTTCCCCTTCCTCTCTCCCTCCATTTCACCATTCGTACTCCGCGGGCGCCAAAACACCCTCTCCACCCTAGCCTCCTTCGCCCGCCACCCCATCCACCGCCGTCCTCCTCCACCATGCCGAAGCTGATACCCTGATGCCGTCACCCGTTACAAGAGATCGACCACTCTCATCCACGACTTCGGACCAGGATCCTTGCATCATGTCCTCTCGCTTCATCCCCGCCGTCGTCCAACTTGCCGGCACCGCTCCTACGACTATGTCATTCACCACGCTCCGCCACCACCGTCTACCCTCCTAGATCCGCTTCCACGCCGCCGACAGCCATCGCTACCGCAGCACCGTCAAATTCTCAGTAGATGCATACACGGCGCCGCACCAGAGGCGGTACTCTTTCATATCTACTCAACTTATTTATCGCAACAATAAAATAGATCGCCACTGCTTTACTCTGATTTCTTGTCCATCACTTACATGTTAGTTGAAAGCAAACATTGGTTGCGAAGTTTCCTTTGTCCGGTTTGCACCTTCACATCCGCCATGGCATGCTCAACACTATACTTGCAATGCTTATGGTTTTCCCCTTTTATATTCCACACTAGTTAAATGACAGCAGACTAAATTTCAAAATTAGGTTAGTCGATTTTTGTGAGCTCGCCGGAGTTCGCCGGTGCGAAGGAAGGGGCTCGGGTGGGGATGGTGGTTGTGGAGGCGGTGGTGGGGCCTCACCGAATGAAGAAAACTCGACGTGGGTGGTGGCAGGGGTGGGGGTGGGGGTGGCGGGGGAACACAGGCGGTTGTGGGCGGTTCAGGGGAGGGCGGGGGGTGTCGGGGCCAGTGGTTTGGCCAGCGTCCCGTGCGGTGTTCTGTATGGGAAGAATCAGAGATGAGGAAGAAGAAGGGTTAGGACACGTAGGATCTTCATCCAACCACCTAAAATGGTCGACTAACCCAAATGACAAAAGTCACGCGACTTGCATGCAGACATGCCTTTATATTAAGTACCATCATTGTAGCTGCTTAGCACTGCTCCTGAATCCATCAAGCTAAACAATGTGCCACTCATAATTCCAAACTTTTTGCTCAAATATGGATCTGATATGATGCTGATATTACTAAAACAGATAACGTTTAATTGGTCAGCTAATGTTCCTACTTTACTTTCGAAAAGCACGTGCACCACATATAGAGAGACAACAGGGAGTTGCATTCTTAATGCGCTCTGGTTCATCATGTGTGGGCACTACGCAACGAACATTTTATTATCCAAAATCTGCTTGCTCTTCTTTAGCATGTTCCTCTTGCGTTCTTCTTTAATAAGTACTCTCTCCATTCCTAAATACAAGTCTTTGCATAGATTCCACGATGGACTACATATGGAACAAAATGAGTGAATCTACACTCTAAAATGTATCTGTATACATGTGTATGTGATCCATAGTGGAAATCTCTACAAAGACTTATATTTTGGAACGGAGGGAGTATGATAGTCGTACAATATGTTCCTTGTAGTGAAGATGAGAAGGGACATTTGTAGTGTAGAGGTCTATACGGTCGGTTGTGATGGACACTTTGAGCTCTTCGGGCCTCTTTGATTCGTAGGATTTTGTAAACATAGGAATAGGAATTGTAGTGGCCTGCCCACTTGAATCCTATAAGATTAGCAAGGAAATGTGGGGAGATGTGCCGCCTTTGAGAGTTACACTGATATTAACAGTACCGCACCTTCAGTTGAAGAGAGCTGGTATCTGAAGCCTTTCTAGCTGTACCGGCAATACTAGCACATATATTCCAGCAAGTTCCACTTTGCTGATTTTACTCCTGATGCTTACGGTTTTCTCGTAATATCTACACTATGATCTATGTAGCTACTTTGTGTCGCACTAGCAGCAGTCCACTCTTGAATCTAAACAACACACCAATCATAAGTCCAAAGCTTACTTCTTCAAATACGAATTGGGATATGATACTGATATTAGTTAACAGACACACATTTAATTGGTCAGGTTATGCTCCCACTTGATTTTCCAAATACATGTTGCCACATATAGAGAGACAACATGGAATTGCATTTCTTTTGGCGATGTGATTCATCATGAGTGGGCAACCAACATTGTATGCAATGAAGCAGAACCTCAAGAATATGCTTACTCTTCTATTCTTTAACATGTTCCTCTTTTGTGATTCTATATTTAGTACGTATAGTATGTTCCTTGTTAGGAAGGGGAGCAGGGACATCTGTAGTCAACAGCTGATAGAGCTGGCCTGTACATGATTGATAGGATTTCAATTGGTAGCGGTAATACAACACCATGTTTTCCAGCCAGTTCCACTTTCCCGATTTATATATCATCATTATGGTGTACCCCTTTTATGTACACTATGATCTGCCTAGTTGCTGTGTGCTCTTGTTATCATGGTTTGGAAATAAACTCTCTATACAGTATATTATGAACCTATCATCTGCCAACTATCCTTACTTTTGGAGCCTATTTTTTGTGTACTTGTGCCAGATTATATTAATGCACGCACCATATTACAACACACATGAGCTCTCTCATCAGAATCCAGTGATAGCACACAAGGGTTCACAGGGGCACCCCTATATTAGAATATCCTCTGCATTACAAAGATAATCACTACTATTTATGTTTTCATGGTTCTCAGATATTATACATAATTACAGTGAATATCAGAATTCGCGCATCAGAAGAATATTGTGGAACACTGCAACAACTTACAAAATTAGCACCAAGGCATTGAGTGCCATTTTGGATGCAATGAAACTCATACGCTCCCCACCTGTAGATTCTTGTTCAGAATATGATCGTAATGACTATTCTGACCTCGAGGAGTCAAAGGCAGATGGCCTGTCCTGTTCACCCATCAAGGTGCATGTACTAATTTGGCAAGGTTTTATTGATTGCACGTATCTTGCATATGTTGTCTTGCATTTCTTCTACTTTGTTACACCACCATCTGCTTAGTTTACTCATCATATATGTCAAGATGCCATGCCCATCCATTATCAATACATATTCCATCTATCATCATACCATGTTTTTCCACTCAAATGTTGTTCTTATGCATCAGACATCAAAAAGGAAGAGGGTGATTGCCAAACCTGAAGGAGCACCAGCAAAGTCCTGGAAAAACGTGGTGGTGCCAGAGAAATCAGATAGCACCCCACTTATATTGGTTGTACAACCAATGACACAAAATGAAGGACCGACTCCAGCGGACTGTACCCATACTTCACTAGCCACACCACTAGCCCCACCACATAGGACCTTCACTCCAGCAAAAGGTATGCCGATTTCAGTTGCCATAGCACCAGCCGTACCACAGAAAAATCCCACTCCAGTAAAAAGTACAACAAGTCCACCGGCTGAAGACCTATCCCAACTGCAGAGATGGCCAATTCCCACAGATCGGAACCCCATTCCAATTATTCCCAGTTTAAAAGACAATGCTTTCAATGTTGTTTGGGACTACGTGCATATATTCCCATCATGGGAAGATTATAGTGAAGACAAACACCATTTTCACATCTTCTTGTCCCACTTAGGTGTAAGTGCTATTATTCATGGTGATTATTTTCTTGTTTTCTGCTGATTAAACACATCAATGATTTACATTACATTGTTGTAAGTAGGCGAGGGTCAATTTGGATAGTCATGACGAGCAAAGCTTGCTTGAACTTTTCAAGGAAGCATTGTAGCAATATCGGTGTTACCTGAGGAAATCACACTTTGATGGCAAGTCTATAAATGAATTTGGGTGAAGTCTCATGTGCTAAATTTAGAAGACATTGAATGGAAAAACCTTGTTATGCACTGGTCTAGTTCCCAGGATGAGGTACTATCTATGATATCACATGACAATTTGAACTTCTACTTTTCTGCATGTGCCTTACAGATGCTTTTTACAGGGAATCTGCTCTAAGAAGAATTCCGGTTTGAAAAGAACCACATGATATCGCAAATATGTTGCTGTCGGCGTTCTGGGAATGGGGGTCCCCAGACTTGCCTGCTTGCAGCCTGCAGCGTGGCTTAGGTGGGGGCCTAGCGCGGCCGTCTTCATCAGCCCAAGCTCAAGACCCTCGCGAGGGGCCAAGCCTCGCGGGGCGGATGACAGGAAGCTTCCTCAAGAGAGCGGCCTCATCAGGCAGGCTCGCGAGGAGGCGGAGAGATCAATGCAAGGGTACCTCGCAAGGATCCCATGACGCAAGCCGTGACGATCAAGGCCAGGCGGGCGCCAGGCAGGCGCCGGCCTACGCAGGGTCCTTGTTTCCCCTTTGGTGCAAAGGGGGCAAGCACATGCCAAGGTATCAGGCAAAGGTTACCATTCCGGTGCAACGAGACCAAGACCAGCCGGACAGCCGGACGAAGGTCACCGTGGAGCCCAAGACGGCGTCATCACCAGTGCTTTTGGCAGCCGAAGACCACCTTTGGTCAGGATAACTTGTACCAGATGTTCCCCTTCAAAATGGCCAATTGTTGGCACCCTTCCCGCTCAATTATTCGGGGAGAGGCCCATGGCCTCTATAAATAGAGCTAGCCTCCACAAGGGAGAAAAAAGGAGGAAAGGGAGGGAGAGATCTGGTAGAACCCTAGCTGAGAGAGAGAGAAAGCCCAGTAGATACTAAGTAGAACACACCGCACCAGCACAAGAACACCCCTCGCGAGGCTGTTCTTCCCTTCTACTGTCCATCATCAACCCAGAGGCAATCCACCACACCACACACTGGAGTAGGGTATTACACCACAACGGTGGCCGGACCAATATAAACCTCGTGTCTCTTGTGTTGTTCGTCATTTTCATCTTAGTTCGCACGAGAGGATCAGACGTAGATCGATAGGGGAGAGATCTCCGCGCGCACCCTAGTGTTCGAACCTCAAGGGTCTGCCGGAACCCGAAATCCGACATTTGGCGCGCCAGGTAGGGGTGCACCAGAATCTTTCTTCTGCTGTTCGTGTGTGATCTTCCATCATGTCCATGGCTGACGCTCGCCGGGCTCGCGTCAAGCGCTGGGCTACTCGCGCCACTCGCGTCACCTAGACGGCGCCCGTCGACGGCCCCCCATGTCGTTCCCCGTCGCCCGCCGCCAACGCCGCCACCGGCCCAGCGGGGAATGAGCAGCAGTCCTCGTCCCAGCATCCGTCGGTGCGGTGGGATGGCCGCACCGCCACCCCGTCACTGACTCCAGCTGGCTCGTCGTCCCACGCCCGTTGCACATCCATGGATGCGCACGCCTCGTTTCTCTTGGCACGGGAGCTCCTGCACTATCGCCCGTTCGACGACCTCTACGAGGACTGGCTCGCCCGCATCACCGAGCTCGTCAGTGCCGCAGGGGGCTCCCCCTTGCGGTCCCTCTCGCTGCTTCGCCCTCCATCCCGTGCAGGGGGCGAGGATCAGGAGGCGCCTCCGTCGCCTCCTACCCAAGAAGGTGCCTTGGCTCCAAGGCGCGCAACCCCAGGGCGGGACCCTCCATGTCCGGCGCCCGCGCAGCAAGAAGGGAGCTGCCAAGAGATCCGACGACCCCGGGAAGGTGCTCGCGCGCTCCCAGCGCTGGCACGCAAAGATCGCGCCCCAGCGCCCCCACGACGAGACCCCGCGCTGCTCCCAGTGGTGGCGCGTGGTGACCCGCAAGAACAAGTCCAGCACTAGCAAAGGGCGCCGGTGGCCATGGTGGGCTGCCTCGCCTTCACCCCCGAGCTGCGCGGCTCAAGGACGGCGCCCGCACCTGGCTCCCGGCACGATCTCCTCCTGGAGCGGGATGCGCACCCGCTTCATCGCCAACTTCCAGGGCACTTGCGACCGACCCCCGGCCGTGAGCAACCTGCGCCGCATCAAGCAACAGCCGGGAGAAACCTTGCAGAAGTACATCCAGCGCTTCAACTGCGCTCGCCTCAAGATCCCCAAGGTGACCGAAGAAGCTATCATCTCAGCCTTCTCTGACGGCGTGCACGACGTCAAGATGAAGGAAGAGCTAGCAATCCATGAAGACCTATGCACATCCCTGGAGCTGTTCAACTTGGCGACCAAGTGCGCCAGGGCTGAGGAAGGGCGTCTCTCCCTCCTTGATCTCCCGGAAGCCAACCCGGAAGAAAAGAAGCTCAAGGCCAAAGACGTGAAGTGCAAGGGGGATGCCGTGCTAGCAGCAGAACCGAACACTAAGCGAGGCAGGGACCAGCCTGAGTCATCCAAGGGCGGACAATACTGCGTGTACCACGACCTCCACACCCACAACACCAACGAATGTCAAGAACTCAGAGCCGTGCGAGATGGGCGAATCGGCCGACGCCCAGAGTGCAACGACAGTGGCTATGGCCGAGGAGGAGGAAGAGGTGGCGGACGATGGGAAGACCGTGGCCTTCGCCAGGGATGGCGTGACCGCCCTCGCGAGGACCACTGGCAGGATCAGCCTCGCGGGGGAGGCTGGAGGGACCAGCCTCATGAGGGCCACCCACACGGCAACGCATGCCTCCCTCCTCTGCCACCTCCACCAAGGAGGAACGAAGACCAACACCAAGACGATGGGGCCGGGGGCTTCCAAGATCCGCATGCAATTGCTTGCATCTTGGGTGGCGCCCAGGCCCTAGCCTCACAGCGCATCTTCAAGCAGTTTGCTCGCGAGGTGAATGCAGTCCTTCCCAAGCTTGAGGCAACGCACCCTCTCAGGTGGTCTTTGTGAGCGATCACATTCAGTTCCGCGGACCAGCTCAAGTGTGCGGCAACGGCCGGAGTCCTCCTAATGCTTTGCTCCCCAGTTATCAGCAACGTGCAGGTCACCAGGACCCTCATCCATGGCGGAGCAGGACTCAACGTCATGTCCGTCGAGACGTTCGACAATCTCCAAGTGTCGTATGACTAGCTTCAGCCGACCAAGCCTTTCTCAGGAGTCACCGATGGTTCCACTGTTCCAATTGGGCAGGTTCGCCTTCCGGTCACCTTCGGGCAACGCAACAACTACCGCACCGAGCTCATCGACTTCCACGTCGCTCACATCTGCCTGCCGTACAACGCCATCCTTGGGTACCCAGCCCTAGCCAAGTTTATGGCAGTGACTCACCATGGTTACAATGTCCTCAAGATGCCAGGAAGCGGTGGAGTCATCACCGTACCCTGTGAAGAAAGGGACGCAGTGTGCTCGCTCGAGCATGCGTTCCAAGCCGCAGCAATCGAAGACCCAGATCGCAGGAGCGGGAGGCCTCCCGAGGCAACCCTCAAGAAGAAGAACACCTCACCTGGCCCGAGCCACAAGGAAGCAGGCACCTCCGGAGGTATCGCGTCAAGATTCGCGCCCGACCAGGGAGCGCCACCCTCTCACGCATAGGAAGGCGCACCCAGCGCCCTCCTCAGGCAGGGCTCAAGGGCTCTCTCTTGGAGAGCCGCCGACCTTGCAAAGGTCGCGGGGGAGGCGCTCGGGCACCACTTGGAGTGGTGCTTTCAAGCACGCTTCCCTCATGAAGGTACAAGTCAAAGGAGACCAAATCCCCAGGAGTTCATCGCAAGGAACACCCATGAGCTACAAGAGTCCAGAGTCATGCGCGGCAGCCACCGCTTACCTGCCATGGCCCTACATCCGGGTGAGCATGGAGGACTGTGCGTCTGCGTCGACGTACCAGGGCTCAACCGAGCTGTGTCCCAGGAGCGCCTATGGCCTTCGACCGTAGGGCGCTGCGAGGAACCACCTCACAACTATGTTCCCATGCCCTTCGGCCTGCTGAGCGTGGTCGCCGCACATCAGCACCTGTTGAGGAGCATTCTGGAGGCTCAGGAGGTCACACATCGCACGGTCCTGGCGGAGGTGGCGATTGATGCGGAGCATCCCATGATCATCCCATTGGACCTACCATCATCGCATCAAGAGCCAAGAGGACCCATGAAGAGAACCACCGGAAGGACAGGAAGACAGCTCCAGGGCCCGGACATCCGGCCCCCAGCCCCGGACATCCGGCCGCTGGAGACATGCCAACACAGCAACAGACCAGCCACAGAAAAGCTACAGGGCCCGGACATCCGGCCCCCAAGCCCGGACATCCGGTCTCCCACGAAGCCCCGGACATCCGGCCCCCAGCCCGGAAATCCGGCCTCGCCTAACCAGAGACTACAGAAGTTTTGCACTTCAGCCCGGACATCCGACCCGAGCCCGGGACATCCGGCGCCTCGCGAAGCCCCGGACATCCGGCCCCAGCCCAGACATCCAGCGCCTGTCTGCGCACAGTGAATGGGCCAAGGGCCCATGTACCCCTCCAACTTGCCCCAACTTGTACTAGCACTATATATACTCCTACCCCTCCTCCTAGTTAGGGTTAGCGTTGGTTTAGCTCATTTGTGAGATAGAACTTCGCTCATCCATACCAGATCGTCTCTTCGAGAGTGACCGCGGCCCCTCTACGGAGAAGATCCTCTTGGATTGAAGACCCCCTCTTGGGTGGCCCCATCAAGACCTCCTTCTAGGAGAAGAACCGGTTACTTTGTATCGTCCTTTGTTGACCTTGGATCATCATGTATCTTCCTTTGTGTTCATCGATCTAGCGCATGTGTGATCTATTTCTTGTTGGTTGAGTGTTTCTCTCGTGTTTCCCCTAGTTTTCCCCCTAGTGTTCTTTGTGTTCATCATTGGGATCCGCTCCTTTCGTGAAATATCGGCCATCTAGGGTTCCACCCTACATCATCTTGGTATCTTGAGCCACGTTGATCACGATTTCGGAGCCCCCTCTCTTTGTTTTCTAGCTTGATTTTGTTGTTTTTCGTCCTAATCCGAAAATTGCCCCACAAAAATAGCCCCAATTTTTTTTGTGATTTGTTGGTGTGATGAAGTTTTGTTGGATTTGATCTGCGGATTTCGTGTGTTGCAGGAAGATCTAGCATTCCCCCACCTTTTCCCCAATTTCCATCCACAAAATCGCCCAAATTTTGCCCCGGATTTGACCTCTCCATGCGGTGTTCTTCGAATTCGTCCACGGATCCTGAGCCCGGACATCCGGCCCGAACAGCCCGGACATCCGGCACCCCGGACATCCAGCCATCACCCACGGACATCCGGCCCCTAGCAGCAACACTAACCATCCACCATCCGTTTCCCGCCTAACTTTCGCCAAATTTTGTCCCGGTGCCACATACATTCCCGCATACATCCACCACTTCCGCATAGCACCACCATAGTCCTTCCCGCTTCCAACCCCGACAATTTTGCCAAATTTTGCCTTGAGAATTTGAGTTGTGGTTTCCGTGTCCTTTTGTGTTTCGGCTATCTAGGTACGGTTCAACATCAACATCACCACCGCTCACCTTCGCCAAGGACTACTACGAGCGGCTACATCAACATCACTTTGGTATCACCTTAACCTTGGACATCAACTTGGTATCGTGATATCATCCTACTCTTCTGCAATTGCATTGATAACCCCATGGCCTTACTTTAGCGTCACTTACCCATCGAGACTAGCCCTTGAGTATTGCCGGCAACGTGACTTGTGCACATTAGTGTTCATATTTCCCATAGTATACATACTATCACCGTGTTGCATATCTCGGCATCATCACTTGTGTCACAAAGTTGTTGTCGCATACACAATTGCTATCTTGGTTCGTGAAGGAGTGCATGAGAAAAGAGCTCCAACATCAAAGAGCTAAACAAGCTTTTAAGCAAAAGAGGAAAGATAAGCAAAGAGCTTATAAGCAAGAACCATAGCATCATACAACATTAAGATTGTCATACTCGATCATCTTGGATCAAAGTATAGGAACATCATACATATAGCATACTTGGGATAAAATTCGTTGCATTTTGCTTAGTAGGTTGTGCACAAGTTCGTATCCGCCTATTGTGCAATCGTGCTAGCGTCTCTCTAGTGTTGTGCAACACGAGCATCTTGGTGAATTCCACATTTTGGCTCATCCTTGGTTGCATAACCCCATCTTATCTATTTGCGTGTGTGTTTCCGTGTACCATATCTTGCTATTGGTCTACTTGTTGCATTTGCAAATTTGTGAATCTTTTCCAACATTATTGAGTCTCACTTACAATTGCATCAAATTTTGTGCCACAATTCCTAACCGAGCTCCACCATAAGCTTTTACTTGTGTAGGTGTGAGAACCGACAAGAATTGGTACCAATTGTGCTATTTCCTTGCTACACATTGGAGTCATCTTTGATCCATTGTCAACATCGGTCAAGGTACATTGGATATTGGTTCTTACCTTTCTCCCACTCACATATCTTTGTTTGGAATGATGGATAGGCCAAGTACTTCTACCAATCCACTCTTCTTGGAACAAGACGACGACATGTCTTCCTTCGTCACCAAGAATCAACTATTTGGTGCACAACGGGCTTTGCATCAAGAACAACTTGCTTTGGGCGACCGCATCAACAACCTCGCCACCGACTTACGACAATCCGAGCAACGTACAAGGGACTACTTCGACACATCTATGAGTTCCCTCAAAGAAGATATCCGAACCATGATGGTCCGTTCTTCTACTTCGTCATCATCAAGACGGAGCCGCTCAAGTCGACACTCCGACGACACCATCTCCGGTTCAAGTACACCGACATCGAACACTCTTCGTCGTGCCACGCGTCAAGATCGTCAAGCAAATCACAATCCTCTACACGACACCGACTCTCAAGAGCATCGACATCGCCAAAACCAAGCCGCTTTCGCACAAGCACAAGAACGCAATGCCAACGACAACAAGAACAAGAGGAACGAGTGCGACAACATCAAGATGCACAAGACGCCGAGGCAGAACGCCAACTACAACAACTCCGTGAAGCTCAAGCACTTGAGGCGCAACGTGCCCTTCATGAATCAAGTCATGCCGTCGCTGATCGAGGCTGACAAGCTCGACTACATCAAGAAGCACTTCACGATGAAGATCAAGAAAGAATTTACCAAAGACGTGTGCATCGTCAAGCTCCTCGTCAAGATAGACAAGCTCCCCCTTAAGCGAGACAAGAACATCAAGTCCATCGAGCGCAAGAAGACAATGGAACCAATCCTCGCCAAGAGCAACATGAGGAAGACATCCAACTTCGCCAAGAGCATGCTAACAATGTCAATCCTCAACGACATGGGCGTCCTCATCCCTGACCGCAGCACAATGAAGAGCAACGTTACGGCAAGCTAAAGTTCACCATGCCCAAGTTCAATGGAAGCCCCCGAAGAGTACATATCATGGGCATTGAAGGTTGACAAAATCTTCCGCTTGCACAACTACAAAGAAGAGAAGAAGATCGCAATGGCATCCCTTGAATTCCAAGACTACGTCCTCATTTGGTGGGAACAAGTCATTGAGAGCCGAGCGGCATGAGGTGAACCACCCATCACCACTTGGACACAAATGAAGGATGTCATGAGAGCACGATTCGTGCCAAACTACTACAACCGCGACCTCTTCAAGAAACTTCAACAACTCAAGCAAGGTACCAAGAGCATTGAAGAGTACTACAAGGAAATGGAGATTGCCATGATACGAGCCAATGTCAAAGAAGATGATGAGCAAACTATGGCAAGGTTCTTGAATGGACTCAATCAACCTATCAAGAAGATCGCTGACTTCCAACCATACTCAAACCTCATCGAGCTAGTGCATCAAGCTACAAAAGCGGAACGGCAAGTACAAGACGACTTCAAGTATGCCAAGTTCTCATCCAAGTCCTATGGCCTCTCCAACAATCAAGCTTCGACGACTCCAACACCTTCTACCTCAACCAAGCCTTCTACAAGCAACGACGACAAGTCAAGTTACAAGAAAGCTTCAACAAGCTCAAGTCGTCCTCCTACTACAAGCAACTTCAAGAAAGCTCCATCATCATCTACTCCACCCGATGAGACCATCAAGACCTCCTTCTAGGAGAAGAACCGGTTACTTTGTATCATCCTTTGTTGACCTTGGATCATCATGTATCTTCCTTTGTGTTCATCGATCTAGCGCATGTGTGATCTATTTCTTGTTGGTTGAGTGTTTCTCTTGTGTTTTATCAAATGCTTCACATGCGGAGGCCGAGGCCACAAGTCCTTCGAGTGCACAAACAAGCGCACCATGATCCTCAATGATGACGGAACCTATGACTCCATGAGTGAAGGAGAAATGGAAGCTCTTGAGCAAGTGGCCATGCACTGACAAGTGAACAATGAAGATGAAGATGACCAAGTCTTTTGCGATGAAGATTCAAGTCCCGCTCTTGTTGTATCCAAGGTCTTGACTCTTCAACATCAACAAGACGAAGATCAAAGATGCCATATCTTCCACACAAAGGCCGGCATCAATGGACGTTCTGTTAAGGTCATCATCGATGGAGGTAGTTGCCACAACCTAGCAAGTGAAGAACTTTGCTCCAGGCTCCAATTGGTCAAGATGAAGCACCCTCACCCCTACAAGGTTCAGTGGCTAAGTGATACCAGCACCATACAAGTCGAGCATAGAGTACAAGTCTCTTTCAAGATAGGCGCCTATGAAGACACATTGGAATGTGATGTCCTTCCGATGACCGTTTGCCACCTCCTCCTTGGACGACCATGGCAATTTGACCGTGGTGTCATTCACAATGGGCGTACAAATCACTATAGCTTCAAGATGAAAGGGAAAGAGTTCATGCTACGACCTATGTCTCCAAGCCAAGTGCTCGCCGACAAGCAAGCCACCCATCGTGGAGAAAATAGTGAGAGAGCGAACCACCAAAAAGAGAGTGAGTGCCACAAGCCCAAATTTAGTGCGTCCACGATGAGCGACAAGAAAAACTTAGTTCTCTTTGCCACCAAACGTGAGATGAGGGAAGTGTGTGAGAACCCATCAAGTGTCCTACACTATGTCCTATTGTGCAAGGACGAGGTCACAAGAACTAACAACTCTCACGATCTACCTTTGGTGTTATCTTCTCTGTTACAGGAATTCCAAGATGTTTTCCCCGATGAGCTACCTCCGGGTCTACCTCCACTACGAGGCATTGAGCACCGAATTGATCTCATCCCCGGAGCGCCGCTTCCCAACAAAGCTCCATACCACGTCAACCCCGAAGAAACCAAAGAAATACAAAGGTAGGTAAAGCATCTCATAGACCATGGACATGTGCGTGAAAGTTTGAGTCCTTGTGCCGTACCGGTCATTCTTGTGCCAAAACGTGACGGTAGCTTTCGCATGTGCTCCGATTGCAGACCTATCAATGCTATCACCATTAGATATAGGTACCCCATTCCACGCCTTGATGATATGCTTGATGAACTTAGCGGTGCCACTATCTTTTCCAAAATTGATCTTAAAAGTGGTTACTATCAAATCCGCATACAAGAGGGTGATGAATGGAAAACCGCTTTCAAAACTAAGTCTGGTCTATATGAGTGGTTAGTCATGCCTATGGGTTTATCAGAAGCACCCGGTACTTTCATGCGTCTTATGAATTACGTGTTTCGCCCTTACATTGGTGAATTTGTTGTTGTCTACTTCGATGATATACTTGTGTTTAGCAAATCTATCAAAGAGCATGTCACCCACCTTCGCACCGTGCTACAAACTCTTCGAAAAGAGCAACTTTATGCTAATATGGAAAAATGCCTATTTGGTGTTGACAAGCTTATTTTCTTGGGTTTCGTAGTTTCTTCTAAGGGTGTTCATGTTGATGAAACTAAGATCATTGATATTAAAACTTGGCCCCAACCAACCAATTTGCAACAAGTGCGTAGTTTTCTTGGTTTAGCCGGTTTCTACCGTAGATTTGTGAAGGATTTTAGCACTATTGCTTCACCTTTGCATGCTTTGAGTAAGAAAAATGCACCTTTTGTTTGGGGACCATCTCAAGATATTGATTTCAATGAGCTTAATAATTTTCTTACTCATGCCCTCGTGCTTGCATTACCCAACTTTGACAAACCTTTCGAAATTCATTGCGATGCTAGTGGTAATGGAATAGGAGGCGTGTTAACGCAAGAGAAGCGCCCCATTGCATATTTTAGTGAGAAACTATCTGGAGCGCAACTCAATTACCCCATCTATGACAAATAACTATATGCTTTAGTGCGAGTTTTGCATGAATGGGAACATTACCTTCGTCCGCATGAGTTCATCATCCATACCGACCATGAAACACTCAAATACCTCAAGGGTCAAACTAAGTTGAACAAGCGTCATGCTAAATGGAGTGAATTTATTGAATCTTTTCCTTATGTCATCAAGTACATTAAGGGTAAAGAAAATGTTGTGGCGGATGCGCTTTCCCGTATATGCATGCTTGTCACTACTCTTGAGTTGAATGTCATTGGTTTTGAGCATATCAAAGAATTGTATGAACATGATCCTACATTTGCTACACCCTATGCCAAGTGTTTGATGCATACTTCTTGGAATCGATACTATATCAAAGATGGATACCTTATGAGAGCTAACAAACTTTGCATCCCCGAGTCCTCTTTGCATTTGTTACTTTTGCAGGAATCTCATGGTGGCGGACTCATGGGACACTTTGGACGCGAGAAGACATTTGCTACACTCTCCAAGAATTACTTTTGGCCCAAGATGCATCGCGACGTCAATCGCTTCACCAACCGGTGTTCTACATGTCGCAAAGCTAAGTCCAAAGCCCAATCTCATGGCCTCTATATGCCACTTCCAATTCCATATCAACCATGGGAAGATATTAGCATGGATTTTGTACTTGGTTTGCCTAGAACTCGAAATGGCAAGGATTCCGTTTTTGTTATTGTGGACCGTTTCTCCAAAATGGCTCATTTCATTCCTTGCAACAAGATAGACGATCCTTCACATATTGCAAATTTGTTTTGTAGGGAAATTTTGCGCCTTCATGGAGTGCCAAAGACGATTGTCTCGGACCGCAATGTCAAGTTCTTGAGTTACTTTTGGAAGACCTTGTGCGCCAAGCTCGGAATCAAGCTCTTGTTCTCTTCGGCATACCATCCACAAACCAACGGCCAAATGGAGGTGACCAACCATACGCTTTCCACCCTCCTACGAGTGTTGATAAAGAAGAACATCAAGGAGTGGGAAGAGTGCCTACCCATTGCCGAGTATGCCTACAACCGAGCAAGACATTCGACTACCGGCAAGTCCCCCTTCGAGGTCGTCTATGGCTTCAACCCATTGTCCCCATTGGACATTCTACCTCTACCGCTTCAAGAGCGCACAAACTTGGACACGAGTGCCCGAGACAACTTCCTCAAGAAGATGCATGAAGATACAAGGAACACCATCGAGCGCCAAGTACAACGACTCGCGACCAAGCTCAACGTCAACAAGCAACACATGATGTTCCATGTTGGTGATCTTGTGTGGCTACACCTTCGCAAGGATCGCTTCCCCAATAAGCAAGTCCAAGCTACTACCCCGAGCGGATGGACCCTTCAAGGTGCTTGCACGCTACAACAACAATGCATACAAGATCGACATCCCACGCGACAAGTACTCTGTGAGCGACATTTTCAACATCAAAGACCTCTCCCCGTACCATGGTGATGAGGATTTTGATCCGAGGTCGGATCTTTCCCAAGGGAGGGGAGATGATGCGGAGCATCCCATGATCATCCCCATGGACCTACCATCGTCGCATCAAGAGCCAAGAGGACCCATGAAGAGAACCACCAGAAGGAGACGAAGACAGCTCCAGGGCCCGGACATCCGGCCCCCAGCCCCGGACATCCGGCCGCTGGAGACATGCCAACAAAGCAGCAGACCAGCCACAGAAAAGCTACAGGGCCCGGACATCCGGCCCCCAAGCCCGGACATCCGACCTCCCACGAAGCCCCAGACATCCGGCCCCTAGCCCGGAAATCCGGCCTCGCCTAACCAGAGACTGCAGAAGTTTTGCACTTCAGCCCAGACATCCGGCCTGAGTCCCGGACATCCGGCGCCTCGTGAAGCCCCGGACATCCAGCCCCCAGCCCGGACATCCGGCGCCTGTCTGCGCACAGTGAACGGGCGAAGGGCCCATGTACCCCTCCAACTCGCCCCCAACTTGTACTAGCACTATATATACTCCTACCCCTCCTCCTAGTTAGGGTTAGCATTGGTTTAGCTCATTTGTGAGATAGAGCTTCACTCATCCATACTGGATCGTCTCTTCGAGAGTGACCGCGGCCCCTCTACGGAGAAGATCCTCTTGGATTCAAGACCCCCTCTTGGGTGGCCCCATCAAGACCTCCTTCTAGGAGAAGAACCGGTTACTTTGTATCGTCCTTTGTTGACCTTGGATCATCGTGTATCCTCCTTTGTGTTCATCGATCTAGCGCATGTGTGATCTATTTCTTGTTGGTTGAGTGTTTCTATTGTGTTTCCCCTAGTTTCCCCCCTAGTGTTCTTCGTGTTCATCGTTGGGATCCGCTCCTTTCGTGAAAGATCGGCCATCTAGGGTTCCACCCTACATCAGCGATGGTCCCCGAAGACCTGCACGTGCCACTGGAGCCTCTCGAGGCCCCTGGGCTGGGGGCTCATGAGGGCCGACGTCTTCACCGCGCATCGCTCACTTCCTCAGCATCACTTCATCTTCAACAACACCAGGTGACATCTTTCAAAGTTCTACTTTCAGCTGGGAGCGCCCACAGGGCTGCACCATTCCCAGGCCGCGTGGGTCCGTCCCCGCGGCATGTATCCATTTTGGTTATGCTCTTTACTTACCTTGTTGGGGGCGCCCCTCGGGCTGCATCATCCCCACGCCGCTTGGGCCCGACCCAGCGGCGGTTGCTTTTACCTGCGCTTGCTTGAAATTGGATTTCCTATGTGCTTAACATACTTGACCTAATCACCTGCTCGATCGATGCCTATCTGAAGAGCCGCTCGCTCTGGCACGGCGTGTGTGCACGGGTCCGTCCCTGCAGTGTTGATAAACCTGAGTGGTCGAGCTCTGGCCGCGGCAGCCCTGCACGGCGCCACCTCACCAGGCCCTCAGTGCCCTGACCGCTCCCTCGGAGTGACCATAGGTTGGCCAGCGACCGTAACGACAGGCCTTGTTTCTCCTCATGATTGGTGTGCAGGATCTACTCCAGGAGCGACGTTGGGGGCATTGTGAGCTCACTCTCCCACTCTTCGGCACGGACCGCTTGCACGTTAAAAGGGGGGAGCCTGAGCATCGCGACTCATGGGCTCTCACTGGCTCTCCAGCCCTCACCCCTGGCCTTGACCCACGGCATCGTGACCTGTCATACCAGCGGCGGCTGAGCTCGCTCGAGGGCCGGGACCTGAGGACGTAGAGCGTTAAGGAAAGTGTGGGGGAGTGGGAAGAAGCTCGTGAGGGCCTCACCCAGCAGTACCTCGGCTACCGCCTCTTGGGCCGGGCGCCTCTCCGAGGAACTACATCAGACGCACAAGATAAGTCGCGCCCTCGCAAGAGCTAGACCAACGCAACGCTAAATCCCCGCCTAGTGCAACTCTGTCACGGTGATGCTACCTTACTTTCTCGCCTAACAAGGATTGCTTGAGTGCTAAAGGGGACCTCCCGTGCATCGCGACTCGGGGGCTCTTACCGGACCTCGGGCCGCTCACCTCCTGGCCTTGACCACGGCATCACGACCTGGCATACCAGCGACGGCTGAAGCTTGCATGTGGACTGGGACCTGTCAGTGTAGAGCGCGAAGTCCTCGTGAGGATAGAAGGGGGGAGCTTAGCCGGGACAGAATGGACACCTCACGCCAATTCATATTAAGGATATAGTATTTACAGAAGGAACGGCAGACGCCTTACATACCCACGCGGGGTGTTGCTTTAATTCCTCGCAGGGAACAAAAGGTGCTAACCCTAAGGAACGCTACTCGCTAGCACCTCCCCAAGCGACGCCATCATCAACAGTGGGCTGCACAGTGACGGCGCCAACCCCATCCAGATCAGTGGCGCTGGCGGCCCGATGCAGCTGCCCCACTCCGAGCGCGGTGCGAGCTCGGAGGCTCGTAGCTGTCGTCGCTCGTCTCCGGGGTCGCGAGGAGTTCGGGGGAGCCGCTGAAGCCCTCAGCCCCTCCGCTGCTTCCTGAGGAACTGCATGAGGACCAACGGGCGGGGCTGGTCCTCGCCATTTCGTCACCACTGCCGCTTCCCTTAGGGCAGCATTCCAGCCGGCGTCCCTCTGCATCAAAGACCTTGAAGAACATCAAGGAGGCGCCGTCGTATTCAAGATGGATCACCAAGGCGCCGTCCACGCGACAGACTCGGGCAATCTCACCCCAGCCCCGGGTCATGAAGACCTTGCCCTGAGCAACGACCGTGACCTCCGCACCGGTTGCAGGGGTGCCATAGTCGGCGCGCTGCAGCGAGAGCTCCAGGGCCCTGCTCGGCGGCATCTCGAAGGCGAAAGAGGGAGGAAGGCGGATCCACGAAGTTGGAGGCATGTCGGCGTGGAGCACAAGCTCGCGAGAGGAGCGCTCCGCATGGACTCCAGGGGGAACGATGCACACCACCGTGACTCGCCGGCGTCGACGGCGACGCTGTCGGTGTTGCTCGACGCCCTCCCCCCCCCCCCCCCGGGGCCCACGACGCGGGCGTACAAGGGCAGCGGAAACCCAGGCGGCGGCCGCTCATACCACGGCCGCGACACCACCTACCAGGCGCCTTCGTCCCGGTGACAGAGGATTGGCCGCTTCTTCAGCGGGAGGGGGTCAGGACCCTCTCTGGGGGCCTTTCCCTTCTCCTCGGCTGAAAACCGGCGGATCGGTGCCATTGGTTGTTGGAAATATGCCCTAGAGGCAATAATAAAGTATTATTATATTTCAATGTTCATGATAAATGTCTTTTATTCATGCTATAACTGTATTATCCGGAAATCGTAATACACGTGTGAATACTTAGACCACAATATGTCCCTGGTGAGCCTCTAGTTGACTAGCTCGTTGTGATCAACAGATAGTCATGGTTTCCTGACTATGGACATTGGATGTCGTTGATAACGGGATCACATCATTAGGAGAATGATGTGATGGACAAGACCCAATCCTAAGCATAGCACAAAGGTCGTTTAGTTCGTTTGCTAGAGCTTTGCCAATGTCAAGTATCTCTTCCTTAGACCATGAGATCGTGTAACTCCCGGATACCGTAGGAGTGCCTTGGGTGTATCAAACGTCACAACGTAACTGGGTGACTATAAAGGTGCATACAGGTATCTCCGAAAGTAGCTGTTGGGTTGACACGGATCGAGACTGGGATTTGTCACTCCGTATGACGGAGAGGTATCTCTGGGCCCACTCGGTAATGCATCATCATAACGAGCTCAATGTGGCCAAGGTGTTGGACACGGGATCATGCATTACGGTACGAGTAAAGTGACTTGCCGGTAACGAGACTGAACAAGGTATTGGGATACCGACGATCGAGTCTCGGGCAAGTAACGTACCGATTGACAAAGGGAATTGTATACAGGGTTTGATCTAATCCTCGACATCGTGGTTCATCCGATGACAACATCGAGGAGCATGTGGGAGCCATCATGGGTATCCAGATCCCTGTAACGCCCTCGATGCGGCTATAGCTCCCACGTGTCGAGGCACGACTTAGAGGCATAACCGCATTGAAAGCAATGTCGCAAGTCAGGCAATCATTACAACATCCCATGTAATATATATAATAAAAGGGGGAGATAACATAGTTGGCTTACACTCGCCACGTCACATCAGAGCACATAAATAACATCCATCAAACAAACACTCATGGCCCGACTACGGCGCCAAAATAGAAAAAAAACCCAACATGCGACAAGGTCCTGAATCGACAACCCCAACTAGGCACCACTACTGATCATCCGGAAAAGACACATAGTAACGCTGAGAGTCCTCATCGAACTCCCACCTGAGCTCGTAATCGTCACCTGGAGCGAAATCACCTGGACCTGCATCTGGAGTTATAGCATCTGTGAGCCACAGGGACTCAGCAATCTCGCACCCTCGCGATCAAGACTATTTAAGCTCATAGGAATGGATAAGGCAAATATATGTGGAGCTGCAGCAATCGACTAGCATATGTGGTGGCTAACTTATACGCAAAAGAGGCGAGAAGAGAAGGCGAAGCACGAGCGAGAAACTAAAGGAACATCCTGCGCAAGCATAACTCCAACACCGTGTTCACTTCCCGGACTCCGCCGAGAAGAGACCATCACGGTTACACACGCGGTTGGTGTATTTTAAATAAGGTCGACTTCGGGTTTTCTACAACCGGACGTTAACAAATTCCCATCTGCCCATAACCGCGGGCACGGCTTTCGAAAGTTCAATCCCTGCAGGGGAGTCCCAACTTAGCCCATGACAAGCTCTCACGGTCAACGAAGGAATAGACCTCCACCCGAGACATTCCGATCAGACTCGGTATCCCGGTACAACAAGACATTTCGACAAGGTAAAACTAAACCAGCAACACCGCCCGAATGTGCCGACAAATCCCGATAGGAGCTGCACATATCTCTTTCTCAGGGCACACTCAGATTGTCCTAGGTACGGGTAGGCCAGCCCAGAGTTGCCCCTGGTAGCCACCGGTAGCTGACGGGTGGACCAACACTCAGAGGAGCACTGGCCCGGGGGGGGGGTAAAATAAGATGACCCTTGAGTCTGCAGAACCCAAGGGAAAGAAAAGGCTAGGTGGCAAATGGTAAAACCAATGTTGGGCATTGCTGGAAGAGCTTTACTTAAGACGAACTGTCAAGGGGTTCCCATAATAGCCCAACCGTGTAAGGAACGCAAAATCCGGGAACATAACACCGATATGACGGAAACTAGGGCGGCAAGAGTGGAACAAAACACCAGGCATAAGGCCGAGCCTTCCACCCTTTACCAAGTATATAGATGCATTAATTAAGTAAGATATATTGTGATATCCCCAACAAGTAAATAAAAGTTCCAACAAGGAACGGCTCCAATCTTCACCTGCAACTAACAACGCTATAAGAGGGCTGAGCAAAGCGGTAACATAGCCAAACAACGGTTTGCTAGGACAATGGTGGGTTAGGGGATCAACATGGCAATTGGGAGGCTGACAAGCAAAAGGTAGGCATCGTAGCAGTGGCAAAGCAAAAGAGCGAGCAAACTAGCATAGCAAAGATAGTAGTGATTTCGAGGGTATGATCATCTTGCCTGCACAGTTGTCAGAGTTGACTGGATCCTCACAAGCAAACTCAACGGGCTCCTCGGTAGCGAACTCGTCTCCCGGCTCTACCCAACAAGACAAACAAGCAACAATGATACAATCAACCACGGGCAAGTCCAAGCAATATGATGAAATGACGATATGCTATGCGGGATGCGATGCGGGATGCAAAATGCAAGATATGACAGGAAATGCATGAACCTGGCCTCATCTTGGAAAACCAAGTGTGCCACTGGATAGAGGGGATGAAATCGCTTGAAAACGATATAAAGATCAAAGGAATCGGAGCTACGGTTTAGAAATGGCAAGCGTTTTAAGATATGACACCGGTCTGCGATTAACAGCAAGTAGGCATCTAAATGCAACGAAATGAACATGCTACAGCCACCAAACAAGAAAACAAAATACATGGCAGTGATGTACACAAGATGGTTGACAAAACACTAGCACTGAGCCATAGGCAAATTCATCCATTAAGAGGTTCAAACAAGCATGGCTAAAACGCAAATGCAAAACAGATTTCAGACTTAGTGAAATTAACACTAGTCTGAAATTTCAGATCACGATGCTCTCTTCGGAGCAGCAAAACAACATGATAGAAAATCTGAACATGACAAGTAAGAACATGGCATGGAGCTACTCAACAAGCTTAATAAAACACCCAAAGTGACCTGGGGCCAAAAGGGTTCACAAAATACTCTACCGAGCTCACGAACATCGCTCGAACACAATCAGTTTTCAGACTTAGTGAAAACTGAGACATGCTGAAATTTAACTCACGAAGGCATGTAAACGAGCTCGATGCACTCACTACGGTGCAAGTCATGGCAAGGAAATAATATAACCAGCAAGAAGGCACAAAGTGCTAGCTACACATGGCAAGAACGAAGGCATAGCATGCATGGAACACTAACGGTAGCATCGGCGAAATCGCAAACAAGTTGACGATCTGCCCAGATTAACAACGAAGCAAAAGTTGAGCTCGATTGAGTCAACCTAGAGCACTTGGAACGTGTTATCACTTGGAACGATTTCCGTCAAGATTTCCGCGCTCATCACATCCCTCAAAGTGTGGTTGAGAGTAAGCGTCAGGAATTCCGCAATCTGAAGCAAGGCTCTTTGTCTGTCTATGACTACAACAAGTTGTTCCAGAAGCTCGCCCGTTTTGCCAAGCAGGATGTTCCTGATGAGAAGAGTATGATCTATCAGTTCAGGGGTGGTCTTCGTGAGGAAATTCAGCTCGCTCTTGTCCTCTTTGAGCCGTTGAGATACGATGAGTTCTACAACATGGCACTGAAGCAAGAGGCTGCTCAGATGAGGTGTGATGCTTCAAGGAAGCGTGCCAGAGATGTTACTCCGTCTTCCTCTACTCAAGTGATCAAGCAGCAGAAGTATTGGCTTCCTCCTCCTCCGTTCCGTCAGCCGTATCAGCAGAAGAGCAAAGGTGGCAGTGGTTTCTCCCACCCACCCAACCCAGGCTTTCAGAACAAATCTTCGTCTCAAGCGCCAAGATCGAGTGCTCCGTATCACCGTCCGCTTTCAGAGGTCACGTGCAACAAGTGCCAACAGAAGGGTCACTATGCCAACAAGTGTACCAACCAGAGGCGTCTTCCTCCTCCTCCTCCTGTCAGATCGGCAAGTACAGCTGTGGTCAAGCATAACCCCAAGTCCGCCAAGGTCAACTTGATGAATGCAGCTCAGGCAGAGGACTCGTCAGATGTGATCATGGGTAACCTTCCTGTTAATGATATTCCTGCAAAAGTTCTTTTTGACACTGGTGCATCGCATTGCTTCATCTCGAGACCGTTCACAAATAGGCATGAATTGGTCTCACAAGTTTTATCTAGTCCTTTAGAAGTTGTCTCTCCCGGTAAGCGCATGCAGGCTAACTCCATCGTTCCGGATGTTTCTATCACTCTGGGTGACTACAAGTTCTTGGCTTCTCCTACGGTTCTTGGCAACTCGGATATCGATCTTATTCTCGGGATGGACTGGCTCTCTAAGCATAGAGCTCAGCTTGATTGTGCAGCCAGGCAGATTCAACTGACTCATTCGTCTGAGGATGTTATTGTCTTTGCCGCTCGGGATAATACCATCCGGTTGTTTTCTCTCAATGAGAAGGGTGAATTGGATGCTATTTCGCAGATTCCGGTTGTTTGTGAGTATCAAGACGTCTTTCCAGAAGAGCTCCCAGGAATGCCTCCGCACCGGCCAGTTGAATTCGTTATTGAACTTGAGCCTGGCACGGAACCTGTGTGCAAACGTCCTTACAAGCTCGGACCTGAAGAGTTGAAGGAGCTGAAGAAACAACTCGATGAGCAAGAAAGATTGGGTCTCATTCGGCCTAGTACTTCTCCGTGGGGTTGTGGTGTTCTTTTTGTGAAGAAGAAGGATGGATCGAGTCGACTTTGTGTTGATTACCGTCCAGTAAACAAGAAGACCATAAAGAACAAATACCCACTTCCCAACATCAATGAGCTGTTCGAACAACTCAAGGGTGCTCAAGTATTCTCCAAGCTTGATCTCCGTATGGGTTATCATCAGATTCGTATTCGTGAGCAAGATATTCCCAAGACGGCGTTCAGAACAAGCTTTGGTTCATATGAATACACCGTCATGTCTTTTGGCCTCGCCAACGCTCCTCCGACGTTCTCTCGTATGATGAACTTCATCTTCAACCCCTACACCAATGAATTCGTTTTGGTCTATCTCGACGACATTCTGGTTTTCTCGAAGAACAAGGTAGATCATGCCAAGCACTTGCGTTTGGTTCTTGACAAGCTCAGAGAACATCAGTTCTACGCCAAGTTCTCCAAGTGTGAATTTTGGCTCGATGAGGTTCTTTATCTTGGTCATATCATCTCTGCCAAGGGCATTTCCGTGAATCCTGAGAAGGTGTCTGCAATTGTGAATTGGGAACCTCCTCAGAACGTGAAGCAACTCCGCAGTTTCCTCGGTCTCGCAAGCTATTGCAGAAGATTCGTTGAAAACTTTTCTAAGATCGCCAAGCCTCTCTCAAATCTTCTTCAGAAGCACGTCAAGTACGTTTGGTCTCCGGAGTGTGATATTGCTTTCAACACTTTGAAAGAGAAATTGATCACTGCTCCAGTTCTGACTCCGCCTGATGAAACCAAGCCGTACGAGGTCTTTTGTGATGCCTCTCTCCAAGGTCTCGGTGCTGTACTGATGCAAGAGAAGAAAGTTGTTGCTTATACCTCTCGCCAGTTGAAACCTAATGAGAAGAACTACCCCACTCATGATCTCGAGTTGGCGGCAGTTGTGCACGCTTTGTTGACTTGGAGACATCTTCTATTGGGAAGGAAAGTGGATATTTTCACTGATCACAAGAGTCTCAAGTACATCTTCACTCAGCCTAATCTCAACCTCAGGCAGACTCGATGGGTCGAAATGATTCAAGAGTACAATCCGAGTATCGAGTATACTCCAGGCAAGGCTAATGTGATTGCTGACGCTTTGAGCAGAAAAGCATATTGCAACAGTCTGATTCTCAAGCCTTATCAACCCGAGCTTTGTGAAGCGTTCCGCAAACTTAATCTGCAAGTTGTTCCTCAAGGTTTCCTCGCCAACCTTCAAGTCTCTCCTACCTTAGAAGACCAGATTCGCCAAGCCCAACTTCTTGATGCTATGGTGAAAAAGGTGAAGATTGGTATTGCAAAGAGTCAGTCCAAGTACAAGTGCTACCGACTTGATGACAAGGACACTCTCTTCTTCGAGGATCGAATTGTTGTGCCCAAAGGTGAACTTCGTAAGGTGATCATGAACGAGGCTCACAACTCTCTCCTCTCCATCCACCCTGGGAGTACGAAGATGTATCAGGACCTCAAGCAAGCTTATTGGTGGACTCGAATGAAGCGCGAGATCGCTCAATTCGTGAACGAGTGTGATGTCTGCAGAAGAGTGAAGGCAGAACACCAAAGGCCAGCAGGTCTCCTCCAACCTCTTGCCATTCCAGAATGGAAGTTTGACCACATTGAAATGGACTTCGTGACTGGGTTTCCAAAGTCCAAGCGTGGCAATGATGCTATATTTGTTGTCATCGACAAGCTCACCAAAGTGGCTCACTTTCTGCCTATCAAAGAGTCGATCACTGCAGCTCAATTGGCGGAACTCTATACCTCTCGCATTGTCTCTCTGCACGGTATTCCTCAAGTGATATCTTCAGACCGTGGCAGCATCTTTACCTCCAAGTTTTGGGATTCTTTTCAGAAGGCCATGGGCACCAACATCCGCTTCAGCACAGCTTTCCATCCTCAAACGAGCGGTCAAGTCGAGCGTGTCAACCAGATTCTTGAAGATATGCTCAGGGCTTGTGTGATCTCCTTCGGCATGAAGTGGGAGGATTGTCTTCCTTATGCTGAATTCTCATACAACAACAGCTTTCAAGCAAGTTCGGGCAAGGCCCCCTTTGAAATTCTATATGGCAGGAAGTGCCGTACCCCTCTCAACTGGTCTGAAACCGGTGAACGTCAGCTGCTGGGTAATGACTTAATCACAGAAGCAGAAGAAATGTGCAAAGTCATTCGTGATAACCTCAAAGCAGCTCAATCCCGCCAGAAGAGCTACTATGATAGTAAGCACCGTGATCTGGTTTTCGAGATCGGAGATCATGTTTACCTCCGCGTCTCTCCCATGAAAGGTACTCGTCGCTTCGGTATCAAAGGGAAGCTTGCCCCTAGATACGTGGGACCTTTCAAGATTGTCAGCAAGAGAGGCGACCTCGCCTATCAACTCGAGCTTCCTTCAAACTTTGCAAATGTTCATGATGTGTTCCATGTCTCTCAGCTTCGAAAGTGCTTCAAGACTCCTGACCGCACCGTCAACTTCGAGGACATTGAGCTCCAAGAAGATCTCTCTTATCGTGAGCACCCAGTTGCTATTCTTGAAGAGACTGAACGCAAGACTCGCAACAAGTCAATCAAATTCCTCAAAGTTAAGTGGTCTCACCATTCCGACCGTGAAGCCACCTGGGAACGCGAGGATCACCTCCGTTCTGAGTACCCGGAGTTCTTTCAGTCCTAGATCTCGGGACGAGATCTTTTCGTAGTGGTGGAGTGTTGTAACGCCCCAGATGTAACTTTCCCTACTTGTACTCCAACTCTTGCCGTTTCCGGTGTCAAGTTATATTTATTTCTCGGGTTCGGGTCCTTGTCTCCGTGTGTTGTTTTCGTTTTCATGCATCTCATACCATGTCATCACGTGCATTGCATTCGCATACATGTTCATCTCATGCATTCGAGCTTTTTCCCCGTTGTCCGTTTTGCATTCCGGCGCTTCGTTCTCCTCCGGTGGTCGTTTCTAGTCTTCTTTCGTGTGTGGGGTTTAAACATTTCCGGATTGGTCCGAGACTTGCCAAGCGGCCTTGGTTTACTACCGGTAGACCTCCTGTCAAGTTTCGTATCATTTGGACTTCGTTTGATACTCCAACGGTTAACCGAGGGACCGAAAAGGCCTCGTGTGTGTTGCAGCCCAACACCCCCCAAATTTGGCCCAAAACCCACCAAACTCTGCTCCATGTCCTAGATCGTTCGATCACGATCGTGTGGGCGAAAACCGCACCTCATTTGGACTCTCCTAGCTCCACCTATGCCTATATATACACCCCTCCGTTTTCGGATCTCTCCCTCTCCCCGAAACCCTAAAAAAAAAGCAGATCAAACCTCCCCGCACCGACGGACACGTCCGCCCCCAGCCGGACGCGTCCGCCGCCGCGCCCTCGCCCAACCACCGCGTGCCACGTGGACCGCCGCCGCCGCCGCCGCCGCGGGCCGGGAGGCCCGGATCCGGCCCCCGCGACCCGGCTCCTCCACGCGCGCCCCGCCGCCTCCTTCCTCCGCGCGCGCCGCCGCCTCTTCGGGCTCCGGCGACCGGAGCCGCCGTCGTCGCCGCGGGTCTCTCCGGCGAGCCCGAGGCCGGCCGCCGCCCGCACCTCCTCGCCGGCGCGCGGGCCGCCACCGCCGCCGCCGGGCGCTGCTCCGGCCTCCCCCGACCTTCCCGGCGCCGCCCCGGCCTCTCCCCGCTGCTCCGGCCGCCTCCACCGGCTCCGGCGAGCCGTCCCCGGTGAACCTCGGCTTCCGTGCTCCGGCGGTGAACAGTAACCGCCAGATCTGGAAACCCTAGATCCGGTTGACTTTCCCTCTCCCCCTTATTTTTTCGAGCTAACTTTGACTGCTCGTATCTCCGCAACCGTAGCTCCGTTTTGGGCGTATGATATATCAAAATCTTCGTCTCGACATGTACATCATTTCATTCCATTGCATCATTTGCATTTGAGGTCATCTTGATACCCAAAATGCTGTTAGAAGGAGGCTTCGTGAGTTAAATTGCAGATCCGTTAGTTCATCATGCACTTTTGTCATTTTTGTTATATTTAATCCGTGCATGATATGCCTGTGCCCCTTTGGGATGAATTGTGAAGCATTTTGTCTTCTTTCCAGAGGTGCCTCCCATGCATTTTTAGGATGTGTGTGTTGTCTTGTGCAAGCTTGCGAAGAGAGGTACCTGAGATTGCAGATTTCAGGGACTTAGTGATTTTCACTAAGTCTGGGATATTTTAGTTCATGAGGCTATATGTCCAGCTTGTTTCCTAGCGATCCGTGCCTCTTTTGAGGATGATCAGTAAGGGAGTTTTGATATTTATGTTATGCTCTATCCATCCATGTCCTTGTTGGCATTTGTGGAGTGCTCTAGGTTGACTCAATCGAGCTCAACTTTTGCTTCGTTGTTAATCTGGGCAGATCGTCAACTTGTTTGCGATTTCGCCGATGCTACCGTTAGTGTTCCATGCATGCTATGCCTTCGTTCTTGCCATGTGTAGCTAGCACTTTGTGCCTTCTTGCTGGTTATATGATTTCCTTGCCATGACTTGCACCGTAGTGAGTGCATCGAGCTCGTTTACATGCCTTCGTGAGTTAAATTTCAGCATGTCTCAGTTTTCACTAAGTCTGAAAACTGATTGTGTTCGAGCGATGTTCGTGAGCTCGGTAGAGTATTTTGTGAACCCTTTTGGCCCCAGGTCACTTTGGGTGTTTTATTAAGCTTGTTGAGTAGCTCCATGCCATGTTCTTACTTGTCATGTTCAGATTTTCTATCATGTTGTTTTGCTGCTCCGAAGAGAGCATCGTGATCTGAAATTTCAGACTAGTGTTAATTTCACTAAGTCTGAAATCTGTTTTGCATTTGCGTTTTAGCCATGCTTGTTTGAACCTCTTAATGGATGAATTTGCCTATGGCTCAGTGCTAGTGTTTTGTCAACCATCTTGTGTACATCACTGCCATGTATTTTGTTTTCTTGTTTGGTGGCTGTAGCATGTTCATTTCGTTGCATTTAGATGCCTACTTGCTGTTAATCGCAGACCGGTGTCATATCTTAAAACGCTTGCCATTTCCAAACCGTAGCTCCGATTCCAATGATCTTTATATCGTTTTCAAGCGATTTCATCCCCTCTATCCAGTGGCACACTTGGTTTTCCAAGATGAGGCCAGGTTCATGCATTTCCTGTCATATCTTGCATTTTGCATCCCGCATCGCATCCCGCATAGCATATCGTCATTTCATCATATTGCTTGGACTTGCCCGTGGTTGATTGTATCCTTGTTGCTTGTTTGTCTTGTTGGGTAGAGCCGGGAGACGAGTTCGCTACCGAGGAGCCCGTTGAGTTTGCTTGTGAGGATCCAGTCAACTCTGACAACTGTGCAGGCAAGATGATCATACCCTCGAAATCACTACTATCTTTGCTATGCTAGTTTGCTCGCTCTTTTGCTTTGCCACTGCTACGATGCCTACCTTTTGCTTGTCAGCCTCCCAATTGCCATGTTGATCCCCTAACCCACCATTGTCCTAGCAAACCGTTGATTGGCTATGTTACCGCTTTGCTCAGCCCCTCTTATAGCGTTGTTAGTTGCAGGTGAAGATTGGAGCCGTTCCTTGTTGGAACTTTTATTTACTTGTTGGGATATCACAATATATCTTACTTAATTAATGCATCTATATACTTGGTAAAGGGTGGAAGGCTCGGCCTTATGCCTGGTGTTTTGTTCCACTCTTGCCGCCCTAGTTTCCGTCATATCGGTGTTATGTTCCCGGATTTTGCGTTCCTTACACGGTTGGGCTATTATGGGAACCCCTTGACAGTTCGTCTTAAGTAAAGCTCTTCCAGCAATGCCCAACATTGGTTTTACCATTTGCCACCTAGCCTTTTCTTTCCCTTGGGTTCTGCAGACTCAAGGGTCATCTTATTTTACCCCCCCCCCCCGGGCCAGTGCTCCTCTGAGTGTTGGTCCACCCGTCAGCTACCGGTGGCTACCAGGGGCAACTCTGGGCTGGCCTACCCGTACCTAGGACAATCTGAGTGTGCCCTGAGAAAGAGATATGTGCAGCTCCTATCGGGATTTGTCGGCACATTCGGGCGGTGTTGCTGGTTTAGTTTTACCTTGTCGAAATGTCTTGTTGTACCGGGATACCGAGTCTGATCGGAATGTCTCGGGTGGAGGTCTATTCCTTCGTTGACCGTGAGAGCTTGTCATGGGCTAAGTTGGGACTCCCCTGCAGGGATTGAACTTTCGAAAGCCGTGCCCGCGGTTATGGGCAGATGGGAATTTGTTAACGTCCGGTTGTAGAAAACCCGAAGTCGACCTTATTTAAAATACACCAACCGCGTGTGTAACCGTGATGGTCTCTTCTCGGCGGAGTCCGGGAAGTGAACACGGTGTTGGAGTTATGCTTGCGCAGGATGTTCCTTTAGTTTCTCGCTCGTGCTTCGCCTTCTCTTCTCGCCCTCTTTTGCGTATAAGTTAGCCACCACATATGCTAGTCGATTGCTGCAGCTCCACATATATTTGCCTTATCCATTCCTATGAGCTTAAATAGTCTTGATCGCGAGGGTGCGAGATTGCTGAGTCCCTGTGGCTCACAGATGCTATAACTCCAGATGCAGGTCCAGGTGATTTCGCTCCAGGTGACGATTACGAGCTCAGGTGGGAGTTCGATGAGGACTCTCAGCGTTACTATGTGTCTTTTCCGGATGATCAGTAGTGGTGCCTAGTTGGGGTTGTCGATTCAGGACCTTGTCGCATGTTGGTTTTTTTTTCTATTTTGGCGCCGTAGTCGGGCCATGAGTGTTTGTTTGATGGATGTTATTTATGTGCTCTGATGTGACGTGGCGAGTGTAAGCCAACTATGTTATCTCCCCCTTTTATTATATATATTACATGGGATGTTGTAATGATTGCCTGACTTGCGACATTGCTTTCAATGCGGTTATGCCTCTAAGTCGTGCCTCGACACGTGGGAGCTATAGCCGCATCGAGGGCGTTACAATCCCGCTGTTGGTTATTGACCTGAGAGCGTCTCGGTCATGTCTGCATGTCTCCCGAACCCGTAGGGTCTACACACTTAAGGTTCGGTGACGCTAGGGTTATTAGGAAGACTAGTATGTGACTACCGAATGTTGTTCGGAGTCCCGGATGGGATCCTGGACGTCACGAGGAGCTCCGGAAGGGTCCGGAGGTAAAGATTTATATATGGGAAGTTGTCAAACAGACACCGGGAAGTTTCGGGGTCATACCGGTATTGTACCGGGGCCACCGGAAGGGTTCCGGGGGTCCACCGGGAGGGGCCACCCCTCCCGGGGGGCCACATGGGCTGCGTGGGGCAGGGAGCCAGCCCTTGGTGGGCTGGCCGCACCCCCTCCCTTGGGCCCATGCGCCTAGGGTTGAGGGGGGAACCCTAGAGGGGGCGCCCCCCTTGGCTTGGGGGGCAAGCCACCCTCTCCCCCTCTCCCCTTGGCCGCCGCACCCCCCCTAGATGGGTTCTAGGGGGCCGGCCCCCTTCTCCCTTCCCCCTATAAATAGAGGGGTGAGGGGAGGGCAGCCGCAGCACCCTCCAAGGCGCAGCCCTCCCCTCCCCAACACCTCTCCTCCTCCGTTGTGTGCTTGGCGAAGCCCTGTCGGAGAACTGCCTCTCCACCATCACCACGCCGTCGTGCTGCCGGTGGAGCTGTCTTCCTCAACCTCTCCTTCCCCCTTGCTGGATCAAGGAGGAGACGTCTCCCGTCCCGTACGTGTGTTGAACGCGGAGGTGCTGTCCGTTCAGCAGTTGGTCATCGGTGATTCGAATCACGTCGAGTACGACTACATCATCACCTTGCAAGCTTCCGCTCGTGATCTACAAGTGGTATGTAGATGCAGACTCTCTCCCTTGACTCGTTGCTTAGATGAACTCATAGATGGATCTTGGTGAAACCGTAGGAAAAAAATTTAATTTTCTGCAACGTTCCCCAACAGTGGCATCATGAGCTAGGTCTATGCGTAGTTCTCTTTGCACGAGTAGAACACAATTTTGTTGTGGGCGTGGATTTTGTCATCTTACTTGCCTCTACTAGTCTTTTCTTGCTCAACGGTATTGTGGGATGAAGCGGCCCGGACCAACCTTACACGTACGCTTACGTGAGACCGGTTCCACCGACTGACATGCACTAGTTGCATAAGGTGGCTGGCGGGTGTCTGTCTCTCCCACTTTAGTTGGAGCGGAATCGATGAACAGGGCCCTTATGAAGGGTAAATAGAAGTTTACATAATCACGTTGTGGTGATTCGTAGGTAAGAAAAGGTTCTTGCTAGAACCCAATTGCAGCCACGTAAAAGATGCAACAACAATTAGAGGACGTCTAACTTGTTTTTGTAGCGATTGATCATGTGATGTGATATGGCCAGAAGTTGTGATGAATGATGAATTGTGATGTATGAGATCATGTTCTTTGTAATAGGATTCACGACTTGCATGTCGATGAGTATGACAACCGGCAGGAGCCATAGGAGTTGTCTTTATTTTTTGTATGACCTGCGTGTCATTAAATAACGCCATGTAAACTACTTTACTTTATTGCTAAACGTTAGTCATAGAAGTAGAAGTAGTCGTTGGCGTGACAACTTCATGAAGACACGATGATGGAGATCATGATGATGGAGATCATGGTGTCAAGCCGGTGACAAGATGATCATGGAGCCCCAAAGATGAAGATCAATGGAGCTATATGAAATTGGCCATATCATGTCACAACTATATAATTGCATGTGATGTTTATTATGTTTATGCATCTTGTTTACTTAGGACGACGGTAGTAAATAAGATGATCCCTTATAAAATTTCAAGAAGTGTTCTCCCCTAACTGTGCACCGTTGCTACAGTTCGTTGCTTCTAAGCACCACGTGATGATCGGGTGTGATGGATTCTTACGTTCACATACAACGGGTGTAAGACAGTTTTACACAGCGAAAACACTTAGGGTTAACTTGACGAGCCTAGCATGTGCAGACATGGCCTCAGAACACGGAGACCGAAAGGTCGAACACGAGTCGTATGGAAGATACGATCAACATGAGAATGTTCACCGACGATGACTAGTCCGTCTCACGTGATGATCGGACACGGCCTGGTCGACTCGGATCGTGTAACACTTAGATGACTAGAGGGATGTCTAATCTAAGTGGGAATTCATAATTTGATTAGAACTTTATTATCATGAACTTAGTCTAAAACCTTTGCAAATATGTCTTGTAGATCAATGGCCAACGCTAATGTCAACATGAACTTCAACGCGTTCCTAGAGAAAACCAAGCTGAAAGATGATGGCAGCAACTATACGGACTGGGTCCGGAACCTGAGGATCATCCTCATAGCTGCCAGGAAACAATATGTCCTAGAAGGACCGCTAGGTGACACTCCCGTCCCAGAGAACCAAGACATTATGAATGCTTGGCAGTCTCGTGCTGATGATTACTCCCTCGTTCAGTGCGGCATGCTTTACAGCTTAGAACCGGGGCTCCAAAAGCGTTTTGAGCACCACAGAGCATATGAGATGTTCGAAGAGCTGAAACTAGTTTTTCAAGCTCATGCCCGGGTCGAGAGATATGATGTCTCCGACAAGTTCTACAGTTGTAAGATGGAGGAAAACAGTTCTGTCAGTGAGCACATCCTGAAGATGTCTGGGTTGCACAACCGTATGACCCAGCTGAACATTAACCTCCCAGATGAGGCGGTCATTGACAGAATCCTCCAGTCGCTCCCACCAAGCTACAAGAGCTTTGTGATGAACTACAACATGCAGGGGATGGAAAAGACCATTCCTGAAGTGTTCTCGATGCTGAAGTCAGCAGAGGCTGAAATCAAGAAAGAACATCAAGTGTTGATGGTCAATAAGACCACTAAGTTTAAGAAGGGCAAGGGTAAGAAGAACTTCAAGAAGGACGGCAAAGATGTTGCCGCGCCCGATAAGCCTGTTGCCAGGAAGAAGTCAAAGAATGGACCTAAGCCTGAGACTGAGTGCTTTTATTGCAAGGGGAAGGGTCACTGGAAGCGGAACTGCCCCAAATACTTAGCGGATAAGAAGGCCGGCAACACCAAAGGTATATTTGATATACATGTGATTGATGTGTACCTTACCAGTACTCGTAGTAACTCCTGGGTATTTGATACCGGTGTCGTTGCTCATATTTGTAACTCACGGCAGGAGCTGCGGAATAAACGGAGACTGGCGAAGGACGAGGTGACGATGCGCGTCGGGAATGGTTCCAGAGTCGATGTGATCGCCGTCGGCACGCTGCCTCTAGATTTACCTACGGGATTAGTTTTGAACCTTAATAATTGTTATTTAGTGCCAAGTTTGAGCATGAACATTGTATCTGGATCTTGTTTAATACGAGATGGCTACTCATTTAAGTCTGAGAATAATGGTTGTTCGATTTATATGAGAGATATGTTTTATGGTCATGCTCCGATGGTCAATGGTTTATTCTTAATGAATCTCGAGCGTAATATTACACATGTTCATAGTGTAGATACCAAAAGATTTAAAGTTGATAATGATAGTCCCACATACTTGTGGCACTGCCTCCTTGGTCACATTGGTGTCAAGCGCATGAAGAAGCTCCATGCCGATGGACTTTTAGAGTCTCTTGATTATGAATCGTTTCACACGTGCGAACCATGCCTCTTGGGCAAAATGACCAAGACTTCGTTCTCCGGAACAATGGAGCGAGCAACCAACTTGTTGGAAATCATACATACCGATGTGTGCGGTCCAATGAGCGTTGAGGCTCGCGGAGGATATCATTATGTTCTCACTCTCACTGATGACTTGAGTAGATATGGGTATGTCTACTTAATGAAACACAAGTCTGAGACCTTTGAAAAGTTCAAAGAATTTCAGAATGAGGTGGAGAATCAACGTGACCGAAAGATAAAATTCTTACGATCGGATCGTGGAGGAGAATACTTAAGTCACGAATTTGGTACACACTTAAGGAAATGTGGAATCGTTTCACAACTCATGCCGCCTGGAACACCTCAGCGAAATGGTGTGTCCGAACGTCGTAATCGCACTCTATTGGATATGGTGCGGTCTATGATGTCTCTTACCGATTTACCGCTATCATTTTGGGGATACGCTCTAGAGACAGCTACATTCACTTTAAATAGGGCACCGTCTAAAGCCGTTGAGACGACACCGTATGAATTATGGTTTGGAAAGAAACCTAAGTTGTCGTTTCTAAAAGTTTGGGGATGTGATGCTTATGTCAAGAAACTTCAACCTGAAAAGCTCGAACCCAAGTCGAAAAAATGCGTATTCATAGGATACCCTAAGGAAACTGTCGGGTATACCTTCTACTTAAGATCCGAAGGCAAGATCTTTGTTGCCAAGAACGAATGCTTTCTGGAAAAAGAGTTTCTCTCGAAAGAAGTAAGTGGGAGGAAAGTAGAACTCGATGAAGTACTACCTCTTGAGCGGGAAAGTGGCGCAGCGCAGGAAACCGTTCCTGTGATGCCCACACCAACTGAAGAGGAAAACAATGATGATGATCAAGGTACTTCGGATCAAGTTACTACTGAACTTCGTAGGTCCACAAGGACACGTTCCGCACCAGAGTGGTACGGCAACCCTGTCCTGGAAATCATGTTGTTAGACAACAATGAACCTTCGAACTATGAAGAAGCGATGGCGGGCCCGGATTCCAACAAATGGCTTGAAGCCATGAAATCCGAGATAGAATCCATGTATGAAAACAAAGTATGGACTTTGACAGACTTGCCCGATGATCGGCAAGCGATAGAAAACAAATGGATTTTTAAGAAGAAGACGGACGCGGATGGTAATGTTACAATCTATAAGGCTCGACTTGTCGCTAAGGGTTATCGACAAGTTCAAGGGATTGACTACGACGAGACTTTCTCTCCCGTAGCGAAGCTGAAGTCCGTCCGAATCATGTTAGCAATTGCCACATACTATGATTATGAGATATGGCAGATGGACGTCAAAACAGCATTCCTTAACGGGCAGCTTAAGGAAGAACTGTATATGATGCAGCCGGAAGGTTTTGTCGATCCTCGGAACGCTAACAAAGTATGCAAGCTCCAGCGATCCATTTATGGACTGGTGCAAGCATCTCGGAGTTGGAACATTCGCTTTGATGAGATGATCAAAGCGTTTGGGTTTATGCAGACTTATGGAGAAGCCTGCGTTTACAAGAAAGTGAGTGGGAGCTCTGTAGCATTTCTCATATTATATGTAGATGACATACTCTTGATGGGAAATAATATAGAATTTCTGGACAGTATTAAGGCCTACTTGAATAAGTGTTTTTCAATGAAGGACCTTGGAGAAGCTGCTTATATATTGGGCATCAAGATCTATAGAGATAGATCGAGACGCCTCATAGGTCTTTCACAAAGCACATACCTTGATAAGATTTTGAAGAGATTCAGAATGGATCAGTCCAAGAAGGGGTTCTTGCCTATGTTACAAGGTGTGAGACTGAGCTCAGCTCAGTCACCGACCACGGCAAAAGATAAAGAAGAGATGAGTGTCATCCCCTATGCTTCAGCCATAGGATCTATGTATGCCATGCTGTGTACCAGACCCGATGTAAACCTTGCCGTAAGTTTGGTAGCAAGATACCAAAGTAATCCCGGCAAGGAACACTGGACAGCGGTCAAGAATATCCTGAAGTACCTGAAAAGGACGAAGGACATGTTTCTCGTTTATGGAGGAGACGAAGAGCTCGTCGTAAAGGGTTACGTCGACGCTAGCTTCGACTCAGATCTGGATGACTCTAAGTCACAAACCGGATACGTGTATATGTTGAATGGTGGAGCAGTAAGCTGGTGCAGCTGCAAGCAGAGCGTCGTGGCGGGATCTACGTGTGAAGCGGAATACATGGCAGCCTTGGAGGCAGCGCATGAAGCGATTTGGGTGAAGGAGTTCATCACCGACCTAGGAGTCATACCCAATGCGTCGGGGCCGATCAAACTCTTCTGTGATAACACTGGAGCTATTGCCCTCGCCAAGGAGCCCAGGTTTCACAAGAAGACCAGGCACATCAAGCGTCGTTTCAACTCCATCCGTGAAAATGTTCAAGATGGAGACATAGAGATTTGCAAAGTACACACGGATCTGAATGTCGCAGATCCGCTGACTAAACCTCTCTCGCGTGCAAAACATGATCAACACCAGAACTCTATGGGTGTTCGATTCATCACAATGTAACTAGATTGGTGACTCTAGTGCAAGTGGGAGACTGTTGGAAATATGCCCTAGAGGCAATAATAAAAGTATTATTATATTTCAATGTTCATGATAAATGTCTTTTATTCATGCTATAACTGTATTATCCAGAAATCGTAATACACGTGTGAATACTTAGACCACAATATGTCCCTGGTGAGCCTCTAGTTGACTAGCTCGTTGTGATCAACAGATAGTCATGGTTTCCTGACTATGGACATTGGATGTCGTTGATAACGGGATCACATCATTAGGAGAATGATGTGATGGACAAGACCCAATCCTAAGCATAGCACAAAGGTCATTTAGTTCGTTTGCTAGAGCTTTGCCAATGTCAAGTATCTCTTCCTTAGACCATGAGATCGTGTAACTCCCGGATACCGTAGGAGTGCCTTGGGTGTATCAAACGTCACAACGTAACTGGGTGACTATAAAGGTGCATTACAGGTATCTCCGAAAGTAGCTGTTGGGTTGACACGGATCGAGACTGGGATTTGTCACTCCGTATGACGGAGAGGTATCTCTGGGCCCACTCGGTAATGCATCATCGTAATGAGCTCAATGTGACCAAGGTGTTGGACACGGGATCATGCATTACGGTACGAGTAAAGTGACTTGCCGGTAACAAGACTGAACAAGGTATTGGGATACCGACGATCGAGTCTCGGGCAAGTAACGTACCGATTGACAAAGGGAATTGTATACAGGGTTTGATCGAATCCTCGACATCGTGGTTCATCCGATGACAACATCAAGGAGCATGTGGGAGCCATCATGGGTATCCAGATCCCGCTGTTGGTTATTGACCTGAGAGCGTCTCGGTCATGTCTGCATGTCTCCCGAACCCGTAGGTTCTGCACACTTAAGGTTCGGTGACGCTAGGGTTATTAGGAAGACTAGTATGTGACTACCGAATGTTGTTCGGAGTCCCGGATGGGATCTTGGACGTCACGAGGAGCTCCGGAAGGGTCCGAAGGTAAAGATTTATATATGGGAAGTTGTCAAACGGACACCGGGAAGTTTCGGGGTCATACCGGTATTGTACCGGGGCCACCGGAAGGGTTCCGGGGGTCCACCGGGAGGGGCCACCCCTCCCGGGGGGCCACATGGGCTGCGTGGGGCAGGGAGCCAGCCCCTGGTGGGCTGGCCGCACCCCCTCCCTTGGGCCCATGCGCCTAGGGTTGAGGGGGGAACCCTAGAGGGGGCGCCCCCCTTGGCTTGGGGGGCAAGCCACCCTCTCCCCCTCTCCCCTTGGCCGCCGCACCCCCCCTAGATGGGTTCTAGGGGGCCGGCCCCCTTCTCCCTTCCCCCTATAAATAGAGGGGTGAGGGGAGGGCAGCCGCACCACCCTCCAAGGCGCAGCCCTCCCCTCCCCAACACCTCTCCTCCTCCGTTGTGTGCTTGGCGAAGCCCTGTCGGAGTACTGCCTCTCCACCATCACCACGCAGTCGTGCTGCCGGTGGAGCTGTCTTCCTCAACCTCTCCTTCCCCCTTGCTGGATCAAGAAGGAGGAGACGTCTCCCGTCCCGTACGTGTGTTGAACACGGAGGTGTTGTCCGTTCAGCACTTGGTCATCGGTGATTCGAATCACGTCGAGTACGACTACATCATCACCTTGCAAGCTTCCGCTCGTGATCTACAAGTGGTATGTAGATGCAAACTCTCTCCCTTGACTCGTTGCTTAGATGAACTCATAGATGGATCTTGGTGAAACCGTAGGAAAAAAATTTAATTTTCTGCAACGTTCCCCAACATTGGTGCAAGAGGAAGCAAGGATGAGGAAGAAGAAGAGGAGGAGTAAAGGAAAGGGGTGAACTAGCAGAGCCCACACGGCCCCTTACTTATAGCCGGGGAAGGCCAACCACCGAGCACCATGACCTCAGGTAATCATGACCCATATCTCTGCATGCAGGGACTCGTCGAGTCGTGCGGTTACCGAGGCATTGTAGGAGGCACAGACGCCCATGTCCAACCGACCGCCACGCGGCGCCCAAGGCCGCAGGCTGTTAGGGCTGTGACGCTTTGTGCTTGCCCCTTCGCTTCTCTGCTAAGCCAAGCCCGTGTGCGCCTTGGGCCTGGGGGCTACTATCGGCGTTCTCGGAACGGGGGTCCCCAGACTTGCCTGCCTGCGGCCTGCGGCGTGGCTCAGGTGGGGGGCCAGTGCGGCCCGTCTTCATCAGCGCAAGCTCAAGACCCTCGCGAGGGGCCAAGCCTCGCGGGGCAACGACAAGAAGCTTTCTCAAGAGAGCGGCCTCATCAGGCAGGCTCGCGAGGAGGCGGAGAGATCAATGCAAGGGTACCTCGCGAGGATCCCATGACGCAAGCCGTGAGGATCAAGGCCAGGTGAGCGCTAGGCGGGCGTCGGCCTGCGCAGGGTCCTTGTTTCCCCTTTGGTGCAAAGGGGGCAAGTACAGGCCAAGGTATCAGGCAAAGGTTACCATTCTGGTGCAACGAGACCAAGACCAGCCAGACGGCCGGACGGAGGTCACCGTGGAGCCCAAGACGGCGTCATCACCTGTGCTTTTGGCAGCCGAAGACCACCTTTGGTTAGGATAACTTGTACCAGATGTTCCCCTTCAAAATGGCCAATTGTTGGTGCCCTTCCCTCTCAATTATTCGGGGAGAGGCCCAGGGCCTCTATAAATAGAGCTAGACTGCACAAGGGAGAAAAAAGGAGGGAAGGGAGGGAGAGATCTGGTAGAACCCTAGCTGAGAGAGAGAAAGCCCAGTAGAGACTAAGTAGAACACACCACACCAGCTCAAGAACACCCCTCGCGGGACTGTTCTTCCCTTCTACTGTCCATCATCAGCCCCAGAGGCAATCCACCACACCACACACTAGAGTAGGGTATTACACCACAACACTGGCCCGAACCAGTATAAACCTCGTGTCTCTTGTGTTGTTCGTCATTTTCATCTTAGTTCACACGAGAGGATCAGACGTAGATCGGTAGGGGAGAGATCTCCGCACGCACCCCAGTGTTCGAACCTCAAGGGTCTGCCGAAACCCGAAATCCGACAGCTGCCCACTACTTTGCTTTTGTTAGTACTTGTTGTCCTGTATCACTGTACTTGCATTCATACCTGGTTCATTATGTGACAGCAGTAGGCATGATAGCTTGCTTATCAATTGTTCACTCCAAATTATCTGATCTGTATGAATGGTTACATTAGTGTAGAATATATCCAATCCAAATGAATTTTTTTAGCTCTGCATTGTTCTTGTAAGTACCTGCTGTCCTTTATCAATGTACTTATATTGATAGCTAGTTGTTCATGTACCATCACTCTACAGCTTATTTTCCTTTGCCCTCCATTTTCTACAGATCAGATCTATATTTACTCTTACCATAAGGTTGGATAACACAGATGGTACTGAAGAAGTTTAGCTCTGCATTGCTCGTGGCTGTGTCTTTTGCCTGTGTCGATGTACTTACATTTATAGCTACTTGGTTATGTAGCATCACTCTTCATGTTATCTTAAATATTCTCCATTTTTTCTTATATTATCACATCTATATTTACTCTTAACAAAATGTAGAATAAAGGCAATGCTTATGAAGAAGATTATGTGGTAAACTTCTTGAATTGCCCCCCCCGTCAGCATGGACAAGGGCTTTATAGAGCCTGTCTTCACCAATAATGTAAGTTTGTCCTTCTAAAGCCTTCAAACTTTGTTGTGTATATTTGGTTAGGCATGACTGAGGGAGTCCAGGATTATGGGGTCCTCGGGCGTCCGGTCTATGTGATATGGGCCAGACTAATGGGCCGTGGAGATACAAGACGGCAGGCTTTCCCCGTGTCCGGATGGGACTCTCCTTGGCGTGGAAGGCAAGCTTAGCGTGCGGATATGAAGATTCCTTTCTCTGTAAACTGACTCTATACAACCCTAGCCCCCTCCGGTGTTTATATAAACTGGAGGGTTTAGTCCATAGGGGCGATCATAATCATATAGGCTAGACATCTAGGGTTTAGCCATTACGATCTCGTGGTAGATCAACTCTTGTAACCCCTATACTAATCAAATTCAATCAAGCACGAAGTAGGGTATTACCTCCATTAAGAGGGCCCAAACCTGGGTAAACATCGTGTCCCTGGCCTCCTGTTACCCTCGATCCTTAGACGCACAGTTCGGGACCCCCTACCCGGGATCTGCCGGTTTTGACACCGAAATTGGTGATTTCATTGAGAGTTCCACTGTGCCATCGTTGAAAGGATCGATGGCTCCATCAATCATCTACAACAACGCTGCCACGAAAGATATTTTTCTCCCCGACCAGATCTTTGTATTCGGCGGCTTTGCACTGCAGGACAACTCAGTTGGCCATCAAGAGCAGATCGACAACTACACCCCTGGTCACCAGATCAATTTTGGAAATCTGAGCTATATCGCTGATATCCGAGGAGATTTGGTCTTCCAAGGGTTCACGGCCTCAACCACCGCTCCGGCCTTAGATCTGGAGCGCGTCACCAGGTCAGGAGACGGGAGTCTCGAGCCCGCCGGACTCTCTGTAGCTATGGATCTTAATACTGGAGATCCGGAGAGAATAGCGCCACCGGCAGTCATCACAAAGCCGAGCTCTCCTTTGGACACTAGTTCCGAACCCTCGAAGTCCGCGTCACGCGAGTTCGGCCAGGGAACTTCGGTCCCCGTCCGGACCTCGCTCTTAAATGAGGCTTTGGACCTAATGCGATCCCTCATCATCACAGAGGAACCACTTCTAAATCACGCACAACCTGGACTAGGGGCTGGAAATAGGGAATTTTACTTCCCACCCAGCACCCACTTCATAGCCACTGTTGAGGATTTAACCGACATGCTTGATTACGCCTCCGAAGACATCGACGGTATGGACAACGATGCCGGAGAGGAGCAGGCCCAAAACCCGCCGGTCACCGGACGTTGGATGGCCACCTCCTCGTATGACATATACATGGTGGATAAACCTAAAGACGACAACGACAATGATGAGAAAAACCTAGTCAAGGACGAACCTCTTGAGATACTGCCAAAATGTCGATGTCAGCGGCGTCGCTCTAAATCGCGTCGCGGTAAGAACAGCGACACCAGCACCGGAGATAATGATACTCCGGAGAACGCCGAAGACCAAGAAGACCCCATCGAGCCAACATCTGAACAGGATGATCGGGAGGACGGGCAAATTGATCCCGACGAGCAAGCAGGGAACGAAGACTTGGAGGACAGCAACTATCCACCACTCTCCGAGGACGACATGAGCCTCGGCAACGAAGATTTTATCATGACAAAGGAACCCTCGAGCAAGAGCGCTTCAAGAACCGGCTAATAGCAACGGCCAGAAGCCTAAAAAAGAAGCAGCAACAGCTTCAAGCTGACTAAGATCTGCTCAACGACAGATGGACTAATGTCCTGGCAGCCGAATAGTACGACCTCGAATGCCCAAAAAATAGTTACCCGAAGCGTAAGCTGCTACCCCAATTCGACGAGGAGGCACTGGAGCCCATACCGCCTGCACATAATGCAGCTGACAGACCCAAGCGACCACCACGTGGCCAGTGCAGAACAACAGCTCAAGCCGAACACCAGCCCGCTCCACCTTGCCGTAAAAGCAGAGAAACAACAAGACGGGGATACACATATGACCTACGACAAGACCTGGAAAATAGAGCAGGTCAGACCAGATCAATCTATGGATCGCGGGGGCATGCCCCGACGCGAGAGGACGGTTACCAATCCCAGCGCGCCAAGCACAACCGCGCCCCGGCCGAAAACAGCATACAGACTTCATCTGAACTGCGTCGTGACACGACCTGATATAGGGGCGCCACACACCCCCTATGCTTCACCGATGAGGTAATGGAGCACCAGTTCCTAGAAGGGTTCAAACCCATGAACATCGAATCATACGACCACACAACAGATCTCGCAGTATGGATTGAAGACTTTCTTCTCCACATTCACATGGCTCGCGGTGACGATCTACACGCCATCAAATACCTTCCCCTCAAACTTAAGGGACCGGCATGACACTGGCTGAACAGTCTACCAGAAAATTCTATCGGTAGCTGGGAGGACCTGGAGGATGCATTCGGAGACAACTTCCAAGGTACCTACGTTCGCCCCCCAGATGTCGATGACCTTAGCCACATAATCCAGCAAACCGGGGAATCGGCCCGACAGCTTTGGACAAGGTTCCTAATAAAAAAGAACCAGATTTTGGATTGTACGAACGCAGAAGCCCTCGCGGCCTTCAAACATAGCGTCCGAGACGAGTGGCTTGACCGACACCTCGGCCAAGAAAAGCCGAAGTCCATGGCAGCCCTCACTGCACTTATGACCCGTTTTTGCACGGGAGAAGATAGCTGGCTTGCTCGCAGAAGCAATAGCACCAGCGACCCTGGTACCTCCGAAGCCAGGGACGGCAATGGCAAGCCACGACGTGACACGCACAAGCGTTGAAACAATAACGAAGGAGCCCAAGACACGACAGTCAATGCCAGATTCAGTGACCGCAAATACGGTCAACGGAAAAAGCCAATCAAGGCAAACAGAGATGTCCCATCCAGTCTAGACAGAATACTGGACCGGCCTTGCCAAATTCATTGCACCCCCGATAAACCTGCCAATCGTACCAACATAAATTGTTGGGCCTTTAAGCAGGCCGGCAAACTTAACGCCGAACACAAGGAAAAAGGATCGCCAAGTGACGACAATGACCAAGAGCCTCGTCAGCCGAACACAGGGGGACAGAAGCAATTTCCACCCGATGTAAAAATGGTGAATATAGTATATGTCACACGTATCCCTAGGAGGGAGCGCAAACGCGCACTACGGGACGTCTATGCCATAGAGCCGGTCGCCCCCAAATTTAACCCATGGTCGGCTTGTCCGATCACCTTCGATCGAAAGGACCACCCAACCAGTATCCATCATAGAGGTTCAGCAGCTCTGGTCCTCGATCCAATCATCGGCAGACTCCACCTTACGTGAGTCCTCATGGATGGCGGCAGCAGTCTCAATCTACTTTATCAAGACACTGTCCGCAAAATGGGTATTGATCCCTCAAGAATCAAGCCCACTAGAACTACCTTCAAATGAGTAATACCTGGTAAAGAGGCCCGTTGTACGGGCTCAATCACGCTGGATGTAGTCTTCGGCTCGCCGGACAACTTCCGGAGCGAAGACTTGATCTTCAACATCGTCCCCTTCCGCAGCCGCTATCATGCATTGCTCGGATGAACCGCTTTTGCCCGCTTCAATGCGGTCCTGCATTACGCCTATTTGAAGCTCAAGATGCCCGGTCCACGTGGCGTCGTTACAATCAATGTAAACATGGAGCGCTCCCTCCGTACTAAGGAGCATACGGCGGCCATTGCAGCCGAAGAAAAAAGCGGCCCTATCAAGCCGCATAGCTCCTTGGCTATTAGGCCACCGGACTTCTCCACGCAAGACCGGTCAGTTCTACATGTCAGCAGTCCGGCAACTTCAGGGCTAGATTAGCATCCTAGCCTCCGTCGACCGCCACATACATCAACGGAATTCGTATCGTGCGTGCACAATTATGCACTCAAAATACCTTGGGCATCGGCGGAGGCAATATATGGATAGGCCTATAAAAAGGTTCGGCCTTATACGACCTTCCCCTTTATTTAATCATCTTTTCTTTTTTACCACAGCTGAATCAAAACCTACTCATTCTTCGGACCCACAAGGACTCTTTCCAAGCCCAGTTCCGTATACATGGCCGAAGACCATTCCTTTAAAGGAATCTTTCTTATTTGGGCCAAAGCGGCGTAGACGTGCGGCAGGAAGGTGCAAAGCATTTTGCAGAATCGCCTCATTATATAGAGCTTTTCCCTTAGCCCTAGACCCCCGGCATGTAAAATGGCCTTGGTGATTATGGTACCTTCTGTAAGATTACATTTTGACGTATCAATCAGATTTCAGTGAACCAAAATTCGTATTCGGTGTCATTTTTTTCTGCCTGTTAAGTGGTCTCACGTACACACCTCGACATAAAATTGCCAGGTGCTCTATAAGGCAACATATGTGTTGCCAAACAAAAGTCCGAACAACTTTACACCACAATTCGGCGTCCCGAGCTCGGCATTATATGCATCGGCTCCGAATCATGTCTTTGGTCAATAGTTGGGTTGCCCGGCTCCTATGTTTGCTACCTTACGTTCCGTCTGATCGGCTAGGGTAGTAAAGGGAGAACTACTGTGATTGTGTTTCTGGTTCGTCTGGTTAAGCACCTCACTAGAGAAAGCCAAAAACTGACTGTCATGATGCGGCGAGAGCTGGTCAGCCACTCGGCGATTCATTACAATCCTGAGTGATTTTTCCATATTACACGAAGGACCGTTTCCCGGTCACATATGTAACGCATCCGCATCAGGGTAGCCACGTACATACTAGGGGCTACCTAATAGACCCATTGTCAAACTCCTATAGCCAAGTGAGAGCAATAAAATCGAATAGTCTGATTGCCTGGTTTGCTGCACTGACACCTCCTTCAAGGACCAAGTCGTTGGGTTAAGTGTAGTTATGTTCCATTCCGAACACCCCAGTACCATCTACATGGGGGCTAAACTCAGATATAATAAACGGCCGCACAGGAGGATAAAAACTTTTCATCAAGGAATGAATATATTACAAAACACTTAGTTTATAACACAAATCCCCAGACAGTTCGAACTCTTTTATTCGAACACTATGTCCTTAGAGCATTGGCCTTCTATAAGGCGAGCACCTTTTAGCACGTCCTCAAAATAGCGCTCCGATGTGCGGTGGGCCTTGCTTTTGGGACGACCCTCAACTGCCATCTTTTCGGCATTCATTTTCACCCAGTGCATCTTGACATGGGCGAAAGCCATACGCGCTCCTTCCATACAGGACCTCCTCTTGACGGCGTCAATCCGGGGCAGCGCATCGACGAGACGCCGCACGAGGCCGAAGTAGCTATCCAGAATGGCTTCAGCCGGCCACAACCGGACTATGACGTCCTTCATGGCCGTGCCGAACATCTTATGCAGCTCCTCCCATTGTGCCATCTAGTCATTTAGCAGTAGGTGTCGGATTTCGGGTTCCGGCAAACCCTTGAGGTTCGAACTCTGGGGTGTGCAAGAAGATATCCCCTCCCCCTAGCTCACGCTCTCACCACAATCTCAAAGCTCAGCACGTCGAACTCACAGAACAAAGGACACAGGGTTTATACTGGTTCGGGCCACTAATGTGATGTAATACCCTACTCCAGTGTGGTGTGGTGGATTACCTCGTAGGCTGAGGATGAATAAGTACAAGGGATGAACAGCCTCCTGAGGGAAGGTGTTCTTGAGCTCGGTGAGCTTGTATGGTGGCCTTGGGGGAATGGGTCCAGTTCTAGATCCGATGCCTCCCTGCAGTGGTGGCTAGTCCTATTTATAGAAGCCTTGGTCCTCTTCCCAAATGTTGGCGGGAAGGGATCCAACAACGGCCAAATTCAAAGAGAGACAACTAGTACAAGTTATCCTGACAAAAGGTGGTCTTCGCCTGCCAAAGGCTCTAGCGGTGACGCTCTCCTGGGCTCCATGGTGACCTCTGTCTTGCCGTCCTGCTGGTCTTGGTCTTGTTGCACCGATATGGAAACCTTTGCCTAATGCCTCGGGACTCCTTGCCTGCGCTTGCCTCCTTAGCACCAAAGAGGAAACGAGTACACTGTGCGCACTGGCGCCCGCCTGGGCTTGGTCGTCATGGCTTGCGTCACAAGGACCTCGTGAGGTGCCCCTCGCCTTGATCTCTCCGCCCCTTGCGAGCCAACCTTGTGAGGCCGCCCCCGAAGGGGTCTTGTGTCGTCTGCCTCGCGAGGGTCTTGAGTGTTTGCTGCTGAAGATGGGACGTATAGGGCCGCTGGTGGAGCCATGATGTGGGCCGCAGGCAGGCAAGTCTGGGGACCCCCATTCCAAGGTCACCGACAGTAACCCCCGGCCCAAGGAGCGCTTGGACTTGGCTTCGAGCCGAAGCCAAGGGGCAAGTGCGGAGCGCCGCAGGCCCCAATCAGCATGCGGCCTCGGTTGACGCGTGGTGATTGATGGGACGTGGGCATCTCCGCTTCCCCATGCTGCCTCGGCAACTGCACGACTGACAAAAGGCTGGCGCGGGCTGCATTTGCCTTCATTGCTTTCCTTCGCCTTGCTCCATATCCCCTTTCTCGCTCCTTGCTTCCAGAGACTATAGATCCACCCGGATCCTCCTTCAAGCGTGCCGCCAATGGCGCCCAAGAAAGCTCGGGCCGTTCCCTCGTCATCTTGGTATGAGTCGGCGCTCGATGCGCCGAGCGTTTCAGAGAAGAACCTTGTCACCGTGCTCCTGATGATGGCAGAGGGTGACGAGAAGAGGAAGACTACGCTTCGGGCTGGCTCCGCTGAGCCGGAGGCCTCGGGCAGCACCTTCTACCCCTTCTTTATGAGCAGCATCGTCGCCGGGCTGGTTCCCCCCTTCTCCGACTTCTTCTACTCCATCCTTAGCCATTACAAGATCCACGCTCTCCATCTTCATCCCAACTCCATCCTCCTCCTGTCGATCTTTGCCTTCTACTGTGAGGCGTATGTTGGAGTGATGCCGTCCATGGCCCTGCTGCGCCACTTCTTCTTCCTCCGGATCAAGGAGGGCCACTACTCCGGGTGCGTTGGCTTCGTCGCGGCCAACAAGACCAACGCCATCTCAAAGTCGGGAAGAAGGCCGAGGGCTTCAGGAGCTAGTGGGTCTTGATTGACGCCAAGTGCACCAACCCCTGGCTGGTGCTGCCGACGGAGATGCCTGTGTCCCAAGAGGGGTGGCCTTGCGCGAAGCTCACGGACTCCCAGGCGGCGCAGGTGTTGGAGAGGATGACCGCCGACCCGAGGCCTGGTGACTCAAGGGCGGCAAAGCTGACGGGGGCCATGATTGTCAAAGAATTTATGAAGCAGCGTGTGGCTCCCCTTCAGGCGCGCCCGCACCCCTTGTTGAAGCTTGGAGATGAAGGGGATGACCTCCGCCTGCGCTCAGAGGCCCTAACGAGGAGCTGCGCTCGGCCCTCCGCTCCTTGGTTGGGGACGGCCAAGGGTAGCCGCCGGACTCCTTCGTTCCCTTGTTCTGCCGCTCAGATGGGGCAGAGGCTGCCGCCACCATGCCCGTCTTCGACGAGCGTGGGCTTGCACCGCCTATGCCTTCGAATGTCCTGATGATGATGACCCTGGTGGACGTGTCTTCCGACGAGTCTCGGGTGGAGGAAGAGGAGGAAAAAGAGGAGGAGGAGGAGCGCGACGCAGAGGCGACCCGTGAAGTGGCGGGGGAGACCTCCCCTTTGCGCAAGGCCGACATCCTCCGCACCCTTCCTGATGACGATGACGAGGCCGATGCCCCCCCTGGAAAAAGATGAGCTGCGCACAGCAGGGGGCTCCATGAGGTCCAAGGACAGTCCCCGGAGGAGGTCAACGGCCGAGGTTCCAACGAGGGGAAGGTCGGCGCTGATCTCCCGAGATGGCGCCCAGCTCTGATGCTGCCTGGAGCTGCTTCTGGCCTACCTGCGGCCTCTTCTTCTATGCCTGGAGCCCACGCGCCCGTGCCTCAGGCTGCGAGGCTCTCCGGTTTCAAGCTTAGGAAGCGGAGAGACTACACCATGGTGGACCAGTAAGTATTCTTGTCCTTCCTTGTCCTTGCTTCTGCTGCTGATTCTTGGTGCTTCTCCGTTGCGCAATTAGGCCAACGCCCGCAGCGAAGAAGAGGAAGGAGGAAGCGGTGGTACTGCTCAGGACCAAGTTGCCTGCGGCGTCCGCTCCCTCCTTCGTGGGGAAGGGCAGTGATGACGCTCGTGTTTCCTTGGCCCGATCATCCTCGCGAGACTTTGGGGAGTGTCCTCCGGAGGAGGCATCCCCCGTAGCGCCGCTGGCTCCCGAGGTGCCGACGTTCAGCTCGGCTGCTGTGGTCCCCCAAGTTTAGGATCTCCTAGCCTCTTAGGCCATGGTGACGACGTTGTCTCCTCCTTCCCCCGCTGCACTTCTGACCCCAGATCCTTCTGCCTCCCCTGACGCCCTGGAGCGCGCTCTCTCTGCGCTGACCCTGCACGCTTTCCTCGGCCATGTTGACGCGCGTCTTTAGCCACCTCCATCTTTGCAATCCTGACGCCGACCTTGACAAGCTGCTCAAGCCCACGGATGACGAGCACTGCGCAGCCGCTGCCAAAGCTGTGAAGGGCCAGGTGGAGGCCTTGCTGAAGAAGTTCCGCGCCTTCGACCCTGCGCCCCCAACTGGTGGCGCCGCCGAACCTACCACTCCGGCGGGCGGCGCTTGTGAGGGAATGTTGCCATCGAGGGGGGACCTTCTGCAAGTGACGGCAGCGTCCAGGGATGACATGATGGCTTGCTGGCGGCTCCTTTTCGTGCTTTTGCTTTTGCAACATGAACCATGCCTCATGGAGGCGTTTAAACTTGTGTTTGGTATTCGAGAAACAGTATGTCTTGTAATATTTGTTTGAGTTCCGTGATTTCCTTCCTGTTTTCTTCATGTTCTACATCGGCAGAGCCCGACCCAGCGCATAGCTCAGCCGCCATTGGGTTGTTTGGTTCACTAGGACGAGACCAAGGGGTGAGGGGCTATGTGGCCAGTTAGGCTCCTGAGTCGCGATGCTCAGGAGTCCCCCTTGACGCGCAAATAGCTTACAGAAAGGAGATGCAGGAGTAGGTCTAGTGTTCTACGTCGGCAGGGCCTGACCCTGCGCATACCTCAGCCGCCATTGGGTCGTCCAGATCACCAGGATGACACCAAGGGGCGAGGGGCTACGTGGCCAGTTAGGATCCTGAGTCGCGATGCTCAGGAGTCCCCCTTGATGCTCAAACGACCTTCATACATTTTCCCTCGCCGAGGCTCCACTTGGGAGGAGCATGCTGTTGTTGGCGTTCTGGGAACGGGGGTCCCCAGACTTGCTTGCCTGTGGCCTACGGCATGGCTCAAGTGGGGGCCCAGCGCGGCCCATCTTCATCAACGCAAGCTCAAGACCCTCGCGAGGGGCCAAGCCTCGCGGGGCGGACGACAGGAAGCTTCCTCGAGAGCGACCTCATCAGGCAGGCTCGCAAGGAGGCTGAGAGATCAATGCGATGGTACCTCGTGAGGATCCCATGATGCAAGCCGTGACGATCAAGGCCAGGCGGGCGCCAGGCGGGCACCGCCCTGCAAAGGGTCCTTGTTTCCCCTTTGGTGCAAAGGGGGCAAGCATAGGCCAAGGGATCAGGCAAAGGTTAGCATTCCAGTGCAACAAGACCAAGACCAGCCAGACGGCAGGACGGAGTTCACCGTGGAGCCCAAGACGACATCATCACCAGTGCTTTTGGCAGCCGAAGACCACCTTTGGTCAGGATAACTTGTACTAGATGTTCCCCTTCAAAATGGCCAATTGTTGGCGCCCTTCCCGCTTAATTATTCGGGGAGAGGCCCAGGGCCTCTATAAATAGAGCAAGCCACCACAGAGTAGAGACATCTAGACACCCCGAGAACATCGTGAGATCTGGTAGAACCCTAGCAGAGAGAGAGAGAGAGAGAGAGGCGACGGAACTCACCGTAGCAGTTCATCGCACCAGCGCAAAAGCACCTCTCGTGAGGCTGTTCTTCCCTTGTACTGTCCATCATCAGCCCCAGAGGCAATCCACCACACCACACACTGGAGTAGGGTATTACACCACAACGGTGGCCCGAACCAGTATAAACCTCGTGTCTCTTGTGTTGTTCATCATTTTCATCTTAGTTCGCATGAGAGGATCAGATGTAGATCGGTAGGGGAGAGATCTCCGCGCGCACCCCAGTGTTCGAACCTCAAGGGTCTGCCGGAACCCGAAATCCGACATTTGGCGCGCCAGGTAGGGGTGCACCGGAATCTTTCTTCCGCTATTCGCGTGTGATCTTCCGTCGTGTCCTTGGCTGACACTCGCCGGGCTCACACCGAGCGCCGGGCTGCTCGCGCCACTCGCGTCGCCCAGACGGCGCCCGTCGGCGGCCCCCCACATCGTTCCCCATCACCCGCCGCCAACGCCGCCACCGGCCCGACAGGGAACGAGCAGAAGGCCTCGTCCCAGCATCCTTCGGTGCGGCGGGATGGCCGCACCGCCACCCCGTCGCTGACTCCAGCTGGCTCGTCGTCCCATGCCCATCGCGCACCCATGGATGCGCACGCCTCATCGCTCTTGGCGCGGGAGCTCCTGCACTATCGCCCCGTCGATGACCTCTACGAGGACTGGCTCGCCCGCATCACCGAGCTCGTCAGTGCCGCGGGGGGCTCCCCTTGCGATCCCTCTCGCTGCTTCGCCCTCATCCCGTGCAGGGGGCTAGGATTAGGAGGCGCCTCCGCCGCCTCCTCCCCAAGAAGGTGCCTTGGCTCCAAGGCGCGTAGCCCCAGGGCGGGACCCTCCACGTCCGGCGCCTGCACAGCAAGAAGGGAGCTGCCAAGAGATCCCATGACCCCGGGAAGGTGCTCACGCGCTCCGAGCGCCGGCATTCCATGATCGCGCCCCAGCGCCCCCATGACGAGACCCCGCGCTGCTCCTAGTGGTGGCGCGTGGTGACCCGCAAGAACAAGTCCAGCACCAGCAAAGGGCACCGGTGGCCACGGTGGGCTGCCTTGCCTTCACCCCTGAGCTGCACGGTGTCACGTGGCCAGGCAAGTTCAAACCTGACCTCCCTCCCCGCTATGATGGCACAACGGACCCCACGGAGTTCCTGCAGCTCTACGAGCTGGGCATCGTAGCGGCCAACGGAGACGAAAAGGTCATGGCGAATTGGTTCCCCATGGCGCTCAAGGACGGCGCCCGCACCTGGCTCCTGAACCTGGCTCCCAGCACGATCTCCTCCTGGAGCGAGATGCGCACCCGCTTTATCGCCAACTTCCAGGGCACTCGCGACCGGCCCCCGGCCGTGAGCGACCTGCGCCGCATCAAGCAACAGCCGGGAGAAACCCTGCAGAAGTACATCCAACGCTTCAACTACGCTCGCCTCAAGATCCCCAAGGTGACTGAAGAAGCTATCATCTCAGCCTGCTCCGACGGCGTGCGCGACGTCAAGATGAAGGAAGAGCTAGCAATCCATGAAGACCTGTGCACATCCCTGGAGCTGTTCAACTTGGCGAACAAGTGCGCCAGGGCTGAGGAAGGGCGTCTCTCCCTCCCCGAGCTCCTGGCAGCCGACCCGGAAGAAAAGAAGGCCAGCACCAAGACGATGGGGCTGGGGGCTTCCAAGAGCCATGTGCAATTGCTTGCATCTTGGGTGGCGCCCAGGCCCCAGCCTCACAGCGCATCTTCAAGCAGTTTGCTCGCGAGGTGAATGCAGTCCTTCCCAAGCTTGAGGCCACGCGCCCTCTCAGGTGGTCTTCGTGCACGATCACATTCAGCTCCGCGGACCAGCTCAAGTGCGCGGCAATGGCCGGAGTCCTCCTGATGCTTTGCTCCCCAGTCATCAGCAACGTGCAGGTCACCAGGACCCTCATCGATGGCGGAGAAGGACTCAACGTCCTGTCCGTCGAGACGTTCGACAATCTCCATGTGCCGTATGACCAGCTTCAGCCGACCAAGCCTTTATCAGGAGTCACCGATGGTTCCACAATTCCAATTGGGCAGGTTCGCCTTCCGGTCACCTTCGGACAACGCAACAATTACCGCACCGAGCTCATCGACTTCGACGTCGCTCACATCCGCCTGCCGTACAACGCCATCCTTGGGTACCCAGCCCTAGCCAAGTTTATGGCAATGACTCACCATGTTTACAATGTCCTCAAGATGCCAGGAAGCGGTGGAGTCATCACCGTACCCTGTGAAGAAAGGGACGTAGTGTGCTCACCTGAGCGTGCGTTCCAAGCCACAGCAATCGAAGAACCAGATCACGGGAGCGGGAGGCCTCCCAAGGCGACCCTCAAGAAGAAGAAGACCTCACCTGGCCCGAGCCACAAGGAGGAAGGCACCTCTGGAGTTATTGCGTCAGGATTCGTCCCCGATCAGGGAGCGCCACCCTCTCACGCATAGGAAGGCGCGCCCGGCGCCCTCCTCAAGCAGGGCTCGGGGGATCTCTCTTGGAGAGCCGCCAACCTTGCCAAGGTCGCGGGGGAGGCGCTCGGGCACAACTTGGAGGGGTGCTTTCAAGCACGCTTCCCCCAGGAAGGTACAAGTCAAAGGAGACCAAACCCGCAGAAGTTCATCGCAAGGAACACCCATGAGCTACAAGAGTCCAGAGACATGCGCGGCAGCCGCCGCTTACCTGTCATGGCCCAACATCCAGGTGAGGATGGAGGACTACGCGCCTGCATCGACGTACCAGGGCTCAACCGAGCTGCGACCCAGGAGCGCCTACGTTCGCATGCCCTTCGGCCTGCCGAGCGTGGTCGCCGCACATCAGCGCCTATTGAGGAGCATTCTGGAGGCTCAGGAGGTCAGGCATCACGCAGTCCTGGCGGAGGTGGCGATGGTCCCCGAACACCTACACGCGCCACCGAAGCCTCCCGAGGCCCCTGGGCCTGGGGGCTCATGAGGGCTGACGTCTTCACCGCGCATCGCTCACTTCCTCAGCATAACTTCATCTTCGACAGCACCAGGTGACATCTTTCAGAGTTCTACTTTCAGCTGGGAGCGCCCACAGGGCTGCACCATTCCTAGTCCGCATGGGTCCATCCCCGCGACATGTATCCATTTTGGTTATGCTCTTTACCTACCTTGTTGGGGGCGCCCCTCGGGCTGCATCATCCCCACGCCGCTCGGGCCCGACCCAACGGCAGTTGCATTTCTAGCATTTACCTTAGGGTGAAGTTGTTCTTTCACGCTTAATCTGATTCCCATGATTATCACCTACTGCTTGTTGTCATGCAAAGTGCTTGCACGTTAAAAGGGGGGTACCTGAGCATCGCGACTCATGGGCTCCTACTGGCTCTCCAGCCCTCACCCCCTGGCCTTGACCCACGACATCACGACCTGTCATACCAGCGGCGGCTGAGCTCGCTCGAGGGCCGGGACCTGAGGACGTAGAGCATTTGCATTCTAACAACCCTGCAGGAACACACCAATTGATAAAGGCCCAGAGCCAGGCGCAACCCGCCTCGAGGTAGGGCCTCGTGAGTCCCGCGCTGGCTCACGGGTGCCCAGATACACCTCTCCTAGCCCTACCGTGCCAGCCACATGTCAGCGCGGGGTTGTACATGCCCCGGGGGATCCTCCCGGAGGGGATACCCCTCCCACACACCAGTGGAAGCACCATGCTCCATGCTGGCTGACGACACTGCCGAGGAGCGGCTATGCCCGTACACATACGGAAGCGCTATGCTCCGCGCTGGTGATAAACAACTGAGGGCGGCCCACGGCCGTACCAACCTCAGGGAGCCCAGAGCTTAGTGTCCGGCACCATCGCAACGCCTCCCCTCGGGAGTGCTGCGCGAGGGGGCTGGACACGGGGGCTACGCCCGGGCCTCGCCCGAGCGCACGCCACCCAGCCAGGTCCCTTGGACCCGGTCGTCGCGCGCCACTCCCCGAGCGGAGCCAAGGTACGAAACCCATTTGAGCGTCAAGGGGGACTCTTGAGCATCGCGACTCAGGAGCCTAACTTGCCACATAGCCCCTCACTCCTTAGTCCCGTCCATGGTTTCCAGTCGGGGCTAACGCTGGGTGAGGTACGCGCGGGGCCGGGCCCTGCCGACGTAGAACAGTCAATCCACTTCTCGCTCCCCCCTTCCCTACTTGTTACTCGCGCGTCAAGGGGGACTCCTGAGCATCGCGACTCAGGAGCCTAACTTGCCACGTAGCCCCTCACTCCTTAGTCCCGTCCTTGGTTTCCGGTCGGGGCTAACGCTGGGTGAGGTACGCGCGGGGCCGGGCCCTGCCGACGTAGAGCGTAAGCAAGTAGGAGAGGAAAATGCAAATTCCAGGAAATTCAAAGCAAATATTACAAGCCATAAGATTGTTCCACAACGCCAAACACAAGTTTAAACGCCTCCACGAGGCATGGTGCTTGTGCAGGAACAAAAAAGAATGGAAGTCACGAAGGGATCACTCCCCAGTAACACCGTCACCGGTGGTGGAGTCATGCTGGACGACATCGCCTCCCAAGGTCGCAAGGCCGGCGGCACCGCGCCCGGGCAGGACGCTGGGGGAGCGGAACTTCCCCAGCATAACCTCGGCTCGGCCTCTCACGGCCTCAGCGGCGGCAGCGGCACAGTCACCGCTCACGGGCTCCAGCAGGCTGTCAAAGTCGACGTTGGGGTCGCGCAGGTAGACATGGTTGAGGACACGCGTCAGCACCGCAGAAGACAGGGCATGCGCCTCGGCCTCGACCGTGGGGCCAAGGCCGTCCGTGACATCCTCAAGTGCATCAACCAGGAAGGGGAGCAGCTTGGCGGGGCCGTCCTCCTCACCAGCCAACGGCTCCTCCTGGCCGCTGTCATACAACATCTTCAGTATGCCACGAGCCTTCTTCTCCAGCTTCGCGAAGGCCACCCGGTCCTCCGTCAGGACCTTCGCCTTGGCGTCCAGCTCGGTCCTCTCCGCCTTCAGCGACCGCTCCAGCGTCTCTAGTCGGCTGTGGCAGTCATCAAGCTTGGCGTCCCGGTCCTTGGCGGCGGCCTCCCTAGCCTTCATCTCCTTCTCCATCTCCCGGTGGCTGTGCACCTCCTTGGCGAGCTCATCGCGGAGGCCTTGCAGCTCGACCTCAAGCGTCTTGCAGCGGCCCTGGGCAGCTGCAGCGTTGCCCAAGGCAGCGTCACGAGTGGCCTTGGCTTGGTCAGCGGCCCGCTTCTCCTCATCGGAGGACGACACGGCCTGGCTCAGCACCGCTCGGACGAAAGCAGCAGAACGGGCCTAGCCAGAGGCCAACTCCAGACGCTCGGCCACCAAACGAGGGTCCGCCCTCAGGAGATGCTGCCGAAGTTGGCTCAGCTCATTGGCAACCTGGTCCAGGACAGCATCGGAGGGAGCAGAAGAGACAAGAACCTGTGGAGCAGGCGGAGAAGATGGCAGCATGACCACGGCTTGGCAGGAAGGGACCTCTGGAGCCTTGGCCGCCACAGCCGCAGTGTCGGGCATAGTCGACTCCAGGTCCAGCGGGGCCACGGGGGTTAACTCCTCGCCGGGGTGCCCCAGTTGGCCTTGTGAGGGCGGTTGGGTCAGAGAGGCACGAGCCTCGCCGTCCTCTCCCCCAACAGCCGAAGGCGTCGCCCCGGCAGACGTATTCGCCCCAAGCGGGGCCGCAGAAGGCTCCTTCAACCTCTTGGAAGCAGGTGCCGGCCTGGTAAAAGAGCGCAAACGTCAAGCTTCAGCGGCAGAAACCAAGCAGAGCATGAATCGGGCACTTACTGGACGTCGTCCGTGGACTCAAGCAACTTCGGCCAAACTTGAAGCCCGAGAGCCTACAGCGGGGGTCAGCCTTGGAGGGCCTGGAAGCAGAAGGCGCGTCAGGAGGGATGGAGCTAGCCTTGGACCCCCAGGGACCAGAGCAGACTCTGGGGGAACCAGGCTCGATCTGCCCTTCCTCGTGACCGAGGAAGAGCCCTCCCTTCCTCGCCTGGCGCTGGCCTCGTCGTCGTCCGACATGGAGCGGAGGGCCTGGGACCTGCACCGAGGGAAGGACTCCCCCCAATCCTCGCCAGTCTCCTCCGAGTTGGATGCTTCCTCCTCCGCCTCTTCTTCCCCACTGGAGCTGTGGGAGGACAAGTTCACCGTCGCCAGGACCGCCAGATCTTCGGGAGCTACCACGGGCACCAGCCCTGCACCGTTGAAGGTGGGCATGGCGTTCACCACCTGCTCCCAGTCGTCACAAAGGAACAGGGGGACGGGGGCACTCACCCAGCTCGCACGTCTCCCCCAACCAAGGAATGGAGGGCCGCGGGCAGATCTTCGTCGGTCAGGGCCTCGGAGCTCAGGCGCAGGGCGACGTCTGCTCCTCTGAGCCTCCACAGCGGGAGCAAGAGCTCCTGGAGCGGAGCCACCCGGTGCTCCAAGAACTCCCTCAGGAGCGTGGCCCCAGTTAGCTTCGCCGCCCCCAAGTTGCTTGGCCTCAGGTCTGCGTTCATCCTCCTCAACACCGCCTTCGCGCGAGGGTCGACGAGCTCCGCGCGGGACCATGTGTCAATGGACTTAGATTTCCCCGTGGGCAATACCAGACAAGGGTGGAGGCGCCCGACATCCATCATGGCCCACTTTCTCCGGTAGCCTTCGATCCTCTTCCCAGGCTTCGAGATGGCGTTGGAGCTGGAGTATGCAATGAAGCTCGCGCATGCGGAGACCTGAGCGCCAGAAACCCGGAGGGAGAAAAAGTGGCGTAGCAAGGCCACCGAGGTCTTCACACCAACATGAGCCTCACAATAGTAGGTGAAAATCGCCAGGAGAAGGACAGAGTTGGGGTGGAGATGCAGGGCCTGCAAGTTGTATTGGCGGAGAACAACATAGAAGAACTCAGAGAAAGGAGGCACCAGACCGGCGACAATGGCGCTCACGAAGAACGGGTAGAAGGTACTCCCCTTGCCCTCAGGCTGGTCAGAGCCGACCTTGAGCACAGTCGCCCCCTCGCTGCCTTGTGCCACCGTCATCAGGCGCGCGAGAGCAAGATTCTTCTCCGACAAATTCGGGGAATCTAGGGCCGGCGAGTACCAAGCATCAGCCGGGGACTTGCGAGTCGCCATGGCGTGCCGGATGCAAAGGATTGAGATGGATCTAGAGGATTTCGGGAGCAAGAGGGAGGAAAGCAAGAAAGGGGATCTAGGGCAAGACAACGAGAGCAGGTCAAGTAAGCCTGGCCCGGGCACCCCCTTTTGTCAGTCGTGCAGTTGCCGAGGCGTTGTGGGGAGTGCAGACGGCCACGTCCAATCAACTGCCATGCGGCGCCCAAGGCCACAGGCTGTTAGGGCTCGCGGCGCTTTGTGCTTGCCCCTTCGCTTCTCTGTCAGGCCAAGCCCGGGCGCGCCTTGGGCCCGGGGGCTACTGTCGGCGTTCTGGGAACGGGGGTCCCCAGACTTGCCTGCCTGCGGCCTGCGGCGTGGCTCAAGTGGGGGCCCAGCGCGGCCCATCTTCATCAATGCAAGCTCAAGACCCTCGTGAGGGGCCAAGCCTCACGGGGCGGACGACAGGAAGCTTCGTCGAGAGCGGCCTCATCAGGCAGGCTCGCGAGGAGGCGGAGAGATCAATGCGAGGGTACCTTGCGAGGATCCTATGACGCAAGCCGTGACGATCAAGGCCAAGCGGGCGCCGCCCTGCACAGGGTCCTTGTTTCCCCTTTGGTGCAAAGGGGGCAAGCACAGGCCAAGGTATCAGGCAAAGGTTAGCATTCCGGTGCAACGAGACCAAGACCAGCCGGACGGTAGGATGGAGGTCACCGTGGAGCCCAAGACGGCATCATCACCAGTGCTTTTGGCAGCCGAATACCACCTTTGGTCAGGATAACTTGTACTAGATGTTCCCCTTCAAAATGGCCAATTGTTGGCGCCCTTCCTGCTCAATTATTCGGGGAGAGGCCCAGGGCCTCTATAAATAGAGCAAGCCACCACAGAGTAGAGACATCTAGACACCCCGAGAACATCGAGAGATCTGGTAGAACCCTAGCAGAGAGAGAGAGAGAGAGAGAGAGAGAGGCGACGGAACTCACCCTAGCAGTTCATCGCACCAGCGCAAGAACACCTCTCGCGAGGTTGTTCTTCCCTTTTACTGTCCATCATTAGCCCCAGAGGCAATCCACCACACCACACACTGGAGTAGGGTATTACACCACAATGGTGGCCCGAACCAGTATAAACCTCGTGTCTCTTGTGTTGTTCATCATTTTCATCTTAGTCCGCACGAGAGGATCGGACGTAGATCGGTAGGGGAGAGATCTACGCGCGCACCCTGGTGTTCAAACCTCAAGGGTCTGCCGGAACCCGAAATCCGACAGCGGTGACTAGGTCCGAGGGACCTGGCAGGGTGACATACATTTGGGCGAGACCCGAGCACAGCCCCCATGCCCAGCCCCCTCACATGAATCTCCTGAGGGGAGGTCTTGCGATGAGGCCAGACACTGAGCTCGGAGGCTCCCTGAGGTTGATACAGCCATGGGGCCGCACTCAGTTGTTTATCACCAGCACGGAGCATAGCGCTTCCACACTTGCATGGGCATAATCGCTCCTCGGCCGTGTCCACTGCCAGCGCGGAGCATGGTGCTTCCACTGGTGCGTGGGTGAGGGCTCCCTCTGAGTGGAGCCCCCGAGGTGTGTACAGCCCCGCCCTGACACGTGGCTTGCATGGCAGGGCTAGACGAGGTATGTTTGGGCACTCGTGAGCCAGCGCGGGACTCACGAGGCCCTACCTCAAGGCGGGTTGCGCCTGGTCTTGGCTCTTGATGACTGTGGTGGTCCCGTGAGATGGTTAGGCAACCTGCGTCGAGCGAATCTCCTAAGGCTATCGCATGAGAAGGCCAAGCACCAATGACCCCAGGAGGTGACGTGAATGGGGCCGGCCCGGCAGACAGAGCTCAGCCCTTGGTTTTATCAATGCTGCAGGGACGGACCTGAGCATAGGCACCGTGCCTAGTCTTCTCATGCGAAGGATCCTGAAGAAAAACGATCGAAGCGGGGCCCCCTACCTAGCGCGCCAAATGTCGGATTTCGGGTTCCGGTAAACCCTTGAAGTTCGAACTCTGGGGTGCACAAGAAGATCTCCCCTCCCCCTAGCTCACGCTCTCACCACAATCTCAAATCTCAGTACGTCGAACTCGCAGAACAAAGGACACAGGGTTTATACTGGTTCGGGCCACCGATGTGGTGTAATACCCTACTCCAGTGTGGTGTGGTGGATTGCCTCGTCGGCTGACGATGAACAAGTACAAGGGATGAACAGCCTCTCAAGGAGAGGTGTTCTTGAGCTCGGTGAGCTTGTATGGTGCCCTTGGGGGAGTGGGTCCAGTTCTAGATCCAATGCCTCCCTACGGTGGTGGCTAGTCCTATTTATAGAGGCCCTGGTTCTCTTCCCAAATGTTGGCAGGAAGGGATCCAACAACGGCCAAATTTGAAGGGAGACAACTAGTACAAGTTATCCTAACAAAAGGTGGTCTTCGTCTGCCAAAGGCTCTGGTGGTGACACCGTCCTGGGCTCCATGGTGACCTCCGTCCTGCCGTCCCGCTAGTCTTGGCCTTGTTGCACCGATATGGAAACCTTTGCCTGATGCCTCGGGACTCCTCACCTGTGCTTGCCTCCTTAGCACCAAAGAGGAAACGAGTACACTGGGCGCTGTAGCCCGCCTGGCCTTGGTTGTCATGGCTTGCGTCACAAGGACCTCGCGAGGTGCCCCTCGCCTTGATCTCTCCGCCCCTCGCGAGCCAGCCTGGTGAGGCCGCCCTTGAAGAGGTCTTGTGTCGTCCGCCTCATGAGGCTTGGCCCCTCGCGAGGGACTTGAGTGTTTGCTACTGAAGATGGGTCATATAGGGCCGCTGGTGGAGCCACACCGTGGGCTGCAGGCAGGCAAGTCTGGGGACCCCCGTTCCCAGGACGCTGATAGTAGGGGACGCTCCTGCTCCACGAACTGCGACCAGAAGAGCTTCACCGACTTGTACCCCTCCTAGACCTGGAAGAATTGGGCGGCGTCCGCAGCACTCGTCAGCAGATCCGTATATGCATCTGGAGAACTCCACAGTCGATTAAGCAAGGCATACTTCCGGTCCCCAAGTTTAGCCTGTAAAAGAAAAGGCTTACCAGCCGCTATCTGACTGGCTTGACGGATTTCCTCGCGCGCTGCGCGGGATTCGGTCCGTGCCTCCGAAGCATCTTGACGGGCCTTGGCGAGTTCGATCCCCTTCGCCTTATTTTCTATTTCCAAGTACTCGCACTTGGCGGCGGTGTCCTTGAGTTTTTGATCCATCTTGGTCACCTGTTCCTCAAAACGACACCGAGCGGCCTGTTCAGCCGTCAAGTCCACAACCGCCTGATCGGTGGCTGCCTTGCTTACCCTTGCTTGCTCCTTGGCTTCAGCAAGCTCTCTCCTGAGGGTTTCCACTATGGCGGCACCATCGGTACAAGCACGCACATTGCAGCTCTTGAATTTCCACAGAAAACATGGACATAAAAAGGCATATAGTAAGATGTATCTTATACCTTGTGCCTGGTCAAGCCGCATGTTAACAAGGACTAGGTCCTCCTCGGCTCGCTCCAATTTTCGCTTGAGTTCGAAAACTTCTATAGATTTGGCGGTCGCCGGTAACAACGAAGCCTATTTTAATCCAAATAAAACAGTGTGTTACCACCTAATAATTGATTATTGATCCTCTGCTCGCTTTTCTTTCAAAAACCAAACAGAGTCTCAGGGGCTACTATCTGTGTACAGGCATGTAGTTCACAAAAATGATCAAAAACATTACATTGCGTACCTCGAAGCTTCCTAGCAGGCTAGAGAAGGCTTCATTCAGCCTGCTCTTGGCAGACTGAATCTTCTCATACACCGTGCCCATCAGGGTGCGGTGCTCGTCTATGACTAACGCACTTTGAAGTGCACCCACCATTGTATTCAGCGCCTCTGGATTATTAGAGCTCGCTGCTACCTCTTCGCCTGCAGGAGGTCATTCACTCGACCCTGGGGCCGTGTGGGTCTTCGGAGTAGTCTGCGGCTGGGGGACGGATTGACCGGGGCCCTCGTCGCCAGTCTTCATGAAGACCGTCCCCCCGGCCCTCTGGCAGCCGAGGTATTACCCTTTGGCATCGTTAAATCGCCCCCCTGCCCGCGTCTCTTCAAGGCTTAGGGAGGGCCTATGAGACGACACCTTGGCGCCATCCGCCCTAGGCGGCGGGGAGGCTAATGGATGCGACCCGCTGTCCATCATCTCCGATGGCAGATCCCCCGAGGACGAAGATAGGGGGGGAAGATCGCGGGCCGGACTAAAAGATAAAACTTAGAGTAACCATCACAGTTCATTAATTGAATAAGTGCGAAAAATCTTGGACCACTTACGAGTCGGCTTGGGGCTTAGTCCGGCGCCGGTGCTTCGGGACAACCTTGGTGTCTGACTTCGAGTCATCGGGGAGGGTAATTTTGTCCCTCTTGGACGCTCCAGCTTCCAGGTCTTCGGAGGCCGCCCTCTTTTTGCCCTTGCGGGGAGGATCTTCTTCTTCCTCCTCCTTGTCGTCGTAGTCATCACCCTCATGAGAGGACTGGGCATCAGCGTCTCCGGACACTGCGTCCAAAGTGCCCTCCTCTCTTTTCTTCTTCTTCTTGTCCTTCTTTGTCGACGCCTGGTATGGCGTCGGGACCAGCATCCTCATTAGAAGGGGATTGGCTGGGTCTTCAGGGAGCGGAGCCGGACACAGGATCTACTCCGCCTTCTTAAACTAGACCTGTTTGGGGATGGATTACTTAGCATCTCTCCCTCGGGTTAACAATGCCTATTGGTATTTGGAGTTTTTAGAATTTACCTTGGAGGCCGGATGGTTGCAGTCGAGGCCGGTGTCGTCCGAGGACCTTGGCCACGATTTCTGCTTCTTAAAAAGCAGCTTCCAGACCCCCTTATGCTGTGCCGTAGAACCCTTGTAGGGTCCGCGGCCCTTCTTGACCGAACTCCCACATCTTGAGGGTCCGCCTCTGGCAGGTAAGTGCTTGGCGGATCAACATCACTTGGATTACGTCTGCAAGGGTAATGTCCTTCGCTATCATGCTCTTGACGCGTTTCTGCAGCAGCAGTACCTCAGGGACCGACCCCCAGTTCGGACCCTTGTTGGTCCAGGATGTAAGCCTCAGCGGGGGTCCAGATCTAAAGGCTGGTGTGGCTGCCCACTTGGAGCCGCGAGGTTCTGTAATATAGAACCATTCCTGTTGCCATATTTTGACGGTGTCCACAAAGACTCCCTTTGGCCAATTGACTTTGGGGAGCTTGCTCACCATGGCGCCACCACAGTCCGCGTGTTTCCCATTGACCACCTTCGGTTTCACATTAAAAATCTTGAGCCATAAATTGAAGTGTGGAGGGACACGGAGGAAGGCTTCACACACGACGATAACGCCAAGATGTGAAGGAATGAATTTGGGGCCAGATTGTGAAAATCCAGCCTGTAGTAGAACATGAGACCCCTTACAAAGGGGTGAACGGCGACTCTGAGTCCATGGAGGAAGTGGGGGATAAACACCACCCTCTCACTGGGCTCCAGAGTGCGGATGACCTGCGCTGGAACGGGAAGCATGAGCTTGATTTTCGCGGTCAAATACCGCGCCTCCCGCAGCTCCTTGATGTTCTCCTCCGTAACGGAGGAGGACACTGGGACGCCCCGAGACCGATGCACCAGGTGTCTTCCAGTTATTCGCTGTTGTTGCCATGTCATTCGCTTGCATGTTGCATCTTGCCATGTCATCATGTGCATTGCATCATCATGTTTTCAAAAGTTGCATCCGTCCGAGTCCCCAGTTCCTTCCGTTGTCCGTTCTAAGCCAGACACACTTGCACGCGCCCGCGACACCTCCGAAATATTCTTTTATAAGTGGCTGGAAAATGTTCTCAGAATGGGATGAAAGTTGGCGTGCGGTCTTATTATAGTGTAGGTAGACCGCCTGTCAAATTTCATCGCATTCGGAATTCGTTTGATGCCCCAACGGATAACTATAGCGACAATATAGTCGGTCAAATCGTCGGACGTTTTCAATCTCCAGAAATTGCTGCCAGGACTCACTTCTTCCCCCTCTTCTTAGCCCAACCCCCTCTACACAGTCCATCTAGCCCACCTACCTACCCCTCCGCTCCGGACCATCCGATGGTGACCGAACGGCTCCAAAATAGAGCTAATCCCCCTAACCTAGCCCCTCGCATATAAATAGCCACCCCTTCCATTTCTGGAAAACCTAGCCCCACCTCGAAATCTGCGCTCCACCAGCCTCCTCCCACCACCTCGTTTTCCACGCCGGCCTAACCCACTGCCACCACTTGGTGCCGCCCCTGCGGGCGAGCCGCCACCTGAACCCCCATCGCCGCCGCCTAGGGCTAGTGGCAGCGCGCCACGTGCCCCTGCCAGCGCCTCCCTCCTCCCACCTCGCGTCGGCCCTGCCAGGCCCATTTAGGGCCTGCCGAGCCCATCCGAGCCCGAGGCACTCGCTTGCGCCGCCGTCTCCGATCTGGATCGCAGAGCCCTGAACGCCTCCTGTCCGACCGCGCCTCCTCGCGCCCACCTCGACCCCCACCGGACCCCGCCGTCGGCCGTCAATCCCGCCGGAGTCACCGCCGGTGACCACCACCACAACCAGGCCGACCCCGCCCTTCTATTGCTTTCTTCCCTTTCTCTCTCTCTAACTGTCACCGTCATCTGCCTAATGCAGCTTGCCGCCGTCAAGGATGCTCGCGCCGCCGCCCGGAGTGCCATGTGCCTCCCCATTCCCGGATCCGTCGCCGCCGCTGTCACCGTTGGCCGCCGACGCTGCCATGGCCTCGTCCCTCACGGGATCGAGGGCGATGAGCTTCACGCCTGCTCGCGTTGACTCCCGCATGGGCCGGCCTTCTCTCTGCTAGGCCCAGAGTCGCTTCCATCAGCCCGCCCAGCGGCCTGCCTCTTCCTCCATCGTACCGACCCATGTGGCCCATGGTTAGCGCCCAGTGCCCACCAGATTCAGCCCATTGGTGTTTTTTTTCAGTGCGGCGATTTTCGCATTTATCCAGAGAAAACCTGTTTTACACTTTAGTCCCTCTAGTTCATGCTTTTAATAACTATTAAACCATGCATCGGTTTAAAACAAATTATATATGTTAAATGCTTAGAATTTAATCTAGTTTCATTATCTGCGTCATTCATCCATGTTTAAAATGTTTAAAATGTTGTTTGATTAAATTTGCTCATATACCATGTTAAAATGTTTTATTTCATAACTATTTAACCGTAGCTCAGATTTAAACAAACCTTATATGTAAATGCGGTAGAAAAATTCATAGTTTAACATGCTGGCATTACTTTGCCTGTTTAACAAATCTTAAATATGGTTTAAGGAAGAACAGTACCAAATTCATAATATGCATATGGGGATTTTCTGAAATTGTTGCTTGTTGTTCCGGCCTCATTTAAACTTGCCTAGATAGGTAGTTTCATTACGCTTCACCCCTTGCCATGCTAACCAACATTTAATATTGTTGAGTACATAAACGGGAGAGAACTAAATAAGTCATGTGGTGTTTCCTCAATATGCAACTCGTTGCATATTGAGCTCCACTTAACTTGTAGTTTTTCTTGTGCACTTTGCCATGCCATGCCTCATTAAACCTGGCATGCATCATACTTGATTGTGCATCATGCCATGTTTATGTGATGGTTGTTTACTATGTTGCTTGCTTCTTTCTGGGTTGCTTCTCTCGTTAGCTTCGGTTTCATTCCGGAGTTGTGAGGATTCGTTCGACTACGTTGGGTCGTCTACTTCTTGGACTCGTTCTTCTTCCTTGCGGGATCTCAGGCAAGATGACCATACCCTCGAAATCACCTCTATCTTTGCTTGCTAGTTGTTCCCTCAACCGCTATGTCGCGCAACCTACCACTTGTTATATCATGCCTCCCATATTGCCATGTCAAGCCTCTAACCCACCTTCCCAGCAAACCATTGTTTGGCAGTGTTACCGCTTTTGCTGAGCCCTTCTTATAGCGTTGTTAGTTGCAGGTGAAGTTGAAGTTTGTTCCTTGTTGGAACATGGATATGTTGAGATATCACAATATCTCTTATTTTGATTAATGCAACTATATACTTGGTAAAGGGTGGAAGGCTCGGCCTTATGCCTGGCGTTCTGTTCCACTCTTGCCGCCCTAGTTTCCGTCATACCAGTGTTATGTTCCTTGATTTTGGGTTCCTTACACGGTTGGGTGTTATGGGAACCCCTTGATAGTTTGCTTTGAATAAAACTCCTCCAGGAAGGACCAACCTTGGTTTTACATTTGCATAACAACCTATAACTTTCTCTTGGGTTTTCGCGAGCCCGAGGGTCATCTTTATTTTAACCCCCCCCCCCCCGGGCCAGTGCTTTTCTAAGTGTTGGTCTGAACTAGGCGATGTCCGGAGCCCCCTGGGCAACCAAGATATATGCCAACCCGGCATCTTGTACATCCAGTGTGCCCTGAGAACGAGATATGTGCAGCTCCTATCGGGATTTGTCGGCACATTCGGGCGGTCTTGCTGGTCTTGTTTTACCGTTGTCGAAATGTCTTGTAACTAGGATTCGGAGATTGATCGGGTCTTTCTAGGAGAAGGAATATCCTTCGTTGACCGTGAGAGCTTGTGATGGGCTAAGTTGGGACACCCCTATAGGGTATAAACTTTCAAAAGCCGTGCCCGCGGTTATGTGGCAGATGGGAATTTGTTAATGTCCGGTTGTAGAGTACTTGCCACTTGACTTAATTAAAATGCATGAACTGCGTGTGCAGCCGTGATGGTCTCTTTTTGGCGGAGTCCGAGAAGTGAACACGGTCTTGTGTTATGCTTGAACATAAGTAGTTTCAGGATCACTTCTTGATCACTTCTAACTTCTCGACCGTTGCGTTGCTTCTCTTCTCACTCTTATTTGCATATGTTAGCCACCATATTTGCTTAGTGCTTGCTACAGCTCCACCTCATTACCCTATCCTACCCATAAGCTTAAATAGGCTTGATCTCGCGGGTGTGAGATTCCTGAGTCCTCGTGACTCACGGATACTTCCAAACAGTTACAGGTGCTGATGATACCAGTGCAGGAGACGCAAACGAGCTTAAGCGGGAGCTTGATGAAGATCATGATCGTTGTTTTGTGTCTTTTCCGGTTGATCAGTAGTGGAGCCCATTTGGGACGATCGGGGATCTAGCAGTTGGGGTTGACTTCCTTTAGTTTGGTTCTGTAGATGGACCTTTGAGTGTATTTGGATGATGTATGAATTATTTATGTATTGTGTGAAGTGGCGATTGTAAGCCAACTCTTTATCCCTTTCTTATTCAGTACATGGGATTGTGTGAAGATTACCCCACTTGTGACTAAACCACCATGCGGTTATGCCTCTAATAAGTCGTGCCTCGACACGTGGGAGATATAGTCGCATCGTGGGTGTTACAAGTTGGTAAACAGAGCCATCCCCGACTTAGGAGCCCCCTGCTTGATCGAATCGCTGACGTTGTTGAGTCTAGAACAAAATGTTTTGAGTCTTAGGATTATATATATCGGAGAGTAGGATTCTTTTTACTCCTCAGTCCCTTCATCGCTCTGGTGAGGCCTTCTGACGTAGAAGTTTTGACTTTTCTCTCCTCAAATTCCACAAATTTTTTTAGGATCACGCGGGTATCTTGGAATCGTTCCAGTATTCTTGTGACAAGAACATTATTCTTGGTGCCTCCTGACATTTAGGGGTTGTGGCAGTGTCCCGGGGAGTTGAGCTCCGAGGTGTTTTCGTCACAATTTTATCATTGCAGTTCTGGAATACCTAAGTTCGCCGACATCGAAAATCTCTTTTATGCAATTGTTGGTGAGATAACCTCAACACCACCCAGTACTGGGGCGGGAGTTCAGGAGTATTGCCATAACTCGTATAACGGATGCTTTTCGAAGGTTGAGGTACATGATTTCCGAAGGTTTATTGGTTATGTGTTGAAGGATGGATACAGCTGGATGTAGGGATTGTTAGTTTGGGTGAGATATTATGCTTCCCCTGTATCCCCAACACCTGATTGGATAACCAGAAAGTTTTGGGAGTTTATAGGTGGGAATTCAGGTAGCTCCTAGAATATCTTTCTGACAGATGCATGATATGAGATTAGGGTTCGACGTCTAGTGGTCCGCCTATCCACGGTTGGTTTAAAGTGGTCTCATTGTGTCTTAAAGAGTCCTTGGCTATGCTGACTCGGGGATGCTTCGTATGTCATGTGCACTGCCTTGTACATGATGGTGATGTACGATCGAGCCCGTGTGGGCCAACCATGAAAACTTCGGATGAAATCTCCATCATATGTTTGTTCCGGCTTATTCTGCAAGCCAATCCTTTGTTTTGTTTTGAGTTGTGGTATTCGAGTTGCTTCAAAGTCAAATGTGGATTCCATACCTTTCCTAAGCGGTGTTCTCATATTTCTATGTGAATACTAATCCTTCATGATAATCGAGGTTGTCATGTCAATCCTTTTCAACCGGCGTGCTTCTCCTCAAGTGGATCCGATCATTTCAACATTCGCAAGATCACCTCTCAGTTTTCCCAACGTTGTTCATTTCATCCGTCCCCAAGTTGCCTTTGTTTTCCCGCTCTCCCACCCCTTTTTTCTTCAAGGACTCACATTTCTTAATCAACTATCCTTTTCATTCATGTGAAGTCTCTTCATTATTTTCTTTCAATGTTTTTACCCGGTGGTTCTCATGAAGATGCTCTACAAGTTTATCATTCTTCATTCTTTTTGTTCTCTAGTGGATTCAATTCAAGCTTTGTTGATCATATTCCTTTCCTCGTTGTAAATGTTTTCTCATGCCGGTGCACTTCTTAATCATCCACCTCCTGCTATTCATGTTTATCTGGAGTGCTGAAGATATCCCAGAAGATTCAAGTTTCTATTTGTAATCCTTTCAAGATATTTCAAGGTCTTACCTTATTCAAGCCATTTAATTCAACTGGCGCAATCTATTTTTTAAATCATTTCAACGGTGCTTTTCTTCAGTGGGCCCTAACCCACATGTCCTTTCCTAGGATCTTACCTAACTCTTCTATTTTTTCCCCGGAGCTATTCCCAAATTCATTTCAAAGTTTGACGTAAGAATGAATTTTCATCAGTCAATTGCCTTCTCCAATATCGCTTTCAAATTCTTTTTATCTTTGGTTCAACCTTTCTAATTTTCATCCCGGAGTACCTCAACAATTCATGGTGGTGTTTCTCATCGTCATTCTCAACATTTGAAGACCGAAGAAGCGTTTTTCCTCCAAATCTTATCCGTTCTCATAGAGATGCGTAGTTCAAGCTTGCTGCCATCCTCTCATAATTGTTTTCAATTGTGAGAATTCTTTTCACCCATCCGGAGCAATTCAAGAGTGTTTTCAGTTTGATTCTCCGAAGGCCATCATTTCGGGTTTATTCATTCTCAGCTTTCAGCTCTCATTCTCCAAATCTTACCGGTGCATCATTCAAGTATTCTTTAATCAGTCTGTGATCTCTTTGTTCTCTTGCATCTTGTTTCTCTTAAGTATCTTCGTTCATTTTCCAATTATTCCTGGTGAATTGTGCTTTTGCCACTTTCATTTTCAATTCTTACGGTGGTTTTTTCAAGATTCTTCTTCCTTCGTTTTCATATTAATTCATTTGTTGTTTCCAAATCCTACCAGTGATTCGTTGAAGACCTTCCCAAGTTGGCACTATATCTATCTTAATCCTTTCTACGAGAATGAGTAGTATGCCAAATCCATTGTGGGTCATCAATTGAATTGATGAAGGATAAGCATAATGTAATTCTTGTTCGTGTTTCATCGAGTAAAATCAATTCCTTATTCCGGAGGTTCATCAAAATTCTTGGTTTCAATTGTTCATCTTTCTTGTCCAAGGTTCAAAGTTTTCACATTTTGTAGCCCCATCTAAATCATCACAAGGCTTCACCTTATGTTTTCAACTTCTCTTTCTTTCTATCATCCTTTTATTACCGGAGTTCTTCATGGAGGCTCTACATGGTGGTTCGTCAAGGATTCCTTTCATTCTTCGATTCTTCTTCAAGATATCTCTCGAAGTTAAGATCCTCCAAGCTATACTCTCAAATAAATATGGTGCTCAACACATGCTTTGTTTTGAGGAGTTCAAGCCTTCTTCATCTTGCATTCCAAAGTGCAATTTTCTCTATCTTATCTTTTGAGATGGTGTTATGTCACTCTTGACAATTTCCCCTCGTGTTTCATGATTCATAAGTTGTCCGGAATGAGATATTTTAAACCCATCATTTTCAATTCGTTCATGAGATCCTTTGTAATCCATAAATCTATTCGCTGGAGTATCTTGGTATAGATTTCACCTAAAGCCTTCCATTGGGAATGTTGCTATTTGTGGTTCTCATCAATGATCCAAGTTCTTCATTTATCCTCCCAGTGAAATAAGATTCTCATCTCCCTGTTGATGTCGATTCAATCTGTTGTTTCCGTTAGTGGCAGAATTTCACCTCATAGTTTTGAGAAGCTTTCCATAAGCCCACTACAAGCTTATTCGTTTCGTTGTTGGTTCTCCAACAACTCCGTTATAACCTTCTCGGAAGGGTGCTTTCCAAAATAAATTGTGGTAGAAGTTGGCATTTTCTTCTCCATTCTGTTATTGCAATGATATATCTTCTATTATTCCTTCCGGAGGCATTGCCATGTTTCCCTCTTCGACCCATCATCTTGTTTTGTCAAGATCATGTTCAATTCCTTCCATTTATAATCGGAGTGCTGCCCAAATTATATCATTCTTATTCCTTCTCTATCTTGTTTTAACCGGAGTGTTATCATAATTAATCTTTTTCGTTCCTTGTACATCTCGTTTCATCCGAAGTGCTTGCATGTACTTCTTGTCCATTGCAACCCTTTTTCTTATGTATTTCAACCTACATGGTTCTAGTAAGGTTCCTTGTTCCTCTTTTCTAACGGAGTGTTTTCAACTTTGTTTATCTTCGTTGTATTCTTTCTTTCAATTTGTTAAACCTCACAAGGTTCTTTGGTTTCACTCATTTGTCCGAGAAGCAACTTTGTTTTAGCTCTTCCTCTTCCATTTTCTCTCCGGTGCCATCCTAGATCTGGGGACGAGATCCTCTTGTAGTGGTGGAGTGTTGTAACGCCCCGAGACCGATGCGCCAGGTGTCTTCCAGTTATTCGCTATTCTTGCCATGTCATTCGCTTGCGTGTTGCATCTTGCGATGTCATCATGTGCATTGCATCATCATGTTTTCAAAACATGCATCCGTATGGGTTCCCCGTTCCTTCCGTTGTCCATTCTGAGCCCAGACACACTTGCACGCTCCCGCGGCACCTCCGAAATATTCTTTTATAAGTAGCCAGAAAATGTTCTCGGAATGGGATGAAAGTTGATGTGCGGTCTTATTATAGTGTAGGTAGACCGCCTGTCAAATTTCATCGCATTCGGAGTTCGTTTGATACCCCAATGGATAACTATAGCAACAATATAGTCGGTCAAATCGTCGGACGTTTTCGATCTCCAGAAATTGCAGTCGGGCCTCACTTCTTCCCCCTCCTCTCAGCCCAACCCCCTCTACACAGTCCATCGAGCCCACCTACCTATCCCTCCGCTCCGGACCGTCCAATGTTGATCAAACGGCTCCGAAACGGAGCTAATCCCCCTAACCTCGCCCGCTTGCAATAAATAGCCACCTCCCCCTTCCATTTCTAGAAAACGTAGCCCCTCCTCGAAATCCGTGCACCTCCAACCTCCTTCTTGTTTTCCACGCCATCCTAACCCGCCACCACCACTTGGCGATGCCCTTGTGGGCGAGCCGCCACCTGATCCCCCATCGCCGCCGCCTAGGGCCAGTGGCAGCGCGCCACGTGCCCCTGCCAGCGCCTCCCTCCTCCCACCTCGCGCCAGCCCTAACAGGCCCGTCTAGGGCCCGTCGAGCCCATCCGAGCCCGAGACCCTCGCTTGCGCCGCCGTCTCTGATCTGGATCGGGAGAGCCCCAAGCTCCTCCCGTCCGACCGTGCCTCCTCGCGCCCACCTCGGCCCTCCACCGGACCCCGCCGTCGGCCATCATCCCTGCCGGAGTCACCGCCGGCGAGCACCACCACCAGCAGGCCGACCCCGCCCCTCTCTTGCTTCCTTCCCTTTCTCCCGTTCTCTCTCTCTCTCTCTCTAATTGTCACCGTTGTCTGCCTAATGCACCTCGACGTCATCAAGGATGCTCGCGCCACCGCCCAGAGCGCCATGTGCCTCCCCATTCATGGATCCGTCGCCGCCGTTGTCACCGTTGGCCGCCGACGCCGCCATGGCCTCATCCCTCATGGGATCGAGGGCGACGAGCTTCACGCCCGCTCGCGTTTACTCCCACATGGGCCAGCCTTCTCTCCGCCAGGCCCAGAGCCGCCTCCATCGGCCCGCCAAGTGGCCTGCCTCCTCCTCCACTGTACCGGCCCATGTGGCATGTGGTGAGCGCCCAGTGCCCACCAGATTTGGCCCATTGGTGTTTTATTTCCAGTGCGACGATTTTCGCATTTATCCAGAGAAAACCTTTTTTACAGTTTAGTCCCTCTAGTTCATGCTTTTAATAACTATCAAACCATGCATCAGTTTAAAACAAATTATATATGTTAAATGCTTAGAATTTAATCTAGTTTCATTATCTGCATCATTCATCCATGTTTAAAATGTTAAAAATGTTGTTTGATTAAATTTGCTCATATGCCATGTTAATTTTTTTTATTTCATAACTATTTAACCGTACCTCGGAATTAAAAAAAACCATATATGTAAATGGGGTAGAAAAATGCATAGTTTAACATTGTGGCATTACTTTGCATGTTTAAAAACTCTAAAATATGGTTTAGGGCAGAACAGTACCAAATTCAAAATATGCATATGGGGATTTTCCGGAATTGTTGCTTGTTGTTCCGGCCTCATTTAAACTTGCCTAGATAGGTATTTTTATTATGCTTCACCCCTTGCCATGCTAACCAACATTTAATATTGTTGAGTACATAAACGGGAGAGAACTAAATAAGTCATGTGGTGTTTCATCAATATGCAACTCGTTGCATATTGAGCTCCACTTAACTTGTAGTTTTGCCTGTGCACTTTGCCATGCCATGCCTCTTTAAACCAGACATGCATCATACTTGATTGTGCATCATGCCATGTTTATGTGATGATTGTTTACTATGTGGCTTGGTTCTTTCCGGGTTGCTTCTCTCGTTAGCTTCGGTTTCGTTCTGGAGTTGTGAGGATTCGTTCGACTGCGTTGGGTCGTCCACTTCTTGGACTCGTTCTTCTTCCTTGCGGGATCTCAGGCAAGATGACCATACCCTCGAAATCACTTCTATCTTTTGCTTGATAGTTGTTCGCTCTACTGCTATGTCACGCTACCTACCACTTGTTATATCATGCCCCCCATATTGCCATGTCAAGCCTCTAACCCACCTTCCCAAAAAATTGTTGTTTGGCTATGTTATCGCTTTTTCTCAGCCCTTCTTGTAGTGTTGCTAGTTGTAGGTGAAGTTGAAGTTTGTTCCTTGTTCGAACATGGATATGTTGGGATATCACAATATCTCTTATTTTAATTAATGCAACTATATACTTGGTAAAGGGTGGAAGGATCGGCCTTATGCCTAGTGTTTTGTTCCACTCTTGCCGCCCTAGTTTCCGTCATACCGATGTTATGTTCCTTGATTTTGCGTTCCTTACAAGGTTGGGTGTTATGGGAACCCCTTGACAGTTCGCTTCGAATAAAACTCCTCCAGCAAGGCCCAACCTTGGTTTTACATTTGCCTAACAACCTATAACTTTCCCTTGGGTTTTTGCGAGCCCGAGGGTCATCTTTATTTTTAACCCCCCCGGGCCAGTGCTTCTCTAAGTGTTGGTCCGAACTAGGCGATGTCCAGTGCCCCCTGGGCAACCAGGATCTTTGCTAACCCGATGTCTTGCCCATCCGGTGTGCCCTAAGAACGAGATATGTGCAGCTCCTATCGGGATTTGTCAGCACATTCGAGCGGTCTTGCTGGTCTTGTTTTACCATTGTCGAAATGTCTTGTAACCGCGATTCCGAGACTGATCGGGTCTTTCCGGGAGAAGGACTATCCTTCGTTGACCGTGAGAGCTTGTGATGTGCTAAGTTGGGACACCCCTGCAGGGTATAGACTTTCAAAAGCCGTGCCCATGGTTATGTGGCAGATGGGAATTTGTTACTGTCCGGTTGTAGAGAACTTAACACTTGACTTAATTAAAATGCATCAACCGCGTGTGTAGCCATGATGGTCTCTTTTCGGCGGAGTCCGAGAAGTGAACATGGTCTTGTGTTATGCTTGAACGTAAGTAGTTTCAGGATCACTTCTTGATCACTTCTAGCTTCTCGACCGTTGCGTTGCTTCCCTTCTCGCTCTTATTTCGTATGTTAGCCACCATATTTGCTTAGTGCTTGATGCCGCTCCACCTCATTACCCTATCCTATCCATAAGCTTAAATAGTCTTGATCTCATGGGTGTGAGATTACTGAGTCCTCGTGACTCATGGATACTTCCAAACAGTCACAGGTGTCGATGATACCAATGCAGGTGACACAACCGAGCTCAAGCGGGAGCTCGATGAAGATCGTGATCGTTGTTTTGTGTCTTTTCCGGTTGATCAGTAGTGGAGCCCAGTTGGGACGATCGGGGATCTAGCATTTGGGGTTGTCTTCCTTTATTTTGGTTTCGTAGACGCACCTTTGAGTGTATTTGGATGATGTATGAATTATTTATGTATTGTGTGAAGTGGCGATTGTAAGCCAACTCTTTATCCCTTTCTTATTCAATACATGGGATTGTGTGAAGATTACCCCACTTGCGACTAAACCACCATGCGGTTATGCCTCTAAGTCGTGCCTCGACACATGGGAGATATAGTCGCATCGTGGGTGTTACAGACACCCACTTGCCTTGAGGGCAGGCCATGATCGGAGGAGTTATCAAGGAGAGAAAAGCTTGGAGTTTGGGCGCTGGAGCTCGGGGACGGAGAGGCAGAGAGAATGAGGTGTGGGGTGGAGCAGATGGGTTCTATCCACTTATATGGACTGCGAATATCAAGCGTCCCGCCCCCCTCGAGCCTTAAAATTCGGCTATTTCCAAGGGGTCATGCAAAACACACGGTGAGGTTAACAAAAACCCGTATTCATGAGAATCCCGTAATAAGGGGGGCACAATCTCTACTTTGACAAGACGTGTCGCCGGAGGCTGCATCTCGAAGCGCGAAACGGGAGGCCGAAAAATAGTTCAAAATAATAAAACGGACAGATGTAACGTCTCCTCCATAAAATCATCAAAAGACTGAACTTATCTATATTTTACCTTTATGTTTAAGTATTGTGACTATTGTACAGAGCCGGATATAGTGCTAGTGGTCAACTACTTTGAAGTGTTCGGAGGAGGAACCCGCCTTGCAATGCCGAAGACAATCTGCGCGCCGGACACATCGTCAATGAAGACTGGTTCAAGGGCTAATGAGGGAGTCTAGGATTATGGGGTCCTCGGGCGTCCGGGCTATGTGATATGGGCCGGACTAATGGGTTGTGGAGATACAAGACGGAAGGATTTCCCCGTGTCCGGATGGGACTCTCCTTTGCGTGGAAGGCAATCTTAGCATGTGGATATGAAGATTCTTTCTCTGTAAACCGACTCTGTACAACCCTAGCCCCCTCCAATGTCTATATAAACCGGAGGGTTTAGTCCATAGGGGCGATCATAATCATATATGCTAGACATCTAAGGTTTAGCCATTACGATCTCGTGGTAGATCAACTCTTGTAACCCCTATACTCATCAAAGTCAATCAAGCAAGAAGTAGGGTATTACCTCCATTAAGAGGGCCCAAACCTGGGTAAACATCGTGTCCCCTGCCTCCTGTTACCCTTGATCCTTAGACACAGTTCGGGACCCCCTACCCGAGATCTACAGGTTTTGGCACCGACAATGACTACAACCATTGTTTATTTTTGGTGTTTGCATCAAATTGCATGTTGAAAGTTTATTATGTAGTTCATAAACAAAAGTTTGTCCTTCTCAATTTAAGTTTTCAGTTGTACAACCAAGTTCCTTCTTCATACCATGTAAATTAAACTATATCGAGCAAGTGATCTTCTTTTGCACTACATGTATGCTTCTGTTCTTGATCCGTAATCCAGTGGTGTGGTGAACCTACCCACTACAGCACAATGTCATATTTTGTAATGTCTTAACTATGAACAATGTCATATCATTCTACTATTATTTAAACTGTCTCTTTATTTGCCAATCTGAAATTGGATAAATTGACAACACACTAACCATTGATACTTATGAGTTCTTGATCTGTAATCTACTGGTGTCGTGAAGCTGCCAACTTCTTCACAATGTCATTTCCTGCCATGTCTTAACTTGAACAATACCATATTGTGTTAATGCTATTTTAAACTGTGTCACTTTATTCGTCAGTAAGAAATGTGATGAATTGTCAGCACTGATACTTATATGTGCAAAACCTGTCATCTGTCTGCTTGTCTATCTTTCGGAGTGAGGAGGATATAAGTGTCAAACAAGCGCAGTCTCATCAGCTTGCTCAGTTGCTTGCGCTGCAGCTCCTGAGCAGGGCTAACCTTTCTTGAACTATATTGAAGTGTTGTCAGCTTTGTATATTATTTTGTCGGCGTGTTTATTTGCACTGGTGGCGATCTTTGATGCCCAGTGTATGTAATTTGCTGTCTGCTTGTGCTTTATTATCACAGTGGCAAAATTTGATGCCTAGTGGATGTAATATGCCATAATTTCTTTATTGGATAGTCTAGGTTTTTTCTTATTCATGATGCTGTAGTTATTTTACTGTATATATATCCTGTCTTCGTAGTAAACCGGCCAAACCGTAAAATTACGCTACATAATCGGGTCGTCATGCAAATCACTATGTATGATCCGCATCATGGGCCCAGTCATCTTGGTCTGTTAGCAGGCCTAAATGTAAAATAGTGCACTAGTAGATTCGGGCCTTTAATAGTCCAAGTAAACTGCCGGCCCTATTTTCGCAAGAAAACTCAATGGGCTTTTGGGAGGCTGAAAAGTAGGTTGGGCCTGAAACGTGTCGAATAGCTCACGGGCCGGCAGCAGGCCGAAATAGACCCCGGCCCATGATTGTGCCAATCACATCACGGGCCTGTTAACATGCCAAAATTGTCTCGGTCCTTTTTTGGCCCAACCATATTATCGGCTGTGAGCAGGCTGGATGCAAACCGGGCCGTAGTTAGGCCCAACTATATGACAGGCTTTTAACAGGCCGAAATAAATATAGGGACGAAATGTTAAATGGGCCTTTAACAGGCCGAGGCTAATATCAGGCCGAATTACTAAATGTGCCTTTAGCAAGTGGGCCCTAAAGCATAGCGTCCAGTTGACGGGCCGAATCTGATATGGGCCATAATTTAGCACGAAGACTCTTAAAGGGACGAATCTGATCTGGGTCGTAATTTGGCCCAGAACGTGGTAGGCTTTTAACGGGCTGGATCTCATATGGGCCTATATTAGGCCCAGAACACGGCATGCTGTTAATGGACCAAATCAAATATGTGTCGGCATTTAGCCCAAAACATGGCAGCCTGTTAACGGGCCGGCCCACTAGTGTCCTCAAAATTTGGGGCCTTTAGCAGGCCCGACCCATTATGGTCGGCGAAATCTCGTGGGCCTTTATCTTGGCCGGCCCATTATGGTCTGCAAAATCTTGTGGGTCTTTAGTTGGGCCAGCCCATTTAATCTTTATGGGCCACTTTTGGGCCGGTCCACGTTTCAACATATCATAGGCGCATCTCGCCCATTGGATGAGTGACACCTGTGCCAATGCGGAGCTGACATGTGGTTCCGTCGGCCAACAAGAATTTTACACGTGGAAAATTAGCATTGGTCGTGGCTGTTAGCGGGTTATTGAATCCAAAACCGGACCCAATAGCTTAACGGCGACCCATTACAGTGGATGCCACGTGTCAGTCACCCTTGACGAAAGCACTTCCATGACACGGCGTTTATCATCATGGAAGTGAACACTTCTGTGATGATAATTTTCGTAATGTCATGGAACACTTCTATGACAACACATGTATGACTATCTAGATTTTGTCATAAATTCATCATGGATGTACATGCATGACGGAAAATGTGACCTACTGTGACAAACACGTATCATCACCGAAGTGTATTTTTTTGGAGTGCCCAGAGTTAGAACCTCTAAAGGGTCTGCGGAACCCAAAATCCGACAGAAGCTGGTAACAATCTAAACATACCACACAACACTCAACACCATAAGGAAACCTTGCTCTTTATTACAGATTGTTCTATGTGACCTATGCATCTTATCCTCTCATGAGCATTTTGTCAGACATAATATCTCATGATTAATTCAGTAAAAAATTGTGGGCATTAATTAATCATATATATCAGCAACGACAAAAGAGATATGCACCTTATCTCCTCTACTTGGACCAGCCGGGGGTAGTACAAATGCAGAAGTGTCCAATAGTGCCAACTGATCCAACTGATGATCAACAAAAGATTCATTTCAAATTTACTTGTAAGACAATTATGTTGCATAAGTAATGTCTAATGTGTGCACAAATCAGAAAATACAACTACTTTAGCAATTTCACCTTAGCAATAACAGGCCTAGCCATGGAAGTCCCAAGGAGATACTTTCACCCTCTCTTCTTCCTACCCCATCTCCCTCTCTGTCTCCTCCTCTCTCTCCCAGATCTCATTGTTGGTGGCATCTTATAGGAACATACACAAATGAATCTGCATAAAGAAGAGAAATTCTAGGGATTAAATTATTGGGCCTATAAGAATCATAGTGACTATCAAATTCATTTCCTACAAAGCAAGCATGATCAAATAATAATCAACACACGTCATGCAACTTTGGAAGCAAAATTGAAGGAGGAAGCCAACCCAGCCGGCCTCCACCAACAGTGGTGGGGCTCTCATACTCCTTCAACCTCTCTTCATCCCTACTTTGTCTCCTTGTCCGGCTCCTCCTCCTGGATATCACCACCGGTAGCACACTGCAGTCGGCTGGCAATCGGCACCAAGAAGGCAGTTGGGTTAGTAGCTGAGCAACATGAAGGGGTGAACCCTACGAGATGGCATGGGAAAGAGGATGATTTGGGAAGGGGGTTCTCACCTCGGCTAGACGTGCCAGTCAATTTTTGTGACGGGGCCCTTGGCATCTGTGCGCTACTCCTTGCCACCGTCGCTAGTGACTCACGTCGACGCCACCATAACGGTGCAGATCGAGCGTCATATGCAGATGAGGAGGATGGTGTCGCAGGGGAAGCGCTCACCCGAGGAGGAGTCCGCGTCGGCCGTCACGTCGAGTAGGTGAAAGCTCCTCGAAGGCGGCACTGGAGAGACGATCTGCCGGTGCGAGGACGACGACAACAGCGATGTGGATGACCATCTTGGCGGCCGATGCTCCTCTCGGTGATGGCAATGCACGGGCGCAACCTTTGCCTCAGTGTCAGCAGTGACGGTGATGCACGCATGTCATCCCACGTGTAGACCTGGCCGTCGACCGAGAAGGCGCGTGATGCGGGCATGCTCGACGTGTTGGAAATATACCCTAGAGGCAATAATAAATTGGTTATTATCATATTTCCTTGTTCATGATAATCATTTATTATCCATGCTAGAATTGTATTGATTGGAAACTCAGATACATGTGTGAATACATAGACAACAACTTGTCCCTAGTAAGCCTCTACCGGACTAGCTCGTTAATCAAAGATGGCTATGGTTCCCTAGCCATGGACATGAGTTGTCATTTGATATGGGATCACATCATTAGGAGAATGATGTGATGGACAAGACCCAAACTATAAACGTAGTATGATCATGTCAAGTTTATTGCTATCATTTTCTGCATGTCAAGTATATGTTCCTATGACCATGAGATCATGCAACTCACTGACACCGCAGGAGTACCCACTACAAAAAAAGACACTTCCGTGATGATACGTGTTTGTCACAGTAGGTCATGTTTTCTGTCATGCATGTACATCCATGACAATTTTATGACAGAATCAAGATAGCCATACCTGTGCTGTCGTAGAAGTGTTCCATGACATTACGAAAATTATCATCACGGAAGTGTCCACTTCCATGACGATAAATCACGCGTCAGAGAAGTGCTTTCATCAAGGCTGACCGACATGTGGCATCCACTGTAATGGGTCGCCGTTAAGCTATCGGGTCTAGTTTTGGATCTGATAACCTGTTAACAGCCCGGACCAATGGGAAATTTCCACGTGTAAAATTCTGATTGGCCAGAGGAAACATGTGTCAGCTCGTCAGTGGATCAGATAGGAGCCTATGATTTGTCGACACGTGCGACGGCCCACCACTGGTCCATTTAGCTTACCAAAGCCAGCCTGTTTTACTTGGTCAAAAGTTAGTGGGCTGGCCCATGAAAAGCCTGTTAACGGTCTCTTTGCAAATAGCCCATTTTACGGCCCGGTAACTCACGGCCCGTTAGGGCCTACCCGAAATCAGCCCAACAACGTCATGTGGGCCATCAAATATAACATCGGCATGTTTCACTTTCGTCCCATGTATGGACCATGACGTCTTTCAGCCCATATGAGGCCTTCGTATCTTTAGGCTCTTTAGAGGCTCACGGTGACTCTAGCCCATAGTGAACAGTAGATTCTTTGTACCCATTAATGGCCCATGATTCACATGGGCCGTTTCCAGCCCGTGTTAGCTTTCGCCCTACTGATGGCCCATACATTCTTGGGCTCCTTTCCGGCCCTCGATTACTTCCGGCCCGTTACTGGCATGTTCCCCTAATGGGACAAATTCGGCTCGTGGCAAGAGTCGGCCCGTTTTTGGCCTGTTAACCCGTTGCACCATTTCCAGCCCGTCCTATATTCTGGCCCATTAACGACATGTTATGCATGTGACAAAATTAAGCCTTTATTGTCCTATGGCCTGTTAACGGCCCGTTACCATGCTAGGACGATACCAATTATGCCCGTCTACAGCCCATGTTGACCCATTTTATCCAACGATGCGAGGCCCACTGATTCTACGGTCCCGTTGGAGGCCCATTTATCGACGACTCGTAGGAGGCCCATGGATCCTACGGCCCGTAGCAGGGTCAAGGTTACGATGGTCCGTATATGGACCATGGTTGTTGCGGCCACTAGTAAACCAGGGAAAAGAAGACTAGGAAATAAATAAGCCCAAAACTAATGCTAGGCTATTAAGGCAATTGAACAGATTACATCCACTGGGCATCAAAGATCGCCACCAGTGCAAATATAGGGAACACCCTACACTATACAAAAATGGCTTGCTGTTTTCTTCAACCGGTGGTTGCATGTTAAGAACAAATTTTGTATTGCAACAAAACAAATTACAGCTATAAAACAAAAGGAAGGTTGGCATAAAAGTTAACAGTCTGGCAGATAAATGCACCACCATAAGATCAGAAGCTCAGTTCATTTGACCTGACTGTTATGTTTTCATGTTGTATTGTCCGATGGAGCACCATAACCTTCACCTTCATTTCTCCTAGGCTCCTGAACAACATAGCAAATGTCTGATAGTCTGGTTTCAAAACCATGCATGACGACATCGAACAATGTTTGTCCTTGTTTCACAAAGGGTCTCTGTTAGGGAATGGACTTGTGTCTAGAGCGCAGATATAACATTGTTTTGAGCTTGCATATCTTGATCATGAGGCAGTTTGGACGAGATTGCCTTAACAACCAACCCAGTATTACGCAGGAACATGCTTTTGGCACTGTTAGTGGACAGGTACTGACCCACTGCATTAAGAGCTGACATTGCGGTTATAGTTGCCTCGCCACCTTCAGAAGGTGGAGGTTCCACCATTTTTTCCATAGCTTGCTGAAAAGTTGATTTTTTTACATTAGTAGTACCAGAACTGAAGATATTAAGGAGGCAGCAAAACCAAACAAAATAGCTTCGATCTATATACAAAACTTATTCTGGTGAACCCATGTAAAATATTAGTTGTATTTTACTGCAAAGTACATAATAAAACCAGGTTCCAAACATATGACCATGTACCATGGGTAATGTATTTTCTATTTCTTCTTGTATTGACAGCTAAGGATAAAGAGACAAAGTTTATAATACGGTAAGCATAGTATGACATCATTCATATCACAAAACAACTGAGAACAGACAAACAAGTAATTGTAACATTGTGTGGGCAAGTCCAGCATGGAACTAGATTACAGGTCAAGATCAAAGGAACATCACTCCTCTCTTTTAAACCTTGTAAGGTGCAATGATACGCTAAGACAATTGTGTATAAAATTGAAAAGAGTAATAGACATTGGCTACAAACCATGTTGTTCAAGGCATGAGTCAGAGTAAGTAGTAGTTAAAAGGCATGAGGATTAAGTACTTACAACAGCGGCTTTGACTAGTGTAGTCATGCCCTTCGTCTTGCTACTGTGACAATCCTTGAAGATTTTCACAGCATTTGGTTCAGGTACTTTTTGGTCCTTGCGGGCTTTCCTCTGCATTTGGAACAAGTCAATATAGATCTGATAATATGGTAGAGTGAAAAGAGTGAAACAACAGCTAATTACAAGAGCCTCGCAGTTTGGAATATAGCTACGAGATCCTATCGTCTGTTGGAATTTCACTTTCGTACGGTTGGCCTTGTTCTTTGAACAGTTCACCTACAAGAAGATAGATTTGTGTGGCACATGCGCAAATAGGACTTCAACATGTGATCTAATCACATATATATAATGTACCTGATACTTCGGATCAGGCCAGTGTTTAACGAGGCCTCTCCAGTCTTCATCCGATATATTTTTCACTGGAGATGTTTGCGCAAGTTCACTGTTAGCCTTGCCTTCAAAGTGAGTTTTCTCAAGTTATACAGATACTGTCACAGAGAAGACTTGAAAACATGGGTGCAAGCTTGTCTGGTTGCATCATCTTGGCTATCCAACTTGAACCTCATCTATTGAAAATTATGGGAGTCTCATTATCAGCAACCTAGAAAGTATGGGATAGAGCAAGACGATATTACTAGTTTCCATACATAACCATACTTACAGATAAATGGTCGACGAAGGTGTTGAACTGGGTTTCGTCTTTGTCATTCCTGTACTGAATCCATGCTGGGAGGATACGTACATGACACATAACGGCAACCGCTGCCTCTGATACTAACTTGGCTGACTCTGTAGCATCACGTGGCCTTTTTAAACCTGCCTCAAAACGGATCTCCATTCTTCCTCACTAGATTTAGTTAACCTATCGAGCATTATCCCTGATATTTGTTTCCTCTTGCGCCTAGGTGCTAGTCCAACAATGAACATAGGAAGTGTTAGTGTACATCAAACTGTGAGACTACATATAAAGAAGCATGCAACTGTAACTTGACTCCAGCAACTACCTTCTTCTTGTTGGAGCTCACAAAGTTCATCTGATCTTGCCAACTCATCTTGTGTCAAGAGTTCTTCGGAAGTAGTGTCAGGTGGCAAGGGAGCATGGAACATGCTGCTAGATGAGTTGACCAACGAGTAAATCGTGCAGCTGGTGGTATGGTGGAAGGTGTTGCAACAACTAGGGTTGTCTCTGCTTGTTTGGTGGTAGCTATTTGTTTCTGTTTGGCTTGTTCTACAGCTCGTGTAGCACGGGATACCCTGTTTGTACAATTTTCCGCTGGACTTTGACCTTCTATTGCATCATCAGTACAAGCAGAATCTGCAGGATTCTTCCGTTTCCCGTTCCTTGTCAATCTGTGTTGCTCCCTGTTTCTCTATGCCATGTTAAGTCAAGCCGAACAAGAAAAATGAATAACAAATTAGTTCTTCAGAACAAATTGATGAATGATACGGACGAACTAAACTTTGATGTTAGACAACCACATGATAGGAGGATGTAATATGTATCAAAAATAGGACGGCATGAGATAACCAGAACTATGATGTGTAAACTACTAAACTAAGCAGAAGACATTTCACTAAATTAGAAGCAATGCAATGGAAGGTAGACACCATATGAAAGATGCTACAAATATCGCTCTACCAAGTTAACAGTGTCTCATCATAAATGGCGTTTAAACAAATGTGAAGCAGTACAAGAAATAAATCATATGCAAGATGCAAACAACATCACACTACCAAGTTAAAGGTCTCTCGTCATTAGTGCCATTGCATATTCACAGCATTGCACATTCAAAGCTTATGATGTGTAAACTAAGGAGAAGGCATTTCAATAAATTAGAAGCAATGCAAGCTAGACACCATATGAAAGATGCAACGAATATCACTCTACCAAGTTAAAATTGTCTCGTCATAAGTGCCATTTCAACAAATTAGTAGTACAAGCTAGAAAAGAATGCAAGATGTAACATATATCACATTCCCAAGTCAAACGTGTCTTATGATAAGTGATTGTTGTAGGTTACACAACAGTAGTACTTTGATGTAAGAACATGGTGTGATAGACAGATATTGTATGTGCTAGAAACAGGAACACATGTCTTATTCACAAGTATAATGTGTAAAATAAGCAGATGGAATTCAACAAAATTGGAAGCAATACAAGCTAGACATCATAAATAACATGTAACCACATATAACAGTGCCAAGTTAGAGGGAGCACCTGTGATGGTGCACTAGGGGAGACGTGGTCATCATCAACACAGCTACGTTGAGTGTCTATGCATGTGTTGTCTTGGAAATCATCTTGGGGGTGGAGGAGTAGAATCTATAGAGGCCCTTAGTTTGGAAGGAGCACCTTTATCCGCTGCCTTGCTAACGTCCTTCTACTTTATTGATTTTGAATTGTCAAGTAAAAACAACAAGAAAAAGCAATAAAATTCACTCTTCAGAACTCATTCGTTCATGATACTGACAATCACTACTTTGATGTAAGGCAAACACATGATACCAGGATGGAATAATATGAAAAATAGGATGGCATGGCATATTCACAACTGTTTGTGTCAACTAAGCAGAAACCATTTCAACAAATAAGAAGCAATGCAAGCTAGACACCACATGAAAGATGCAACCAATATGACTCTGCCAAGTTAAAAGCGTCCCATCATAAATGGCATTTCAACAAATTAGAAGCAGTGCATGCTATAAATCATATGAAAGATGCAACTAATATCACACTGCATATACTAAAGGTGTCTCGTCATATTGATTGATGCAAGATACAAAAAACAACAGTTTTATGTAAGGACATGCTTAATAGACAAATGTACTATGTACTAAAAACAGGAAGGCATGTCACATTAACAGGTATAATGTATAAACTAAGCAGAATAGCACATGCAATTTAACCAGATTGGAAGAATTACAATCTAGACACCATATGCAACATGCAACCACATGTCACCCTGCCAAGTTAGAGCAAGCACCTGTGATGCTAGTGTAGGGGAAATGCGGCAATCAACTACAGAGCTACCTTCACTATCTTCATCTAGCCTTGTTGTTTCTTGAGAATCATGTCAGGAGGCTGACGCTGCATTCTTTAAATGAGGATCTTTACTCACAATAGTCCACTGGCCTGACCGCCTCATCATAAGTGATTGATGAGGGATACACAAGAATATTAGTTTGATGTAAGAACATGGTTAATAGACAGATGTACTAGTATGTACCAAAAATAGGAAGGCATGTCATATTCAAAGGTACAATGTGTAAGCTAAGCAGATGCAATTTAACCAGATTGGAAGCAATATAAGCTAGACATCCGGCTGCAGTGGTGAGCATGATCATCCAGGACCTGAGAGCCTGGTGGGAGGCGGGCTGCTTCACCACCATCGTGGCTTTTTAGTTGGCTTCCAGGTGATGCATGTCTATGCTGGGCTTGTCACTTGCTCGGCCAGTGCCCTGACTAGTTATTTGTCTTCTGGTGCTCACGAGATGGTGGTTCATGTAAAAAATATCTTTCCTTATCTTAATAAAGACCGACTTCGGCCTTTAGAATACAAGCTAGACACCATATGCAACATGCAACCACATATGTCACCGTGAAGTTAAAGCAAGCACCTGGGATGGTGGTTCATTGCGACCGAGGTCATCAACTCTAGAGCTACATTTACCGTCTCCATCTGTTGACACTGCACCTATTATAAGGTTGAAACATGTCTGGCCTATCCGCGTACGACGCTGGAGTGACTTCTCTCTTTTCTTTTTTGCTTCTCCCATAGCAGTAGAGTCTGAAATACCTTGTATAAAAACACAATAGTGAGAGTATGGGTTAAGTTTGTGCAGAACTAGTGCATGGTAAAAGTAGCAGATAGCAGATGGCTGAAAAATAAGTGACAGGAGACATATGATAGCTCCACAACATTGCATGGCAAACAAAATTAGATTCTACTCTGTATGATTTTGTAATATATGAGCACAGGAAATGCAGGTACTCCTCCAGCACACCACCACATGTGGTCCTATCAAGATAAAGCCGACTAAAAATAAATAGGTCAGTTGAATTTTTTATGAACCGTTCGATCTATAAGGAACGGACAAATGGCCTTCGTATACCTCCCGCCAGTCACTGTTGACGATCTTTCTCGAACCGCCAGCGACCACCGGCCCAGACCCCTGCCTCCGCCACCCCATCCTCCCCTGGACCTCAAACCACCGCCGTGCTTGGCAGCGCCCTTAGGCCATCCCATTTAATCTCAGCCGACCTCCAGATCGGGCGCCAGCAGCTCTAGGCCCCACACGCCCCTAAGATAAACACCGAGGCGCTGCTTCCCCGACGTAATAGGTCGACTAGCGCCTGTTACATTGGGGAATGCTTCCGTTAATTGGGAATCAACTGACCAGGAATTGAAATCAAGGGGGCGACCGACCTCTACCTAAGGTGAAATAGTATATGAGGAGAAGCCTTGTGCATCGCGAGTTACTAGGAACATCTAGTATCAAGAAGAAGCGGTCAACTAGTGTCTTCTGTGGGATGAATACCGTGCAAGCAGACACGTAAGATTTCACGAATAAGGGAAGAGGAGTACCATTTCCGGTTGCCAATGTGGTCGCCTCCATATGTCGCACCGATCTTCTTCTTTTTGCTGGGGAAACCGATGTTTTGGAAGAGGGTGCAGGCTTGGACGAACCCATGGACAAATTGTTGACTGTGTTGTTGTGGCCGTATGTCGGCGGAGGGGAAGCAGATCCGAGGCGGCGAAGGACGGTGTAGCAGGAACAACTCTTGTGCGCTGGACGGTGGCAACGTTGGAGCTGCGGCGGTGAGGCGCAGGACGCGTGGTTGAACTGGCTCGGGTACGGATGGCTCGGCCTCGGCTTCAACTACTAGCCTTGGAGGGTGTTGCCGTTGAGGTTACGGTGGACAACGACGTCGGGGTATTGGCTCCGGCGTGATGGAGGAGGGCGGCGGTTGATGGGTGGGATGGGGTGGCAGACGGAGGACGCCGGGGTTTCACGGCTAGTGGAGAGGTAATTTTGGCGCGCACGGAGTACGAATGGGGAATCGGACGGGGGGGGAGCTATAGGAGAACCATGTTTCGGTCTGGGATGCGCTTGTTTTTTGGCTTTTTTGAACAGATGGGACGCGCTTGTTTGAAATTTGGGGAAATTACAAACTTTGCGGCCCTCTTAAATTTTGGACCTACTGCAGGTCGGGGGTAGGATGGTAATCCCAGATGTCCCAAATAGTGGGCGGGAGCGATTTCGGCCGCGCGCGCGTGTGCTTAGGTGGCCATTGTGTATGAATGTTTTTCGGAGGCGGTTGCGTGGCATCTAGATGAAGCTACAAACCTACACCGGTTTAGATATTTGGATATCGGGCTGGTAGGTTTTACGGGTCGAGTTAGAAAAGTAATTTCCTTCTACTACCAAACATTGGCCTCACGCGGTTTCGAGCGAGTAGAGGCTCTTTTGGAATTTCATTCAAAATTTTGAAACAGAAGCATTCATGTTTAGAGTACTCTTGAACTTTGAGGATTAACCTAAATAGACAACATTAAATTTGACCTTATATGTTTGAAAACCTCATTAAATTATCCACTTCTTTTTGAAATTTTGACACTTGAAAATCCTATAAATACGATTATTTTGGAATGGAGGAGCTAAATTTGAGTCTATTTTGTACACGGCTATATATGCTATTATGTACAAAACCGGAGCAAAGATTGGTGCCCCCATAATTTAGGTATGATTTACAATTGCCATGATATCGAATTCAAATAATTGAATGGACTTCATGTTGAATTCAATTTTTTTAAACCAGCTTAAGTTGAATTCAAATGTATGCTAGTTCATAGCTAGCTATTTATAATGTTCATTGTGTAAGTTTCATATGTATAATGTGATTTACACACAACATGAACTATACTCACGTTTATATTCGATTGCTAAAGCGATGCATTGTCTGGAGTTCAAAATACTAACTATGTGGATCAATTATGTCGAATAATAAGATAGAAATGCTCAAATTCGATAGAATCTAGACGTCTGATGGATCAATGATCATTCCTTACGCGAATTCCAAATATCATGATCCCATTCTAATATTTGGATACAATTTATATCTTTAATCAATGTGTACATCAGTCTTTTACGTGTAGTTTCACTCTCCATTGGTGGTCTCTCACACATGCTCACACACTCTCTCTCGAGGTGTCTTTCTCACAGACATGCTCTCGATATAACCCACCCTCCCTCTCGTAACCATTTACGACTGTTTTCAGTAACCTTTACCATAAGCACTCTTCCTCTCACAAGCATACACACGCACAATCCCCATCGACCCTTTCTATATACATAGACCTGCCTATGTGTCTCCTGTACGCACATTATCTTTAGGCCTGTATCTCATGCATTGTCTCACACCTCTCTTCCTAATCGACGAGTATGATTCTAGCAGAGCATTCTGAAGGATGCCCCTTAAAGTTAGGTTGGATGAATAGTAATATCAGAGATAAGGGATTACCTTAGTCCGAGAACCTATGGTTACAGATCCAAGACGGCTTTGTCAGTGGACACGCAGAGTCCTTCACAATTCTGCTATCTTTGTCTAGTATGACTAGTCATCCATGGGTCTCCCTAAATGCGTCACGGGCCGACCAATGTGGCGTAGGACGGAACTGAACCAAGGGCCTCACCTCAACCCACCGGACCTCATGCGGTGACACACCCTCTGCCCCCAGGTCTCGTTATCTTCTCACACCCACACATACCAACACAGACACCACACAAAAAATTCTCCTCGTGCCTCTATCCCCTCCCCCCTTGCATATACACACTCAAGGGAATCTCTCACCGTGACATCATATTCGTCTCTTGATAACCCACAAGTATAGGGGATCAACTGTAGCCTCTTTCGATAAGTAAGAGTGTCGAACCCAACAAGGAGTTAAAGCTAGAACAAATATTCCCTCAAGTTCTATCGACCACCGATAAATCTCTATGCACGCTTAACATTCGCATTACCTAGAACAAGTATGAAACTAGAATTACTTTGTAGGTTTTGTAGGCTAGGTTTGCAAGATAATAAAGAGCATGTAAATAAAAGCTAGGGGCTGTTTAGATAAAGACACAACTAAATTAGTTTCAGTAGAGAGCTTTTTGTCATGAGAAAGTTATTTGTCCCTAGACAATCGATAACTAGACCGATAATCATTATTGCAATTTTATTTGAGGGAGAGGCATAAGCTAACATACTTTCTCTTCTTGGATCATATGCACTTATGATTGGAACTCTAGCAAGCATCCACAACTACGAAAGATCATTAAGGTAAAACCCAACCATAGCATTATAAGGCATCAAGTCCTCTTTACTCCCATACGCAAACAACCTACTTACTCGGGTCTATGCTTCTGTCACTCACGCCACCAACCATAAGCAAATCATGAACATATTGCAAACTCTGCAGCGGGGATCCCTCACTCTTGCGCGACACGGAGAGCATCATAGGACAACACCAATATTAAAACATGCAACTCAAACCAATCACGCTCATCAATTAACCCATAGGACAAAACGGATTTACTCAAACATCATAGGATAGCCATACATCATTGGGAAATAATATATAGCGTTGAGCACCATGTTTAAGTAGAGATTACAGAGGGTAAAAGAGGGGTTACACTGCTGCATAGAGGGGGGAGAGTTGGTGATGACGACGGTGAAGTTGTTGGTGTAGATAATTGTCGCGATGATGGCCCCGGCGGTGTTCCGGCGCCACCGGGAGAGAGAGAGAGGGAGAGAGCCCCCTTCTTCTTCTTATTCTTCTTCCTTGACCATCCCCCTAGATGGGAGAAGGGTTTCCCCTCTGGTCCATGGCCTCCATGGCGGCGGAGGGGCGAGGGCCCCTCCGAGATTGGATCTCTCTCTCTGTTTCCTTCTGTTTCTGCACTCCCCGATTCTGCCCTTTCACCATTTCTTAAATTCTCGGAGATCCCTAACTCCGATTGGGCTGAAATTTTCACACAATTTTTATCCAGATATTGGCTTTCTTGTGGCGAAGGAAGGGCACCAACCTCCTTACGGAGTGGCCACAAGGGCCCAAGGCGCTCCCTACCCCCTGGGGGTGCACCCCTCACCCTCATGGGCCCCTCGGGCATCGTCTCATGTTGATTCCACTTCCCAAAATTCACATATATTCCAAAAAAATCTCCGTAAGTTTTTATCCCGTTTGGACTCCGTTTGATATGGATTTTCTGTGAAACAAAAAACATGCAACAAACAGGAACTCGCACTGGGCACTGGATCAATATGTTAGTCCCAAAAATAGTATAAAAAGTTGCCAAAAGTATGTAAAAGTTGTAGAATATTTGCATGGAACAATCAAAAATTATAGATACGACGGAGACGTATCAGCATCCCCAATCTTAATTCCTGCTCATCCTCGAGTAGGTAAATGATAAAAAAGATAATTTTTTATGTGGAATGCTACCTAGCATAATCTTGATCATGTAATCTAATCATGGCATGAATATTAAGACACGAGTGATTCAAAGCAATAGTCTATCATTTGACATTAAGACAATAATACTTCAAGCATACTAATAAAGCAATCATGTCTTTTCAAAATAACATGACCAAAGAAAGTTATCCCTACAAAATCATATGGTCTGGCTATGCTCCATCTTCATCACACAAAATATTCAAATCATGCACAACCACGATGACAAGCCAAGCAACTGTTTCATACTTTTGATGTTCTCAAAACTTTTCAACTTTCATGCAATACATGAGTGTGAGCCATGGATATAGAATTGTAGGTGGAATAGAATATGGTGATGGAGGTTTTGTGGAGAAGACAAAAAAGGGAGAAAGTCCCACATTGACGCGGCTAATCAACGGGCTATGGAGATGCCCATCAATTGATGTCAATGCAAGGAGTAGGGATTGCCATGCAACAAATGTACTAGAGCTATAAGTGTATGAAAGCTCAAACTAAAACTAAGTGGGTGTGCATCCAACTTGCTTGCTCACGAAGACCTAGGGCACCTGAGGAATCCCATCGTTGGAATATACAAGCGAAGTTCTATAATGAAAATTCCCACTAGTATATGAAAGCGATAACTCAAGAGACTCTCTATATGAAAAACATGGTGCTACTCTGAAGCACAAGTGTGGTAAAAGGATAGTAACATTATCCATTCTCTCTGTTCTCTCATTTTTTTTCTTTTTTTCTTTTTGTAGGCTTCTTTGGCCTCTCTCTCTCTCTCTTTTGGGCTTCTCTGGCCACTTTTATTTTGATAACCTCACATGGGACAATGTTCTAATAATGATGATCATCACACTTTTATTTACTTACAACTCAATATTACAACTCGATACTAGAACCAAGATATGACTCTATATGAATGCCTCCGGCGGTGTACCGAGATGTGCAATGATCTAGCGTGGCAATGAAATCAAAAAACGGACAAGCCATGAAAACATCATGCTAGCTATCTTACGATCATGCAAAGCAATATGACAATAAATGATCAAGTCATGTATATGATGATGATGGAAGTTACATGGCAATATATCTCGGAATGGCTATGGAAATGCCATGATTGGTAGGTATGGTGGCTGTTTTGAGGAAGATATAAGGAGGCTTATGTGATAGAGCGTATCATATCACGGGGTTTGGATGCACCGGCGAAGTTTGCACCGACTCTCAAGGTGAGAAAGGGCAATGCACGGTACCGAAGAGGCTAGCAATGATGGAAGGGTGAGAGTGCGTATAATCCATGGACTCAACATTAGTCATAAAGAACTCACATACTTATTGCAAAAATCTATTAGTCATCGAAACAAAGTACTACGTGCATGCTCCTAGGGGGATAGATTGGTAGGAAAAGACCATCGCTCGTCCCGGACCGCCACTCATAAGGAAGACAATCAATAAATACCTCGTGCTCCAACTTCGTTACATAACGGTTCACCATACGTGCATGCTACGGGAATCACAAACTTCAACACACGTATTTCTACAATCCACAACTACCCACTAGCATGACTCTAATATCACCATCTTTATATCACAAAACTATTGGAAGGAATCAAACATATCATATTCAGTTATCTACAAGTTTTATGTAGGATTTAATGACTAACCATGTGAATGACCAATTCTTGTCAACTCTATAAATAGATATAAGTAAAGCAAGAGAGTTTAATTCTTTCTACAAAAGATATGCCCACGCTCTAACAAATATAAGTGAAGCAAAAGAGCATTCTACAAATGGTGGTTTTATATGTGTAGGGAAACAGGCAATCCAAACTTCAAATGATATATGTGATGCACATCAAGCATTCTATAAAGCCATACACAAAAGATATAAGTGAAGTGCAAAGAGCATTCTACAAATCAACCATGGACTATCTCATACCAGCATGGTGCATCAAAGAAAAGTGAAAACTAAATGCAAAAGACGCTCCAAGATTTGCACATATCACATGAACGAAACGAAACTGAAAACATACCCATACTTGCTGAAGAAACGTGGGATGCCTTCCGGGCCACTTCGTAAGTACCCAAGACCTTATGCTCGTCCAAATGTCCGGCCCTTCCCCTTTGCAATATTAATATGTTTAATTTATGCTATTGCAGTCCGGCCCGCGATGGTTCTCCGCAGTCCTCGACAAAGGGCTCGCTAGACTCAAAGGAGATGGCTAGCATGTCGCTGCCACCTGCTCACTCTGCCTCACCCAAGAGTGATGATGAGGTGGTGTCCCAAAGGGCCTTCCCCAACAAAGGGGAGGCTCCGGAGATCGTTAGGGTGGCGTCCAAGGGTGACTCCACGGATGTCGGACACATGGGGAAGAAACCCCCATGGAGACTGATGGTGGGGGCCGAGTCCCATTCGGCCCTCAGCCAGATATGATTCCGGAGACCTGTACGGCTCCGGAGTCTAGCGAACGGCCTTCCCCGAAAGGAGCGGGTGTGCCTGTTACACTGGTGACGTCTGTCCGACCAAAGGCACCGGATGTACTGGAAGCGCTGCGAGACACTTCCATTGTAGATGAGCATCGTGCCCTCATGGGTACGGTGATCAAAAAGGTTCAGTCTGCCAAAAGTGGACTGACCGAAGCCTGCACTAGCCTTTTAACAGGCTTTGAGGTAATAATAATTGTAGAAAGAATATCAAAACATAGATAGTAGCCCCTGATGCTCTGTTCGATGTTCAAAAAGAAAAGCCGAACAAAGGATCAAAACAAGTTTCGCAGGAGTCTAACATATGATGTCTATGTTAATAAGCAGGTGTCGCTGCTGGCTGCTGCCGCTCATACTACGGAGGTCTCCGAACTGAAGCGGAGCCTGGAGCGGGCCGAGGAAGAGCTCAGTCTTGTGAAGATGCAGCTGGAGGACAGCAAAGGTATGCAGTAACCTGTGCATGTATGTTAGGAAGGATGAATACTTCGTGCTGACTAAAGTGTCATGGACTATGCTAGGGGCCACGACCGAGGTGGTGGCCCTCAAGAAGGCATTAGCCGAGGCCGAGGACAAAGCGGCCAAGGAACGCGCTGCATGCGAAAAGCATGAGGCCTGGGTTAGCGAGGTGCAGCAAGAGCTTCAGGATGCCGTTAAGAAGTACGAGTCACTGGAGCGTGATTCTAAGACGCAGGCATTCGAACTTGCCAAGGCTCGCCAGAGCACACAAGAGGCTCGAGCCGAAGCCCAGAGCGCTCTTCAGGAACTCCAGGCGGCTAAGAAGATTACGGAGGGTAAGTTTTTCATTATGCAAAGCAAGTTGATGAAGGGAATGCTCCTTTTGCTTACCCCAATTGGTGCTCCACAGGGGCGTTTACGGATTTGCCGCGTAGCGTATCCGATGCTGCTGAATTATATCGAGCCTAGGAAGGGAGTTCGATGGAGAAGCTATTCTGGTCTCAATATCTTGGACCAAAACATCCGGTATCCTTCAGCGACCAGTTGAAACAATTGGTCGAGCTGCACAAGGCAGCCGAGCTGGCCATGAGGGACCTGATAGTCCGACTAGGGCTTGTGAAATGGCTTGTTAGTGCCTGCCCGTGACTTGAGGTCGTAAAGTGGTCGGTCTGTATTGAAGGTGCTTGGATGGCCTTTGGTCGCTGCAAGATGTGTTGGGCGAAAATGGACGCCATCAAGTTGACCAAGGGGCCGCCGAAGGGCAAGGAGCACCGTACACCCGAGCGCTATTTTGCGAATGTCCTCAAGGGGTCTCGTATTGTAGCCACGCAGTGCGGGCAGGACATTATTTTCGAGTGAATACACTCATATTTTGTCTTGTATGATGACAACAAATCCGCTTTGTAATATATAATTTTTATTATGTTTTGATTGTTTCCTCCTGTGCGGCCGTGTTGGATGAAATCAGAGGGTTAACCAGTTGTCGGCTTCAGCCCTCGCGTAGGTAGTACGGAGGTGTTCAGGATGAAATATAAATAATCTTGATCCAATTATATGGTCCTTGAAGGAGTTGTTTAGCGCAACAAACCAAGCAACCAGACTATATGGCTTGAACGCCCTCACTTAGCCATAGGAGTTTTATAATAAAACATAGGCGCAGCCCCTGGTATACGAACCAGAGTGTTGTCAGCGTCTGATCGGGAAGTACCGATCCTTCGCGAAATGCGGAAAAATCTCCAATGATTTGAGACCTCCAAACAGCTGACCAGCTCTCGCCGCATCATGGCAGTCAGTTTTCGGCTTTCTCTACTGAGGTGCTCATCCGGTTTAGACCAGGACACAATAGCAGTGGTTCTCCCTTTACTACCCTAGCCGGTGTAGTGGAACGTAGAGTAGCAAGCACAGGAGCCGGGCAACCCAACTATTGACCAAAGACATGATTCGGGGCCAATGCATGTAATGCTAAATTCGGGGTGCCGAACTATACTTATAGGAAGTGTTCGGACTTTTGTTGTCGTAGTGTAAGGTGCTATGAAGCCCCGGGAAAACGTCAAACGTACCAAAGTGTACGTGTGCTACCTGATGGGGTTATCCACAGGGAATCTGAAAAAGAAAAGAGATAAAGAAAACAGAAAAGACATAAAGGTAAAAAGATGGGGTCCTAAAGCTCCAGCAACAAACTGTTTTCATTGTAATGTAATTAGTACGCCAAGGCGCATTGATACAGATAGTGCAATAAGCAATAGGCTATTTAACATGCCGAAACCAGGGGAGAGCTGCATATGGGTCCTGGAAAACAGGTAGACTTATCGTTAACGGAATCACCTAAAAAGTTCCCCATATGTCTGTGTTTCTCGCTGTCTTGGTGTATTTCTCCTACAAGAGGACCAATGACCAGACCCCCCCCCCCCGATGGGGCCTGTGGGATTGAGACCTGAAAGGAAAACTAGTAAAAGTGAAAGTATGTGTGTATCCGGTGTCGGTTGAGCCGTGCCATGGGTCACAGGTTATCTGTGCCTCCATCAATGCCCATGGAATTTTAAGTGCGTAGTTATGTACGTGCGGCACGAATGCCACCACTTGATCGGGACTGAGACGGAGGCCAGATTGCTAGTCGAGCTCCTGACGAGCCGAGCTCTCCTGCTGCAAAGTAGTTCGGACCCTCTTAAGGGTGTCCGCAGGCTCGGCAGCCGAATGAAGGTTTTGCTTGAGAAGGCCGCTTTGTACTTCTACTGCTGGGGTAGTTGTGTGCTCTTCTGTATGGAGAGAGTGTTCCGTATTGCCATTGACTATTATGACGCCGCATGGACCGGGCATCTTGAGCTTGAGATAAGCATAGTGTGGCACTGCGTTGAATCGAGCAAACGCAGTTTGTCCGAGCAGTGCATGATAGCTGCTGTGGAATGGGACGATATAGAAGATTAACTCCTTGCTTCGGAAGTTGTCCGGAGATCCGGAGACAACCTCTAATGTGATTGAGCCCGTACAGCGGGCCTCTACACCTGGTATGACTCCTTTAAAGATAGTCCTTGTAGACTTGATCCTTGATGGGCTAATGCCCATTTTCCACGATGTATCCTGATAGAGTAGATTGAGGCTACTACCACCATCCATAAGGACGCGAGTCAGGTGAAACCCATCAATTATTGGGTCTAAGACTACTGCGGCTGAGCCCCCATGACGGATACTGGTCGGGTGGTCCCGACAATCCAAAGTGATCGGGCACGACGACCATGGATTGAATTTTGGGGTGACTAGCTCTATCGCGTAGATGTCCCTAAGCGCACGCTTGCGCTCCCTCCTGGGATGTGGTTGGCATATATCATGTTCACTGTTTTGACCTAAGGGGGAAACTTCTTATGTCCCCCTGTGTTCGGCTGCCGTGGCTCTTCGTCGTCGTCCTCGCTTTGCGATCCTTTTTCCCTGTTCTCAGCATTTAATTTGCCGGCCTGTTTGAAAACCCAGCAGTCTCTATTTGTATGATTAGGAGGCTTGTCGGGGGTGCCGTGAATCTGGCATGGACGATCAAGTATGCGGTCCAATATGGATGGGCCCGAATTGTTCTTTTGGAACGGCTTCTTCCGCTGACTGGACTTAGAGCCACTGAATCCGGCGTTGACCACCGTGTCTTCGATGTTGTCACCGCTATTTCGGCGCTTGTATCTATTGCGTCGAGACTTGTCTATGTTACTTTTAACTTCAGGGGTGCCGGCGTCGCTTGCATTGTTTTTGCTATGAGCCAACCAATTGTCCTCGCCTGCACAAAAGCGGGTCATTAGTGCTGTGAGGGCTGCCATGGATTTTGGCTTTTCTTGGCCAAGGTGGCGAGCGAGCCATTTGTCGCGGATGCTATGTTTGAAAGCTACTAGAGCTTCAGCGTCCGGACAGTCAACGATTTGGTTCTTTTTAGTTAGGAACCTTGTCCAGAATTTCCTGGCGGACTCTCTGGGCTGCTGGAATATATGGCTTAAGTCATTAGCGTCCGGAGGTCGAACATATGTACCTTGGAAGTTATCGAGGAAAGCCTCTTCCAGGTCCTCCCAACTGCCGATGAAATTTTCAGGCAGACTGTTTAGCCAATGTCAAGCTGGCCCCTTGAGTTTTAGAGGGATGTATTTGATGGCGTGAAGGTCATCTCTGCATGCCATATGGATGTGGAGAATGAAGTCTTCGATCCACACCATGGGGTCCGTGGTCCCATCGTATGATTCTATGTTCACGGGCTTGAATCCTTTGGGGAATTCATGGTCCAGGACCTCATCAATGAAGCAATGAGGGTGTGCGGGGCCTCTGTATCGGCCCATATCGTGGCGCAGCTCTGACGGAGTCCGTCTGCGCTGTTCGGCCTGCGCATGACTGGGTTTGTCACATCCGAATAGGTGGCCGTTGTCACATGTCGAGGTGCGTCCTCACGATCCGTAGATTGATCTGGTAGGTCTTGCTTTATTGTTCAGGTTCTGCCGGAGGTCATATGTATGGCCGTGGGTGAATTTACCTTTGCCTGAGTGACGAGGCGGGGCAGGCTGGTGTTCGGCATGAGCTGCCGTTTTGTCCCGACCACGCGGTGGTCGGTCAGCCGCATTGTATGATGGTGGTATATATTCCGGCGCCTCCTTGTCAAATTGAGGTAGCAATTTATGCTTTGTGCATCTTTTGGTTGGGCGCTTGAGGCCGTATTCTTCGGCTGCTAGGACATCAGTCCATTTATCGTTGAGAAGATGCTGGTCAGCTTGAAGCTACTGCTGCTTCTTCTTCAGGCTCCTTGCATTGGCTATTAGCTGGCGCTTGCAGCGATCCTACTCAAGAGGTTCCTCAGGCATGATGAAATCCTCGGTGCCGAGGCTCACCTCATCCTCGGAGAGCGGAAGGTAAATATCGTCCTCCGAATCTTTGTGCGTGGCCTGTTTAAGAGAGCTAACCTGCACATCTTCCCGTGCATCTTGTTCATTTGTTGTGTCGACGGGGTCTTCATTGTCTTCGACACCTTCCAGAGTGTCATCTTCTCTTGTGCCGGTGTTGCTATTTTTACTGCGGCGTGACTTAGAGCGGTGCCGCTGACGCTGGCGCTTGGACTACATTTCGAAAGGTTTATCCTCAACTGGGTATTCCTTGTCATCGCTGCTGTTTGATACGTCTCCAACATATCTATAATTTTTGATTGCTCCATGCTATATTATCTACTGTTTTGGACATTATTGGGCTTTATTATCCACTTTTATATTATTTTGGGACTAACCTATTAACCGGAGGCCCAATCCAGAATTGCTGTTTTTTTGCCTGTTTTAGGGTTTCGAAGAAAAGGAATATCAAACGGAGTCCAAGCGGAATGAAACCTTCGGGGACGTGATTTTCTCATCGAATAAGACTCAGGAGACTTGGACCCTACGTCAAGGCACAAGAGAGGAGGGCACGAGGTAGGGGGCATGCCTGCCTACCCCAGGCACGCCCTCCACCCTCGTGGGCCCCCTGTTGCTCCACCGACGTACTCCTTCCTCCTATATATATCCACGTACCCCCAAACAATCAAATACGGAGCCAAAACCCTAATTCCACCGCCGTAACTTTCTGTATCCACGAGATCCCATCTTGGGTCCTGTTCCGGAGCTCCACCGGAGGGGGCATCGATCACGGAGGGCTTCTACATCAACACCATAGCCCCTCCGATGAAGTGTGAGTAGTTTACGTCAGACCTACGGTTCCATAGTTAGTAGCTAGATGACATCTTCTCTCTTTTTGGATCTCAATACAATGTTCCCCCCCTCTGATATGTCTCCAACATATCTACTTTTCCAAACACTTTTGCCCTTGTTTTGGACTCTAACGTGTAGGATTTGAATGGAACTAACCCGGGCTGACGCTGTTTTCAGCAGAATTGCCATGATGTTGTTTTATGTGCAGAAAACAAAAGTTCTCGGAATGATCTGAAACTCCACGGGATATCTTACAATAAATAATAAAAAATCCTCGCCAAAGATGAGGACCAGGGGGCCCACACCCTTCTCACGAGGGTGGGGGCGCCCCCCTAGGGCGCGCCCCCTACCTTGTGGGCCCCCTGGAAACCCCCCGACTCCAACTCCAACTCTATATAACTGCTTTCAGGGAGAAAAAAATAAGAGAGAAGAAATCATCGCGTTTTACAATATGGAGACGCTGCCAAGCCCTAAAACCTCTCGGGAGGGCTGATCTGCAGTCCGTTCGGGGCTCTGGAGAGGGGGATTCATCGTCGTCGTCATCATCAACCATCCTCCATCACCAATTTCATGATGCTCACCGTCGTGCGTGAGTAATTCCATCGTAGGCTTGCTGGACGGTGATGGGTTGGATGAGATTCACCATGTAATCGAGTTAGTTTTGTTAGGGTTTGATCCCTAGTAACCACTATGTTCTGAGATTGATGTTGCTATGACTTTGCTATGCTTAATGCTTTCACTAGGGCCCGAGTGCCATGCTTTCAGATCTGAACCTATTATGTTTTCATCAATATATGAGAGTTCTAGATCCTATCTTGCAAGTCTATAGTCACCTATTATGTGTTATGATCTGTTAACCCCGAAGTGACAATAATCGGGATACTTACCGGTGATGACCGTAGTTTGAGGAGTTCATGTATTCACTATGTGCTAATGCTTTGTTCCGGTTCTCTATTAAAAGGAGGCCTTAATATCCCTTAGTTTCCGTAAGGACCCCGCTGCCACGGGAGGGTAGGACAAAAGATGTCATGCAAGTTCTTTTCCATAAGCACGTATGACTATATTCGGAATACATGCCTACATTACATTGACGAACTGGAGCTAGTTCTGTGTCACCCTATGTTATGACTGTTACATGATGAACCGCATCCGGCATAATTATCCATCATTGATCCAATGCCTATGAGCTTTCCATATACTGGTTTACGCTTATTTACTTTCTTGTTGCTATTGTTACAATCACTACAAAACACCAAAAACATTACTTTGCTTTCATTACTCTTTTGTTACCGTTACCATCACTATCATATTACTTTGCTACTAAACACTTTGCTGCAGATACTAAGTTTCCAGGTGTGGTTGAATTGACAACTCAGCTGCTAATACTTGAGAATATTCTTTGGCTCCCCTTGTGTCGAATCAATAAATTTAGGTTGAATACTGCACCCTCTAAAGCTGTTCCGATCCCCTATACTTGTGGGTTATACCATCTCTTGTGGAGAACTATTCGATGTAATCTTCCTATTTGCGGTGTGTTTGTTGAGACCGATGAATTGTGGGTTTATGATCAAGTCTATCTATGAACAATATTTGAATCTTCTCTGAATTCTTTTATGTATGATTGGTTATCTTTGCAAGTCTCTTCGAATTATTAGTTTGGTTTGGCCTACTAGATTGATCTTTCTTGCAATGGGAGAAGTTCTTAGCTTTGGGTTCAATCTTGCGGTGTCCTTTCCCGGTGACAGTAAGGGCAGCAAGGCACGTATTGTATTGTTGGCATCGAGGATAACAAGATGGGATTTTCATCATATTGCATGAGTCTATCCCTCTACATCATGTCATCTTGCTTAAGGCGTTACTTTGTTTTTAATTAATAATCTAGATGCATGCTGGATAGCAGTCGATGAGTGGAGTAATAGTAGTAGATGCACGCAGGAATCGGTCTACTTGTCTCGGACGTGATGCCTATATACATAATCATGCCTAGATATTCTCATAACTATGCTCAATTTGGTCAGTTGCTCAACAGTAATTTGTTCACCCACCGTAGAATACTTATGCTCTCAAGAGAAGCCACTAGTGAAACCTATGGCCCCCGGGTCTATCTTTATCATATTAATCTCCTACTACTTAGTTATTTCCTTTGCTATTTACTTTGCCTTTATTTTACTTTGCATCTTTATCACAAAAATACCAAAAATATTATCTTTGTCATATCTATTAGATCTCACTCTCGTAAGTGGCCTTGTAGGGATTGACAACCCCTATTTGTGTTGGTTGCGAGGATTCATTTGTTTTGTGCAGGTACGAGGGACTCACGCGTAGCCTCCTACTGGATTGATACCTTGGTTCTCAAGAACTGAGGGAAATACTTACGCTACTTTGCTGAATCATCCCTTCCTCTTCGGGGAAAACCAACGCAGTGCTCAAGAGGTAGGAGGAAGGATTTCTGGCGCCGTTGCCGGGGAGGTCTTCGCAAAAGTCAACATACCAAGTACCCATCACATACCCTTATCTCCCGCATTACATTATTTGCCATTTGCCTCTCGTTTTCCTCTCCCCCACTTCACCCTTGCTGTTTTATTTGCCCTCTCTCTCTATCCTCCCTCTCTTTCTCTATTTGCCTCTTTTTGCCCGTTTGCTTTTTGTTTGCTTGTGTGTCAGTTTGCTTGCTTGTCGTTATGGCTAGTCCCTTATCTTCTCCGTTGACCCCTGAGTTTGAGATCTTTCACTTTAAACAAAGACTAGGTGAAAACTTAAAGGATGACTAGTTGAGAATAATGGAGTCTTATCGTAATTGTACCTCTGAAATAAACTTGAGAATTTTGCTTCGCAATTTTTATGTTGGATTGAATATGTCTCATAGACAACTCTTGGATTGCGTTGCCAAAGGCAATTTTATTGAAATCGATCCCCATATTGTGCTTGAAATTATAGAAGGTATACTGGGAACACTACCTCAACAAAAGGGGCCTCATCCTACCCAGGAAGAGACACAAGTTTTTGAAAAAATTTGTGAAGTTACTAAAATCTTGCAGAAATCTCTTGAACCTCTTAAGAACATTAGTGGAAATATTCACCGCATGAATATGTTGATTACCCTTTGCAATAAGCGGTTGGATTCGTTAGATCTAAAAATTTCAGAGTATGAAGGGAAACGTAAAGAACCTCCTGGATTTGAGCTTGATTCCGCTAAAAAGTTGAAAACCAAATATGGCAATATGTAGATCTATTCTTGCTTGTTATGCCTAGCTAGGGGCGTTAAACGATAGTGCTTGTTGGGAGGCAACCCAATTTTATTTTTATTCCTTGCTTTTTTCTCCTGTTTAGTAATAAATAATTTATCTAGACTCTGTTTTGGTTGTGTTTTTTGTGTTTAATTAGTGTTCGTGCCAAGTAGAACCGTTGGGAAGACTTGGGGAAAGTCTTGTTGAACTTGCTGTAAAACACAGAAACTTTAGCGCTCACGAGAACTGCTGCCGTTTTTATTTGGAAAATGATATTTAGTTAATTCTTTTTGTAGATGATTAATAGATAAATTCCTCACGTCCAGATATTTATTTTAGAATTTTTGGGGTTCCAGATCTTGCTCTAACTACAGATTACTACAGACTATTCTGTTTTTGACAGATTCTGTTTTTCGTGTGTTGTTTGCTTATTTTGATGAATCTATGGCTAGTAAAATACTTTATAAACCATAGAGAAGTTGGAATACAGTAGGTATAACACCAATATAAATAAAGAATGAGTTCATTACAGTACCTTGAAGTGGTCTTTTTTTTCTTTCACTAACGGAGCTCACGAGATTTTCTACTTTAAGTTTTGTGTTGTGAAGTTTTCAAGTTTTGGGTAAAGATTTGATGGATTATGGAAGAAGGAGTGGCAAGAGCCTAAGCTTGGGGATGCCCATGGCACCCCCAAGATAATATAAGGACACCTAAAAGCCAAAGCTTGGGGATGCCCCAGAAGGCATCCCCTCTTTCGTCTACTTCTATCGGTAACTTTACTTGGAGCTATATTTTTATTCGCCACATGATATGTGTTTTTCTTGGAGCATCTTTTATTATTTGAGTCTTTGCTTGTTAGTTTACCACAATCATCCCTGCTGTACACACCTTTTGAGAGAGCCATACATGATTTGGAATTTGTTAGAATACTCTATGTGCTTCGCTTATATCTTTTGAGTTACATAGTTTTGCTCTAGTACTTCACTTATATCTTTTAGAGCACGGTGGTGGATTTGTTTATAGAAACTATTGATCTCTCATGCTTCACTTAGATTATTTTGAGAGTCTTAATATCATGGTAATTTGCTTAAAATCCTAATATGCTAGGTATTCAAGATTAGTAAAATTTTCTTAAGAGTGTTTTGAATACTAAGAGAAGTTTGATGCTTGATGATTGTTTTGAGATATGGAGGTAATAATATCAAAGTCGTGCTAGTTGAGTAGTTGTGAAATTGAGAAATACTTGTGTTGAGGTTTGCATGTCCCGTAGCATGCACGTATGGTAAACGTTATGCAACAAATTTGAAACATGAGGTGTTATTTGATTGTCTTCCTTATGAGTGGCGGTCGGCGATGAGCGATGGTCTTTTCCTACCAATCTATCCCCCTATGAGCATGCGCGTAGTACCGAGATTTTTGATGACTTGTAGATTTTCGCAATAAGTATGTGAGTTCTTTATGACTAATGTTGAGTCCATGGATTATACACACTGTCACCCTTCCATCCTTGCTAGCCTCTTCGGTACCGTGCATTGCCCTTTCTCACATTGAGAGTTGGCGCAAAATTCACCGGTGCATCCAAACCCCGTGATATGATACGCTGTTTCACACATAAACCTCCTTATATCTTCCTCAAAACAGCCACCATACCTACCTATTATGGTATTTCCATAGCCATTCCGAGATATATTTCCATGCAACTTTCCATCATTCCGTTCATCATGACACATTCATTATTGTCATATTGCTTAGCATGATCATGTAGTTGACATAGTATTTGTGGCAAAGCCGCCGTTCATAATTCTTTCATACATGTCACTCCTGGTCCATTGCATATCCCGGTACACCGCCAAAGGCATTCATATAGAATCATCTTTTGTTCTAGTATCGAGTTGTAATCATTGAGTTGTAAATAAGTAGAAGTGTGATGATCATCATTTTCTAGAGCATTGTCCCAAGTGAGGAAAAAAAGAGAAATGCCATAAAAAGAGAAGGCCCAAAAAATGAGAGAAAAAGAGAGAAGGGACAATGTTACTATCCTTTTCTACACTTGTGCTTCAAAGTAGCACCATAATCTTCATGATAGAGAGTCTCTTGTTTTGTCACTTTCATGTACTAGTGGGAATTTTTCATTATAGAACTTGGCTTGTATATTCCAACAATGGGCCTCCTCAAGTGCCCTAGATCTTCGTGAGCAAGCAAGTTGGATGCACACCCACTAGTTTATTTTGTTGAGCTTTTATACATTTATAGCTCTAGTGCATCCCTTGCATGGCAATCCCTACTCCTTGCATTAACATCAATCGGTGGGCATCTCCATAGCCCATTGATTAGCCTCGCTGATGTGAGACTTTCTCCTCTTTTTGTCTTCTCCACATAACCCCACTCATTATATTCTACTCCACCCATAGTGCTATGTCCATAGCCCGTTGATACGCCTAGTTGATGTGAGACTATCTTCTCCTTTTTGTCTTCTCCACCATCATATTCTATTCCACCCACAGTGCTATGTCCATGTCTCGCGCTTATATATTGCGTGAAAGTTTATAGGTTTGAGATTACTAAAGTATGAAACAATTTCTTGGCTTGTCATCGGGGTTGTGCATGATGAGAGCATTCTTGTGTGACGAAAATAAAACATGACTAAAACATATGATTTTGTAGGGATGAACTTTCTTTGGCCATGTTATTTTGAGAAGACATAATTGCTGAGTTAGTATGCTTGAAGTATTATTATTTTTATGTTAATATGAACTTTTGTCTTGAATCCTTCGGATCTGAATATTCATACCACAATTAAGAAGAATTACATTAAAATTATGCCAAGTACCACTCCGCATCAAAAATTCTGTTTTTATCATTTACCTACTCGAGGACGAGCAAGAATTAAGCTTGGGGATGCTTGATACGTCTCCAACGTATCTATATTTTTTGATTGCTCCACGCTATATTATCTACTATTTTGGACATATTGGGCTTTATTATCCACTTTTATATTATTTTTGGGACTAAGCTATTAACGGCGGGTTCTGGTCTTCTTCTTCTCCGGCATCGTTGTCCATACGGTCGATGTCCTCGGAGTCGTAATCAAGTTCGTCGGTCAAATCCTCGACCGTGGCTATAAAGTGGGTGGCGGATGGAAAGCAAAATTCTCCATCGTCAGCCCCTAGTTCGAGCCGGATATAGTTTGGCTGAGAGTCCTCCGCTAAGGACAGACTTTTTAATGAGTTTAGCACATCGCCCAGAGGCGATTGCTGGAAGATGTCTGCGGTGCTGAATTCAAAGATCGGTAAACTATCAAGCTCGGCGTCTGCAGGCTCGGTGATTCGGAACCTACAGCTGGAGACGAGTCAGGCGTTACGGTGGAATAGGCATCGAGTGAGACCAGGTCCATGTGCGGCTCCAACGCCGCGGAATCTGTGGCCTCCGTGGTGGGGTTAATCCTCCCATCTTTGGATGGTGCGGGATGCTCTGGCTCTAGGGTCAGAGCGATTACAGAAGCGATCTCCTGGATGCGGCCCGGTGATAGATTTAAGTCATGGTCATCGGGGTGATCGGGAGCGGCTACCGCGGTATCGAATCCGGTGAAGATCCAGTCTCCACGGATGTCTGCGACGTAGTTCAAGCTCCCGAATCTGACCTGATGGCTAGGGGCGTGGCTTTCGATCTGCTCCAGATGGCCAAACGAGTTGGCCCGCAGTGCGAAGCCGCCGAACACGAAGATCTGTCTGGGGAGGAAAGTTTCTCCACAGACAAAGCCATTATTGACGATTGAAGGGGCCATCAAACCTTTCAGCGACAGCACAGAGGAACTCTCAATGAAAGCACCGATGTCGGTGTCAAAACTGGCGGATCTCGGGTAGGGTGTCCCGAACTGTGCGTCTAAGGTTGATGGTAACAGGAGACAGGGGACACAGAGTCTTACCCAGGTTCGGGCCCTTTTGATGGAGGTAACACCCTACATCCTGCTTGATTGATATTGATGGGTATGAATATTACAAGAGTTGATCTACCACGAGATTGTAATGGCTAAACCCTAGAAGTCTAGCCTGTATGACTATGGTATTGAGTATCCCCTATCCGGACTAAGTCCTCTGGTTTATATAGACACCGGGGGGATCTAGGGTTACATAGAGTCGGTTACATAATATGGAATCTTCATAGTTTTTTGCCAAGCATGCCTTCCACACCAAGGAGAGTCCCATCTGGACACGGGTACAGTCTTCGGTCTTCATATCTTCACAACCCATCAGTCCGGCCCATAGATAATAGGCCGGACACCTGAGGACCCCTTAGTCCAGGACTCCCTCAGTAGCCCGTGAACCTGGCTTCAATGACAAGGTATCCGGCGCGTAGTGCTGTCTTCGGCATTGCAAGGCGGGTTCCTCCTTCCGAACTCCCGAATAGCCTTCGGACAAAACGAACGTGTCCGGATCTACAACGCACAGCTGTAGAGGGTATAGCACTTTTATGAATCCGATCCACTGGCAATTTAATAATGTGACGTCACGCCCTCCCGGCCTTTATTTCGAACCGTTTGCTGTCCCGCCATTCCACGTTTTGGGGGCGTGTATTTTACTGGCACGTCTTGTTGAAGCAGGGATCGTGCTCCCTTATTGCGGGATTTTCATCAATACGGGCATGGGTAACCCACAACCGGAGACGAGTCTTGTGTTCCGGTGGCATAGGCATCGAGTGAGACCAGGTCCCTATGCGGCTCCAACGCCGTGGAATCTGCGGCCTCCCTGGTGGGGTTAATCCTCCCATCTTTGGATGTCGCGGCCTGCTCCGGCTCTAGGGCCAGAGCGGTTACAGGAGTGATCTCCTGGATGCGGCCCGATGATAGATTTAAGTCATGATCATCGGGGTGATCGAGAGCGGCTACCGCGGTATCGAATCCGGCGAAGATCAAGTCTCCATGGATGTCCGCGGTGTAGTTTAAGCTCCCGAATCTGACGTGATGGCCAGGGGCGTAGCTTTCGATCTACTCCAGATGGCCAAACGAGTTGGCCCGCAGTGCGAAGCCACCGAACACAAAGATCTGCCCGGGGAGGAAAGTTCCACCATAGACAGCACCATTATTAATGATTGCAGGGGCCATCAAACCTTTCAGCGACAGCACAGAGGAACTCTCAATGAAAGCACCAATGTCGGTGTCAAAACCAGCAGATCTTGGGTAGGGTGTCCCGAACTGTGCGTCTAAGGTTGATGGTAATAGGAGACAGGGGACACGAAGTTTTACCCAGGTTCGGGCCCTCTTGATGGAGGTAACACCCTACGTCCCCTATTGATGGGTATGAGTATTGCAAGAGTTGATCTACCACGAGATCGTAATGGCTAAACCCTAGAAGTCTAGCCTGTATGACTACGGTATTGAGTATCCCCTATCCGGACTAAGTCCTCCAGTTTATATATACACCGGGGGGATCTAGGGTTACATAGACTCGGTTACATAATATGGAATCTTCATAGTTGTTCGCCAAGCTTGCCTTCCACACCAAGGGGAGTCCCATCCGGACACGGGTACAATCTTCGGTCTTCATATCTTCACAGCCCATCAGTCCGGCCCATAGATAACAGGCCGGACGCCCGAGGACTCCTTAGTCCAGGACTCCCTCAATCCCCATGCTTAGATGCTTGAGTATCCTTGAATATTTACTTGGGGTGCCTTGGGCATCCCCAAGATTGAGCTCTTGCCTCTCCTCCTCCTCCTCATATCGAGACCTCGTCGATCCTTGATCACTTCATCCACACAAAACTCAACAAAAAGTTTGGTAAGATCCGTTAGTATAATAAAGCAAATCACTACTCTAAGTACTTTTGCAAACCAACTCATATTTTGTTTTTGCATTGTAGCTACTGTAATATAACTTTTCCATGGCTTAATCCACTGATAGAAATCTATAGTTTCATCAAAACAAGCAAACAATGCATCAAAAACAGAATCTGTCTTAAACAGGACAGTTTGTAGTAATATGAACATTCACCATACTTTTCGTACTCCAAAAATTCTGAAACAATTAGGAAAAATAAAAAATTTGTATATAAAGACAGTGCAAAAAGTTTTGGAACCGTTCGATGTACCAATAAAAAATGTAAAATCGCATACTACAGCCAAAGTTTCTGTTTTGCACTGCACAAACCTACAAGCAATGTAAACAACCTAAAGGCAAATCTTGGCACATTATTTTTATAATACAATGGAATTTTACAAGGGGATAATTATTTTTGTTGAAAAGTTTCTGTAATCAAGATTCACAAAGTTTCCATGAGCACGACCAAAGTTCAAGGAGCTCCCTCACTTCAACATTAATGCTTGTCTCTCTCACTTTCACTTTCCTTTTTGAAAAGTTTTGGGTTCCCCTCTTTATTTTTTTGTTTTTAAACTCTAAAACTTCTGGGTTGTCTCCCGGGCAGCGCTTTCTTTAAATCCATTAAGCTAGGCATAAGGTGCTCAAGTAATGAATCCACCCGGATCCCAAGGTATATCAAAGCCAATTTAAATTAGCAATGATTTGTCATTTAGTAGTGAGCACAAAGCAACATATATCAAGCAATGACGAAGTCTAACTCTCTTCGTATGCATCGGCATGTCATACAAGAACAATTCAGGCACATCAAATAAAGGCCAATGCATAGCATAAGAAGTTTCTTGCAATTTTAACGTGTTGGAAACATAGAGAGGCGGAGATGTAGTTCCTCTCTCATAATAATTGCAAGTAGGAGTAGCAAGCACATGCATATTATGTTCATCAAAATTATCATGTGCAACGGTAAAAGGCCGCCCATCAATATAATCCTTAATAAGTGCAAACTTCTCTGATATATTGTAGTTTGGAGAATTCAAAAAGATAATAGGACTATCATGTGTGGGTGCAATAGCAACAATTTCATTTTTAACATAAGGAACAATAGCAAGTTCATCTCCATAAGCATAATTCATATTGGCATCTTGGCCACAAGAATCGCAAGCATCAAGTTCATCAAAAAGGGATATTTCAAACGAATCAACGGGATCATGGCATTCATCCTTCGGTAAGAATGAAGGAACATTAAATAATGTATGAGTTGGATAGTTACTCTCATAAGAAGGTAGGCACAGGTAGCTAATCCGATCTTGTTCCTTTTGTTCTTCGCTCTCCTCATCATCTTTTTCATCCAATGAGCTTGCAGTTTCATCAATTTGTTCTTACATAGACTCCTACAAAATATAAGTCTCTTCTCGGACAGCAGAGACTTTCTTAATAAATTCATAAATATCATGATTGTATTTATAACTCTCTTATCAATATGTAAGGATAGCTAAATTTCAGGTCTATAAACTAAATCATCAAAATCTTCAAACTCTTTAAACAAAGATTCAATTTCAGAAGCACCCTTAAAATCAACAAATTCTTCTATTTGTTCCATATCATAGTAATCATATATACCATTAGCATAAGAAGCTAAGGTTTCATTATAATTAAATTTGCATAAAAAGGGAAGGTGTGGAGCCTTCATCCTAGAGCAACAAGTATAATCATATATCAAGCATAGTTTCCGAGCATACCAATGCAACATATAAATTTGATCCCATAATAGTTTCCCTTTTTGAGTCAAGCGATAATCCCTAAAGTATTCACGTTGATCCAATGTGTCCGTAACACCCCGGATGTAACTTACCCAATATGTATTCCAACTCTTGCCGTTTCCGGCGTTAAGTTATTTTATTTTCTCGGGTTCGTGTCTTTGTCTCCGTGTGTTGTTATCCTTGTCATGCATCTCATATCATGTCATCATGTGCATTGCATTTGCATACGTGTTCATCTCATGCATTCGAGCATTTTCCCCGTTGTCCGTTTTGCATTCCGGCGCTTCGTTCTCCTCCGGTGGTCATTTCTACCTTTATTTCATGTGTGGGGATTAAACATTTCCGGATTGGACCGAGATTTTCCAAGCGGCATTGGTTTACTACCGGTAGACCGCCTGTCAAGTTTCGTACCATTTGGACTTCGTTTGATGCTCCAACGGTTAACCGAGGGACCGAAAAGGCCTCGTGTGTGTTGCAGCCCAACAACCCTCCACTTTGGCCCAAAACCCACCAAAATGCTCTCCATCATCTAGAGCGTTCGATCACGATCGCGTGGCCGAAAACCGCACCTCATTTGGACTCTCCTAGCTCCTCCTATGCCTATATAAAGACCACCTCCGAAATCCGGATCTCCTTCTCCCCCGAAACCCTAGAATCAGCTCTCCTCGCCGCCGGACGTGTCCGAATCGGGCCGGACACGTCCGCCCACCACCGACGACCAGTCGCCACCTGCCACGTGCCATTCTACCGATCTCCACCGCCGCGGCCCGCGGAAGCCCGCGGCCGGCCCTCCCCGCCGCCCGACCCGGCTTCTCGCCGCCCCGCCGCCTGGGAGAGCCGCGCCGCCCCGCGCCTCTCTTCCCCGCCACAGGTCACCGCGCCGGCCACCGCGCCCCTCGCCGCCGTCAACGACCCCGGCAGTCTCCGCCGCCCCGCCCCGGGTCCGCCCCGCGCCACCTCGTCGCCGGTGGGCGCCGCCGCGCCGGCGCCGCCTTCTTCTCGCCGCCACAAGCTCCGGATGGCTTTACTCCGGCGAACCCCGATGTCTCCGGCGAACAGGAGCTCGGATCCAGCAATCTCCTCGATCCTCGCGCCGGATCCAGATCTGAGAATCGGGGTTGACTTTTTCGTCCCAAACCCTAATAATTTGTGTTTTTCATCATGTTATATCTCCGCATCCGTAGCTTCGTTTTTGGCATATAGCATATCAAAATGTTCGTCTCAAAGAGTACATCATTTCATTCCATTGCATCATTTTCATTTGTGTTCATCTTGATGCCCGAAATGCTGTTAAAAGAGTGCTACTTGAGATATTTGTCAGATTTGCTGCTCCATTTAGATATTTGTCATTTTTGCCATGATTATTGTGTGCATGATATGACCTGGAGCTCTACATATGTTTTGTTAAGGGTTTTGCCATCTTTCCAGAGGTGCAACCCATGTATTTTTGTGATGTGTGTGGTGACTAGCACAAGCTTGAAAGTGAGGCACTTGGTAATGCTGATTTCAGGGACTTAGCATTTCCACTAAGTCCTTGACCTGTTTATCTCATATGGCGATATGTTCATGTTGTTTCCTAGTGATCCATGCCTCTTTTGAGGATGATCAGTAAGGATGTTTTGTTAATATTGTAGTGCTCTATCCATTCATGTCTTTGGTTGCAATTATGGAGCACCCTAGCTTGAGTCAATCGAGCTCTAATTTTGCTACTTCGTGAATCTAGGCAGATTGTCTACCTGTTAGCGATTTTGCCGAGGATGTTGTAGTTGATCCGTGCATGCTATGCTATTGTTCTTGCCATGTCTGGCTTGCATTTTGTGTATTCTTGATGGGTGTATGCTTAGCTTGTCATGACTTGCTCTGTAGTGAGTGCATCGAGCTTGTAAACATGCCTACTTGATATCTGTTTCAGCATGCTCCAGTTTTTCACAAAGTCTGAGAACTGATTATGTTTTTGCCATGTTCACATGCTTGCAATTGTATTTTCTGATCCCCTTTGGCTCAAGGTCACTAAGGGACTTTTGTTAAGCTCTTTGAGTAGCTCCATGCCGTGCTTTACTTTGCCATGTTCAGGTCATGTAGCATGTAGTGTTGTTGCTCCGAAGAGTGCTATCTAATCTGAAATTCCAGACAAGTGTTAATTTCACTAAGTCTGAGATCTGTTTACCATATGCATTTTTGCCATGCTTCTTTGAACCTGTTAATGGATGAATTGGTCGTAGCTCAGTGCTAGACTTTTGTTAAGAATCATGAATGCATCCCTGCCATGTATTTTGTTGCCATGTTTGGGTGCTGTAGCTTGTTCATCTCATTGCATTTAGATGGCTACTTGCTGTAAATCGCAGACCGGTGTCATATTTGAATCGCTTGCCATTTCCAAACCGTAACTCCGATTCTGGCGTTCTTTATATCGTTTTCAAGCGATTTCATCTCATATTTCTAGTGGCACACTTGGATTTCCAATTTGAGGCCAGGTTCATGCATCCCTTGTCAAATCTTGCATATGCATCCAGCATCGCATCCCGCATAGCATACCATCCTTGCATCATATTGTTTGATCCTTGCACGTGGTTGATTGTGTCCTTGTTGCTTGTTTGTCTTGTTTGGGTAGATCCGGGAGACGAGTTCGCTAATGAGGAGCCCGTTGAGTTTGCTTTCGAGGATCCAGTCAACTCTGACAACTTTGCAGGCAAGATGATCATACCCTCGAAATCACTACTATCTTTGCTTTGCTAGATGCTCGCTCTTTTGCTATGCCAATGCTACAATGCCTACCACTTGCTTTCAAGCCTCCCAAATTACCATGCCAAACCTCTAACCCACCATGTCCTAGCAAACCGTTGATTGGCTATGTTACCGCTTTGCTCAGCCCCTCTTATAGTGTTGCTAGTTGCAGGTGAAGATTGGAGACCGTTCCTTGTTGGAACATTATTTTCTTGTTGGGATATCATTATATTGCCATGTTATCTTAATGCATCTATATACTTGGTAAAGGGTGGAAGGCTCGGCCTCTCGCCTAGTGTTTTGTTCCACTCTTGCCGCCCTAGTTTCCGTCATATCGGTGTTATGTTCCCGGATTTTGCGTTCCTTACGCGGTTGGGTTATAATGGGAACCCCTTGATAGTTCGCCTTGATTAAAGCTTTTCCAGCAATGCCCAACCTTGGTTTTACCATTTGCCACCTAGCCTCTTTTTCCCTTGGGTTTCCGGAGCCCGAGGGTCATCTTATTTTAACCCCCCCCCCCGGGCCAGTGCTCCTCTAAGTGTTGGTCCGAACCAGGCAGCCTGCGGGGCCACCTCGGGGAAACTCGAGGGTTGGTTGTACTCGTAGCTTGACCTATCTGAGTGTGCCCTGAGAACGAGATATGTGCAGCTCCTATCGGGATTTGTCAGCACATTCGGGTGGTGTTGCTGGATTTGTTTTAACCTGTCGAAGTGTCTTGAAGAACCGAGATACCGAGTCTGATCGGAATGTCTCGGAGGAGGTCTATTCCTTCGTTGACCATGAGAACTTGTCATGGGCTAAGTTGGGACTCCCCTGCAGGGATTTGAACTTTCGAAAGTCGTGCCTGCGGTTATGGGCAGATGGGAATTTGTTAATGTCCGGTTGTAGATAACTTGAACCTTAACTTAATTAAAATGAATCAACAGTGTGAGTTACCGTGATGGTCTCTTGTCGGCGGAGTCCGGGAAGTGAACACGGTGTTGGAGTAATGCTTGCACAGGTTGCTCTCTAGTTTCTCACTCGCGCTTTGCCTCCTCTTCTCGCTCTCTTTTGCAAACAGGATAGCCACCACATATGCTAGTCGCTTGCTACAGCTCCACATATATTTACCTTGCCATACCTATTAAGCTTAAATAGTCTTGATCGCGAGGGTGCGAGATTGCTGAGTCCCTGTGGCTCACAGATTACTATTACACCAGATGCAGGGCCTGACGATTCCGCTCCAGGTGACGCGCTCGAGCTCAAGTGGGAGTTCGACGAGGACTCTCAACAATACTATGTTTCCTTTCCTGATGATCAGTAGTGGTGCCCAATTGGGGGTGATCGGGACCGTGTCGCATGTTGGGTTATCTTTTATTTTGGCGCTGTAGTCGGGCCATGAGTGTTTGAATGATGTAATGTTATTTATGTACTTGATTGACGTGGCGAGTGTAAGCCAACTATGTTATCTCCCCTTTTATTATCTATATATTACATGGGATGTTGTGAAGATTGCCTAACTTGCGACATATGCCTTCAATGCGATTATGTCTCTAAGTCGTGCCTGGACACGTGAGAGCTATAGTCGCATCGAGGGTGTTACAAGTTGGTAATCAGAGCCTTCCCCGACCTTAGGAGCCCCATTGCTTGATCGTTTTTAGCAGCCGAGTTGTGTCTAGAAAAATGTTTTTGAGCAATTTAGGAATTATATATCAGAGAGTTTAGGAATTCTTTTTACTTCCCTGACATAGAGTTTTGACTCTTCTCTTCTCAAATTTCACTAAATTTTTTTTAGGATCACGCAGGTATCTTGGAATCGTTCTGATGGTTTTATGACGAGAACATTGTCTTGGTGCCTCCTGTCAGGGGTTTTGTGGAAGTGTCCCGGGGAGTTGACCTCTGAGGTGTTGTTGTCATAATTTTATCGTTGCAGTTCTGGAATACCTGAGACTAGTACGCCGACATCGAAAATCTCTTTTATGCAGTTCGTTGGTGAGATAACCTCGATGCCACCCAGTACTGGGGCGGGAGTTCGGGAGTATCGCCATAACTTGTATAACGGATGCTTTTCGAAGGTTGAGGTACATGGTTTCCGAAGTTTTTCTCGGTTATGTGTTGAAGGATGGATACAGCTGGATGTAGGATTTGTTAGATTTGGGTGAGATATTATGCTTCCCCTGTATCCCGAACACCTGATTGCATAACTGGAAAGGTTCGGGAGTTTCATAGGTGGGAATTCTTGTAGCTCTAGTTCTTCTTCCACGGATATTTGGTTTGAGATTGGGATTTCTTACCGAGTATTCGTTCTTGATCCGTACCTTGTTGATTTATTTCTCTACCTTAATTCTAAGTGGCTTCTCAATTTATGGATATGTGACCATTTCAAGAGGAATGCATTCGTTCATTTTGTTCGGATGTGAAGACTATATGTTGCAATTTTCATTCCGTTGGATTCAGCTTTGTAAGTGCATCTAGTGCCACCCCTAGTTGGTTTTGGAGTATTGACGACAAACCTAGTTGAGGGACTAATGTGTTTGTGAGAATTGCAGGATAACACAGGTAGAAGTCCCTCATTGATTCGGTTTTACTACCAAAGATGACCCCTAAAAATGTATGAAGACATTGAAGTCAAAGGTGGTATATGAAGATATTCACATTGAAGACTATGACAAGAGAAGACACTATATGAAGCCTACAGAGCTCGAAGACTTAGATCTTTGGTAGTTCTTTTTCTTTTGTGTTGAGTCATAGGAACCACCGTACTGTTAAGTGAGGTCCAAGAGAACCAGTCAGAATGACTGAAGTGATGCCTAAACCAAAAACCTATGTCTTCGAGTGAAGACTATGAGAGCGAATCTTGTCCAGAGTCGGACAAGTCAGCTTTGCTTGTAGCCCAAGTAAAGTTGCCGTGTGAGTTTGAAATCTGACCATTGGAACACGTGTCAGTTCCTTAGTGACCCAGGGTCATTTCAGACAAATCAGGTCGGGTTGCCAAGTGGCTATAAATAGCCCACCCCCTACAACCATAAATGGTTGGCTGCTCAGATTAAAAGCACGACCTTTGTCATTTGAGAGCAACCCACCTCGAAGCCTTTGAGAGAGAATTCCTTGCGAGGATAAAGCCCTAACCACCAAAGCCAGAGAGAATTGGGCATCACTTAAGTCTTCTTGTCTGCGTGATCTGAAGACTTATTACACTTGAGGACTGTGCATCCTCCAGCCGGTTAGGCGTCGCGTTCTGAGCTTCCAAGAGACATTGTGGATTGCCAGTGAATGAAGTCTGTGAAGGTTTGGGAGTCTACCTTGAAGACTTACCAGAGTGATTGGGCAAGGTTTATGTGACCTTAGCTCAAGGAGAATACGGTGAGGAATGGGTGTCCTGAGCTGCGTGTTCAGGACTGGGTGTCCGGGACTGTGTGTCCTAAGGTTTAAATACCTAGCCGCTCCAACCAGACATACAGTTGTCACAGCAACTGGAACTGGTTCAACAAATCATTGTCTTCAATGAGTCACTGGTTTCATCTTCACTTCACTTTACTTTCTGTTACTCCTTGTGAAGTCATTGTATGTTTGCTCTATCATTTGTCTTCACTGAGTGACTGCGTGTTCTGTTTGGCTTCACAATATCTTCCTACCTGATCCTTACTACCTAGCTGCTATTAGTCTTTGTGCTTTCACTTCATTGAATACTTGACTATGGTTTGCCTAGTGTAGTCTACCTTCCGCTGCACGATAATAGGTTTAATTTTATCGTTTGTCTTCAAAACTCCCATGTTCTGAAGACTTTCATAAAAATCACCTATTCACCCCCCTCTAGTCGATATAACACACTTTCAATTGGTATCAGAGCAAGGTGCTCCCTTGTTCTGTGTGATTTGGTTTAACCACCTGGAGTTTTAGCTATGTCGACTGCAGGGATAATTAAAGTCTCCGTTGCGTGCCCCGTCTTCGATGGAACTGAATATCCCTACTGGAAGAATAAGATGCGCATGCATCTTGAAGCCATTGATGTCGACCTATGGTATGTCATCGAGAACGGCGTTCCCAAGGCTGGAGAAGGTGTCACTGCTGCTGATGTCAAGAAATGCGTTCAACTGGACTCTACTTCCAAGAATATCATCTGTGGTCATCTGACCAAAGGACAGTATGGCCGTGTGAGTGCTTTGAAGACATCCAAGCTGGTCTGGGACTGGCTCTCCAAGGTCAATGAAGGCATCTCAACCCAGAGAGATCAGAGAATCAGTGTCCTTCACAACCTCTTCAACCACTTCAAGCGAAATGACAATGAGAATGTCCAACACACATTTGACCGACTCACTGACATCACAAATGAGCTTCAAGCCCTCAGCGCCACTGAGATTACCAAACACGAAGTCATCAAGACGCTGCTGAGATCACTTGATAGTTTGTTTGACATCCTGGCCCTGATGATTCAAGAACGTCCTGATTTCAAGACACTCGATCCGTCTGACATACTTGAGAGGCTCAACACGCATGAGTTTCAGCTTTCGGAGAAAAGAGATATCTACGGTCCAAACTATGGGCGAACTCGTGCCTTGAAGGCAAAAGCTGTCTCCTCATCTGAAGAAGAATCTGACAGCAGTTCTGATGATCCTGAAGACATTGGAAGGAAACTTGCTATGCTTGTCAAGAAGTTCCAAAAATTCACCAAGAAGAAAGGCTTCAGAAAGTCTTCCCGATCAAGTTCAAGGAATGATGAAGCTCCTGCTCATGACTACAAGAGGAAAACATGTCACAAGTGCAAGAAACTTGGCCACTTCATCTCTGAGTGTCCACAGTGGGACAATGAGAACAAAAAGAAGAAGAAGAGCAAGGAATATGACTCTGACGACAAGAAGAAGAAGAAGAAATACTCAAAGTCTTCTTCCAAGTCTTCCTCAAAGTCTTCATCACACAAGAAGAGCTCATCTGGCAAGGCACGTGCGTTTGTTGGCAAGGAAATGGATTCAGAGGAGGAGTCTGCTTCTGAGGAGGCGGAGGTGGAGTCTGAGGAGGAATCCGACTCAGGCATCGCAAGTCTGGCTACAGCATACGTTGCCAAGTCCATCTTCAACACTAAAGACAATGACTTCATCACCGACATCGATGCAAATGACAAGGACTACTCCGCTTCTACCTACTGCTTCATGGCACGCGGTGCCAAGGTAAACCCACACACTACTCACTATCAAACATCTAGTGACGATGACTCTGATTGTGGTTCAAAACCTAGCTACAAAACACTTGCTAAAATTCCAACTGAACAACAGAAAGCTATGGAACATATTCAAAAACTATTAGACAGAAGCAATGATCTGTTAGGTGCTGAAATGACTTGATCGGAATCCTTAATTGAAGACATAAAAAATCTTCACGTTAAGTATTAGGAACTTGAAAGTCGTCATGAAACTCTCTCAACAACTCATGAAAAGCTTTTTCAAAGGAAGCAGGATCTTGAGAAATTGAGAGCGGTTCATGAAGATCTTCAAACGGAAAACAAGTCACTTCATGCCAAACAGATCAGTCCCACTCAGGAAGGATTTGAACCACCATGTCTTAAATGCATTGAGCATGATAATGCTACTTCTGTTGCTGAATGTTCTACTGCTACTGCTGTTGCAATATCTTCAACTGTTGATGTGGTAACTAACCCCTCTGCTGAGGATACCACCGCTATTGCTGATGAGAATGCTAGGTTGAAGACATTGCTTGAAATAGGGATGTACAGAAGTCTTCAAGGGCATCAGACACTATGTGATGTCCTCAAAAAGCAGATTCTGAACCGAAACCCTAGGAAAGAGGGTGTTGGGTTCGTAAGGAAAATGAATGCAGATGGCTCTTACTGGAAACCTGAGCAGTACCCCAAAACCATGTGGGTTGCTGCAAAGGAACCTTCAGTAGATCCATCCAATCTAATTGGCTTCACTTGTGCTAACCCCATTATCATTGATGAATCCTTTGATGCAAACTATATACTGTTTAAGAATCAGAATGGTGAAGTGTTTGCCAGGTACATTGGTACTAACTGCAGGAATGGACCGCCTATGAAGAAGATCTGGGTTTCGAAAAGGTGTCTCGAAAATCTTCCTGTGAATGTCTTCATGACACCTCACATGAAGAAGACAAACCTCAGACCAAAGGCTTCATACGGTCCAAAGGCTTCATACAGACAGAGGACTCACCTGAGTCGCACTAACGCAAATGTTTTGCAGGGAAACCATACTCAGGCATATGAATATGAGAGCGGTTCATCAAACCGCCATGTTCATAAGACCAAGAACTATTCTGCTTATTCTTATGAGTACTATTGTCTGCCTGCAAGACTGTTAGCTAGGGCTTCAAAGCCAAAATTCTCAGATGCTGCACTTAGACTAATTGCTTCTAAGCCACCCTTGAAGATGTGGGTGGCTAAGAAAGCTTAACTCTCTTTTGCAGGGAAAGGTCTCTAGCAGAAAACCAAAATCGTCTGACGCCATTGCTGGGGACCTTAAACATCTTGTAGGGCGCAAGATCAAATGCCCAAATGGTCTTACTATGTACTTCATACCTGAATCGCTTGCTACTCTCCCTATTAGTCCTAACCTGGATCTAAGCTTTCATAACCCACTGGTTCATCAAATGTTTTTGCTTCACAATGCTCTTGGTGAAGCCTATCCCCCTAACTGGACTATAGGGTATGACACCAGCGTCTTCAGAATGGATTATTGACAGTGGGTGTACAAATCACATGACTAGGAAAAGAAGTCTTCTTATGGACTCAACCTTACGTCCATCCGACAAGAGCCACATCACATTTGCTGACACTGGTAAAACTAAGGTATTGGGTCTAGGTAGAGTTGCAATCTCAAGGGATCAACACATGGATAAAGTCATGCTTGTTGAATCCCTTGGCTTCAACTTAATGTCTGTCTCAATGCTTTGCGATTTGAACATGATCGTAATGTTTGGAAAATATCGTTGCCTTGTACTAATGGAATCTGACAAGTCTCTAGTGTTTGAAGGGTATCGAAAAGATGATTTGTATGTGATAGATTTCTCAGCAGGGCCACAGCTTGCAGTTTGTCTTCTAGCAAAGGCTTCAGAATGCTGGCTCTGGCATCGGAGGCTTGGACATGCTGGCATGAGGAACCTTCACACCCTTGCGAAGAAGAAGCATGTCATAGGCATCGAGGGCGTCAAGTTCAAGAAAGACCACTTATGCGGTGCCTGTGAAGCAGGGAAGATGACGGGGGCCAAACATCCCTCGAATACAATCATGACCACTACTCGACCCTTTGAACTGCTTCACATGGATCTTTTCGGTCCCACTCATTACTCAACTCTAACTACTACTGCTTGCCTCTATGGCTTCGTTATTGTTGATGATTATTCTAGATATACTTGGGTGCACATAATCCTTTACAAGACTGAAGTGCAGGATGTCTTCAGACGCTTCGCCAATCGAACTATGAACAATTTTGGCACCAAGATAAAGCACATCAGAAGCGATAATGGCACTGAATTCAATAACACTGGCCTTGATACATATCTTGATACATTGGGCATCACACATGAATTCTCAGCCCCGTACACGCCACAGCAGAATGGCGTCGTCGAACGCAAGAACAGAACACTAATTGAGATGGCCAGAACGATGCTAGACGAATACAAGACACCAAGAAAATTCTGGCCCGAAGCCATTGATACTGCATGCCATACAATCAATCGTGTTTATCTTCACAAGCTACTGAACAAGACATCTTATGAGCTCCTTACTGGCAAGAAGCCAAATGTCAGTTACTTCAGAGTATTTGGCGCAAGGTGCTGGATCAAGGACCCACATCACACCTCAAAATTTGCACCAAAAGCACATGAAGGTTTTATGCTTGGATATGGAAAGGATTTGCACTCCTACAGAGTCTTCAATCTTTTTCATTACAAAGTGGTTGAAACAGTGGATGTGCGGTTCGATGAGACCAACGGTTCACAAAGAGAGTAGCTGCCAAATGTGCTAGATGAAGTTCCATCCAGTGAATCAATCAAGCTAATGGGAACTGGAGAAATTATACCTTCTGAAGCTCATCCTGAAGAAGAACTTATCATTTCAGCAACTGATCAACGTGAAGACAATGCTCAGCCTGAAGACATTCCTTCCAACAATGACAATGAACAGCAAGAGCAAAGTCTTCGCCCTGTACATCCTCGCGTTGCCAATGAAGTGCAGATTGAAAGAATAATTGATAGCATCAATGCACCTGGTCCACTCACTCATTCAAGGGCAACTCAGCTAGCAAATTTCTGTGGGCACTTCGCATTCGTCTCAATAGCAGAACCCAAGAAAGTTGAAGAAGCCTTCATGGAACCTGAATGGATTCAAGCTATGCAAGAAGAGCTTCAATTGTTTGAGCTGAATAATGTATGGGAACTGGTTAAGCGTCCTGATCCACAGAAGCACAATATAATAGGCACCAAATGGATATGCCGCAACAAGCAAGATGAGCATGGTCAAGTTGTCAGAAACAAAGCTCGTCTCGTTGCTCAAGGATATACTCAAGTGGAAGGCATTGACTTCGATGAAACATTTGCTCCTGTGGCTAGACTTGAAGCCATACGTATACTGCTGGCCTATGCAAATCATCAATGGCAAGATTGAAGAAGAAGTGTATGTTGCACAACCGCCTGGCTTTGAAGATCCAAAACATCCTGACATGGTATACAAGCTCAACAAGGCATTGTATGGCCTCAAAAAAGCCCCTCGGGCCTGGTATGACACACTCAAATACTTCCTGAAGAGCAAAGGCTTCATACCTGGTTCCCTATACCCCACTCTTTTCACGAAGACATATGATGGTGAACTGTTTGTGTGCCAAATATATGTGGATGACATTATCTTCGGCTGCACCAATCAGAAGTACAGTGAAGAGTTTGGATATATGATGCAAAAGCAATATCAGATGTCTATGATGGGAGAGCTAAAGTTCTTCCTCGGACTTCAAATACGACAACAACGCAATGGCATCTTCATATCTCAAGAGAAGTATCTCAAAGATTGCCTGAAGAAGTTCGGTATGCAAGACTGCAAAGGCTTCACAACACCAATGCCAGCCAAACATCATCTGGGTCCTGACGACAATGGTAAAGAGTTCGATCAAAAGGTATACCGCTCCATGATTGGTTCTTTACTTTATCTATGTGCATCTAGGCCAGATATTATGCTTAGTGTTTGCATGTGTGCTCGATTTCAAGCGGCACCAAAGGAGTCGCATCACTTAGCTGTGAAGCGAATTCTTCGATATTTGGCTCACACCCCAACTCTAGGATTATGGTATACAAAGGGCTCAGAGTTTGATCTGGTTGGATTCTCGGATGCTGATTATGCTGGTGACAAAGTTGATCGCAAGTCTACATCAGGCACATGTCACTTTCTGGGACGATCACTTGTATGTTGGTCTTCAAAGAAGCAGAACTGTGTATCTCTCTCCACTGCTGAATCTGAATACATTGCTGCTAGATCTTGCTGCGCTCAGCTTCTGTGGATGAAGCAAACACTCAAGGACTATGGCATTCATCTGAAGCAAGTGCCAGTTTACTGCGACAACGAAAGCGCCATCAAGATTGCCAACAACCCAGTTTAGCACTCGAAGACAAAGCACATTGAAATTCGTCATCACTTTCTCATAGATCATGTTGTGAAGGAAGACATTGATATCATACACGTCAACACTGAAGAGCAATTGGCAGATATCTTCACCAAGCCCTTGGATGAGAAGAGGTTTTGCAAGTCACGGTGTGAGCTAAATATCCTGGAATCCTCAAATGTCCTGTGATCAGGCACAAATCCTAACCCTTATGCATATTGATGACTTAGATGTGCAACACACAAAGTAAAGTATATCTTCAATCAATGAAGACATACATTCTAAGTGTGAATACATTAATGTGGAATTTGACTTTGGAGCGCCACGATAATTGTGCGCCGTGTCTGGGTCTAATACTTCCTATACGGTGGGTAACGCCACCACCAAACGTTCTATTTTGAAGTGTTTCACTCATGGCGTTACCTTGCAATGTCTTCACATTTGGTTTGGCTTCGATCTCAACATATTTTCATGATTATCTTCACTATGTTGTTTATATATATATATATATATATATATATATATATATATATATATATATATACTAGTGTTCTGTCCTCTACAGCATTCGCTTATAGCTATGTCTTCGTGTTGAATCTTTTGAACTAAGTGAATGTGATCGGACCCTAACCTCTCTATGCTTTCTATCTCAAACTCTATCTCTCCAAGTCATATGCATTCTATTGAAACTGTCGAATGTCTTCTCTGCGTCCTTGTCAGCAGAAGATACAGAGACAACCATTAAGTCCGTTTTCAATGCTCATTCCTCCACATGAAATCCGGAGAAGTAGGAACGACCACCCGACAATCCAGGCGTGCGTGGGACATGGAACAAACCCCAAAATTCCGCATAATGGCCACGTGTTCCTCAGATGCGAATCGCCAGGGGCACCTGTGTAATAGCACAGTGCCGCCCCTGTGCCTATAAATACACACTCATAGCGGTCATTATATCTTCTTCCACCCTCGCACAAACCCTAGCGCCACCGCTAGCTCTCGATGACGCCGGCGACGAAGCGCTTCGCTGCCGCAACCTCTCCGATGCCGTCTTCACGCCGACCGCGGACATCGTCCTCTCCGCCGTCGCCGTAGGTGTCCTCCATCGCCAAGTTAGGGCACGGAAGAGTGAACTGCTCGGCCTCATCTCCCACTCCGTCTAGCAGTTCTCAGTGTGGTAAATAAAACTCCCTTTTTATAGCACCGTTGATCCTATTGATCTGTCACTTTCTACCACAAGCAGTTTCTGTTCACACAAGCTAGATCTCTCTCATATTGCATCTCATAACATGCCTAGTATATTCACTTGTGCTTCACAAAGTAGTTAGATTCCTCACTTGTACTGATCTGTGGATTCGTACAAATCTGGAACCAACTTCTTATCTATGAGTGAATGTCTTCGCACGATGAGGTCAATGTCTTCTAAACAGATTTATCTTCAAAATCTTCTGAGAATTTATATGACCTCTTCCCCTTCCCTCGCACCTTAATGCTGTCATAGGTACATGTCCGTGGGAGAATCCTTTGGTTCTCATAGTCTGCATTCATTTGCAAAATTCTTACAGCATCACATAAATTCTCTCGAAGCCAGTTCCTGTTGGTCCAGCAAACGAAAACCTTTGAAGCCTTTGAACGTCTTGAAGCCTTTCAAGTTAAAGTTTATGGCTTTAGAGAAAGCAGCAAGGAAGGGTGGCAGAAAGCGTCGTGGTGAGACCTCCAGAGATCTGCCTGATGAACTCTCAAAAATGTACAAGACAGATCCTGAAGAGGATTACAGTCAGCGCAAGACCCGAATCTAATGGATTCGAAGACAGTGATGCACGAGCTCAAGGAAGCCTTTGTGAACAAGCATGCAGAAGCTCAGGGTTCGCGTGAGCGCATGAAGACTCTGGCTGACAGATGTGTGCAAGCCTATAATGAGGCTGAGAAGCGCAAGGCACTTGGGCATCCTGGCATCGACCCCAGGATGGCCGCAAAGAAGAAGAAGAAGCCTGCTACAGCTGAACCTGATGCACCAAGGCAAGAAGCAGTTCCAATTGTCTTCCCAACTAGACTGACTGGCTCGAAGCCAAAAAGCCGGTCAACAGCTTCAGAGCTCAAGAAGACAAGAACTGCTGAGGCTCAAGCCAGGAAGAGGAAACACTCTGAAGCCTCTCCTACTGCCCCCACCAAGAAAAAGAGAAAGACCAAGAAAGCTCGGGCTGCTCCCACAGAGCCCTTGATAGTTGAACCCATTTCTATGGTTCATCCTGACACAGAACGTCAACTGATAGTTCATGAGCCTGCTTCCACAGAGGCTCTTGAAGCTGAAGACATTCCAGCAGCTGATCCCATCGCTGCTGAAGACATTGGTCATCATGACAATGTAGAAGATGATGCAGTTCTTCCTTAGATTGAAAACAGCGAACTCATCAGCATTGGTCGTCCACTGACGCCAATTGCACAGGATGCTTCATGGGCGGATCGCCCACAAGAGGAAGAAGACTATGAGGCCCAGCCCACTCCAACTCCACAGGCGTCGTCTGTGTTACGCAGGCTTCGCAAAGGTCCAAGGCCTCAAGTCTCTACTGAAGACATTCCGGTTGCAACAGCTGCAGAAGAAGAAGTACCACAAGATCCCACTCCCCTGTTCCACCAAGAAGCAGTTCTCTAGGTGACCGACCCTCCAGCTAGTCAAGTGGAGGATGAAAATCATGAGGCTACCACAACCACCAATGAAGCTAATGTGGAGCCCTCCCCAGCAAAAGCTTCAGAAGACAGCGAAGCCACTAATCCCGCCACTTCTGTTCCTGAGTCTGCTGCCAGTCCCCAATTCAACTATCATGTTGAGCACAGACCTCAGGTCCAGAAGCCAATTCAAAGACTGCCAAGGTTTCCAGGTCCTGCATCAGCACCTGGCTCCTTCAACATCAATGGCTTCAGGGCAGACAACACGTTCTTCAATAGCTCTAGGAACCCCTACTCAAGGGAAAGGATATCATTTGATCGGTTTTGGAGCTATCCTCAGCGAAGCTATTACTCTTGCATTCTTTACAACCAAGGTCGCATCTTCCCACACAATCGCCTTGACGTTGAAGCTATAGCTAGTCTGCCCTGTCTAGAAGAAGTGTTGGATTGCTTCAAGCAAGTGGGTCTGCTGCAGTTTGTTACTGATGAAGAGCATTGGAATGAAGAGCTGCTGCTACAATTCTATGCCACACTTCACATCAAAGGGTACAGCAGAGATCCGAAGACTTGGGTCCTAGAGTGGATGACTGGCAACGTTCATCACGAAGCCAATGCATTTGACATCATTGAGCTCACTGGCTTGCCCACTCCTGGCGATCTCTTCGAGCAAGGCTGTCAGCTGCATGCTGAAGCTATTGAGAGCATCTTTCAGCGGCCAGAACCTGATATGAGTCAAATGCTCAGCATGATGAAGCCATTGCCCCAAGATGCTGCTTATCCCACAGAGTTCTTCGTTGAAGACCTTGAGTACCTGCCCAGAACCATCTATCACATCATCAGGCGAACTCTCTGGCCTATCAAAGGGCACTCTCCAAATGCCAAGCTTCAGGGTGCAATGAAGACTTTGGTCTTCTATATACTTCATGGCAAATGCTTCAATGCACAGGACTTCTTCATACGCCAACTTGCTGCATCAGGCATTGATCTGTTTGGTTTGAAGTTCTACGCCCCTTGGGTCATGCGGCTGATCAAGCTACACTCCGCCATCTCGTATCAGCCCTCAGCCCGCAACCATCGGATCTTCTTGCCTGACATGGACATGTCTACTGAAGCCATATATTCTGAGCCTGCCAAGCAACCTCTAAGTCTTCAGAATGCAGACCATCAGAGTTTTACTCAGAATGTTGAAGGCGTTGAAGCAGTTTCTTGTGTGTATCCTTTGGCTGGCACTACACGTGCACCACACCCTGCTTCCACTGAAGCCACAGATAGTGCCACTGCTCCAAGACCCAAGAAGCGCACTCGTGTTCTCAACGACCGAGAGCTTCTTGTGGCTCTACATCAGAAACAAGATAGGCATCATGACTGGCTGAAGCATCAGATGAAAAGCCTCTTGGTGGATGTTAATCGCACTCGGAATCTTGCCACCAAGAATGCTTTCGTTGCCCATGAAACCTGTCGCCGCACATGGAAAGGGCTCACGATGATGTGTTCTAAAGCTGATCTTCAAGAGGATGGCTTCTCTGAGAGATTCAAGTTTGACTCCACACCTCCTCGAAGGGCTGTGCTGCTAGGAACTCCATCCCTTGAAGACTCTGAGTTCTCTTCCTCTGCTGCCACAGTGACTGCCAGAATTATTGAGGAAGAAGACGATGCTACTTCACCGCCACCTCCTTCAGCACCTCCAAGCTCTTCTGCACCGCCGAACAACACCAACAACCCTGCTACTTCACCTACTCCTCATGGGAACGAGTAGAGGCTCTATGTCTTCAAACCTTTTTGGTCATTATTGACAAAAGGGGGAGAAGCATATGAGATTGATAGTCTTCAAGCGGGTCCATATGGGCGGGTGCTTTATATTTTGCTTCGTGCTTACAACTCTCATTTTTGCTACATTTGGTTCTTATGAGTTGTAACACTTAAACTAGATGGTCGTCTGCTACTTATTTTCCACCTTGTTTTGCGAAGATAAATTCCGCATGTGCGACGATAAATTCCGCACTTAGCTCATTCTGCAGACGTCCATTTTCCATTATGCATGTCATTATCTTCATATACTTTCACATGCATAGTGGATTGTCATCATAAGTTGAAGTGGATCTCCACAAGTACAACCTGCCATGTGCATTTGCATTCCAAAAGCAAATTAACTTATATGCACATCTTCAGGGGGAGCCCTTGCAACTTATGAAGACAATTCCTTATCCTTTACAATTTCACAGATTATATTCCCCGTTGAAAACTTCAACTAGTTTGTCATCAATCACCAAAAAGGGGGAGATTGTAAGTGCATCTAGTGCCACCCCTTGTTGGTTTTGGAGTATTGACGACAAACCTAGTTGAGGGACTAATGTGTTTGTGAGAATTGCAGGATAACACAGGTAGAAGTCCCTCATTGATTCGGTTTTACTACCAGAGATGACCCCTAAAAATGTATGAAGACATTCAAGTCAAAGGTGGTATATGAAGATATTCACATTGAAGACTATGACAAGAGAAGACACTATATGAAGCCTATGGAGCTCGAATACTTAGATCTTTCATAGTTCTTTTTCTTTTGTGTTGAGTCATAGGAACCACCGTACTGTTAAGTGGGGTCCAAGAGAACCAGCCAGAATGACTGAAGTGATGCCTAAACCAAAAACCTATGTCTTCAAGTGAAGACTATGAGAGCGAATCTTGTCCAGAGTCGGACAAGTCAGCTTTGCTTGTAGCCCAAGTAAAGTTGCCGTGTGAGTTTGAAATCTGACCGTTGGAACACGTGTCAGTTCCTTAGTGACCCATGGTCATTTCAGACAAATCAGGTCGGGTTGCCAAGTGGCTATAAATAGCCCACCCCCTACAACCATAAATGGTTGGCTGCTCAGATTGAAAGCACGACTTTTGTTGTTTGAGAGCAACCCACCTCGAAGCCTTTGAGAGAGAATTCCTTGCGAGGATAAATCCCTAACCACCAAAGCCAGAGAGAATTGGGCATCACTTAAGTCTTCTTGTCTGTGTGATCTGAAGACTTATTACACTTGAGGAATGTGCATCCTCCAGCCGGTTAGGCGTCGTGTTCTGAGCTTCGAAGAGACATTGTGGATTGCCAGTGAACAAAGTCTGTGAAGGTTTGGGAGTCTACCTTGAAGACTTACCAGAGTGATTGAGCGAGGTCTATGTGACCTTAGCTCAAGGAGAATACGGTGAGGACTGGGTGTCCTGAGCTGCGTGTTCAGGATTGGGTATTCGGGACTCTGTGTCCTAAGGTTTAAATACCTAGCCGCTCCAACCAGACGTACAGTTGTCACAGCAACTGGAACTGGTTCAACAAATCATTGTCTTCAATGAGTCACTGGTTTCATCTTCACTTCACTTTACTTTCTATTACTCCTTGTGAAGTCATTGTATGTTTGCTCTATCATTTGTCTTCATTGAGTGACTGCGTGTTCTGTTTGGCTTCACAATATCTTCCTACCTGATCCTTACTACCTAGCTGCTATTAGTCTTTGTGCCTTCACTTCATTGAATACTTGACTATGGTTTGCCTAGTGTAGTCTACCTTTCGCTACATGGTAATAGGTTTAATTTTATCGTTTGTCTTCAAAACTCCCATGTTCTGAAGACTTTCATAAAAATCGCCTATTCACCCCCCCCCTCTAGTCGATATAACGCACTTTCAAGCTTCATTTTATCTGTCTATGTGCTAAGGTGGTCAACCTCTTCAGGATGGCTCCCGCTAAGAGCACCAATCAGAATCAGAATCAAGATCCGCCACCACCTCCACCTCCTCCGGAGGCATGGCAAGCTGTGATGGCCGCAACCAATGCAAACACACAGTTGATCATGCAAATTCTCCAAGAGCGCAATCAAGGCAACCAAGGGAACCAAGGCAACAATCAGAATCACTTTGCTACACTCAACCAGTTCCTTGCTAACGGGCCAAAGACTTTCAGCAATTGTGTTGAGGCAACCGATGCTGACGATTGGCTTGTGGATCTGTGAAAGCATTTCGAGTGCAGTAACGTCAGGCCTGAGGACTTCGTCAAGTTCGCTTCCTTCCAACTCAAAGATCAAGCTGCAGAATGGTTCCAGCAGTACAAGGATTCCAGAGGTGGGCGTGTAATTACCTGGGATGAATTTCGTCAAGATTTCAGAGCTCACCATATCCCTCAGAGCGTGGTTGAAAGCAAGCGTGAGGAATTCCGCAACCTGAAGCAAGGCTCTTTGTCTGTCTATGACTACAACAAGTTGTTTTAGAAGCTCGCCCGCTTTGCTAAGCAGGACGTCCCTGATGAGAAGAGCATGATATACCAGTTCAGGGGTGGTCTCAGAGAAGAAATTCAGCTAGCTCTTGTTCTCTTTGAGCCCTTGAGGTACGATGAGTTCTACAACATGGCGTTGAAGCAAGAGGCTGCTTAATTGAGGTGTGATGCTTCCAAGAAGCGAGTCAGAGATGTTACTCCTTCCTCTACTCAAGTGGCCAAGCAGCAGAAGTATTGGCTTCCTCCTCCTCCATTCTGTCAGCCGTATCAGCAGAAGAGCAAAGGTGGCAGTGGATCTTCCCACCCACCCAACCCTGGCTTTCAGAACAAGACTTCGTCTCAAGCTCCAAGATCGAGTGCTCCGTACCACCGTCCGCTTTCAGAGGTCACGTGCAACAAGTGCCAACAGAAGGGTCACTATGCCAACAAGTGTCTCAACCAGAGGCGTCTTCCTCCTCCTCCTCCTGTCATATCGGCAAGTACAGCTGCGGTCAAGCATAACCCCAAGCACGCCAAGGTCAACTTGATGAACGCAGCTCAGGCAGAGGATTCGTCAGATGTCATTATGGGTAACCTTCCTGTTAACGATATTCCTGCAAGAGTTCTTTTTGACACTGGTGCATCGCATTGTCTCATGTCAAAGCCATTTTTTACCAAGCATGAGTTCGTTTCGTCTCATTTGGGTAAACAAATGGATATCGTTTCTCCTGGCAAACGTTTGAGTGCAAGTCTGGAGGTGCCAGATGTTACTATCACCTTGGGCGACTACAAGTTTCTTTCTTCCCCAATGGTTCTTGGCAACTCGGATATTAATCTTATTCTCGGAATGGATTGGCTTTCTAAGCACAAGGCACATCTTGACTGTGCAGCCAGGCAGATTCAATTGACTCATTCGTCTGAGGATGTAATTGTCTTTGTCGCTCGTGATGATACCATCCGTCTGTTTTCTCTCAATGAGAAGGGTGAACTGGATGCTATCTCGCAAATTCCAGTCGTTTGCGAATATCAAGACGTCTTTCCAGAAGAGCTTCCAGGAATGCCTCCGCACCGCCCAGTTGAATTCGTCATTGATCTTGAGCCTGGAACGGAACCAGTGTGCAAGCGTCCTTACAAGCTCGGACCTGAAGAGTTGAAGGAGCTGAAGAAGCAACTCGATATTCAAGAGAGAATGGGTCTCATCCGGCCTATTTCTTCTCCGTGGGGTTGTGGTGTTCTTTTTGTGAAGAATAAGGATGGAACGGACCGGCTTTGTGTTGATTACCGTCCATTGAACAAGAAGACCATCAAGAACAAATACCCACTTCCTAACATCAATGAGCTGTTCAAACAACTCAAAGGTGCCCAAGTATTCTCCAAGCTTGATCTCCGTATGGGTTATCATCAGATTCGAATCCGTGAGCAAGATATTCCCAAGACGGCTTTCAGGACAAGCTATGGTTCATACGAATACACGGTCATGTCTTTTGGCCTCGTCAATGCTCCTCCGACGTTCTCTCGCATGATGAACTTCATCTTCAACGCCTACACCAATGACTTCGTTTTGGTCTATCTTGACGACATTCTGGTTTTCTCGAAGAACAAGGATGATCATGCCAAGCACTTGCGTTTGGTACTCGATAAGCTGAGGGAACACCAGTTCTACGCCAAGTTCTCCAAGTGCGAATTTTGGCTCGATGAGGTTCTTTATCTTGGTCATATCATCTCTGCCAAGGGCATTGCGGTGAATCCTGAGAAGGTGTCTGCAATTGTGAATTGGGAACCTCCTCAGAACATGAAGCAACTTCGTAGCTTCCTCGGTCTCGCAAGCTACTGTCGAAGATTCATTGAAAACTTTTCTAAGATCGCGAAGCCTCTCTCTAATCTTCTCCAGAAGCACGTCAGGTACGTTTGGTCTCCGGAGTGTGACATTGCTTTCAACACTTCGAAAGAGAAATTGATCACTGCTCTAGTTCTGACTCCGCCTGATGAATCCAAGCCGTACAAGGTCTTTTGTGATGCCTCTCTCCAAGGTCTTGGCGCAGTATTGATGCAAGAGAAGAAAGTTGTTGCTTATACCTCTCGCCAATTGAAGCCTAATGAGAAGAACTACCCCACTCATGATCTCGAGTTGGCGGCAGTTGTGCATGCTCTTTTGACTTGGAGACATCTCTTATTGGGAAGAAAAGTGGACATCTTCACTGACCACAAGAGTCTCAAGTACATCTTCACTTAGCCTAATCTCAACCTCAGGCAAACTCGATGGGTCGAAATGATTCAAGAGTATAATTCAAGTATCGAGTATACTCCAGGCAAGGCCAATGTGATTGCTGACGCATTGAGCAGAAAGGCTTATTGCAACAGTCTGATTCTCAAGCCTTATCAACCCTAGCTTTGTGAAGCTTTCCGCAAACTTAATCTGCAAGTTGTTCCTCAAGGTTTCCTAGCCAACCTTCAAGTCTCTCCCACCTTGGAAGACCAGATTCGCCAAGCTCAGCTTCTTGATGCTATGGTAAAAAAGGTGAAGATTTGGATTGCCAAGAGTCAACCCAAGTACAAGTGCTACCGCCTTGACGACAAGGACACTCTCTTCTTCAAGGATCGTATTGTTGTACCCAAAGGTGACCTCCGTAAAGTGATCATGAATGAGGCTCACAATTCTCTCCTCTCCATCCACCCTAGGAGCACGAGGATGTATCAGGACCTCAAGCAGGCTTATTGGTGGACTCGAATGAAGCGCGAGATTGCTCAATTCGTGAATGAGTGTGATGTCTGCAGAAGAGTGAAGGCAGAACACCAAAGGCCAGCTGGTCTCCTCCAACCTCTTGCCATTCCAGAATGGAAGTTTGACCACATTGAAATGGACTTCGTGACTGGGTTTCCAAAGTCCAAGCGTGGCAATGATGCTATATTTGTTGTCATCGACAAACTCACTAAAGTGGCTCATTTTCTGCCTATCAAAGAGTCAATCACTGCAGCTCAATTGGCGGAGCTCTATACCTCTCGAATTGTCTCTCTGCACGGTATTCCACAAGTGATCTCTTCAGACCGTGGCAGCATCTTTACCTCCAAGTTTTGGGATTCTTTTCAGAAGGCCATGGGCACGAACATCCTCTTCAGCAAAGCTTTCCATCCTCAAACTAGCGGTCAAGTCGAGCGTGTCAACCAGATTCTTGAAGATATGCTCAGGGCTTGTGTGATCTCCTTCGGCATGAAGTGGGAGGATTGTCTTCCTTATGCTGAATTCTCCTACAACAATAGTTTTCAAGCAAGTTTGGGCAAGGCCCCATTTGAAATTCTGTATGGCAGGAAGTGTCGTACCCCTCTCAACTGGTCCGAAACCGGTGAACGTCAGCTTTTGGGTAATGACTTAATCACAGAGGCAGAGGAAATGTGCAAAGTCATTCGAGATAACCTCAAAGCAGCCCAATCCCGCCAAAAGAGCTACTATGATAGTAAGCACCGTGATTTGGCTTTCGAGATCGGAGATCATGTTTACCTCCGCGTCTCTCCAATGAAAGGTACTCGTCGCTTCGGTATCAAAGGGAAGCTTGCCCCCAGATACGTGGGACCTTTCAAGATTGTTAGCAAGAGAGGCGATCTCGCCCTCGAGCTTCCTTCAAACTTTGCAAATGTTCATGATGTGTTCCATGTCTCTCAGCTCTGAAAGTGCTTCAAGACTCCTGACCGCACCGTCAACTTCGAGGACATTGAGCTCCAAGAAGATCTCTCCTATCGTGAGCACCCCGTTGCTATTCTTGAAGAGTCTGAACGCAAGACTCACAACAAGTCAATCAAATTCCTCAAAGTCAAGTGGTCACACCATTCCGACCGTGAAGCTACTTGGGAACGCGAGGATCACCTCCATTCTGAATACCCGGTGTTCTTTTAGTCCTAGATCTCGGGACGAGATCCTTTCGTAGTGGTGGAGTGTTGTAACACCCCGGATGTAACTTACCCAATATGTATTCCAACTCTTGCCGTTTCCGGCGTTAAGTTATTTAATTTTCTCGGGTTCCGGTCTTTGTCTCCGTGTGTTGTTATCCTTGTCATGCATCTCATATCATGTCATCATGTGCATTGCATTTGCATACGTGTTCATCTCATGCATTCGAGCATTTTCCCTGTTGTCCGTTTTGCATTCCGGCGCTTCGTTCTCCTCCGGTGGTCATTTCTACCTTTCTTTCGTGTGTGGGGATTAAACATTTCTGGATTGGACCGAGACTTGCCAAGCGGCATTGGTTTACTACTGGTAGACTGCCTGTCAAGTTTCGTACCATTTGGACTTCGTTTGATGCTCCAACGGTTAACCGAGGGACCGAAAAGGCCTCGTGTGTGTTGCAGCCCAACACCCCTCCACTTTGGCCCAAAACCCACCAAAACCCTCTCCATCATCTAGAGCGTTCGATCACGATCGCGTGGCCGAAAACCGCACCTCATTTGGACTCTCCTAGCTCCTCCTATGCCTATATAAAGACCACCTCCGAAATCAGGATCTCCTTCTCCCCCGAAACCCTAGAATCAGCTCTCCTCGCCGCCGGACGTGTCCGAATCGGGCCGGACACGTCCGCCCACCGCCGTCGACCAGTCGCCACTTGCCACGTGGCATCCCGCCGATCTCCGCCGCCGCGACCCGCGGAAGCCCGCGGCCGGCCCTCCCCACCGCCCGACCGGGCTTCTCGCCGCCCCGCCGCCTGGGAGAGCTGCGCCGCCCCGTGCCTCTCTTCCCCGCCGCAGGTCACCGTGCCGGCCACCGCGCCCCTCGCCGCCGTCGACGACCCCGGTAGTCTCTGCCGCCCCGCCCCGGGTCCGCCCCGCGCCGCCTCGTCGCCGGTGAGCGCCGCCGCGCCGGCGCCGCCTTCTTCTCGCCGCCACAAGCTCCGGACGGCTTTACTCCGGCGAACCCCGACATCTCCGGCGAATAGGAGCTCGGATCCGGCGATCTCCTCGATCCTCGCGCTGGATCCAGATCTGAGAATCGGGGTTGACTTTTTCGTCCCAAACCCTAATAATTGGCGTTTTTCATCATGTTATATCTCCGCATCCGTAGCTCCGTTTTTGGCATATAGCATATCAAAATGTTCGTCACAGAGAGTACATCATTTCATTCCACTGCATCATTTTCATTTGAGTTCATAATGATGCCCGAAATGCTGTTAGAAGAGTGCTACTTGAGATATTTGTTAGATCTGTTGCTCCATTTAGATATTTGTCATTTTTGCAATGATTATTGTGTGCATGATATGACCTGGAGCTCTACATATGTTTTGTTAAGGGTTTTGCCATCTTTCCAGAGGTGGAACCCATGTATTTTTGTGATGTGTGTGGTGACTAGCACAAGCTTGAAAGTGAGGCACTTGGTAATGCTGATTTCAGGGACTTAGCATTTCCACTAAGTCCTTGACCTGTTTATCTCATATGGCGATATGTTCATGTTGTTTCCTAGTGATCCGTGCCTCTTTTGAGGATGATCAGTAAGGATGTTTTGTTAATATTGTAGTGCTCTATCCATCCATGTCTTTGGTTGCAATTATGGAGCACCCTAGCTTGAGTCAATCGAGCTCTACTTTTGCTACTTTGTGAATCTAGGCAGATTGTCTACTTGTTAGCGATTTTGCCGAGGATGTTGTAGTTGATCCGTGCATGCTATGCTATTGTTCTTGCCATGTATGGCTTGAATTTTGTGTATTCTTGATGGGTGTATGCTTAGCTTGTGATGACTTGCTCTTTAGTGAGTGCATCGAGCTCGTAAATATGCCTACTTGATATCTGTTTCAGCATGCTCCAGTTTTTCACTAAGTCTGAGAACTGATTATGTTTTTGCCATGTTCACATGCTTGCAATTGTATTTTATGATCCCTTTTGGCTCAAGGTCACTAAGGGACTTTTGTTAAGCTCTTTGAGTATCTCCATGCCATGCTTTACTTTGCCATGTTCAGGTCCTGTAGCATGTAGTGTTGTTGCTCCGAAGAGTGCTATCTGATCTGAAATTCCAGACAAGTGTTAATTTCACTAAGTCTGAGATCTGTTTACCATATGCATTTTTGCCATGCTTCTTTGAACCTGTTAATGGATGAATTGGCCGTAGCTCAGTGCTAGACTTTTGTTAAGCATCATGAATGCATCCCTGCCATGTATTTTGTTGCCATGTTTGGGTGTTGTAGCTTGTTCATCTCATTGCATTTAGATGGCTACTTGCTGTAAATCGCAGACTGGTGTCATATTTGAATCGATTGCCATTTCCAAACCGTAACTCCGATTCCGGCGTTCTTTATATAGTTTTCAAGAGATTTCATCTCATCTTTCTAGTGGCAAACTTGGATTTCCAAGTTGAGGCCAGGTTCATGCAGCCCTTGTCAAATCTTGCATATGCATCCCGCATCGCATCCCGCATAGCATACCATCCTTGCATCATATTGTTTGATCCTTGCACGTGGTTGATTGTGTCCTTGTTTCTTGTTTGTCTTGTTTGGGTAGAGCCGGGAGACGAGTTCGCTAACGAGGAGCCCGTTGAGTTTGCTTTTGAGGATCCAGTCAACTCTGACAACTTTGCAGGCAAGATGATCATACCCTCGAAATCACTACTATCTTTGCTTTGCTAGATGCTCGCTCTTTTGCTATGCCAATGCTACGATGCCTACCACTTTCTTTCAAGACTCCCAAATTGCCATGCCAAACCTCTAACCCACCATGTCCTAGCAAACCGTTGATTGGCTATGTTACCGCTTTGCTCAGCCCCTCTTATAGCGTTGCTAGTTGCAGGTGAAGATTGGAGACCGTTCCTTGTTGGAACATTATTTTCTTATTGGGATATCATTATATTGCCATGTTATCTTAATGCATCTATATACTTGGTAAAGGTGGAAGGCTCAGCCTCTCGCCTAGTGTTTTGTTCCACTCTTGCCGCCCTAGTTTCCGTCATATCGGTGTTATGTTCCCGGATTTTGCGTTCCTTACGCGGTTGGGTTATAATGGGAACCCCTTGATAGTTCGCCTTGATTAAAGCTTTTCCAGCAATGCCCAACCTTGGTTTTACCATTTGCCACCTAGCCTCTTTTTCCCTTGGGTTTCCGGAGCCCGAGGGTCATCTTATTTTAACCCCCCCCCTGGGCCAGTGCTCCTCTGAGTGTTGGTCCGAACCAGGCAGCCTGCGGGGCCACCTCGGGGAAACTCAAGGGTTGGTTTTACTCGTAGCTTGACCTATCTGAGTGTGCCCTGAGAACGAGATATGTGCAGCTCCTATCGGGATTTGTCGGCACATTCGGGCGGTGTTGCTGGATTTATTTTAACCTGTCGAAGTGTCTTGAAGAACCGAGATACCGAGTCTGATCGGAACGTCTCGGGAGGAGGTCTATTCCTTCGTTGACCGTGAGAGCTTGTCATGGGCTAAGTTGGGACTCCCCTGCAGGGATTTGAACTTTCGAAAGCCGTGCCCGTGGTTATGGGCAGATGGGAATTTGTTAATGTCCGGTTGTAGATAACTTGAACCTTAACTTAATTAAAATGATTCAGCAGTGTGAGTTACCATGATGGTCTCTTCTCGGCGGAGTCCGGGAAGTGAACACGGTGTTGGAGTAATGCTTGCGTAGGTTGCTCTCTAGTTTCTCGCTCGCGCTTTGCATCCTCTTCTCGCTCTCTTTTGCGAACAGGATAGCCACCACATATGCTAGTCGCTTGCTGCAGCTCCACATATATTTACCTTGCCATACCTATTAAGCTTAAATAGTCTTGATCGTGAGGGTGCGAGATTGCTGAGTCCCTGTGGCTCACAGATTACTATTACACCAAATGCAGGGCCTGACGATTCCGCTCCAGGTGACGCGCTCGAGCTCAAGTGGGAGTTCGACGAGGACTCTCAACGATACTATGTTTCCTTTCCTGATGATCAGTAGTGGTGCCCAGTTGGGGGTGATCAGGACCGTGTCGCATGTGGGAATATCTTTTATTTTGGCGCCGTAGTCGGGCCATGAGTGTTTGACTGATGTAATGTTATTTATGTACTTGATTGACGTGGCGAGTGTAAGCCAACTATGTTATCTCCCCTTTTATTATCTATATATTACATGGGATGTTGTGAAGATTGCCTAACTTGCGACATATGCCTTCAACGCGATTATGTCTCTAAGTCGCGCCTTGACACGTGGTAGCTATAGTCGCATCGAGGGTTTTACAGTGTCTCCCATTACATAATTGAATGGGGGTTTCTCAGGATTATTAAAGTAGTGCATAATATCTTTCACATAATGAGCATAGAGGGTTTTAGGAGGTTGCCCATCTCCATGAGTAGCAAGTAAACCTAATTTTTTGGTATCCATAAATAAAGATAGAGAACAACTTAGAAAAGCAAATAAAATCCACTTAGTGATAAAGCAAACAAGCACACATGAGAATATTCACCCCACGCTATTGCTCCCCGGCAACAGCGCCAGAAAAAGGTCTTGATAACCCACAAGTTTAGGGGATCAATCGTAGCCTCTTTCGATAAGTAAGAGTGTCGAACCCAATGAGGAGCTAAAGGTAGAACAGATATTCCCTCAAGTTCTATGGACCACCGATAAAACTCTATGCACGCTTAAAGTTCGCCTTACCTAGAACAAGTATGAAACTAGAAGTACTCTGTAGGTGTTGTAGGCTAGGTTTGCAAGATAATAAAGAGCATGTAAATAATAGCTAGGGGCTGTTTAGATAAAGACACAACTAAATTAGTTTCAGTAGAGAGCTTTTTGTCATGAAAAAGTTATTTGTCCCTAGACAATCGATAACTAGACCGGTAACCATTATTGCAATTTTATTTGAGGGAGAGGCATAAGCTAACATACTTTCTCTTCTTGGATCATATGCACTTATGATTGGAACTCTAGCAAGCATACGCAACTACTAAAGATCATTAAGGTAAAACCCAACCGTAGCATTATAAGGCATCAAGTCCTCTTTACTCGCATATGCAAACAACCTACTTACTCGGGTCTGTGCTTCTGTCACTCACGCCATCCACCATAAGCAAATCATGAACATATTGTAAACCCTAAATCGGGGATCCCTCACGCTTGCGCGACACGGAGAGCACCATAGGACAGAACCAATAATAAAACATGCAACTCAAACCAATCACGATCATCAATTAACCCATATGGCAAAACAGATCTACTCACACATCATAGGACAACCATACATCATTGGGAAATAATATGTAGCGTTGAGCACCATGTTTAAGTAGAGATTACAGCGGGTAAAAGAGGGGTTACACCACTGCATAGAGGGGGGAGAGTTGGTGATGACGACGGTGAAGTTGTTGGTGTAGATCATTGTTGCGATGATGGCCCCGGCGGTGTTCCGGCGCCACCGAGAGAGAGGGGGAGAGAGCCCCCCTTCTTCTTCTTCTTCTTCTTCTTCCTTCACCTTCCCCCTAGATGGGAGAAGGGTTTCCCCTCTGGTCCATGGCCTCCATGGCAGTGGAGGGGCGAAAGCCCCTCCGAGATTGGATCTGTGTGTGTGTGTGTGTGTGTGTGTGTGTGTGTGTTTCCTTCTGTTTCTGCACTCCCCGATTCTGCCCTTTCACCGTTTCTTAAATTCCCGGAGATTCGTAACTCTGATTGGGCTGAAATTTTGACACGATTTTTATCCGGATATTGGCTTTCTTGCAGCGAAAGAAGGCCACAAACCTCCTTACGGAGTGGCCACGAGGGGCCAAGGCGTGCCCTACCCCCTGGGGTGCGCCCCTCACCCTCATGGGCCCCTCGGGTATCGTCTCGCGTTGATTCCACTTCCCAAAATTCACATATATTCCAAAAAAATCTCTGTAAGTTTTTATCCCGTTTGGACTCTGTTTGATATGGATTTTCTGTGAAACAAAAAACATGCAACAAATAGGAACTGGCACAGGGCACTAGATCAATATGTTAGTCCCAAAAATAGTATAAAAAGTTGCCAAAAGTATGTAAAAGTTGTAGAATATTGGCATGGAACAATCAAAAATTATAGATACGACGGAGATGTATCATCTCTCTCTAGACCTCTCTCATTTCTCGTGTTATCTCTCCCACGCCCCCTCCCCCCGCTGGCCCCTCTATCCATGCCTCTCTCAAATACGTAATACACACACATACCTCTCTAGGCCCTGCCAAATACATCAACTACACATTCACACATGTTACATCACGTACCCCATTGATCTAAAAAGCCCTCTCTTCACGTTTATTTCGCATACAACATTCCTTTTGAATAAAGTGTGGCCAATTTTTTTAGAATTTCTAAATATATACAACATTACAAAGTTATATGGAGGAGTATGAATGTTAATTTGCATTGCATGGTGCCCACAATGATATTTATTCTGCATTGTGAATTTTTATATTTTTCTACTATATATAAAGTTAGTCATAATAAAGAGAAACGAAGAGAATCTCTCCCTCCATCGCATACACCCCCTCTACGCCCCTTAGACGTACGCACACAAACTATCTCCAGGTTCTCTAAAAGTAAGCCCCCAGCACATTCACGCATGTTTCACCTTTCTCTCGCGATATATACAGTGACGATCATTGTATTTGAAGCGAAAGCATGATACGTACATTGGACATCAGAATCCACTCATTACGGTCACCATTTATATTTTTGGTTATTATACAGTCATGGGATCACCGTACAGCTCTGTATTTGCTCAAGACACGACTAGTTGACCAGTTAAACGCTCCACGTGGCACCTCTAGTGTTGCATCACATTATCTCACTACCATTGGGCCCACCTGTCGGCTTGTATCTACTCTACATCTACATGTACACTCTTATAACTATACTACACTCTTATAAAAAACAGAGTTGGTGATGATGGTGTGCCTGCCATCCTGCAATATAGGCCGTTCGATTTATATCTGACGAATAGGAAGAAAACTATGGCAATTTTGCAAAAAGGTACCCACACACCTCTCCACATTTGCAAATAAGGCCTTCCCTCATTCATCCTTTTCTCTCACAAGATAAACTAATCATACAAATGCATCTTGATGTTACGTGCAACCCACGGGCATCTTGCTAGTAAGAATGAAAACAAACGACAAAAAAATATTGGACGATGGTTCGAAGTCATGACCGCAGGCACAACAGACAAGGTGGCCTTGTATTGGTATGTTGAGCCATCTGTTTTAACACATAGGAGCTGGTTTGGTGATTATACACACACACATGCATGCACACGAACTGCATGCATGCAACACTCACACGAACACATGCAGCCATGCACGCATGCAACAATCACACATACACACACAGCCACGCATGCAACACTCACATGCACACACGCACACATGCATGCACACACCATACGACCAACACACACTCTCACGCTAAGTGCTCAACCTACACGTGCATGCGCACACATCAGGCCTTGACAGACACATACACAACCAGGTGATTCCCGCGCACAGGTTGGAGTCTTGTCGCGCCTGCATAAATTTGTGTTTATCTGACCTTTTTCCTATGCGAACTGACAGGTGGGACCCACAAGGAACATGGTCAATTTAACTAGTCAACATGGTGCCACGTAGACTATTTAGCCAGTCAACAGAGTGCAATCCGATACTGAACGGTGAGCAAGTGACCGTATAATCACCGCAAAACGTATATAGTGACCGTAATGAGCGTATTCTGAAGTTCGGTGACCGTATTATGCATTCTCTCTATAGGCCCTCCAAAACTACATCTCTACATGTTCTCGCATGTTACATCTAACAACTATGCAATACAGCACTACTACTACTCTCTAACACAATAAATCATATGTGTTTTTGGTTTTATTAGATATCATATTGTTACTTAATTATTCAGTTTGCATACATTAAAATTGCCTTTTAAATGTATGGGCAGTATCATCTACCGCGCGGGAAAAATCCCGCCCTTTCCTGTTTAATCGGGTTTGTATCGATGGATCGTGCGAAACAACAAAACTATAGTACTATGCAGTGCAAGTGACAGTTCACTGGGCGGCCATGTTGTGTACTCCTCCGTTGTAAGAGTGGAGCCTCGCTTTCATAAATGTTCTAGTCCCTTTCGCCGACATGTGGGACATCATGCTACCGGGTCCACATGTCATACCGAAATACAGTGCAGAGCAGCAGGGGTGAAGCACCCCAGTCATGGCGCCGGCGTAGTAATGAGAAATGAGGCGTCAAATCACAAAGCTGCACCTTTCCCGCTGTTAAGTTGGAGGGATGAAGTAATAATAATGCTAGTAAAAAAGAAGTTGGAGGGACGAAGTAATCATCATTTCACTCGTTGTTGAATCCTCTTCTCCCTCATCTTCTTCAAGTTAACCACGTGTTGCTTCTGCCGTTGTTCTGCCTCATGTGGGACGTAGATCGGCTTAGCACTGACACATGGGACCGCATGTTAGCAAACCGCCAGGCCAATGTCGTATAAAAATAAGAAACCTCCCCCGCCATCCGCGTGGCAAAATCACCTCCTTTTTACTAATCTTGATTCTATAATTTTTTAGATCAATATAATTGAGATTTGTATAGATAGCACACAGGAGAAAAACGAAGTGGTATGGTTAAGGGCATCCACAATGTGTAGCCAAATGTGAAAATAGCTTTTGTCATCAATGGGAACCATTGTGGACGGTGCTGCCAAAGCCAAAGAGATGGAACCGAAGCTCCCTGATTGATTGATTGATTGAAGGAATAGAAAAATGCAACGTCTCTTCTCTTTCTCCCGTGCTTGGATGCATGTACAGTATAGAGCATAGAGTCTACTCCCCTGTCCCTTCTATCACAAATCACAAAGTAGTGAGGCGTCAAATCACAAAGCATGGAGGAAGAAACCAACGTTTCACTCTTCGCTGACTCCGCTTCTCCATCCTCTTCTTCGAGAAACCACCTCACCGCACTAAGCTGGACGGACAACGCTATTGTGTACTAGTAGTACTAGTACATTTACGCGTTCTTTGATTCAACAGACTTCTTGGATGCAAATAAGGCGGTTGTCTCCGCTTGCAGGTGACACTTGTGAACGAATTACCATGGTCTCCCTCAATGGTGTTCTCCATCGAACTCACTTCGCCAAACCACAACGTTCGAGATATCGTCGACATCACCGCAATGGGGAAGGGAGTCAAATAGTTACTACCTCCATTTTTTTGTACACAAGGCCAGTATATAAAAATTACAATTTGCAAAAGGCCACTAACACTAATCGAGGCAAAATTGATGGGATTTGCCTCATACTAGCAACCAAGGACATTAATATACCCTTGCATGCATGCGGAAGTGAGAAGGTTTGTTTGCATGGCGCTGCATTAATCAAGCAACGAGGAGTGAGATGGTTAGCTCTTTCAGCTTTGGAGAAAAAATACGCATTAATTGACACGTCAAACGAGGATTTGTATTGATTAATCTCGCGAAGGAAAACCACGCCTTTCTTTTTTAACACTAGTACTCCTAGTACGTACGTACTTATCCTGTTTGGGTCTAGGCATTGCATTGCCATACTTTGCCACACAATTTTGCCAAGCTTGCCTAAAGTTTTCAAAATGACTAGCAAGATGCCCGTGCATTGCACAGAATGTCAAGATGCAATTTTTTACAAAACACCTGTTCTGATTGACCCATGCAAGAGTAATCCCATGTGTAAAAACTAATGATATCTCAAGAATTTTATCGGAAAAATGGTATCTCGAGAATTTCATCGAAAAAATGATATCTCTAGAAAGATGAGAGATAAGGTGAGGAGGAGTGGGGCATGGTGGTGATTGGTGGTCGGACTGGGCGGAGGCATGGGGATGGACGGCGCCGACAGTGACCACCATGCCAGATTGTTCCAGACACTTCCTTTTTAATTGCTCAGCAATGAGGTTGTGGGAGATAAGGATGAACAAGGCAAGGCCTTATTTGTAAATGTGGAGAGAGGTTCGGTTTTTTTTGTAAAATTGTCAAAGTTTGCTTTCTATCCGTCAGATGTAGCTCGCATGGTCCATATTACAAGATGGCAGGCACACCATCATCACCAACTTGGTTTTTTTATAAGAGTAGAGATAGAGAAAAGGAGGTACACTTGTGCATGCTGTCGCGGTCGCACCGCACCCTCACACGGTCGCTCCTGCATGCCACGGTCGCATTGCACCCTCACACAGTCGCTCCTGCACGCCGCAAACCCAACAAAGGAAACACACCCTCACTGACATGTGCTACCGCTGACAGATAATTTTCATTCATACATTATGTTTATCCAACCGCATGTTGGGGTGGATCCGTACAACCCGTGCAATGGACTGTTGGGGAACAAGAAGAGGTGAGGAAGAAGGGTTAGGAGATGTAGGATATTCATCCAACCGCCTGCAATGGTAGACTGACCCAAATGATGAAAGTCAGGCGACTTGCATAACAGTATATGTTTTTACGCAACAAAAGATCACCCTCAAAAAAAATACACAACAAAAGATCCCTAAAAAAACAACATAAAGAAAAACTTTCACTACTCGCGAAACGAGACGGCCTCGTCATCTTTGGCTACCGGTGCGAACCAGCCATAGCTGCCGACGTGTGTCTCCGCATCGTGGTTGTCCTTGGCCTCCGACTACTCATTCACGCGGTGCGTGCGGGCGCTCTGCACGGACGAGAGCACCGCCCGGTTCAAGTCGAGGACGTCTGGTTCCGCCTGCAGGAGGGCCTCGATGGCAGTGGCATCCGCGCGCTCCGTGTCGAGTTGAGCCTCCGCCACCCGGTTTAAGTCCATGACGTCCGGTTCCGCTTGCAGGAGGGCCTCGATGGTAGCGGCATCCGCGCGCTCCGTGTCGAGTTGAGCCTCCGCTGCCCGGTTCAAGTCCATGACGTCCGCTTCTGCCTACAGGAGGGCCTCGATGGCAGCAGCATCCGCGTGCTCCGCGTCGAGTTGAGCCCCCCGTCCGGTTCTGCCTACAGGAGGGCCTCGATGGCAGCGGCATTCGCGCGCTCTGCGTCGAGTTGAGCCTCCGCCGCCCGGTTCACATCCACTACATCCGGTTCCGCCTATAGGAGAGCCTCGATGGCAGCGGCATGCATGCGCTCCGCATCGAGTTGAGCCTCTGCCTCCCGGTCCTCCTTTAGTATCGCCAGGTTGAACCACTGGTCCGCCTGCACCATGGGGGACCCGGATGCCGGCATGAAGTCGACGTCCATCGTCTCATACCCATCGGCGGCCTTCTGCGCCGCGACCTCCACCATGAACATTGGATCAGCTTCCTCCTTCTTGTAGCTTGGCTCCAAAGAACTCGGGGATTGGCCCGCCGCAAAGCGAGCTTGGGAACGGAGGTCAGTGGCGCTGACCGCTGTCGCAATTTCTGCGCGACACTCCGACGTTAGCATCTTGTAGTGCGTGATCTTGCGGTGCACCATGGCTGTCCGGCGAACTAGGGGACGCTTGATGCGGGCTAGGGGATCGAAAGGTGGGAGAATGGGCTGGAAAGGAGGTGTGGTTTTGGGGCAGTGGCTGGCGTAGGCCGAGCAGCTTAGGTTTTGGTGTGAATAGTAGTTCCCGTGACGACCGGTCAATCGGTTTTGACTTTACATCTCTCTTGTCGCGTTCGCGTTGCACCCCGGCATGCTGGACCCTCCACGTCGCTCACCGGATGGAACACGCTTCATCTTGTGTTTTCGCTCGCTTGTGGGACTGCAGTTGAGAGCAAACCGACGTCCCTCCCCCTCCCCCGCCCGCGTCATTTATACTACCACTCACTCCATTTTATGCGGAGTAAATAAAAACAGAGGGAGTATACTATGGATGAGGATCCCCTGATGTGGCTGGACCCATTGAGTAACTGACATGCGGGGCCTAGCAAGCATGGGGTCCGCCAGTAAGTGACCAAAAGGGAGGGTAAGGCAGGGATACCTATGTCAGAGGATCCACTTCCACAACTACTCCCTCCTTCCATCTACAAGTCCTAATGCATTTTTTGAGGCTAACTTTGACAAAATGATAGAGTAATAGTATATTGCATGCAACTTACACAAAGCATACGGTTAAATTCGTATGTGAAAGGAGCTTCCAGTGATAAAATTTTCACATTATATATCTCATGTACTATTAATCTTGTCAATAGTCAAAGGAAGTTTTGAAAAACGCATTAGAGCCTGGTTAATATAATAGCCAGGCGATGGCTATAAGGAACTGCCATGTCATCTATAGCCATCATCTCTAGGCACGCATACAATAGCGTGGGCTATAAGGTTGGCTATTTCCCGCAAAAAAATATAAGGTTGGCTATTGTATTAGTACTTTTTCCCATCTCCTCTCTATCTCTTTCTTCATATTTATTGTATTTACCTAGGAATGCATATATAGCTAGGCTCTTACATGAGAGCTCACTCCCCTTACTTTTTCACATCTCTCTCCTTCACATAGGCAAAAGTGCCATGTAAGTTGGCTCTTAGAATGGCTATTATGTTGGCTCTAAGCATTTAATATTTGCATGAGCAAGGTATATGATTGGAAGAGAGTTGCATGCGTACTATTTTTTCTTGATCTATGTGTTATAGTTGGGCTGTAGAATATAAGAGCCTGCTTCACTCTCTCTCCTCTCTTCTCACTCCTCCAAGTAGGATTTTAATGACATGACAATTCTTATAGCCTGCTGACTAGGCCTTATTAGACTTGCTCTTAGGCCCTATATAAATGGAAGGAGGGAGTACTATGAGCACTGCATACTCTATTGCACATGTTGTCAGTACTCCACTAGTACTGTTGGAAAGGGAGCTTAAAAAAGTTACTATTGGACTGGCTATACGTGGCGAAATCCTAGTAGGAAGAGCATGTGCGAGAACAAGCACATTCACGTGGTTGAAAACAAATTGGAAACCATCTCTGTTTGAATACAAATCTAGGAGTACGTACGAATCTAACAATATTGATTGGGCATTGTTGAACGTTGATACTTTTTCTGCAAGTTTAATCAAAGTAGAGATACTTTGACTACACATAAAACTTATATTTAAACTAGAAAGGATTGGAGGAAGTATATTATACGTTCAAAAGCGAAACGAACATTGAATACCCTTTATATATGATTTGCGGATGCTATGATCACCGGTTCAAAATTTTGAATCCGCCTTAGGTATCACACATGCACCCACTCGTTTTCTCTCAATTTCATCTCGGGGTCCGAAGATCGATTGAAAGAGGACTATGGTGGGTACAATACGTTCGTTTCGCTTATGAACATACAATATAGTCCCTCTGATCCTCACAGACCTCCCCCCCCACGGGTCATTTATATCATAGAAATAGACCAAACCTTTATCTCCTTGCATGACATGCAATTGATCTCTCAACATCAATCGATCTTGTCAAGATGTGTCGGGGCATGAACCGAATGGGATGTCAAAACTAAGACAGGAAGTGACACATAGTGGAGGAAAAGTGAAACTTTAAACTAACCGTTTGTTTGTATGCATGTCAGACAAATTACAACATTGGAAATACAAGCATGGTCTCGGCCCGCATGCAAATGATACTCGGCAGAATGTTCAAATCACGCATGCGGGGGGATGGACTCGACCGGAGGGTGGCATGATCAATGGAGAAGAGGATTGGAGAGGAATGAGAAATAAGCAACGCCGCATGATTATACTTGAACGGCTCAAATAAACAATAAGTTGTCTCGTTTTCCCTTCCGTCTTGGTCACGGAGTAAGATACTCCCTTTGTTTTTATTTACTCTTCATATTATGTTTGACTGAAGTCAATCTTCATAAAATTTGACCAAGTTTATAGAAAACTAGCAAGATGCCCGTGCCTTGCATGGAACATCAAGATCTTGTGGGAGAAAAGGATGAACGAGGGAAGGCCTTATCTGCAAATGTGGAGAGGAGTGCGGGTAAATTGTCATAGTTTCCTTCCTATCCGTTAGATATAGATCGGACGGCCTATATTGCAGGATGGCAGGCACACCATCATCACCAACTCTACTTTTTATGTACACTAGCAAGATGCCCGTGCATTGCACGGACCATCAAGATGCATTTGTATGAGTAGTTTATCTTGTGGGAGAAAAGGATGAATGAGGGAAGGCCTTATTTGCAAATGTGGAGAGGGGTGTGGGTATCTTTTCACAAAATTGCCATAGTTTCCTTCATACCCGTCAGATATAAATCGGACGAACAATTATAAAAAATAGAGTTGGTGATGATGGTGTGCCTGCCATCCTGCAATATAGGTCGTCCGATTTATATCTGACGGATAGGAAGGAAACTCTGGCAATTTTGCAAAAAGGTACCCACACACCTCTCCACAATTGCAAATAAGGTCTTCCCTCGTTCATCCTTTTCTCTCACAAGATAAACTAGTCATACATATGCATCTTGATGTTATGTGCAATGCACGGGCATCTTGCTAGTAGGAGTAGAAATATGAACATTTACAATAGCAAGTATATATGATGTGAAAGTATATTCAATAATGAATCTAATGGTATTGATTTGTTATTGTATATGTTATTATTTCTATCTATGAACTTTGTCAAAGTTTACAAAGTTTGACTTTGAGCAAAGCAAAAATGCGGAGTAAATAAAAACAGAGGGAGTACACAGGGACTAGTATAGTTACTACTGTCGGAACATGGTAAGTTGGACCCCTAAATGCGGGCACGGACCGGGCACACCTCAATTAGTCTTTCAAACAGTCGGACACCTACATTTATCACACCATCCGGCTACTTAATCAAGTGTTACGCTTCACTACTTTAAAAGGAAAAGGGTGGTACCATACCCAAAACCACCACACTTGGGGCTAGGGTAACAACTTGGTACTATACCAGATTTGAGCCAGGGCACAAAAACCACCTATTCTACGCCTAATGCGCAACGCGGAGCACTGACCCTCGAATATGGCCGGGAAAACAGGGAAACCGACATGTGGGGCACACCTGTCAGGACGACGTGGCGCACACTAGTCCAATGGAGGAGATGGCCCACGACCGCCTCGCCACCGGCAACCGTTCATGTGGGTCGTGGGGGCCAGCAACGTGGCACAGCACCAACACCGCCTCTGGATAGGGCGACCGCGGCGAGCGACACGTGCATCGTTGCTGGACACGGTTGGTTTCAGTGTGCCAAGGGTGGCGTTAGTGCTGTGGCACGACCAGCAGATCAACACCCGGCTCGTCGAGGATGCACGGGGCGCCGAAGTGCGTGCACGCCGCGACGCGTCCGCGGAGTGGTGTAGCGCGGCCAACTGCATCCCCAAGACCTGAGACCATGCCGGGTCATCTTGGTTTTTCAATGACATGTGGAGTTGCATGTGAGCAAAGGGCATCTCCAACATTGCCACGATCGCAGCCGACTACCCTGGCACACCAAAAACCCTCATCCCTCACGCCGTCGTGTGGTGCGTTCCCAGACGGCGCCAGCTGCCCGCATTCATGTCGTCCGTCTGTATGCCATCGTCAAGAGACTCGATGCCCGAGGAACAAACTCCGATGACTTAATGACGTGCACGAACGCTTTGGCCGCACCGAAATGCGCTACTTAAAGCGGCAATGCCTAGCTAACCTCCACACCATAGCGCATTGTCCTGCTACCTGGCACCACATCCACCGTGATCACGAGCACGAACGCTCTGTGGGAGAGATTTGTCTTCGGGGATGAAGCTTCAGGTCGCCGCCCTCGCTCAAGTCGCCGCTCGCGACGCAATAGCGGCGTAGCCGGACGCGGACGCGACCGCACAAGTGGTGGCCATGATGGAGGCCGACGATGAGAGCACTGTCAGCCACACGGCCTACTTGCCGCCGTCCACCGTACGGCACCGCCGAGGTCGGGGACTCCTCCGAGGATGAGTAGGGCATGGGAGGCGGCAGGGCATGGTGTGCCAACTGGCCGGTCTGTCTCCCGTGTTCTACTCTTCCACACCGGAGACCACACCTTCGTCTTGAACCCTGCCCCCGTACATGGAGATCACAGATGGAGGACGTCAGTCGCCGCCGTAGAATAGGTTTAGGGTTGTGTTTCTTTTATTTTTCTGTCCTATAAAAGTTCGAAATTAATGAAAATCTGCCGTGTTTGCATTAATCTCAGTCGGTGTATATGAACTCTCACAATAATATAGTATATTGTAGGAGTACTAGCAAGATGCCCGTGCATTGCACGAAACATCAAGATCTTGTGGGGGAAAAGGATGAACGAGGGAAGGCCTTATCTGCAAATGTGGAGAGGAGTGTGGATAAATTGTCATAGTTTCCTTCCTATCCGTTAGATATAGATCGGACAACCTATATTGCAGGATGGCAGGCACACCATCATCACCAACTCTGCTTTTTATTGAACCGAAACAAAGCTAACATGCAAAGTAAATAAACACATAGGTTCTACATACACAATTTATCTTAGGCACTCCAATAGTATGTCCACTACACATTAACGCATTTCACATGTTTCTACATCTACAGGAACCTACGAACGGGTTAACGTAAATTGCCTCTCTCTCCTCCCTGATTTTCATGGTGGTGGGCCCCTCCCTCTCCCCATTCTACAATCAACAGATCACACGTTTCACATTACGTTAATTACGTAACTGGGATTACGTAGGTGTAGCATTACTCGTCCAAAAACCCAACTAAGCCAACCTCCCAGCGTATCGCGCGGGAAAATACCCAGTCGCGCTATTTTAGTCGGGTTACCAGATTACTAGTAGTAGTATCGATGCATTGCGTGAAGCACCAAGTTTTTTTGAGGGGGTGAAGCACCTAGTTTAAAAGGAAAAAGGTGGTACACTCACAGCACCCCTGTCACGGTCGCATTGCACCCCACACATGTTTGTTCCTGCACACGGCTCATGCGAACGGAACGCGCTTCGGCTTGCCTCTTCACTGACACGTGGGACTGCACTTGGAGAAACCGACCATGCGCCCAACTCTCCCCATCCACCATGCGAAAATCCCCCCAAATCCCAAATTCAACCGCCCTTCAGCCAACTAGCCAATAATATTCCCCAAACCCCCCTCCCCCATCCCCCTTCACTCCATTCGCTCCGCCAAAGTCGCCCTCCCCGCCGCGCCGATACGTTGGCGCCGCGGTTCGTCGAGGGGACGCACGACGATCCTCTCGCTCCCACAGTACGCTCTCGTAGACTGCCGTCCTCGAGCCATGCCGCCCCCGCTGGTGACGTTCTTGTGGAGGCGCATGGCGGTCAGCGCCGCCACCGCTGGCGAAGTTCATGTGGAGATGCACGGCGGTCAGCTTCTCCCACGGTACGCGCATTCTAGACTGAGGCCCCGTGCATGTTGGTGTAGCGCTGAATGTTAGGTGATAGACGTTGTTAATCTCACTATTTGCCAAAGTAGTTTACAGTCAATATGCTCTGCTTAAGAAGCTTCCTTGCCCTGTTCTCCACTCAATCTGCTTAGCTGAGATGGCATGCCAAGCCCAATTAGTTGCTAAAATATTCTGCCATATATTTATTGTGACGTAGATTGCCATGGTCTAGTAGCCAATCTATTAGGTGAAATAGCCCTACACCATTTTATACTGGATCTTTGTTGCTACGATGGCCTTAGATAGTTCGATGGCTGTGTGCTCGGCCTCATTGACTACTAAAACAGCCTGCTGTAATTTAGCACTCAAATCTGTTTGCTGAATTAGATTTAAATATATTTTGTTCCTTAGATCTTCTTGTCCTAATATCTTGCCATAGCTTTAGACATCAACCTAGGTATTTTTTCTGGACTTCATAAAAAAGCATATATGTTTTTCCTGTAATATCTAGTAGAAGAACTAATTTGTATGTCTAACAGATGGACATGACTTGGATAACTTCTGCTTGAAGATTCTCTACTGAATATGTCGAGGGGGTTGAAAACTACATGAACTTTATCAGAGTTGAGTATGGTGGTCCGAAATCAGCTGTGCTCTGCCTGTGTAGCAGTTGTATGAATTCAGTTACAAGACCCCAGTCAACGGTGCAAAATCATCTACACTTGCATGAGATGTTGGTCACATATACTAGGTCGGTTCATCATGGTGAACATGTGAAAGCAATGTTACTGACTATGTGGAAGTAGTAGATCACCATCTTGATATGCCTGATGCTCAGGTGGAAGAGGAGGAGGCGGTGGTGGAGCCACTGAGTTTGACCAACATTGAAACAATGTTATGAAATGCTCGTTCATTTTGTGAACTTTCACCTACAGAAGAAAAACGGTGGGCCTGCATGTTGGAACAATAAAATGTGGTTGTCACCCTAGGAAATAAGATGTCAGTATTCTCAGCTATGGTCACCTTTCTTCAGGTGAAGACATCTGAGCGGATAACCAACAATTCATTCGATGCGATGTTGGCTGCTTTCCGCTAAGCTTTCCTAGATGCGTCTGAGCTGCCACACACCTACAGTAAAATGAAGAATTTCCTGCATGCAGTTGGAATTGGATATGATATGATCCATGTTTATAAGAATAATTGTGTTCTGTTCTAGAAGGATTATGCCAACTTAAGTGAATGCCCTAAATGCAAATCATCAAGATGGAAAGATGGCGATGCTATCAAGAGGATTCCTCATAAAGTTCCGAGACATTTTCCAATTACATCAAGATTGCAGAGGTTGTTTCATGATGCTGAAACAAGAGAAGATGTACTGTGACATTATAGGAACCAGGAGTACAGAGATCAGAATGTAATGAGCCATCACATGGTAGTGAGTGGAAAAGCTTCAATCAAAAACACGAAAAGTTTGCTATTGACCCGAGAAACATTAGACTTGGCTTAGCTTCAGATGGATTTACCCCATTTGGCCACCAGAGCGCCACATATAGCATGTGGCCAGTGCTTGTTATCCCTTACAACATGCCTCCAAATGTCTGTACCAAAGAATCAAACTACATGATGGCCTTGCTCATCCCAGGTTACAAAAGTCCTGGAAAGGATTTTGATTTATTCATGGAGCCTCTTGTGGAGGAACTTCAACAGCTATGGAGGGGTGTTCTCACTCGAGACCTATAAGCAGCCCAGCAGCTGATTTCTTTCTACGTGCTATTATAATTTGGTGCATCCATGATTATCCAGCTTTGGGAACTATGTTAGGGCGAGCGACACATGGTTACAATGCATGTGTTAGTTGTGACAGGAATCCGCTGTCATACGCAATACTTAGCAAGATCTACATTGGACACCACCGTTTCCTTGCCAAGGACAAGCTGTCGTGGTTCTAAGTCTGATAGTAGAATGAGGGGTAGGTATGAGGAGGCAAGATCCTAGCTACGGTGAAGTTGTGCATGCAAGATTTACATATTCAGGCCCTTCTCAGAAGAAGTAACAGCCCTATGTCTCGGTGCCCGGACGCCGGTCGATTGGATTATGCGTGAAGTTATAGGGGTATGAACCCTTGTCCCAGAGGTGGTGGGAGCCTTATATAGAGTGCGCCAGAACCCCGGCCATCCCCCGTTACATAAGGTTCAATGTACATAAAGAGGGGATGTTACTGGTAACGTCAGTATTAAAGTCATATAAATGATCATTAAGACCATGGAGTGAACGCCTGACCGTTGCCATCCAGAGTGACCTTAGATCATATGTACTCCAAGTGGTTTCCGATGTGGTCGAATGATTATATTCTTGGTCGAATAGAATTGGGTTGTTCGAGTGGAACCCATCGTCGAGTGAGTTGCATCCTGAGGTGATTTCAGTCAGTAGAATTTGCAGCCCTTTGAATGTCTTTTACTGTAGGGCAGTGTCCTTGGGAAGGGCGCTTAGATCAGGTCTGTTGCCCTACAGTAGGTATATGTCATCGTCATTAGCCCCCGAATGGTTCTGGGTCTGAGTGGAGATGAAGTTGAAGATGGTTCCGACCCAATTTTCGTGCTTAGGAAGCATTTTACTTGGGTTGGCGAGCCATGCGAAAATTTCGACATCATTTTCAGTCGCCTTGAGCCATTCAGAGGTTGTCATGTGAACTTTGCTGATCAGCTTCGAATGCTGATGAGGCATAAAATCTTTTGCGCGATCGACTGCGCTGCCGTTCCTGGATCTCACGGGATTCTAAATTTGGGGAAGCGCGCGGGACGGAGAGATCCATAGTAAGAGGGGCGGTTTAGGCAGGGGCGACCCAAATCTCGCGCCGCCTTTTTCGCCACGTATCGAGCGCATGACTATTGCGGGATTTGACAGGTTTGCCTAGGCCCAAGGGTCAGTCACTCAGGGAATAGGACCATATAAGGCGTCCGGGCTAGTGTCTTTGCACAGCGCGTCCCATTTTCTTCCTTCTTCCTCTGCTTCTCCACTTCATCCGCCTCCCCCTCGGTACCGCCGCCCAGCCCGAGCTCAACCCGCCGTGATGGGGAAGGACAAGACGGCAGCTCTAGAGCGCGCGAAGAAGGCGACGACAAGGGCGAAGGGGAAGAAGACGAGCCAGGGAGGGTCATCATCGAGAACTGGCCTTCGGTCCGGCTGGAGCCAGCGCCACTGGATCCGGTCAATGATCTAGCGGGAAGATCTGGAGGATTTGGTTAAGGGGGGATTGATTCCCCATGATTCTTGGCAGCTTCCGGAGGACGAGACCGAGCCGCGGCCGTAGGAGGGTGAGTGCGTCCTTCTCACGACCCACGTCGACCGTGGTTTCTCTTTGCCACCCCATCCTTTCTTCCGGGGTTTTCTGAACTTTTTTGGAGCCCAACTTCATCACTTTTCTCCCAACACCATCACATACCTTGCTGCATATGTGTCCATGTGTGAGAACTTTCTGGGCTGTCGACCGCACTAGGTCTCTTCAAACACATTTTCACTTGTCGTTCTTAGTCTGTAAAAAAGGCTAATCCAAGTGATGAGAGGACACACGTGATCCAGATGTGTGGAGGTTTAGGGATCCAGATGAGGAGTAAAAGTACTTTCCCTGCTATGATTCTTCCCAATTTAGTCAGAGGGTGGCAGTCGACCTGGTTCTACTATAAGGACCAACCGACCCCTTGTCAGTGGACTGGTCTTCCCCCGTTTTTCATAGAGCAAGTTGAGAAGCCTTCTCCCTTGAAAGTTACTCCAGCTGAGAAAGTGGAGGTGAATATGTTGGTTGAGCGAGTAGTCCAACTTGTCCGCGACGGCGTGACTGGCATGGACTTGTTAGAGGTGTTTCTTAGCCAACGCATCCAATCACTCCAAGCCCGTGATCGTCCAATGTGGATGTACTCGGGTATCGATGATAGCACTCGGATCCACCCGGAGGAAGTTGACGAGGAGACGGTGGTGTAGTGGTTGAAGGGCATCACTAGCAACAAGGACAACCCCAGGGGGTCTAGGAGGATTCCTCCACTCGACAGCACCAACGAACCCGACAAGGTCTGACTCTTTTCTTCTGAGTGTCCTTTGTTCCGACATGTATTTTTTCTCGAAAGCGATTGATATCCACTCAACTCTGTGCCTTGCAGATCTACACTGAGATGTATTCGATGCCCAACGGAGAGCAGGAACAGGAGGGAGAGGCGAGCAGGGGTGACAGTGGCGACCGACATTCTGACGGAGGCAGAGATAAGAAGAGTGAAGACTCGAGCAGTGGTGAGGAGTTCCACTCTCCACCTCACACGGAAAGACGCTCCAAGCAGAGGCAGGACCCATCAAGTGTTCGTGGCAAAGTGACTCCTCCGACCGGACAGACCTCAAAGCGCACTCGAACATCTTCTCCTGTGCCGACTGAGAAAGCTCTGAAGCAACCCAAAGTCACGCTGTCAAAGCCCCGGAAGGCCTTTCCCAAGATTAAAGTGGCTGTCCCCATCGCTTCTGGGTAATTATTGTGTTCGACCTCTTAGCTTTTGCATGACTCGATCTTAGGTCGATTCACTTTCCTGTCTTGACCGAGTGAATTCTGAAATTTGCAGTGTTGCTACCTCTGGGACTTCTATTTACCAAGATGATGATGACGAGGAGATGGAAGACGCAGTCACCTCCAACGCAGGTATAATTCTTGACATCTTGTCTTTACTTTATCAGCCACTTTTGACGGTCGACTGAACTCTTGCAATTGATTGCTTTGCAGCTCCACCCAATGTTATTGAACTCCCAGATGACGACGAAGATGTGCCACAGAGACCCATAGGGAGGAGGGGCAGGACTTCTAGCAGGAAGGCACCAATTAGCAAGACATCATAGTCAACCCCAGCGACGGAACCAATGATTCAGCAGTCCGGAGACTTCAACCGGGCTTTTGTTACTTTTGCTGTTCCAGTGTCGAGTGAACGCCCTTCATCATCGACTGCACAAGTCCCTGTTTTGTGTGTACAACACCACGCCTCGGATCCTCAAGCTGCTGCGACTGTTCCCCCGTCTCCGTTGTTTGTCACCCATCACATTTCAGAGGACCAGGCAAGCGCTGCTAAGGAAGCTATACGCTAAGCAGGCCTGATGATGGAGCAGATGAAGACGGTGCATGAAACCAGCCAAGCTGCCCATGATGCCAGTGCAACCCTCCAAGCCAATGTCCAGGTTAGTTGGTTTCCGACTGATCTCCTAGCTTGACGCTTGTTCTGTTAGGATATATATGCTACCTGGAAACTTCCATTGTGCATCCATTTGTCAGTCTGCACTTCGCATCTGTACACCCACTGGGTGTTTCAATTTATGCTGGGTAGTTTTTCCAATTGAATCGACTAGGTTGTGTTGATTGTATCTTTGGACTAGTGGGGGCACGCAGAGTGCACCCACTGGGTGTAATCCCCGAGGCCACCGTCGAATGTGTGATTCGGCAGGGGTCTTGATAAAAAATATCTTGTTCTTCAGTTCTTCCACTCGGTCTAGGCGGACCCTGTCGAGTGGAACCTGAACCAGTGGGGGCACGCTGAGTGCACCCACTGGGTGTAGTCCTCGAGACCGCGGTCGACTGCGGGCAGTCGGTTGTGGTCTGAGAATAACCATTTCTTTTTCTAATCTCTTTTTTTCTTCCACTCGGTTTGGACGGACCGTGTCGAGTGGAACCTGGACTAGTGGGGGCACGCTAAGTGCACCCACTAGGTGTAGTCCCCGAGACTACTGTTGAATGTTTGATTCCGCAGTAGTCTTAGAATTCTTTTCACTCGGAAGTGAATAATCTTTGATTCTATCCACTGATATATCTTTTTACTTACTACAGAAATCCTGTGAGCTTATCTCCCAATTCGCTGAATTCGAGAGGAAGCAGATACAGCTCAATCTTGACTTGGAGTTGGCCAAGCAGAACTTGCAGAAGGCCAAAGACGAGACAACTCGTATGGAAGGTAAAAACTTGTCGACTGTGGGATTGGGATGTCTCTCAAGTCATCTCCTCGTTCTTCTCTGTGAACCGAGTGTTGTATATATATATATAGTTATTTTGACAACACTTCCGCACTGCATGCTCAATAGAAGCGAACTGCATCGTCTTTACGTTGGGAACTGCAATGCTTCACGAGAGAACTGCTTCATTTTCTGGTGTCCCCCCCACATTTTCTGTGTGGAATCGGGTGTTGCTGGATGATTTAGTTTGTCTCTGCATCTCATTTTACCTTTATTCTTTCTAATTTACATGAAAATCTACTAGAGTGCTTGCAAATCGAGGGCTTCGGCGGACGAGCTTTCTTTGTTCGTTCGTGTTCACGTCAGATGCGATTTTTTTGTGCTCGGATGTTGTTTTTTAGTAGGAATTCTTTGATTGCGTTTGTTTTAATCGGTCCGTTCACTCTATAATTTGTTAATTTTTAGGAGTTAGTTTTCAATTCCTGATAATTTGATTGTGCGGGCGGGTGAGCTTCGTCCGCTCCTCTATTCTTGTTGATTTTTTGGATTTTGCGCGTCGATGCATGTTTAAATATTCTAATTACTATTGTTATAGGTTTGAATTCATTATATTGCGGGTATAATTGTCATTTTTTGAATTGCATATTTTAAATGAAAGCTGATGTTGTTCGTCGAGTTGTCGTATTTTCCATATAATTTTTTGCGGGGCTATTTTTCGATAGTTTAGTGGTTGGACAATTTTTAGGCGAGTTAGGGAAGTGCAAGTGAAATTGACACCTCTGTTAGTATACCACATGTCTGGAGTTTTGCTGCTTTAATTTTATTTGTAGTAGTTATGGCATACGTTGTAGTGCACTGCATTTTTATTAGTAGTGTACTTTGTTGTAGCTGCATTACAGTGGTTATGGAAGCTAATGAGATTTCTATTTTCTTAAACTACGTTTTGTGTTCTAGAGGACTGCATAATATGCACTTTCATACTGCATTAGCAGTGTGGTTAATGTTCTATTCTGCTATTAGAATGGATGGTCCATTATATGCTTGTGGTTAGCTTAATAGTTATTATAAGAATTTTTTTGAACTGCATACTATGAGAATTGTTTTTGAACATCATATGTTAACTGCAAAGTTTCGACCATTCGCATTTCCTTGTTACTATTCAGAGGACTGCTTTTTATTATTTATTAGTACCACACTATGTGTTTGAGAGAACTGCATTACTGCCAACAGCAACTTGTCTAAAAATGATAATAAAATGATGCAGTTGAGGTCGCATATTAAATAGGCATCGCTCAAAATGTCTGATGGACATAATTTTAAAAGCATACAACATAAGCAAAGCATTAGAAATATTGGTTGCTTCATATTAGACAGCCTAGAGTGCAAATATTGTAAACTTGAGGGAGTCTTCTTCTTTGTAGAAAAACACCATGGCCACTTCTCCGACCTCAAAGCCATTTTGGGAGACAAAATCTTTCCAACCAGTAGTTATGTTGATGCAGTCTTCAGAGTCGATGTGGTAGTCAGCTTGCATATCTGCATACCCATTCTTGTGTTGTGTCTCCAAAGTAACCTTCCTTGAACTCGGAGCAGGAAATTTTATTGTGGACGGCAGTTTCTGCATATTGGAATGGGTGGAAAAAGAATTTTATAAGTAAATAGCAAATGTTTTTCTTTATACTTAGGATGATCTGTTTATGTTGACTTACATACTTACATATATATGACTGCTATTTTCTAAAGTAGTTGCAATGTATGAACAAACTTATATATGGAATTGACCTCTAGTTTTACTAGGATATATATTATACTGCAACATGCTTGTACTGCAAGGTCAGTTACAATGTACTCCGCCAACATGTTAAGAGAACTGCAACACTGGTCTACTGACCCCTTTTTTGTTCGTGTGTTGGAGTTCTGATCTAACTAGTGTCGATACCTGGTGTGGTACTAAAGAAAAATAGGTGGAAGCATCTAGTCTTAATAGCTAACCAATCTGAACAACACTACAAATTTAGTTTTGTTTTTTGTTAACACTGTTGAACAAATTGATTGAATAAATATTCAGATGTGGATTTGCAGGCTAGATTATGTCCAAAATTGTAAGTGGAAAAACATACCCAACTTTCCTACAGATCTGGGATTGTGAGGCGATGAAGAAATGGCGCCCGAAACCCCCTGTTGGGTATCATCAGGCACCCGAGCATGCTGCGCCACTCAGTGTTGGTGAGCTCTAGACCTTCTGTGTACACACATGTGTCTGCTACTGCCGCCATCCTTGCCAAACACCCGCAGTTACAGTCCATGGCGGGTTTAGTGGAATTCCAGAGAAGTGGAATGAACCCTAGATCTATGATTTGAAGAAAAAGAGGAACATGGGGAGGAGTTGTGTTAGTCTGGAGCATGAATGGATACGTTTTTATGCAACCAATTGAGCAACAGAAGTAATAAATGTTGTGGTTGGTGTTAGGTGGTGGATTGGTTCTATTTCAGTGTACGGGAATGCATTTGAGAAGCAACAGGGCTGCTTACTTGAAAATAGCGAACTGCATTGTCATATCACAATGAACTGCGGAATGCGTGGTTGGGCCTGTGTTTGTGTATGGTATGTGGGATTTTTTTAATTATTTTTAGTGGCCTCTCCTTTGTGTGTTGGGCCTGTGTTCGGGTAGTGAAGACACATTGGGCCCAAGTCGGCCTGTGAGCACAGCTGGTTCCCGGTGCGTTGTCTGCGGCCTAATGTTTAGTCCCCCCTCTCCTGTAAAAGGCGCGCCCGACCTGTTTATAAGCGCTGGCGAGGTAGCCATGTCGAACTCCTCTGGTCACTTATTTGGGAGCTCATACACGGCGCTCGCTGCTCTATGCTCTCTGACCTGTGGGCCCATGTGTGCCCGGCCCCATGCATCGTGGCTCAGAATGACTCGCCTGATGTGGGTGTAGGTCTACTACGAGACTGGCTGGGGCCGGCTACACTTGGGTGGTCAGTTTTTTAATATTTTCTGTCATGTATTTTTTTCAATGTCGGGGTGTGCACTGCTTTAGTAAATCATCCTTGCACTCCATTGATCGGGGTTCTGTACTGCATGTGCACGGATTCCGTACTACATGTACAGTTCTCATTTTTGTTTTCATGTTTTTGCTCTTATGTAATCTTTTTTTCCAATATAGGGGAGTGCACTGCTTAGTAAATCATATGTGTACTGCATTGATTATGTTTCTGTACTGCACGTTCATATATTTCCGCACTACATATACAGGTCGCATTTTTCTTTTTGTGTTTTTGCTCTTATGTATTATTTTTTAAAATTTACGGGCGTGCACTGCTTTGTTGGGTATGTGTAAACTTCGTTTGACAGAGTTTGTACTGCATTCGTACATAATTTGCACTGCATGCGTCCTATTTGCACACTGCATCTTATTTCATTTTGTGCACTACTTGAATCTAATGATACATAAGCAAACAACAGAAAACAAATTATCACAAGCATTCTGTATGACAAGTTCATCATCAGCAAACTAAGTTGAACAGAAAGCAATCAAACATAATTAAAGTTCATCATTACAAGCGATTCTGCATGGCAAGCAAACTAAGTTCAGCAAAAGCAAATGATCACAAGCAAACTAACGATAGATAAGCAAACAACATAAAGCAAATTTGATGATAATTCTAAACAACACTAGCATTGTTGGCTCTTGGCCGTCACCATCTTATTCTTCACGAGTTAGCGTCTCCCCATCCCCAGCTGCTCCTAGCGTGCTTCTTGGGGGGCTCCGCCTTCTCCATCTTTGCACGGCGAAGCCCATCCTAGGTGAGGGCGATGTGGATCCATATCTCGTACGCTGCGTAGGCGTCCTTTGCCGCGTACTCGATGTGCCTCATGGACAGAGGTAGGGTGGCCCAGCGCTTGTGTTCGTCGTTGGTGATCTTCTTCTTCATGTTGTTGTAGTAGTCGTCGATGAGCATGCTGGAGACGTCTCCAAGGGAGTCCAACTCCTTGGTTACCTCGGGCACCCTCCACTGCTTCTGGATGTCGACGAAGTTAGCGACCTCCAGATTGACGCGCTCTACCCTGGTTTTGTCGCCGTCGATGGAGAAGCCTGCAAAGGTGTACCTAGGGTCGGCAAGGAAGTTGGTGAAGACGGTGCACCTTTCAGCAGCGCTCAGTTGGAAGAGCAGCACCGGGTGATTCTTGCCGATGGAGAGTTGGCAGAGGGCGGGTTTCTGCATCGCTTCAGGCTCGTTGTTGTACTCGAGATCAATGTCGACGATCTTGTGGCGCTGAAGGCTGAGGTGGCACTCATACTGCGCGAGGGAGATCGCCATCAGCTGCTTGTCGCTGGTGTGGATGACGTGCAACTTGGTGTTGTCGTGGGCCTCCACGCCCTTGTAATCATCGGTGAACGCCATCGCCGGTAGTAGGGTTTGGTGTTTTTGCACGGATACCGATGTGATGGAGTGATTTGGTGGCAGCACAATGGATACTTGTGTTGTTGTGGATGAGAAGGCCTTTGGTAGGGGTCTGAATTTAAGGGGAGGGCACGGGGTGGGATGGCCGCTTCGGATGAACTGCATGATCTCGCTGACGATGCGGTTGTGCAGATCGTGGGTTGATGGTGCGTCTGTGATCGTGGGCTTGTGGCGATGGAACCGCTCCAATTGGGTGGATCCGCTCCGATTGGGTGATTGTATGCGAACGTGGTTTTTTTAACGTGGTTTTATTTTAGTTTTGACCAGTAAATTTTCTTTAACCACCACTTTCTATGTGAACGGGCATTTGTCATGTTTATATGTATCCTGCGTGATCATGAAACTGCATTGGTTATAGTTTTGTACTGCATCGTCTACGATACAGAACTGCATTTTGTCTACAGGTGCGTACTTCATCGTTTTTCGCGTGTCCTTGCTGCAGCCCCTGAAAAAGTACAATGTATTCTACAATTTTACGAGTTTTTCGATGTGTTCTATACCGTGTGTTTATTCATGTAGGTAATCCGGAACTGGATTGCTATACCGTACCGCATCGTGTAACGAAATGCACTGCATTTTTCTAGTGCTGCGTAGTGCATCTGTGTTTTGCCTATACTTACTGAAGTCACTGGTACGGGAGAGGTAGGAGGGTCCCCCCCTTTTTTGGTGTGGTACTTATTTGGAGGTACTGAAGACGCATTGGACCCAAGTTAGCCCGTGAGCACGGCTGGTTCCCGGTGCGTTGTGTGTGGCCTAATGTTTAGTCCCACCTCGCCTGCGGAAGGCGCGCCCGACCTATTTATAAGCACTGGCAAGGCAGTCATGTCGAACTCCTCTGGTTACTTATTTGAGCGCTTATACATGGCGCTCGCTGCTTTATGCTCCCTGACTTGTGGGCCTATGTGTGCCCGGCCCCATGCATCATGGCTCAGAACGACTCGCCTGCTGTGGGCTTAGGTCTACTATGAGACTGCTGGGGCCGGTTGCACCTAGGTGGTCAATGTTTTTTAATATTTTCTGTCATGTATTGTTTTTCAATGTCGGGGCGTGCACTGCTTTAGTAAATCATCCGTGCACCTCATTGATCAGGGTTTTGTACTGCATGTGCACGCATTCCGTACTACATGTACAGTTCTCATTTTTGTTTTTGTGTTTTTGCTCTTATGTAATCTTTTTTTCCAATGTAGGGGAGTGCACTGCTTAGTAAATCATACATGTACTGCATTGATTATGTTTCTGCACTGCACGTTCATATATTTCCGCACTACATATATAGGTCACATTTTTCTTTTTGTGTTTTTGCTCTTATGTATTATTTTTTCAAATTTAGGGGTGCGCACTGCTTTGTTGGGTATGTGTAAACTTCATTCGACAGAGTCTGTACTGCATTCGTCCACAATTTGCACTGCATGTGTCCTATTTGCACACTGCATCTTATTTCGTTTTGTGCACTGCTTGAATCTAATGATACATAAGCAAACAACAGAAAACCAATTATCACAAGCATTCTGTACGACAAGTTCATCATCAGCAAACTAAGTTGAACAGAAAGAAATCTAACATAATCAAAGTTCATCATTACAAGCGATTCTGCATGGCAAGCAAACTAAGTTCAGCAAAAGCAAATGATCACAAGCAAACTAACGATACATAGGCAAACAACATAAAGAAAATTTGATGATAATTCTAAAATGACGCTGGCATTGTTGGCTCTTGGCCGGCACCATCTTCTTCTTCACCAGTTAGCGTCTCCCCATCCCCAGCTGCTCCTGGCGCGCTTTTTGGGGGGCTCCTCCTTCTCCAGCTTTGCACGGCGAAGCCTGTCCTGGGTGAGGGTGATGCGGTTCCATATCTCGTACGGTGCATAGGCGTCCTTTGCCGCGTACTCGATGTGCCTCATGGACAGAGGTAGGGTGGCCCAGCGCTTGTGTTCTTCGTCGGTGATCTTCTTCTTCATGTTGTTGTAGTAGTCGTCGATGAGCTTGCCGGAGACGTCTCCAAGGGAGTCCAACTCCTTGGTTGCCTCGAGCACCCTCCACTCCTTCTGGATGTCGATGAAGTTGGCGACCTCCAGATTGACGCGCTCTAGCCTAGTTTTGTCGCTGTCGATGGAGAAGCCTGCAAAGGTGTACCTGGGGTTAGCGAGGAGCACCAGGTGATTCTTGCTGATGGAGAGTTGGCAGAGGGCGAGTTTCTGCGTCGCTTTAGGCTCATTGTTGTACTCGAGATCAATGTCGACGATCTTGTGGCGCTGGAGGCTGAGGTAGCGCCCGTACTGCGCGAGGGAGATTGCCATCTGCTTCTTGTCGTTTGTGTGGATGACGTGCAATTTGGTGTTGCCGTGGGCCTCCACGCCCTTGTACTCGTCGGTGAACGCCATCGCCGGTAGTAGGGCTTGGTGTTTTTGCATGGATATCGATGTGATGGAGCAATTTGGTGGCAGTGCAATGGATACTTGTGTTGTTGTGGATGAGAAGGCCTTTGGTAGGGGTCTGAATTTAAGGGGAGGGCGTGGGGTGGGATGGCCGCATCGGATGAACTGCACAATCTCACTAACGATGCAGTTGTGTAGATCGTGGGTTGGTGTTGCGTCTGTGATCGTGGGCTTGTGGCGATGGAACCACTCCGATTGGGTGGTTGTATGCGAACGTGTTTTTTAACGTGGTTTTATTTTATTTTTGATCAGTAAATTTTTTTAACCACCACTTTCTGTGCGAACGGGCATTTGTCACGTTTATATGTATCCTGCGTGATAATGAAACTGCATTGGATATAGTTCTGTACTGCATCGTCTACAATACAGAACTGCATTTTTTCTACAGGTGCGTACTTCACCATTTTTTGCGTGTCCTTGCTGCAGCCCCTGAAAAAAGTATAATGTATTCTGCAATTTTACGAGTTTTTCGCTGTGTTCTATACCGTGTATTTATTCATGTAGGTAATCCGGAACTAGATTGCAATACCGTACTGCATCGTGTAACGAAATGCACTGCATTTTTCTAGTGCTATGTACTGCATCTGTTTTTTTACATGTACTTACTGCAGTCACTGGTACGGGAGGGGTAGGGGGGTTCCCCCCTTTTTTGGTGTGACACTTATTTGAAGGTAGACTTTTTTCGGATGAGTTTTCCTAACACGCGTGTTGTTTTTTATTTTAACTTTTTTATGAATTGTATGTATTTTATTTTTGTTTTACTATCTGAACTTCATTGTTCTTCACAGAGAACTGCATCATGTGCGTTTTGATGTAGTCTGTCTTATTTTAGCCGGGACGTTTTTGGGCCGGCCCGTTTTATGTGACCCTTTGCCACACGCGGGCCTCCTATGTGTCCCTTCCAGGCGATCCCACCGCTCCACTGACAGGGAGAGAGACCGAGAACAATCCCCTCTCCTCAATTGCAGTTTCTCTGGAGGCATCTCATCCTCAAGAAAAACCGACGTCGCCCGCAGCAACCACCGTCACCTGAGGAATCGCCGCCCTCAAGAGGTCCTTATTCCAGCATTCCGCGTTGCCGTCCGCTCCGCGAGCTCTTTTTTGTTTGTTCTTGTCGCTGCCCCCTCCCCGCCGCCTTCGCCGCACCCTTTTTTGTGGTATGTTCCACTTGGCCACGGTCTTGATCGTCCCCTCGTCTTGTTTTGTGATAATCGTAGTTGTTGTTGCTATTTTTGCTTGTGTAATTTTTCTGTAGGCAGTCGATTTTATCTCGATGTTGAAGTCGATAGTCGTGTGTAGCAAGGTGGATCTAGGGTCTCGTGAGATTTTCGCTGATTTTGTTTCTTATATCTGTCACTTCGTCCTTGTGCTGCAGGCAAACGCAATGTCTTCGCCGAGTAGAGTGGGGGGAGGAGTTCAGGATATGTGGAGTGCTTATTTTAGGCTTTGTTTATTTTGTTTGATGTTTATCTAGTTTCCTAATTCATCCTGCATATTGGTTTATGCTCTGTTAGTTGTCAGCGTTCGTTTGCATTATTTTGTCATGTGATGTTTTGTAATTTCTGTTTCTAGTTCTTTTTGAATCCAGTAGGTGATTACAGTGCTCATAATGATACACCAATTGGCTCTCGTTGTCCTAGTGGTAAGGATCATGGTGTCGAGGGAGGACATGAAGTGAATTCACCTATTGAATCTTCTCCCACAAGTGTGGCCCCTCCTTCTGGTATGTGATTGATTTGTTTATTTTTGTGTATGTTCGTTACTTGATGTTGTACAAATTGGTGTTGCCTTGCTGTATCTAGTCCGACATTTTGTTGGGAACAAACGTGAAGTTAGTGTATGCAGCACTGCATTTATTTGTATATGTGAACTCCACTATATGTATGTGTGAACTGCATTGTTGTTTTATTCAAGTTTTTTACAATGCATTATTTTTTATTTTGAGCTTATGGTTGGAGCACTACATTTATATGTCTAAGTGTACTGCATTTGTTCTTTTTGTGCACTTTTTAACGACCATGGTAAAACTTCATTTTGACGCAGTGTCTGTTTTCCATGCTGGGGCGCCTGGGTTTGAGGAGGTTACTCAATTGATTGGCCATTATTTTGCAGAGGGTAATGTTGGTGTGAGCTTTCACCAGAGATGCCCCATCTTGTCTGAAACACAATCGCAGTCTGTTGATGGTACAAAGGAAGTTACATAGGATTGGATGGTCTTGGAACAGCTTCGTGAATATGAGTTGAAGCAGAGTAAGAAGAAGTTGAGGTTTGAAAGTGACTCAAAAGAGTTTGCGGAGAAGGAGAAGCAGAGGAGAGCTGCAGATGGTGCCAAGGGTGCCAAATTTGCCAAGGTGAAGAAGCCTTGTTTGCAGAAGAAGAGGCTGAGTACTCTTGTTGAGAAAGGTGGTACACCTCGGCGGAGTCCACGTGTTGCTGGCATGAAGAAGAATCTTGGCAAGAGAACTCCTGAAGCTGGTGGAAAGGATGATCCTCAGCGCAAGCGACTACATGTCACTAAAGGTCCCAACTCTGATGATGATGACTTTGTGCTTGTTGATTTTGTGAGGGATGTTCATACTGGTAGACGCAAAGACTGTGGTTCATCTAAGAGTCTACCCAAGCGTGCCCGTGATGATGTCGATGAAGATGTTGGTGGTGACTCTAGCGAGGAGGTGGATGTTGTTCCAAAGGTTTGTTGAAGTGGACTGCATTTGTTTCCTTCATTGTTATTCTATCTGTGTTTTCTCTGTCTCTTTTTTATGGCTAGTCTTCTAATGTAGATTGCATTTCCCTTTACACAGAGGAAGAAGTCTAGTAAGAGCAATGCAACTGAAGATGATGCTGAGGGAGACGATTCTCGATTTAACAAGATCGTATGTTTGTCGCTTCCCACTGTTTGCAAGGCTGCTTCTTTGTTGAAAGAGGCACACTATAGTCGTGTTCGGGATGCTAGATTTGGTGTTGTCTTTGAACTGACAGTAAAGAAAAATGTGTCGCGCATTCTTATGTGCTATCTGATGGGAGTGATTGACCCTGCCACCATGATAATGGACTTTGGGAATGGCAGGGTTCTTCGAATCAATCGTGATGCAGTTCATCACATTTTTGATTTGCCTATGGGAACTCACACTGCACCCATGCCTGCTGCCAGCGGCCATGATGACTCATTGACTGTCCTCAAGGATGAGCTTGGCTTTGGACGTTCAAAAAGTATAGGTGTCAAGGACTTGCTTGAGAAGTTGAAGGTGTTGGTGGAGGAAGATGATCTTGTGACTGTTGACCTTGTTGTGAAGGTGTTCTTCCTGATACTTTACCAGAATTTGCTGTGCCCCGGGCCTGCAGTTCATTTGGGTAGAGTTGCTCCAATGGTAGAGAACATGGATTATGCGGCTATGGCTCAGATGGACTTTTGCCAGCTTGTTGTTGATGAGTTGCAGGCAGCTGTGGTGAGGTGGCAAACAAAAGGCAGCAAGCAGAATTGTGTAGAGGGTTGTGCCATTGTCCCCCTGATTATGTATCTTGACTGCTTGAAGCTTTGCAAATTTTCAGTCATGCACACGTTGACGCCATGTGCATCATACCTGACGACCAATGACCTGATGAAGTTATACAATGAGGATGTGCTTGTGAAGGGAAAGATTTACTTGGAAACTTACAAATTTGGGAAGCTGCCGGTTAGTGCATCTGAGTTTTTAATATCAATTGGTTTTAAAAAAAGGTGCAGCCATTATAAATCTAAACTTTTCTAGTATTCACATGTGTGCTTCTCTTTGCCTGTTGTCTTTTTTTGTAGTGGAAGGCATCAGGTGATATTGTGTATAATCGTCCTATTGCAGTTGTATGGGGCAGCTCTGATGCGGGGCCTAGCACTCATGATAGCTTTTATGAGCCTATCTGTAGCCAGCTTCCTGCCTGTGATGATGAGGTGCCGCGTACTCGTGGTTTCATGGCTCGACAGATGATTGATAATAGAAGCTCTTATAAACAGACATTTGTTGGCGGCAAAAAACATAAGGAGATTGACGAGCTTCTTCTGAAGGTTTTGAAGTTGACTGAAGATTTGCCAACCTCTGGTGATAGGTTGAGGACAGTTGCTGGATTTTTCCCTGTTGGCCATGGCCCACGAGATGAAGATATTGCTGCTGCTCACAATTTTGATTGTGGCGTGATTGAAAGCCTGAAGATTGCAGTGACGAATGTTCGGTCTTCGTATGCTCAATTGAGACATTCACAGGAGGAAAAATGCGGTCGGTATGAGAAGGATGCTGGGCATATTTTGGATGGAATGAACCGTCAGGACGCTGGCGTTGGCGCTACTAATGTATGTTCTAGGTTTTTGTGGCTTTGAACCTCTTTTGTGTATTATGTGGACTGCTCCTCACTAATTTTGTTTTTTGTGATAGGCTGGAGTGGAATCTTTTGGTGTCCATGGAACTAGGGGCGATGCAGTTGGTTAGGTGCAAGTACTTCTGCCATGTGTATTCTGCCATGCGTCCCTCTTCTTGAACTTGCATTTGTTGCTTTCTAGTTTATTGTATTTTTTGTTTACTTCACGGTTGTAAAGTGTGTACTGCTTGTGCATAGTTGAAGTTTTTTTTTCTTTTTTGGTCGTTACCATCTTATTTTCGTTTTTTGTTTGTTCTATGCCCATAGACTGGTGTTGCTGCTTGTGATGTGCACAAAGAGTCCTACGATGGCTCTGGAAAGAATGAGGTCTTGGCTGATGCATCGTCCCCTCCGGATGTTGTAGCTGATAAGGTATAGTTGTATTACTTGTTCTGTTGGTGGGTTGTAATCTAATTTTTTGTTGTTGTTATAAACTTGATGTATGCTGTTTTGTTCACTCATATGCATTTTCATTTACATATGTCATCTGTAATAGTTTTACATGTGTTAGCTTCAGTCTTTGACAGAAGTGAAATGCAGTTCTTTTTGCATGCGTGGTCCATAGTGTTTTACATACGTAAGCTTCAGTATTTAACATAACTGAACTGCAACGTTTGACAAAGGGAACTGCAGTTCTTTTTACGTTTATGTGGGTTGCAGTTGTAGTTGTTTTGACACACATGGACTGCAGTTGTTTTGTGTATGTTGTCAGCAGTCTTTTTGACATAAGTATCCTGTGTGTTGTTGTGTTAATTATCCCCACGCTCATTTTGTGTTATTTTGTGTTTTTTAAACTTACCACAACCTGGAGAAGAAAACATGGAAGTTCACGTTGATCTGAATCAGGGCGGTTGTGTTGTTGATGGTGGTTGCAGTGTTGATGCTTCTACATCGGTTGCCGTTAACTGTGCAGATGCCTCTGTAGCTCAAGAATCCCATGATGTTGTTTCCCCTAGTTGGCATGAAGATTTTGTTGGGGAACGTAGCAATAATTAAAATTTTCCTACGTGTCACCAAGATCAATCTAGGAGATGCTAGCAATGAGAGAGAGGGAGTGCATCTTCATACCCTTGAAGATCGCTAAGCGGAAGTGTTACAAGAACGCGGTTGATGGAGTCGTACTCGCGGCGATTCAAATCGCAGAAGATCCGATCTAGCGCCGAACGGACGGCGCCTCCGTGTTCAACACACGTACAGCCCGGGGACGTCTCCTCCTTCTTGATCCAGCAAGGGGAGAGGAGAAGTTGAAGGAGAACTCTAGCAGCACAACGACATGGTGGCAATGGAGCTCGTGGTTCTCCAGCAGGGCTTGGCCAAGCACTATGGAGGAGGAGGAGGTGTAGGAGGAGGGAGGGCTGCGCCAGGGAAGAGGTCTGGCTTCCCTCCCACCCCTCCACTATATATAGGGGCAAGGGGAGAGGGGGAGGCGCCCTAGGGGTTCACCTAGGGGGCGGCGGCCAAGCAGATTGGATCTCCCTAGGGAAAATCCTAGGGAGACTTGCCCCCCAAGCCAAGCAGGTGGAGGCTTGCCTCCCAAGCCTGGTGGAGGCGCCCCACGTCCCAAGTAACGTGGGAAAGGGTGTGGGGGCGCACCACCCCTTAGTGGGCTGGTTTGCCCCTTCCCCTTTTGCCCATGAGGCCCTCCAACACTTGTCGGGGCTCCCGAAACACTTTTCGGTCATGCTGGCCATAGCCTGGTACCTCCAGAACACTTCCGGACTCCAATACCCTTTGTCCAATATATCAATCTTCACCGCCGGACCATTCCGGAACTCCTCGTGACGTTTGGGATCTCATCCAGGACTCCGAACTACCTTCGGTAACCACATACTATTTCCCATAACAACTCTAGCGTCACCGAACCTTAAGTGTGTAGACCCTACGGGTTCGGGAACCATGCAGACATGACCAAGACACCTCTCCAGCCAATAACCAATAGCGGGATCTGGATACCCATATTGGCTCCCACATGTTCCACGATGATCTCATCGGATGAACCACGATGTCGGGGATTCGATCAATCCCGTATTCAATTCCCTTTGTCAATCGGTATGTTACTTGCCCGAGATTCGATCGTCGGTATCCCAATACCTTGTTCAATCTCGTTACCGGCAAGTCACTTTACTCGTTCCGTAACGCATGATCCCGTGACTAACTACTTAGTCACATTGAGCTCATTATGATGATGCATTACCGAGTGGGCCCAGAGATACCTCTCCGTCATACGGAGTGACAAATCCCAGTCTCGATTCGTACCAACCCAACAGACACTTTCGGAGATACCTATATTGCACCTTTATAGCCACCCAGTTACGTTGTGACGTTTGGTACACCCAAAGCACTCCTACGGTATCCGGGAGTTGCACAATCTCATGGTCTAAGGAAATGATACTTGACATTAGAAAAGCTTTAGCATACGAACTACACGATCTTGTGCTAGGCTTAGGATTGGGTCTTGTCCATCACATCATTCTCCTAATGATGTGATCCCGTTATCAACGACATCCAATGTCCATGGTCAGGAAACCGTAACCATCTATTGATCAACGAGCTAGTCAACTAGAGGCTTACTAGGGACATGGTGTTGTCTATGTATCCACACATGTATCTGAGTTTCCTATCAATACAATTCTAGCATGGATAATAAACGATTATCATGAACAATGAAATATAATATAATAATAACCAATTTATTATTGCCTCTAGGGCATATTTCCAACAGTCTCCCACTTGCACTAGAGTCAATAATCTAGTTCACATCGCCATGTGATTAACACTCACAGGTCACATCGCCATGTGACCAACATCCAAAGAGTTTACTAGAGTCACTAATCTAGTTCACATCACTATGTGATTAACACTCAATGAGTTCTGGGTTTGATCATGTTATGCTTGTGAGAGAGGTTGTAGTCAACGGGTCTGCCATATTCAGATCCCTATGTATTTCGCAAAACTTTATGTCATATCGTAGATGCTGCTACCACGTTCCACTTGGAGCTATTCCAAATTGTTGCTCCATTATACGTATCCGGTATCTCTACTCAGAGCTATCCGGATAGGTGTTAAGCTTGCATCGACGTAACTCTTTACGTCGAACTCTTTATCACCTCCATAACCGAGAAACATTTCCTTATTCCTCTAAGGATAATTTTGACCGCTATCTGGTGATCCATTCCTAGATCACCTTTGTACCCTCTTGCCAGACATGTGGCAAGGCACACATCTGGTGCGGTACTCAGCATGGCATACCGTATAGAGCCTATGACAAAAGCATAGGGGATGACCTTCATCCTTCCTCTTTCTTCTGCCGTGGTCAATCTTCGAGTCTTACTCAACTTCACACCTTACAACTCAGGTAAGAACCCCTTCTTTGACTGATCTATTTTGAACTCCTTCAAAAACATGTCAAGGTGTGCATTCTTTGAAAGTATCATTAGGCATTTTGATCTATCTCTATAGATCTTGATGCCCAATATGTAAGCAGCTTTATCCAGGTCTTCCTTTGAAAATCACTCTTCAAATAACCGTTTATGCTTTCCAGAAATTCTACATTATTTCGAATCAACAATATGTCATCCACATATACTTATCAGAAATGTTGTAGTGCTCCCACTCACTTTCTTGTGAATACAAGTTTCTAGCAAACATTGTATAAACCTAAAAGTTTGATCACTCCATCAAAGCATATATTCCGACTCTGAGATGCTTGCTCTAGTCCATAGAAGGATTGCTGGAGCCAGCATACCTTTTAGCATCCTTAGGATCGACAAAACCTTTTATTGTATCACATACAACTTTTTCTTACGAAAACTGGTAAGAAAACTTGTTTTGACATCCATCTGTCAGATTTCATAATCGAAAAATACAGCTAATGCTAACATGATTCCGACGGACTTAAGCATCGCTACGGGTGAGAAATTCTCATCGTAGTCAACTCCTTGAACTTGTGAAAAGACTCTTTCCCACAAGTCGAGCTTCATAGACGGTAACATTACCGCCCACGTCCGTCTTCTTCTTAAAGATCCATTTATCTCAATGGCTTGCCGATCATTGGGCAAGTCCACCAAAGTCCATACTTTGTTCTGATACAATGATCCTATCTCGGGTTTCATGGCTTCTAACCATTTGTCGGAATACGGGCCCACCATCGCTTCTCCATAGCTCGTAGGTTCATTGTTGTCTAACAACATGATATCTAAGACAGGATTACCGTACCACTCAGGAGTAGTACATATCCTTGTCGACCTACGAGGTTCGATAGCAACTTGATCCGAAGCTTCATGATCACTATCATTAACTTCCTATTCAACAGACATAGGCGCCACAGAAAACATCTTTCTGTGTTGCATCACTCTCCGGTTGAAGTAAAGGTTCGACAACCTCATCAAGTTCTATCTTCCTCCCACTCAATTCTTTCGAGAGAAACTCCTTCTCGAGAAAGGACCCGTTCTTAGTGACAAACAATTTGCCCTCGGATCTGAGATAGAAGGTGTACCCAACTGTCACCTTTGGGTATCCTATGAAGATGTGTTTGTCCGCTTTGGGTTCGAGCTTCTTCGGCTGAAGCCTTAAGCATCGCAGCCCCAAACATTAAGAAACGACAACTTTGGTTTCTTGCCAAACCAATGTTCGACATCGTCTCAACGGACTTAGATGGTGCCCTATCTAAAGTGAATGCAGCTGTCTCTAACGCATAACCTCAAAATGAAAACGGTAGATCGGCAAGAGACATCATAGATCGCACCATATCTCATAGGGTTTGATTACGACGTCCGGACACACCATTACCCTGTGGTGTTCCAGGTGGCTTCAACTGTGAAACAATTCCACAATGTCTTAAGTGTTTGCCAAACTCATAACTCAGAAATTCTCATTGATCAGATCGTAGGAATTTGATCTTCTTGTTATGATGATTCTTAACTTCACTCTGAAATCGCTTGAACTTTTCAAACGTTTCAGACTTGTGCTTCATTAAGTAAATATACCTATATCTACTCAAATCGTCAGTGAAGATGAGAAAATAGCGATATCCACCGCACGCTTCAATTCTCATTGGATCACACGCATCAGCATGTATGATTTCCAACAAGTCACTTGCCCGTTTCATTGTACCTGAAAACGGGGTCTTAGTCATCTTGCCCATGAGGCATGGCTCGCATGTGTCAAGCGATTCAAAATCAAGTGACTCCAAACATCCATCGACATGGAGTTTCTTCATGCATCTTACGCCAATATGACCTAAGCGGCAGTGCCACAAGAAAGTGGTACTATCATTAATAACTCTACATCTTTTGGCGTGAACATGTGTATTACCACGACCGAGATTCAATGAACCATTCACATAGGGTGCATGACCATGAAAGGTATTATTCATGTAAACAGAATAACCATTATTCTCTAACTTAAATGAATAACCGTATTGCAATGAACATGATCTAATCATATTCATGCTCAACGTAGACACCTGATAACATTTATCTAGGTTCAATACTAATCCCGAAGGCAGATGGAGCGTGCGATGGTGATCTCATCAACTTTGGAAACACTTCCAACACACATCGTCACCTCGCCCTTAGCCAGTCTCCGTTTAGTCCGTAGCTTTTGCTTCAAGTCACCAATAATAGCAACTGAACCGGTATCCAATACCCAGGTGCTACCAGGAGTACTAGTGAGGTACACATTAATAACACGTATATACTTTGTTGAAGTTGCCAGCCTTCTTATCTACCATGCATTTGGGGTAATTCCGCTACCAGTGACCGTTCCCCTTACAATAGAAGCACTTAGTCTCGGGTTTGGGTTCAACCTTGGGTTCCTTCACTGGAGCGGCAACTGGTTTGCCATCCATGAAGTTTCCCTTCTAGCCCTTGCCCTTCTTGAAACCAGTGGTCTTGTTAAACCATCAACACTTGATGCTCCTTCTTGATTCTACCTTTTGCGGTCTTAAGCACCGCGAACAGCTCCGGGATCAACTCCATCCCTTGCATGTCATAGTTCATCACGAAGATCTAGTAGCTTAGTGATAGTGGCTAGAGAACTCTATCAATCACTATCTTATCTGGAAGTTTAACTCCCACTTGATTTAAGTGATTGTAGCACCCAGACATTCTGAGCACATGCTCACTAGCTGAGCTATTCTCCTCCATCTTGTTGGCAAAAGAACTTGTCAGAGGTCTCATACCTCTCAACACGGGCATGAGCTTGAAATCCCATTTCAGCTCTTGGAACATCTCATATGTCTTATGGCGTTCAAAACGTCATTGGAATCCCGATTCTAAGCCGTAAAGTATGGTGCACTAAACTATTAAGTAGTCATCAGGATGTGTCTGTCAGGTGTTCACAACATCCACAGACGACGTTGTAGGGGTTTGCACATCGAGCGGTGCATCAAAGACGTAAGCCTTCTGTGTAGCAGTGAGGACACTCCTCGGACTACGGACCCAGTCCGCATCATTGCTTATAATATCTTTCAACTTGGTCTTTCTCTAGGAACGTATTGAAACAGGGAGCTACAACGTGAGCTATTTATCTACAACATATTTGCAAAGACAATTTAGACTATGTTCATGATAATTAAGTTCATCTAATCAAATTATTTAATGAACTCCCACTCAGATAGACATCCCTCTAGTCATCTAAGTGAAACATGATCCGAGTCAACTAGGCCGTGTCCGATCATCACGTGAGACGGACTAGTCAACATCGGTGAACATCTTCATGTTGATCGTATCTTCTATACGACTCATGCTCGACCTTTCGGTCTTCCGTGTTCCGAGGCCATGTCTGTACATGCTAGGCTCGTCAAGTCAACCTAAGTGTATTGCGTGTGTAAATCTGGCTTACACCCGTTGTATTCGAACGTTAGAATCTATCACACCCGATCATCACGTGGTGCTTCGAAACAACGAACCTTCGCAACGGTGCACAGTTAGGGGGAACACTTTCTTGAAATTATTACGAGGGATCATCTTATTTAAGCTACCGTCGTTCTAAGCAAATAAGATGTAAAACATGATAAACATCACATGCAATCAAATAGTGACATGATATGGCCAATATCATTTGCTCCTTTTGATCTCCATCTTTGGGGCTCCATGATCATCGTTGTCACCGGCATGACACCATGATCTCCATCATCATGATCTCCATCATCGTGTCTTCTTGAAGTTGTCTCGTCATCTATTACTTCTACTACTATGGCTAACGCTTTAGCAATAAAGTAAAGTAATTACATGACGTTTAAGTTGACACGCAGGTCATAAATAAATTAAGACAACTCCTATGGCTCCTGCCGGTTGTCATACTCATCGACATGCAAGTCGTGATTCCTATTACAAGAACATGATCAATCTCATACATCACATATATCATTCATCACATCCTTTTGGCCATATCACATCACAAGGCATATGCTGCAAAAACAAGTTAGACGTCCTCTAATTGTTGTTGCAAGTTTTTACGTGGCTGCTATAGGTTTCTAGCAAGAACGTTTCTTACCTACGCCAAAACCACAACGTGATATGCCAATTTCTATTTACCCTTCATAAGGACCCTTTTCATCGAATCCGATCCGACTAAAGTGGGAGAGACAGATACCCGCTAGCCACCTTATGCAACTAGTGCATGTCAGTCGGTGGAACCAGTCTCACGTAAGCGTACGTGTAAGGTCGGTTCGGGCCGCTTCATCCCACGATGCCGCCGAATCAAGATAAGACTAGTAACGGTAAGTAAATTGACAATATCGACGCCCACAACTGCTTTGTGTTCTACTCGTGCATAGAAACTACGCATAGACCTAGCTCATGATGCCACTGTTGGGGAACATAACAATAATTAAAATTTTCCTATGTGTCACCAAGATCAATCTAGGAGATGCTAGCAACAAGAGAGAGGGAGTGCATCTTCATACCCTTGAAGATCGCTAAGCGGAAGCGTTACAAGAACGCTGTTGATGGAGTCGTACTCGCGGCGATTCAAATCGCAGAAGATCCGATCTAGCGCCGAACGGACGGCGCCTCTGCGTTCAACACACGTACAGCCCGGGGACGTCTCCTCCTTCTTGATCCAGCAAGGGGAGAGGAGAAGTTGAAGGAGAACTCTAGCAGCACAATGGCATGGTGGCAATGGAGCTCGTGATTCTCTAGCAGGGCTTGACCAAGCACTATGGAGGAGGAGGAGGTGTAGGAGGAGGGAGGGCTGCGCCAGGGAAGAGGTCTGTCTGCCCTCCCACCCCTCCACTATATATAGGGGCAAGGGGAGAGGGGGAGGCGCCCTAGGGTTTCCCCTAGGGGGCGGCGACCAAGCAGATTGGATCTCCCTAGGGAAAATCCTATGGAGACTTGCCCCCCAAGCCAAGCAGGTGGAGGCTTGCCTCCCAAGCCTGGTGGAGGCGCCCCACATCCCCAAGTAACGTGGGAAAGGGTGTGGGGGGCGCACCACCCCTTAGTGGGCTGGTTTGCCCCTTCCCCTTTGGCCCATGAGGCCCTCCAACACTTGCCGGGGCTCCCGAAACACCTTTCGGTCATGCTGGCCATAGCCTGGTACCTCCAGAACACTTCTGGACTCCAATACCCTTCGTCCAATATATCAATCTTCACTGCCGGACCATTCCGGAACTCCTCGTGACGTTTGGGATCTCATCCAGGACTCTGAACTACCTTCGGTAACCACATACTATTTCCCATAACAACTCTAGCGTCACCGAACCTTAAGTGTGTAGACCCTACGGGTTCGGGAACCATGCAGACATGACCGAGACACCTCTCCAGCCAATAACCAATAGCGGGATCTGGATACCCATATTGGCTCCCACATGTTCCACGATGATCTCATCGGATGAACCACGATGTCGGGGATTCGATCAATCCCGTATTCAATTCCCTTTGTCAATCGGTATGTTACTTGCTCGAGATTCGATCGTCGGTATCCCAATACCTTGTTCAATCTCGTTACCGGCAAGTCACTTTACTCGTTCCATAACGCATGATCCCGTGACTAACTGCTTAGTCACATTGAGCTCATTATGATGATGCATTACCGAGTGGGCCCAGAGATACCTCTCCGTCATACGGAGTGACAAATCCCAGTCTCGATTCGTACCAACCCAACAGACACTTTCGGAGATACCTGTAGTGCACCTTTATAGCCACCCAGTTACGTTGTGACGTTTGGTACACCCAAAGCACTCCTACGGTATCCGGGAGTTGCACAATCTCATGGTCTAAGGAAATGATACTTGACATTAGAAAAGCTTTAGCATACGAACTACACGATCTTGTGCTAGGCTTAGGATTGGGTCTTGTCCATCACATCATTCTCCTAATGATGTGATCCCGTTATCAACGACATCCAATGTCCATGGTCAGGAAACAGTAACCATCTATTGATCAACGAGCTAGTCAACTAGAGGCTTACTAGGGACATGGTGTTGTCTATGTATCCACACATGTATCTGAGTTTCCTATCAATACAATTCTAGCATGGATAATAAACGATTATCATGAACAATGAAATATAATATAATAATAACCAATTTATTATTGCCTCTAGGGCATATTTCCAATAGATTCTGATTTTGGCATTGAAAAGCCACTGGAGAATGTCGTCCCAGCTGTTAGTGTTGTTGCTTCCCCTATTTGTCTGGCGTCCAACGATGTTCCTGAAGTATCGAGAGTGGAGTCTCATGTAGCTGAAGTATCTAAGGACGTTGCGGTTGACCAGACTATTGTAAATCCAGAGAATGATGATGTTGCTGCAGAAGGGCAGTCCAGTGAGGTTGTGGTGGATTCGTCGCAACCTAGCCCAGAAAATGTTTTTTCCAGCTCTGAAGAATAACAACATGAAGACTCTGACACTGAAGGCAAGAGTTTTGTTTCGAACAGTGTAGTTGAAGTTTTTCTCATTCAATTTGTTTAATTACTATGGTATCTACATTAGATGTTTAATGATAATGAAACTTGATCTTTTGTTTATGATTTTCAAAATAGCTAGCAGAATTTCCTTATGTTAATATTTGAACTTCATTCTTTCGATAAGTGAACTTCATCTTTTTCTTACAGATGACGAACTTCCTGTTGTGACACCGTCGAGCATTGATCCAGCTCTTCTGGAAAGATACAATAAGTTGTACGCTGCCGTTACAAGGGTTCGGAAGGACAAGAAGAAGAAGTATGGTTTTTTAGAAATTGTTTTGTTCATATGTATTTTCTAATTTTGGTATTTACCCATTTTTCTTTGTTGTTATTTTTTTTAGTATCTTATGTTTTAGTTTTTCATGAAAAATTCAGGGACATGATTGCTTTTAAAACTGAGATGGCTGATATTACCATTGGCAAAGTTGGTCAATCCTTTTGGGATAAAGGGATGCTCACTACAAGCCTTGTAGATGTTGGGGTTTCTTTGATGATAGATAAGTTTAAGGAATCTCCAACAATGGTTGCCCCGTACCATATTTGTGTAAGAATGCAGAAATTTTTGTTTTATTTGTTGATTTTCTTTTCTGATTTCGTGCGACGACCCTGTTTGCTTGAGCACTATTTGATTTTTGGTTTTTTTGGCAGACAAATATTTGGAATGGTGGTACTGTAGGCAAGAGTGTTGAAATGATGTTCTCTTCAAAAGCCGAGGAGCGTGTTGATAAAAAGGACATGGTGAGTAACTTTTTTATGTGTCGAAAACTATATTTTGTGTGTTTGTTTTTATAGTGTTGTGTTTCTTCTTCTTATAATAATTTTATTTATTTATTCGTGCTTCGAACAGGTCCTTTTTGCAACTTTTGATCCGCCAGAGATGAGGGATGGCGTTGGTCATTTTTGTGTAGTTGCGTTAAATGTGAAAGAAAGGCTGTTTGAATTTCTTGACTCGCTCAATAAACCTGGCAGGCCTGGTGCGATCAGGGTTTTTAGGAGGATGGTTAAAAATGTCAAGCGTGCATGGAAAGAAGGAAGCTCAAGTTCTGATGAGCCGCTAAATCCTCCTACACTTGATGGATTTGTGTTGAAACATGTCATTGTCCCAATGCAGCCAAATGGGTGTGTTTTGTACAACCCCTCTCCACCATACTGCTCAAGTTTTTTTATTTCATTTTTCTGAAACTGATGTTTTTTATTCTTTTTATTGTAGTCACGATTGTGGATTCTATATGTTTCAATTCTTGCAGACTTGGGAAGGTGTTCGAGTTGCTCAGTTTGGGGTGGAGCACATTGGCTACATCAAAAAGACCATGCTCTATAGTTGGCTCACATCGAGAAAGTGTTGCCTTGATTTAACATCACTTTTAATTTTTGCAGATAAAGGTTGTTTTAGTGAACTACTTCATTCTACCTTTTAATTATTGTTTGTCTACTGCTTGCTTCCGCTTCTTATGGGTTTTTTACTAGTTTGTTTAGTTAAGTTCATGATTTAGAATGGATGTGTATATTTATTTGTTGTGTTAGTGAGATGCATTTTATTTTTTGGGCAAGTGAGCTGCATTGTTCTTTATAAGTGGGCTGCATTGTTGTATACAAGTGGGCTGCATTGTTGTAGACAAGTGGGATGCATTGCTGTAGACAAGTGGACTCCATTGATGTAGACTAGTGGACTGTATTAATGTAGACTAGTGGGCTGCATTATGTTCTTTAGTGAACTGCATTTTTTATATTAATGAGATGTATTACATGTGTTTTGGTTTTGTATTTTGTGCTGAGTGTTTCCATGTTTTTTCTACATGTTTTTAGGTTTTGATGGGGGGCTTAATGAAGGTTGTACGTCACTGTTTGAGTCCCAGGGTTCTAAGGTAGTTATGGCGGATTGTGTCATTGAAATCTGTCAAGATAATTCTGGTTCTTTGGCTGGAGATGGTTTGAACACAGATGTGGCGTCTGGACCTGATGGTGGAAGTGTCTCTTGACCTAGCTCTCCACACGATGTATTTGATGTTGATGATGATGATTTGGCTATGCTGTGTCCATGCATCACTAGGACTAGGAGTGCAGCAATTAATCGTCCTCCTATGTATGAGGTTGAAGTATTTTAGAACCAGAGGGTAGATGAGAGGGCTTTTAAGTAGAGATGCTCTATAGAGAATTTGAAGCCTCCGAGGTTCAAATATATTGATGAGGTGAGGAAAATAAAGGATCTTGTTCGCAGCAAAGATTTTGTAACCAAATACCACGAGTAAGTTTTATGTGTGTGCCCTTCATCCTTTTTGTGTGTTTTGTTTTTAATTTTAATTTTATTGATCCCATCTGTGTATGTTTACTACAGGAATGCATTATTTATGGTGAATAGTTCTTTTGGTGACGTCGATACTTACAATATTGACTATATCTATAATACATTTGGCAAAGGAGCTTTAATGGATTCGTATCTCATGGATTTTGTCATCAAGTACTGGAAGCAAGACCCTAAATTGGGTTTAGTTTATCATTCTGGTGAACGTGTGATCCTTCCAACTTTATTTATCACGGTAAACGTGTGCTGTCATTTTTTCCTATTGTACTAATTTTTTCATGTGCATGCATGCATGCATTGTTTATCCTTTTTTTCATGTCATTTTTTGTTCTTTTTTCTGTGCAGTATGTTCTTCAAATGGAAACCTTTGTGACGAGAGATGATGATTTAAACCCTATGTTGCCAGTTGTGCATAGCCCATTTGTTTTAGAAGATGCAGTTAAGCAGTTCAAGGTTTTTGTGAGCGACGACGTAAACCTGTTGGATGCAAAAGTGGTAAGTTCATTGTTTTCTGTCATTTATTTTTCTCGTTTGTTGCATTTCTTTTTATAGTTATTTTTGGAACCGTGGTCCTGGTGCTACGTGTCGAAAGAACTTTTCATTTTTTGTTTTTTATGTGAACAGATTATGATGTCGCGCTCCAAGGATGGTCATTATTCCTTATACACGATGGACCAGCATTGCGAGACATTTGATATCCATGACACTAGGAAGTACACTGGTCATCCTGATGTCACGACAAAGTGGCGCAGGACTGACTACCACTCAGATTGCACTGAAGTGGTATGTCATTTTTTCTTGCCAAGTGCAAAGATTTTTTATGTTTCTCCTACTGCATTTTTTTATAAACTGCACATGCAATGTTAGCACACATAGAACCACATTTGTTTATGTAGTGCACTGCAACATATGCATGACAGAACTGCATTTTCTCACACCCCCCATAATCTGTGTAAAAAAGGGTAAAAGGAATGACCTCGCGTGCATTTAAAAGAGGGACTGTCTAGACGTTGAGAACAACTTTTTTATTTTTTGGTTTGTCTGAATAGTAACTTGATCTGTGATGTGTGTTAACCTTTGTGATTCCTTTTCTTTGCCAGATGAGGAGTATGACTCAGCTGCTTAAGGCGATTTGTGGTGAAAAAATGTATAAATCGAAGAACCACCTTGACTGGGTTAAATTGGCAGAGGAGCCCTCTTACCTGGTCGTGCCAGTGCAGGGAGCAAACGAGTGCGGAATCTATGTTCTGAGGTTGACGCAGTTGTATGACGGCCAACGTCTAGTTGAGAGAATTATCAAATCCGACGTAACACCTTCTCTGTTTTCTCATTTTTCTTGTTACTTTTTTTATTATTTTACTTTTTCAGTTTTTGTTTTTTATGACAACCTTTTTTAATCACTGGTCTGCATTTTTTTAATTTTCTTTTCCAGCCTGCTGTTGAAGATTGGCAGGCAGAGTACATGTTTCAGCTGCTGTTCAATCCTTCGAACATGTTGTGTTATGAAGACATGCCGCTTGAGCTACGAGATCTGATTGCGAACCTGGGGCTTACTTCCCTATCGCAATCATAGACGTAGTCGCAGTCATTTTGGCATTGTCTTTACTGGGTAAAAGCCTGTGTATGGACAAGAACTAGAAGTTCATGTTGTGTATTGTGTGCTGTCTAAGGTAGATAATGTATGAAAAAGACTTTTTTCTGTTGTCGTGTTTTCGTGTGCTTTTTGCAGCAGTGTATATGGACGAATTTGTACGTGTATATGTATTTTATATAAATAACTCATATAGTATACATATGTGTATATTTTTATTTTGTTGACAACCACGTTCTGTGTGAACTAGCACTTGTAACGCTTATATGTATCGTTTGTGTCCCATAAACTGCATCGCATGTGATGCCGAACTTCTTCGTCCAACAAAAAGCACTGCATTTGTCTACAAGTTTGTGTTGCACCTGTTTTTTTGCTGCACTTGCCGCAGACCCTGTATTCATGTGTGTATCCCGAAACTGCATTGCTCTTATGATACGGCATTGCTTTTTGCCTAACTAAATGCACTGCTTTGCCAAAAAGATGCATCCTGCAGTTGGTTTCTTTATTGTTTGTACAGTAAGGTAGGGGGGTTGGGGGGCCCCACCATTTTTTGTTGTCTATAGATTTGTATTGCTCCTGTATTCCGTGTACTTAACACACTGCGTGCGTTAGCGCGAGGCCGAGCAGGGGGGGTGGGAGGGGGGTCGTGACCCCCTCCCCCCTACGAGGTCGAGCCTGGAACGAGCCAGAGCAGGCGGCGACACGGCGTGCCACGGCGCCGCATGCGTAGGCGAGTCCGCCACATCCTGTCGCCTCCCTGTCTATCTTAGGGGTGTGGCTCTGGGTTGCGTGCGTCCTATTGTTGGAAAAACAAAATGTCCACACTGCGCCTATCAACCAAGCGCACTGCGTGTGTGAGCGCGAGGCCGAGAAGGAGGTGGGAGGGGGGTCGTGACCCCCCTTCCCAACCTCCTGTGAGGATGAGCCTAGAACGAGCCTGAGCAGGCGGCGACATGGCATGCCGCGGCGCCGCATGCGTAGGCGAGTCCATCACAGCCCGCCGCCTCCCTGTCTATCTTAGGGGTGTGGCTATGGGGTTGCGTGCATCCTATTGTTGGAAAAAATAGAATGTCCGCACTGCGCCTGTGAACCAAGCGCATTGCGTGCATTAGCACGAGGCCGGGTAGGGGGTGGGAGGGGGGTCGTGACCCCCTCCCCACCCCCATGCGAGGCCGAGCCTGGAATGAGCCAGAGCAGGCGGCGACGCGGCGTGCCATGCCGCCGCATCCGTAGGCGAGTCTGTGACACCCCGTTGTCTCCCTGTCTATCTTAGGGGTGTGGCTCTGGGGTTGCGTGTGTCCTATTGTTGGAAAAACAGAATGTCCGCACTACACCTGTCAACCAAGCGCACTGCGTGCGTTAGCGCGAGGTCGAGAAGGGGGGTGGGAGGGACCCCCCTCCCCACCCACCTACGAGGCCAAGCCTGGAACGAGCCGAAGCAGGCGGCAACACGGCGTACCCCGGCGCCGCATGCATAGGCGAGTCCGTCACACCCTGTCACCTCCCTGTCTATCTTAGGGGTGTGGCTCTAGGGTTGCGTGTGTCCTATTATTGGAAAAAACCGAATGTCCGCACTGGGCCTATCAACCAAGCACACTGTGTGCGTTAGCGCGAGGCTGAGCAGGGGGTGGGAGGGGGTCGTGACCCCCCTCCCCACCCCCCTGCGAGGCCGAGCCTGGAACGAGCCGGAGCAGGCAGCGACGCGGCGTACCGCTGCGCCGCATGCGTAGGCGAGTCCATCACACCCCATCGCCTCCATGTCTATCTTAGGGGTGTGGCTCTGGAGTTGTGTGCATCCTATTGTTGGAAAAACATAATGTCCGCACTGCGCTTGTCAAGCAAGCGCACTACGTGCGTTAGCGCGAGGCCGAGCAGGGGGTGGGAGGGGGGTCGTGACCCCCCTCCCCACCCCCCTATGAGGCCGAGCCTAGAACGAGCCGGAGCAGGCGGCGACACGGCGTGCCGCGGCGCCGCATGCGTAGGCGAGTCCGTCACACCCCGTCGCCTCCCTATCACACCCCGTGCGCCTATCAACCAAGCCAGTGTCTGACGTGGGTTTGTGTCGTTGTAGCCAAGTGAAAAGATTCCCCGTGGTAGTATTCTTGAATGGATGGAAAAAATATTCGTCTAAGCGAACTGCAATGCTTTATTGACAGCACATCTTCCGTCCCATACCGGACTGCACAGCGGACTGCATTTGTTTAGGTGAGGGGGTACTGGAATTACTTGCTAGTTGTGTGTCGTTGGGCTTTGTTTGTTTTGGGGCTATGAGAATTTGTTGGGTTCGTTGGGGTGTAAGATGCATTGGGCACAAGTCGGCCTGTGAGCACGGCTGGTTCCTTGTGCGTTGTGTGCGGGCTAATCTTTAGTCCCACCTCGCCCGCGGAAGGCGCGCCTGACCTGTTTATAAGCAGTGGCAAGGCCGCCGTATCGAACTCTTCTGGTTACTTATTTGGGTGCTTATACACGGTGGGCACTGCTCTATGCTCTCTAACCTGTGGGCCCACTTGTGCCCGGCTCCATGCATTGTGGCTCAGGACGAATCACCTACTGTAGGCGCAGACCTATTACGGGACTGGCTAGAGCCTGGTTGCAGCTGGGTGGTCAATTTTTTTCCTTATCTGAAGCATTTTTTTCTTTTGGAGTATATATATTTCGTGGTAGTACAAATGGTGTCATTTGTACTGCTTGCACCAACGTTGAGTGCTGCACTGCGCGTACCAAGTCCGTGTGTTGTGCACTACACAAAAGTTGCCGCAGCCCCTCTCATTCTACATTTATGCATATACAGCACTTCATGTATACACTTTGTGAACTGCCTTATATTTGCTATGTGAACTGTGTTCGTGCTTGTTTATAATGTTCTGCGGATTATATATTTTTTATAAATATTAATATTAATGTTCTTTTTCTATAATTACTATTTGCGGACTGCATGTGTACAAATGCGTAATGCTTATTTTTACCATTGTGAACTGCATTAATCTTTCTTTTTTAGGTATGAGTTGTAGTCAGATTACTTAATTTTTTGTCTGACATTGTTTTTGAATATGTTTTGTATGTGAATAGTATGTTTTGATATCATAGATTAATTTTTTCAAAGTTTTCTGGATACTTGTTCTAACACCAACTAATTTCAGCGAAAGCAATTGATCACAAGAAAACTAACGATACATAAGCAAACAACAGAAAGAAAATTTGATGATAATTCTAAAATGGTATTCTTTTACAAAAGAAATGTTCGATATGAAGCAACGACATAATCAAAAGCTTGCATACATGAAACAAAGAACAACACAATGACTAAAGTAAAGTGAAACTAAACATAGCCCTGATTATTTCTAGTTGTTGTATTGGATTACAGCCTTGTTCTTCTTCTTCTTTGCTTCTTTGTCTCTTTTTGCCCTGTCCAGTCCCATTATGACATTGTAGATGATTCTCCATGACTCATATGTTGCGAATGCATCTATTGCTGCATACTTGATAAGCTTTTCTGGCAGCGGGCAAAATCCCCACAGAGTATGGTCCTCCTTGTGGTTAATTTTTTGTCTTGATGTCATGGTAGTGAATGTCTATCATCTTGCCGGCAACATCAGCCAAAGAGTCAAACTTCTTTTTATTTTATGGGTCTCTCCATTCCACCTGAATATCAATGCAGTTGCCGGAGTTGATCTCCAAACTAGATAGCTTCAGCTTGCTTTTGTCTCCTTCAATGGCGAATCCGATGAAGGTGTACTCATCATTCATGAGGAATTTGTCTAGTTCCATTGGCCTGCAAGATGTTTGTATAGAGTGAATATAGTTTATTTTCTTAGAACTACCAATGTTTTTTTGTTTTTTCTGAAACTAAACTGCAATATGAATATCTGAATCTATTGAAGTGAGTAGTTGCTAATACTTTGTTCTGCATAAGTAGTAAATCCGATAATATATTGCATAAACAATGCATGTTTTGTGCATGCTTGTATTCTTGAACTAAATTTCATACAAGTTTCATATAGTAATGTTGCAGTTTTGTATTGTTTAGTCAAATAGTTTGTATTTGGTAAAACAAAATAAAACTATGGGTATTGCTAGATCATATAATTCAAGAATTGAACACGTGAGTGACATACATGGAGCCAGATGAAAACTCTTAATGAATTCATATGCCATGCTTTTCAAAAATGAGAACCAAAGTTTAAATATTGGCAATTGCAGTGAAGAAAAATTAAAATCAATATTGACAAGCAATAGTACAGATTGATAGTTATCCTGGCATGTCTTTAGCTGCAGAGATGTGGTAGACAAGGCATTATTTTTCTATGCATAGCTGGAGCACTGCTGCCCGCTGTGGCTTCATGTAGTGCGTGTACTCGACATCAACGCCGACTAGTTTAACGGGCATTCCGCCGAGCTTCTGATACGTCTCCAACGTATCTATAATTTTTGATTGCTCCATGCTATATTATCTACTGTTTTGGACTATATTGGGCTTTATTTTCCACTTTTATATTATTTTTGGGACTAACCTATTAACCGGAGGCCCAGCCCAGAATTGCTGTTTTTTTGCCTATTTCAGTATTTCGGAGAAACAAAATATCAAATGGAGTCCAAACGGAATAAAACCTTCGGGAACGTGATTTTCTCACCGAACGTGATCCAGGAGACTTGCACCCTACTCCAAGGAGTCAAAGAGGCGGTCACGAGGGTGGGGCGGCACGCCCACCCTCCTAGGGCGCGCCCCCTGCCTCATGGGCCCCTTGGTGCTCCACCGACGTACTTCCTCCTATATATACCTACGTACCCCCAAACAATCAAGAGGAACCAAAAACCTAATTCCACCACCGCAACTTTATGTATCCACGAGATCCCATCTTGGGACCTGTTCCGGAGCTCCGCCGGAGAGGGCCGTCATCATGGAGGGCTTCTACATCATCATAGCCTCTCCGATGAAGTGTGAGTAGTTTACTTCAGACCTTCGGTTCCATAGTTAGTAGCTAGATGGCTTCTTCTCTCTTTTTGGATCTCAATACAAAGTTCTCCCCCTCTCTTGTGGAGATCTATTCGATGTAATCTTCTTTTTGCGGTGTGTTTGTTGAGACCGATGAATTGTGGGTTTATGATCAAGTCTATCTATGAATAATATTTGAATCTTCTCTGAATTCTTTTAGGTATGATTGGTTATCTTTGCAAGTCTCTTTGAATTATCCGTTTGGTTTGGCCAACTAGATTGGTAGTTCTTGCCATGGGAAAAGTGCTTAGCTTTGGGTTCGATCTTGCGGTGTCCTTTCCCAATGATAGAAGGGGCAGCAAGGCACGTATTGCATCGTTGCCATCGAGGATAACAAGATGGGGTTTATTTCATATTGCATGAATTTATCTCTCTACATCATGTCATCTTTCTTAAAGTGTTACTCTATTTTTAACTTAATACTCTAGATGCATGCTGGATAGTGGTCGATGAGTGGAGTAATAGTAGTAGATGCAGAATCGTTTCGGTCTACTTGTCACGGACGTGATGCCTATATACATGATCATGCCTAGATATTCTCATAACTATGCTCAATTCTGTCAATTGCTCAACAGTAATTTGTTCACCCACTATAGAATACTTATGCTCTTGAGAGAAGCCACTAGTGAAACCTATGGCCCCCGGGTCTATTCTCATCATATCAATCTCCATCACTTTAATCTTGCTTTGCTTTTTTACTTTGCCTTTTACTTTTCACTCTGCATCTCTATACCAAAAATACCAAAAATATTATATCTATCAGATCTCACTCTCGTAAGTGGCCGTGAAGGGATTGACAACCCCTAATCGTGTTGGTTGCGAGTAGCTATCATTTTGTGCAGGTACGAGGGACTTGAGCGTGGCCTCCTACTGGATTGATACCTTGGTTCTCAAAAACTGAGGGAAATACTTACGCTGCTCTGATGCATCATCCCTTCCTCTTCGGGGAAATCCAACGCAAGCTCAAGAGGTAGCAAGAAGGATTTCTGGCGCCGTTGCCGGGGAGTCTACGCAAAAAGTCAACATACCAAGTACCCATCACAATCCCTATCTCTCGCATTACATTATTTGCAATTTGCCTCTCGTTTTCCTCTCCCCCACTTCACCCTTGCCGTTTTATTCGCCCTCTCTCTCTCTATCCTCCTTCTCTATTTGCCTCTTTTTGCCCGCTTGCCTTTTGTTTGCTCATGTGTTGGATTTCTTGTTTGTCGCGATGGCTCAAGATACTATCAAATTGTGTGACTTCACCAATACCAATAATAATGATTTCCTTAGCACTCCGATTGCTCCTCTTGCTAATACTGAATCTTGTGAAATCAGTACTGCTTTGTTGAATCTTTTTATGAAAGATCAATTCGCCGGCCTTCCTAGTGAAGATGCCGCTACTCATCTGAATAGCTTCGTTGATTTATGTGATATGCAAAAGAAAAAAGATGTCGATAATGATGTCGTTAAATTGAAGCTATTTCCTTTTTCGGTTAGAGATCGTGCTAAAGCTTGGTTTTCGTCTTTGCCTAAAAATAGTATTGATTCTTGGAGCAAGTGCAAAGATGCTTTTATCTCTAAGTATTTCCCTCCCGCTAATATCATCTCTCTTAGAAATGATATTATGAACTTTAAGCAAATTGATCATGAACATGTTGCACAAGCTTGGGAGAGAATGAAATTAATGATACGTAATTGCCCTACACATGGTTTGAATTTGTGGATGATTATACAAAAAATTTATGCCGGATTGAATTTTGCTTCTAGAAATCTTTTAGATTCGGCCGCGGGAGGCACTTTTATGGAAATCACTTTAGGAGATGCTACTAAACTCCTAGATAATATTATGGTTAATTATTCTCAATGGCATACTGAAAGATCTTCTAATAAAAAAGTGCATGCGATAGAAGAAATCAATGTTTTGAGTGGAAAGATGGATGAACTTATGAAATTATTTGCTACTAAGAGTGTTTCTTCTGATCCTAATGATATGCCTTTGTCTACTTTGGTTGAGAATAACAATGAATCTATGGATGTGAATTTTGTTGGTAGGAATAATTTTGGTAACAACGCTTATAGAGGAAATTTTAATCCTAGGCCATATCCTAGTAATCCTTCTAATAATTATGGGAATTCCTACAACAACTCTTATGGAAATTATAATAAGATGCCCTCTGAATTTGAGAATAGTGTTAAAGAGTTTATGAATTCACAAAAGAATTTTAATGCTTTGCTTGAAGAGAAATTGCTTAAAGTTGATGATTTGGCTAGGAATGTTGATAGAATTTCTCTTGAGATTGATTCTTTAAAGCTTAGATCTATTCCTCCTAAGCATGATATCAATGAGTCTCTCAAAGCCATCAGAATTTCCATTGATGAGCGCAAGGAAAGAACCGCTAGGATGCGTGCTTCCAAAGATGCCTTTATTAAAGCGTGTTCTTCCAATTCCTATGAAAATCAAGATGAAGATCTAAAAGTTATTGATGTGTCTCCTATTAAATATTTGTTTTGCAATATGAATCTTGATGAAACTGAATATGATCTTCCCTTACCTAGAAGGCGTTCTAAAAATTCAGAGTATTTAGATCTTTATGATGAAATTGATGAAAGTGGGATTGAAAGAAATAAAAATCTAGATGTTGCTAAACCCACTATATTGGATTTCAAGGAATTTAATTATGAAAGTTGCTCTTTAATTGATTGTATTTCCTTGTTGCAATCCGTGCTAAATTCTCCACATGCTTATAGTCAAAAGAAAGCCTTCACCGAACATATTGTTGATGCCTTGATGCAATCTTATGAAGAAAAACTTGAGTTGAAAGTTTCTATCCCTAGAAAACTCTATGATGAGTGGGAACCAACTATTAAAATTAAAATTAAAGATCATGAGTTTTATGCTTTGTGTGATTTGGGTGCTAGTGTTTCCACTATCCCCAAAACTTTGTGTGATTTGCTAGATTTCCGCGATTTTGATGATTGCTCTCTAAACTTGCATCTTGCGGATTCTACTATTAAGAAACCTATGGGAAGGATTAATGATGTTCTTATTGTTGCAAATAGAAATTATGTGCCCATAGATTTCATTGTTCTTGATATAGATTGCAATCCTTCTTGCCCTATTATTCTTGGTAGACCTTTCCTTAGAACGGTTGGTGCGATTATTGATATGAAGGAAGGGAATATTAGATTTCAATTTCCATTAAAAAAGGGCATGGAACACTTTACAAGAAAGAAAATAAAATTGCCATATGAAACTATCATGAGAGAAACTTATGGATTGTCTACCAAAGATGGCAATACCTAGATCTATCCTCGCTTTTATGCCTGGCTAGGGGCGTTAAACGATAGCGCTTGTTGGGAGGCAACCCGATTTTATTTTTATTCCTTGCTTTTTGCTCCTGTTTAGTAATAAATAATTTATTTAGCCTCTGTTTTGGTTGTGTTTTTTGTGTTTAATTAGTGTTTGTTCCAAGTAGAACCGTTGGGAAGACTTGGGGAAAGTCTTGTTGAACTTGCTGTAAAAAACAGAAACTTTAGCGCTCACGAGAACTGCTGTCATTTTTATTTGAAGAGTGCTATTTAGTTAATTCTTTTTGCATATGATTAATAGATAAATTCCTCACGTCAATCAATTTATTTTAGAATTTTTGGGGATCCAGATCTTGCGCTAGCTACAGATTACTACAGACTGTTCTGTTTTTGACAGATTCTGTTTTTCGTGTGTTGTTTGCTTATTTTGATGAATCTATGGTTAGTAAAATAGTTTATAATCCATATAGAAGTTGGAATACAGTAGGTTTAACACCAATATAAATAAATAATGAGTTCATTACATTACCTTGAAGTGGTCTTTTGTTTTCTTTCGCTAACGGAGCTCACGAGTTTTCTACTTTAAGTTTTGTGTTGTGAAGTTTTCAAGTTTTGGGTGAATTCTTTTGATGGATTATGGAACAAGGAGTGGAAAGAGTCTAATCTTGGGGATGCCCATGGCACACCCAATATAATCCAAGTACAGCAAAAAGTTAAAGCTTGGGGATACCCCAAAAGGCATCCCCTCTTTCGTCCACTTCCATCGGTAATTTACTTGGAGCTATATTTTTATTCACCAACATGATATGTGTTTTGCTTGGAGCATCTTGTATTATTTTTGTCTTTGTGTTCTAGTATGCCAAAATCATCCTTGCTATACACACCTTTTGAGAGAGCCATACATGAATTAAAATTTGATAGACTACTCTATGTGCTTCACTTATATCTTTTGAGCTATGTAGTTTTGCTCTATGTGCTTCACTTATATCTTTTGAGCGTCATAATTTTGCTCTATGTGCTTCTCTTATATATTTTGAGCTATGTAATTTTGCTCTATGTGCTTCACTTATATCTTTTGAGCATTATAATTTTGCTCTATGTGCTTCACTTAGATCTTTTAGAGCACGGTGGTGGATTTGTTTTAAAGAAACTATTGATCTCTCATGCTTCACTTAAATTATTTTGGGAGTCTCTTAATAGCATGGTAAGTTGCTTAATAATAATATGCTTGGTATTCAAGATTTGTGAAACTTTCTTTTGAGTGCGTTGAATACTAAGAAAAGATTGAAGCATGATAATTGTTTTGAGATATGGAGGTGATAATATTAAAGTCATGCTAGTTGAGTAGTTGTGAATTTGAGAAATACTTGTGTTGAAGCTTGTGATTCCCGTAGCATGCACGTATGGTGAACCGTTATGTGATGAAGTCGGAGCATGATTTATTTATTGATTGTCTTCCTTATGAGTGGTGGTCGGGGACGAGCGATGGTCTTTTCCTACCAATCTATCCCCCTAGGAGCATGTGCGTAATACTTTGCTTTGATAACTTCTAGATTTTTGCAATAAGTATATGAGTTATTTATGACTAATGTTGACTCCATGTATTATATGCACTCTCACCCTTCCACCTTTGCTAGCCTCTCTAATACCGCGCACCTTTCGCCGGTATCATACACCCACCATATACCTTCCTCAAAACAGCCACCATACTTACCTATTATGGCATTTCAATAGCCATTCCGAGATATATTGTCATGCAACTTTCCACCGTTCCTTTTATCATGACACATTCATCATTGTCATATTGCATATCCCGGTACACCGCCGGCGGCATTCATATAGAGTCATATTTTGTTCTAAGTATCGAGTTGTAATTGTTGAGTTGTAAGAAAAATAAAAGTGTGATTATCATCATTATTAGAGCATTGTCCCAAGTGAGGAAAGAATGATGGAGACTATGATTCCCCCATAAGTCGGGATGAGACTCCGGACGAAAAATAAATAAAAGAGTCCAAAGAAGCCCAAATAAAAAGAGAAAGAAAAGAGGCCATAAAAAGGCCCAAATAAAAAAATGAGAGAAAAAGAGAGAAGGGATAATGTTACTATCCTTTTACCACACTTGTGCTTCAAAGTAGCACCATGATATTCATAGTAGAGAGTCTCTCATGTTATCACTTTCATATACTAGTGGGAATATTTCATTATAGAACTTGGCTTGTATATTCCAATGATGGGCTTCCTCAAATTGCCCTAGATCTTCATGAGCAAGCAAGTTGGATGCACACCCACTTGGTTTATTTTTTGAGCTTCCATATACTTATAGCTCTAGTGCATCCGTTGCATGGCAATCCCTACTCACTCACATTGATATCTATTGATGGGCATCTCCATAGCCCGTTGATACGCCTAGTTGATGTGAGACTATCTTCTCCTTTTTGTCTTCTCCACAACCACCATTCTATTCCACCTATAGTGCTATATCCATGGCTCACACTCATGTATTGCGTGAAGATTGAAAAAGTTTTGAAAAAGTTAGAGTATGAAACAATTGCTTGGCTTGTCATCGGGGTTGTGCATGATTTAAATACTTTGTGCGGTGAAGATACAGCATAGCCAGACTATATGATTTTGTAGGGATAACTTTCTTTGGCCATGTTATTTTGAGAAGACATAATTGCTTTGTTAGTATGCTTGAAGTATTATTATTTTTATGTAAATATAAACTTTTGTCTTGAATCGTTCGAATCTGAATATTCATATCACAATTAAGAAGATTTGCATTGAAATTATGCCAAGTAGCATTCCGCATCAAAAATTCTCTTTTTATCATTTACCTACTCGAGGACGAACAGGAATTAAGCTTGGGGATGCCTGATACGTCTCCAACGCATCTATAATTTTTGATTGCTCCATGTTATATTATCTACTGTTTTGGACTATATTGGGCTTTATTTTCCACTATTATATTATTTTTGGGACTAACCTATTAACCGGAGGCCCAGCCCAGAATTGTTGTTTTTTTGCCTATTTCAGTATTTGGAGAAACAGAATATCAAACGGAGTCCAAACGGAATAAAACCATCGGGAACATGATTTTCTCACCGAACGTGATCCATGAGACTTGGACCCTACTCTAAGGAGTCAAAGAGGCGGTCACGAGGGTGGGGGTGCGCCCCCCTGCCTTGTGGGCCCCTCGGTGCTCCACCGACGTACTCCTTCCTCCTATATATACCTACGCACCCCCAAACGATCAGGAGGAGCCAAAAACCTAATTCCACCGCCGCAACTTTCTGTATCCATGAGATCCCATCTTGGGGCCGGTTCCGGAGCTCCGCCGGAGAGGGCCATCATCACGGAGGGCTTCTACATCATCATAGCCTCTCCGATGAAGTGTGAGTAGTTTACTTCAAACCTTCGGGTCCATAGTTAGTAGCTAGATGGCTTCTTCTCTCTTTTTGGATCTCAATACAAAGTTCTCCCCCTCTCTTGTGGAGATCTATTCGATGTAATCTTCTTTTTGCGGTGTGTTTGTTGAGACCGATGAATTGTGGGTTTATGAACAAGTCTATCTATGAATAATATTTGAATCTTCTCTGGATTCTTTTATGTATGATTGGTTATCTTTCCAAGTCTCTTCGAATTATCCGTTTGGTTTGGCCAACTAGATTGGTAGTTCTTGCCATGGGAGAAGTGCTTAGCTTTGGGTTCGATCTTGCGGTGTCCTTTCCCAGTGACAGAAGGGGCAGCAAGGCACGTATTGCATCGTTGCCATCGAGGATGACAAGATGGGGTTTATTTCATATTGCATGAATTTATCTCTCTACATCATGTCATCTTGCTTAAAGCGTTACTCTGTTTTTAACTTAATACTCTAGATGCATGCTGGATAGCGGTCGATGAGTGGAGTAATCGTAGTAGATGCAGAATCGTTTCGGTCTACTTGTCACGGACGTGATGCCTATATACATGATCATGCCTAGATATTCTCATAACTATGCTCAATTCTGTCAATTGCTCAACAGTAATTTGTTCACCCACCGTAGAATACTTATGCTCTTGAGAGAAGTCACTAGTGAAACCTATGGCCCCCGGGTCTATTCTCATCATATCAATCTCCATCACTTTAATCTTGCTTTGCTTTTTTTACTTTGCCTTTTACTTTTCACTCTGCATCTCTATACCAACAATATTATATCTATCAGATCTCACTCTCGTAAGTGACCGTGAAGGGATTGACAACCCCTAATCGCGTTGGTTGCGAGTAGCTATCGTTTTGTGCAGGTACGAGGGACTTGAGCGTGGCCTCCTACTAGATTGATACCTTGGTTCTCAAAAACTGAGGGAAATACTTACGCTACTCTGCTGCATCATCCCTTCCTCTTCGGGGAAATCCAACGCAATCTCAAGAGGTAGCAGCTTCCTCCTGAGCGTGGACAACATCTTGTCCACGTCTTCACCCTTGCTTGTGCAAATGACGTGGAGCTTATGGTTGCTGTGGAGGTCGACGTCGTGGAGCTCCCTACTGTACGTGCTGCGCTGCTTGTACAGAGGTGCATCCGCCATGACTCTCCTCTGCTCTCTCGTGTTTGTTCTAGAGAGAGAGGTTAGTCAAAGGAAGTGTGAAGAATAAGATGCAATGGGGTTTTTGGGGGGATGAAGCAGTTGTGTTTTCTCCTCTGCTCTCCTTGATAGGACGTGGGAGAGGTGGAGCGGGGTAGTAGCATGGTGGGGCTCTGTTTTTAGTTACGTGGCAACTGTAGAGAGGTTCTGCTATGAGGTGGCTCTGTTAGTGCGTTGGAAATTCGGAACGTCGTCGCCTCTTTTTCGTCACTAGTTCAAGGTATTGACGCAACTGTCAGAAAATGTGATGATTGTGTTTTCGGTGTATTTTCCAAGTAAGTGCACTTCTTTGCTATCAGAACAGAATTGCGTATGTCCACATAGTGTACTTCATTGAAGTGAAATTTATTGTTCGTGCACTGAATTCTATCGGATTAGGATTCACACGGATGTACGCACATTTAGTTTTTTGATTGAGTTCTTTCTTTTCTCTCTCTTTTTTTGATGGTAATGCAGCTTTTGTGTGGATGGAGGGTAGTGTGGGTAGGGGTGTCGAACTGCTTTGCTTAAGTAACAGGGCTGCATTCTTCATTTTAGCCATACTGCATTGCAGTGTAAAGAGAACTGCATTTCATAAAAAAGAATACTTCGTGCTTCCACATGGAGAACTGCATTGTTGTACGCCACGGACTGCATTTGTACGTTGACTTCGGGCTTCCTGCGTTTTATTTATTAATAGCGAACTGTAGTTTCTGGCAGTGCCCACGCACATTTTTTTGTTGTTATTCATTTAAAAAATGTTTCTCATTTTTCTTTGATGTTTTATTTTGAACTTATTGTTTTTCTTAGTGGGCCTTGTTGGGCCTGTGGGTAGTGAAGACGCATTGAGCCCAAGTCGGCCTGTGAGCATGGCTGGTTCTCGATGCGTTGTGTGCGGCCTAATGTTTAGTCCCACCTTGCCCGCAGAAGGCGCGCCCGACCTGTTTATAAGCGCTGGCGAGGCAGCTGTGTCAAACTCCTCTGGTTACTTATTTGGGCGCTTATACACAACGCTCGCTACTCTATGCTCTCTGACCTGTGGGCCCATGTGTGCCTAGCCCCATGCATCGTGGCTCAGAACGACTCGCCTGTTGTGGGCGTAGGTCTACTACGAGGCTGGCTGGGGCCGGTTGCACCTCGGTGGTCAATTTTTTTAATGTTTTCTGTCATGTATTTTTTTCAATGTCGGGGCATGCACTGCTTTAGCAAATCATCCGTGCACTGCATTGATCAGGGTTCAGTACTGGATGTGCAGGCATTCTGTACTACATGTACAGTTCTCATTTTTGTTTTCGTGTTTTTGCTCTTATGTAAATTTTTTTCCAATGTAGGGGAGTGCACTGCTTAGTAAATCATACGTGTACTGCATTGATTATTTTTCTATACTGCACGTTCATATATTTTCGCACTACATATACAGGTCGCATTTTTCTTTTTGTGTTTTTGCTCTTATGTATTATTTTCAATTTTAGGGTGCACACTGCTTTGTTGGGTATGTGTAAACTTCATTCGACAGAGTCTGTACTGCATTCGTACACAATTTGCACTGCATGCGTCCTATTTGCACACTGCATCTTATTTCGTTTTGTGCACTGCTCGAATCTAATGATACATAAGCAAACAACAGAAAACTAATTATCACAAGCATTATGTACGACAAGTTCATCATTAGTAAACTAAGTTGAACAGAAAGCAATCTAACATAATCAAAGTTCATCATTACAAGCAATTCTGCATGGCAAGCAAACTAAGTTCAGCAAAAGCAAATGATCACAAGCAAACTAATGATACATAAGCAAACAACATAAAGCAAATTTGATGATAATTCTAAAATGACGCTGGAATTGTTGGCTCTTGGCCGGCACCATCTTCTTCTTCACCAGTTAGCATCTCCCCATCCCCAGCTGCTCCTGGCGCTTCTTGGGGGGCTCCTCCTTATCCAGCTTTGCACGGCGAAGCCCGTCCTAGGTGAGGGTGATGTGGTTCCATATCTCGTACGCTGCGTAGGCGTCCTTCGCCATGTACTCGATGTGCCTCATGGACAGAGGCAGGGTGGCCCAGCGCTTGTGTTCGTCGTCGGCGATCTTCTTCTTCATGTTGTTGTAGTAGTCGTCGATGAGCTTGCCGGAGACGTCTCCAAGGGAGTCCAACTCCTTGGTTGCCTCGGGCACCCACCACTCCTTCTGGATGTCGACGAAGTTGGTGACCTCCAGATTGACGCGCTCTAGCCTAGTTTTGTCGCCGTCGATGGAGAAGCCTGCAAAGGTGTACCTGGGGTCCGCGAGGAAGTTGTCGAAGACGGTGCACCTTTCAGCGGCGCTCAGTTGGAAGAGCAGCACCGGGTGATTCTTGCCGATGGAGAGTTGGCACAGGGCGGGTTTCTGCGTCGCTTCAGGCTCGTTGTTGTACTCGAGATCAATGCCAACGATTTTGTGGCGCTGGAGGCTGAGGTGGCGCTCGTACTGCACGAGGGAGATCGTCATCTGCTTCTTGTCGTTGGTGTGGATGACGTGCAACTTGGTGTTGCCGTGGGCCTCCATGCCCTTGTACTCGTCGGTGAACGCCATCACCAGTAGTAGGGCTTGGTGTTTTTGCATGGATATCGATGTGATGGAGCGATTTGGTGGCAGCGCAATGGATACTTGTGTTGTTGTGGATGAGAAGGCCTTTGGTAGGGGTCTGAATTTAAGGGGAGGGCGCGGGGTGGGATGGCTGCATCAGATGAACTGCACGATCTCACTGACAATGTGGTTATGCAGATCGTGGGTTGGTGTTGCATTTGTGATCGTGGGCTTGTAGCGATGGAACCGCTCTGATTGGGTGGTTGTATGCGAACGTGGTTTTATTTTATTTTTTATCAGTAAATTTTTTTAACCACCACTTTCTGTGCGAACGGGAATTTGTCACATTTATATGTATCCAGCGTGATAATGAAACTGCATTGGTTATAGTTCTGTACTGCATCATCTACAATACAGAACTACATTTTGTCTACAGGTGCGTACTTCACCGTTTTTTGCGTGTCCTTGCTGCATTCCCTAAAAAAGTACAATGTATTCCGCAATTTTACGAGTTTTTCGTTGTGTTCTATACCGTGTATTTATTCATGTAGGTAATCCGGAATTGGATTGCTATACCATACTGCATCGTGTAACGAAATGCACTGCACTTTTCTAGTGCTACGTACTGCATCTGTTTTTTGCCTGTACTTACTGCAGTCACTGGTACGTGAGGGGTAGGGGGGTTGGGGGCCCTTTTTTTGGTGCGGCACTTATTTGAAGGTAGACTTTTTTCGGATGTGTTTTCTTAACATGCGTGTTGTTTTTTATTTTAACTTTTTTATGAACTGTATGTATTTTATTTTTGTTTTACTGTCTGAACTTCATTGTTCTTCATAGAGAACTGCATCATGTGCGTTTTGATGTAGTCTATCTTATTTTAGCCGGGCCGTTTTTGGGCCGGCCCGTTTTATGTGACCCTTTGCCACACACGGGCCTCCTATGTGTCCCTTCCAGGCGATCCCACCACTCCACTGACAGGGAGAGAGACCGAGGACAATCCCCTCTCCTCTCTTGCAGTTCTCCGGAGGCATCTCTCCCTCGAGCAAAACCATCGTCGCTCGCAGCAACCGTCGTCGCCCGAGGAACCGTCGCCCACATGAGGTCCTTATTCCTGCATTCCGCGTCGCCGTCCGCTCCGCGAGCTCATGTCGCTGCGCTCCTGCCGCCCTTTCATGTCCGTTCCCGTCGCCGCGCCCCTTCCCCCTGCCCGCCACCGTTGCCGCACCCTTTTTTGTGGTACGTTCCGCTTGGCCTCGGTCTTGGTTGTCCCCTCATCTTGTTTTGTGATTCTCGTAGTTGCTTTTGCTATTTTTGCTTGTGTAATTTTTCTATAGGCAGTCGATTTTATCTCGATTTTGAAGTTGAAAGTGTGTTATATCGACTAGAGGGGGGTGAATAGGCGAATTTTATGAATTCTTCACTGAGGAATTTCAGGGTGAGGAAATTCTTGAGTGAAGAACTAATTGCAGCGGAATAAGTACTCAGAAGTAAACATAACAAAGCATGAGCATGGTCTTCATGAAGAAATGAAAACAAGCACAGAGTACAGAAAGCGTAAACACATGATAAGACAAACAGACTGAAGAAATTGAACTGAGGAAATAGAGAAAGTCTTCAAACAGATATGAACAAGCACACAACACAGAAATGAGGAAATGAAGGGTTGAGGAAATGGAACCAGTTAGCTCGATGAACATAATGATTTGGTAGACCAGTTCCAACTGCTGTGACAGTTATACGTCTGGTTAGGGCGGCTAGGTATTTAAACATGAGAACACACAGTCCCGGACACCCAGTCCTGAACACGCAGCTCAGGACACTTAGTCCTCACTGTATTCCCTTGAGCTAAGGTCACACAGACCTCACCCAATCACTCGTGGTAAGTCTTCAGGTGACTTCCAAACCTTCACAGACTCGGTCACTCGATGATCCACTATTTCCTCTTGGATGCTCTAGACCATGACGCCTAACCGTCTAGAAGATGCACAGTCTTCAAAGGTAACAAGCGTCGGATCCATGCAGGATCTATTTCTTCAGTGATGCTCAATCACTTGGGGTTTGTAGGTGTTTGGGTTTGGCTTTTCCTCACTTGATGATTTTCACTCAAAGTCCTCGGAGGATGGGATGCTCTCAAATGACAAGTGTCAGTTTCTCTCGGAGCAGTCAATCAGCTAGTGGTTGTAGGGGGCGGCTATTTATAGCCTAGGGAGCAGCCCGACATGATAAGACATAAATGCCCTTCAATGATATGACCGTTAGATGGGTAGATATTTTGGGACAGTTGGTGCATAGCACAGCAACGGTCGGAATTTTGAGTATCAAATTGCTCAGGGCTATCATGTTCCTCACTATGTAGGCAATCCGCACTGGCGACTTCCTAACTCCTCAGTCAGAACAAATTCCTTAGAGACCAGAAGAACTTCGTCTCTGTCACTAAAGAAATTGACTGAACTGTATGAGATTTCCAATGGCTTCACTCGAAGGGATTGGTAGGTGTAGGATTTTGAGTTGAGCATCACTTGGTAATTTTTACTTAGTATTTCCTCGACCCCCTTTAACAGTACGGTGTTTCCTATGACTCAATAAAGAGAAAAAGAAGCTACGAAAACAAAAGTCTTCATGCTTCATATTCCTCGAATGAATACCAAGTCTTCAGGATTACACCAATTTCTTCACTTTCAAAGTCTTCGGAAGGTCTTCAAAAATTCAAAGTCTTCAGTCGAAGAACTTCATTTTTAGGGGTCGACTTTCTCTGTAAATATCAAACTCCGCATAGACTTATAGACCTGTGTACACTCACAAACGCATCAGTCCCTTAACCTATAAGTCTTCAATACACCAAAATCACTATGGGGCACTAGATGCACTTACAATCTCCCCCTTTTTGGTGATTGATGACAATATAGGTTTAGTTTTCAACGGGGATAAACATATGAAGTGTAAATACTGAAATTGAGGAATTTGATTGCAAGATATAGAAGAAATCCCCCTGAAGATGTGCATAGTGAGGAATTTGCTTTTGAAGCAATGCACACTTTGAAGAGTAGAATCATGAAGATCTCCCCCTATATCTTGTAATACATACACGCATTTATCATATAATATGAAGAATTTGAAATGCATGATGAAATATGGTGAGTGATGTAATTCAGCATGCGTGCATTAACATTAATGAGGAATAAGCATGAAGAAAAACTCAGCAGAAGTATCAGACCACCATAGAGTTTAAGATTACAACTCAATCCAGCAAAGTCTTCAAAAGAATGAGAGTTGTAACTTAGAAAAAAACGCCCATATAGGTAGACCCTCTTGAAGACTAACACAAATTTCTCCCCCTTTGTCATCGAATGACCAAAAGGATCAAAAATGAGGACTAACGCCCCTGAAGAATATCAAGTTGATGGAGGAGCGCCAGCATTGTTGGGGTCGTTTGTCATTGTAGGGCCTGCCGCGGTGTCGTCCAAGTATTCATACTCGTCGGTGTCACGGGATGAAGAATATGAGCTGGCCACCAAGGTAGGAACTTTAACTTTCTTGAATTTCTTCGGAGGAGGTGCAGACCAGTCAAAGTTCTCCTTGAGACCCATTTGCTTCAGATCTTCAGCATATAGATGAGATAAGATAACCCAGTTGCGACCGAAAACTTCATGGAGGTAGTAATGGTTTTCTTCACTTCATTATGTGTAGCAGTCATGTTGTGAAGAATTGAACCAAACTGACGCTTAACCCAATTATGGTTGTGATCCACCTTCTGGTGAAGACTAAGAAGCAGCTCACGGTCAGTCATCACCCTAGGAGCTATGGCTTGAGGATTTGACTTGGATGCATTTGCAGCAGAGTCATGAGTGGCAGAGTCATCATTGGTGGAATAAGATGCAGCCTTGTGAAACTAACCATCCAATGGACGAATGCCTTCATCAATGACAACAGGTGCCTTCCCCTTTTCATTAGTTGAGGTAAAAGTCTGCTTGAGTACTTCAATCGGGGGCAGGTAGCTGAGGTGATTCAGAAAATCAGCCTTGAAGTTGAGTGAAGACCTTGTTATGAGGAATCTCATAATCCAAGGAGCATAAGGCTTCAACTCAAACAGAGAGAGTGCAACATTTGCCAGAGTCCTCATGAAGAAATCATAGTAATTGACAGGAATGCTATGAATGATGTTGAATAGAAGATTCTTCATGATGCCAACTATTTCCTCATCAGAAGAGTCTTGGCCTTTGATAGGACTCATTGTCCTCGTCAGAATGCGATAGACTGTTCTGGGCACATAGAGTAAGTCCTTCATGAGGAATTTGGTCCTTGGGGCTTGACCGGGCTTCATAGGCTTTATTAGAACTTGCATGTAATGAGCAGTGAGTTCAGATTCTTGGTACAGGCAGCGAGCCCCTTCACTGGGTGGACTAATGGGTAGGGCGTGAAGTAATTCAGAGGCCGGTGCCTTATAATGAGTGTTATCGGTCATCCAGTCCAAGACCCAGGTGTTGATATCTTCAGGATCACCTGTGATGTGCAGTGTCGCATAGAGCTGAAGAATAAGCTCTTCATTCCAATCAACAATGTCAAAGAAAAAATTGAGGAGGCATGCATCATGAAGCACACCGAGAACAGGAGAGAAACAAGGCAATGATTCCATGTCCACGTGAGGAATATGCTCATGGTAGAAGATTTTGTCCTTGTTGAAAAGTAGTGAAGAATATAAGTTGGCCTGGCTGGTAGTCCAGAAACGCTTCCTCCTTAGACGAGCAGAGTCATAAGGATTGTAGTCAGTGAAGAATACATGCTCACCAAAGAAGTCATCAGCCTTGAATTTTTGCTTCTTCAAGAAGGGATCCTTTGGCTTGGGGTGAGGAGTGTCAGTCAATTGCATCAAAAACTCAGGGATCTCGATCTCAGGTTCCGCAGGCTGAGGAATTTCAGGTTCTTCTTCAGTGGTAGCCTAGGACTTCAATTCTTCATTTACATTTTCTTTAGCACTAGTGGCTGGAATCTCTTCATGGACAGATGGGGTGGCATGAGGTTCTTTAGATCCCAGTTGAACTTCAGTGGTTACAGGGGACTGAGGAATTTGTTGAAGAGGTGTGAACAGAGGAGAATTGGGGTGCTGACTTTCCCAAAAGTCATCGTTCAACACTAGAGTTGTGCATCCAATGTCCACATCTTCTTCTTCATCCATTTCTTCAACGACGGCTTCTTCAGCAGTGAACTGAGGCATGAGCGATGAGATTATTGGGGTTGAAGGGATTTCATCCACTTCAATTTCTTCATCCAACTGCTCTGATGAAGCAGCAGAAGGAATGTCATCATCTGATCCGCTTGGGATCACGTATTCTTCATCAAAAGGAACAAGGTCCTTTGATGGCATGGATGAGATAGGAACATCATCAATTGGATTATCATAGGAACTTGTCAGTGGCTTCATTTTCTTCGGTGCTGAAGAATCTGATGCAGTTGATGCCTTCCTTTTCTTCACTACTGCATGCTCTGCAACCTTGGTCTTCTTCACATCTGATGTAGATGGAAGGATAGGAGTTGGTGTGCGCAGGAGGAGCAGAGGAATTTGGTTCAAGATCTTCAGGCACAACGGATGCAGTTGCCCTGACTTCTTCATTTTCTTCAGGTGCAACACTAGTGGTTTCCCTGGCAATTTCTTCAGCGGCTGGAATGCAGTCATCAGCCCTAGAATTAGCATTTTCTTCAGCAGCCTGAGTGTCATCAGCGGTGCTGGCATTTTCTTCAATAGGCTGAGCAGATGCTGCAGCCTGAGTAACTTCTTGTTGCGTTTGGGCAGCAACAGTGGAGGTGGAGTTGTCAGCAAGTCTCACAAAACGAACCTTGGCTCCCAGCCAATCAGCGTGATATGCATCAAATTCATCACTGAGTTTCTTGATCTCAGATTGAATAGTCACAAGTTCTTCAGTTGTCATAGAGATAACGTTTTTCTTTAGGAAGCGCCTCTTTTTGTACTGCGCTTTCTTGATCTGCCTGGCCTTTTCAAATTTCCATTTTTCTTCTTGAATGAAGTGAGTCAACATATGAATTTTGCCAGGAGTCAACTTGAAATCAGGCAAGGGAGTGTTGGGGTCCTTGTGCCAGAGATCAATGTAATCAAGGATCAACTTTGGATCCAAAAGCAGAGGCACACTTGTGCCTTTGGTTCTAGCGGCACTGACTTGTCTGTCCCTGATGATTTCAGCAAGTTCTTCATCATTAGCTTCATCTTCATCAGATGGCACTTGAAAAGCGACCTGCTTCTTTTGAGGACTTGGTCGAGAGCCTCGTCCAGCAGTTGCCTTGGTCTTCAATAGAGTGGGGCCAGTTGAAGAATGCAGTGGAGCTAAAAAACTTGCAGAGGCGCCTGAGGCAATAGAGATGCATGTAGTCCTTTGGCATGAGGCTAGATGCGCAGGTGCTGAGGACTTTGGAGGAGCTGGTGTGGGTTGAGGAATTGGCCATGAGGGCTTTGAAGAAACTGGTCATGAGGGCATTTCTGAGGAACTTGGCTCTGAGGGCATTTGAGTAGAAGAACTTGGCTTATGAGCTGGCTTCTTCGGCATTGCCTTCTTGGGCTTAATTGCAGAGGCCTCAACAGTGGCAGCAACAGCAACAGAGTCTTCATTGAATTTACTCATTGGTTCCTTAGCAACTATGGCAAGCTTGGCCTGGCGCTTGGCCCATTCATCAGGATAATCCTCACCACGCTTGAGGCTGGTGGGATCAGCTTCTTGGCCAGGTGCCAATGGAGGTCGGGGGCATGGAGGATTAAGAGCGAATTTCTTCATATACTTGGGAGTAACATATCTGTATTCCCTCCATTCCCATGCCCATATCCTCTCTATCCTTTGGATGCGCACTTCGCGCTGATTCTTGTCCTCCTTGCCAAATTTAGCCTCATCAGGAGTGAAATAATACTTGTAGATATCCTCAGGGATTTCAAACGCAGTGTTGACCTCAGGCCTCTTTCCTCCCTTTTGTGGTTTCTTGCCATCTGCCATTTTCTTCAGCCGAGGGTTTTGAACGATTGAGTTCTCTGAAGAGGTATGCAACTTTTCTTCGAGGAACGCTGCAAATGAGTTAAGTTGATGAGAACCTAGTGATTCAGTAGCGGGCATGTGTACCTGTGAACAGAGTATAGGTGTGAGGAATTTGGAGAGGTTATATGCGTTCTCAGAAGTTTTTGCAAAAAGGACGAGTTTGAGGAAATTGACCAAATGAGTCTTGAAGAATTTCACTAAGCGTTCTTTGACTTAGGTTCCAGAGTCGTACAGATTTGAAAATCCACACAATTGAGGAATCTTGAAGAAAAATGTTGCTTAAAGAAAAGGATCAAGAACAGATGATATGTGAGGTGTTTAGTGTGTGAAGAGTTGAAGAAAAACACCTTTTGAAGATTTGAAGAAAACATCAGAATCAACAAGGGCAGTAAAAGTAAATTCTAGTTACCCTTGACGAAGAACACGACGAACTAGGAAGTGTAGATTTGAAGCTCGTCGGTTCAGATCTTCCACACCCTAACTTGGCTGAGGAAGACAACTACGGCAGTGGCGGAGTGAAGAAATCCGCATCCGACGTGAGTACGGCGACGACGAGGTCGAGGCAGTGAAGCTCTTCCTCACCGGCGATGATGGAAGTAGCGGCGACGCTAGGGTTGGAGAGCTCGAGCGAGGGAGTGAGGTCGAGTGGAGTAAAAGTGAAATGAGGAAGGGAGAGGGGTATATATAGACAAAGTGAAAAACCATTCGCCCGAGGAAATAGGACGAACGTGCCCCTGACCTTTCTCAGTCGCTTGACATGTGTCACCCACGTATAGAGAGGTGACGATCGTGCTAGATCGTGGGTGAATAGATAAACATCGCATAGAGTGTGGAACGGTTTGAGCGGCAAAGCCGAAAATTTAGATAAGATTGGTTTTAAAGTTTCGTTCGTGATTTCTTCAGCTGACAAGAACACAGTGAAGATTTTGAATGAGATTCAAATAGAACGCACATGAAGAATTTGTGAATAGACTTGGTTGAGTTTATCATAGAGGGGGAAAGGGTCCGATCGCATTCACTTAGCAGAACAAGCAACTTGAAGAAATAGCAATAAGTGAATGCTATAGAGGACATAAACTCATATATATAGCCAATGAAGAAAAACGACGGAAATGGTGAAGACAATGCAAGTTCAAAAACAACTAAGGAATTTCAAAGAACTAAGAAAAAACTCAATTGAAGATTTTCAACATTTTGTGGTGGCGTGACCCACCGTATAAGAATGATGATTTCAGACACCGCATACAATTGTCGTAGGGTTCTGGGAATCAAATTCTTCGTTAATTTCTTCACACTTAGAGTGTTATTCTTCATTGATTGAAGAAAAACGTTTCTTCATGTGTTGCGCATCTAAGTCATCAACTTTGCATAAGTGTTAGGATGAGTGTACTTTTCAAAGAACATTCGAAGATTCTAGGATATTTAGCTGACACCGCAACTTGCTAAATCTCTTCTCATCCAAGGGCTTAGTGAAGATATCGGCTAGTTGTTCTTCAGTCTTCACATGCTCAATAGAGATGTCACCCTTCAACACATGATCACGAAGAACATGATGACGAATCTGAATGTGCTTTGTCTTCGAGTGCTGAACTGGGTTATGAGAAATCTTGATGGCACTCTCATTGTCACAGTAGAGTGGCACATTATTCACGTTGACACCGTAGTCCTTGAGAGTTTGCTTCATCCATAGTAGTTGAGCACAGCAAGAACCAGCAGCAATGTACTCAGCTTTAGCAGTAGATAGTGATACGCAGTTCTGTTTCTTCGAGGACCAACAGACCAAGGATCGTCTGAGGAAATGGCATGTGCCAGATGTTGACTTGTGGTCCACACGATCACCAGCATTGTCAGAGTCTTAATATCCCATGAGATCAAAAGCCGAGCCCTTGGGATACCATAATACAAGTGTTGGTGTGTGAGCTGGATATCGAAGAATATGCTTCACAGCCTTATGGTGTGATTCCTTCGGTGTAGCTTGAAATTGGGCACACATGCAAACACTAAGCATAATATCTGGCCTAGATGCACATAAGTACAATAAAGAACCAATCATGGAGCGGTATACCTTTTGATCAAAGTCAATACCATTTTCATCAGTGCATAGATGACCATTTGTGGGCATAGGGATTTTGACTCCTTTGTAATCTTACATGCCGAATTTCCTCAGTACATCCTTGAGGTATTTCTCCTGAGATATGAATATGCCATTACGCTGTTGATGAATCTGAAGACCTAAGAAGAATTTCAATTCTCCCATCATAGGCATTTGATATTCTCCACTCATCATATAGGCAAATTCATCACTATAACGTTGGTCAGTACAGCCAAAAATGATATCATCAACATAAATTTGGCACACAAACAATTCACCATCATAAGATTTAGTGAAAAGAGTTGGGTCAAGTGAACCGGGTTTGAAGCCTTTCTTCATGAGGAATTCCTTCAAAGTATCATACCATGCCCATGGGGCCTTCTTGAGGCCATAGAGGGCCTTATTGAGTCTGAAGACTTTGTCAGGATGCTTTGGATCTTCAAAACCTGGGGGTTGAGCAACATATACTTCTTCCTCAAGCTAACCATTGAGGAATGCACTTTTCACATCCATTTTATATAAGATGATGTCATGATGGTTAGCATAAGCAAGTAATATGTGAATAGCTTCAAGTCTAGCAACAGGTGCACAAGTTTCATCGAAATCAATTCATTCAACCTATGTGTAGCCTTGAGCTACAAGTCGTGCCTTATTCCTCACCACAATGCCATTTTCATCTTGCTTGTTGCGGTAGATACACTTTGTGCCGATGATATTGTGCTTGCGAGGATCTGGACGTTTGACCAGTTCCCAGACATTGTTGAGCTCGAATTGATGTAATTCCTCTTGCATAGCTTGAATCCACTCAAGCTCCAGAAATGCTTCATCTACCTTAGTGGCCTCTATGATAGAGACAAAAGCAAAGTGCCCACAAAAGTTAGATAAATGTGAAGCTCTTGAGCGTGTGAGAGGACCTGGAATGTTGATGTCGCTGATGATTTTCTCAATTTGCACTTCATTTGCAACGCGAGGATGAGCGGGTTGTCGTTGAGGAATTTGATCAGCATTTTCTTCAGCATCATTTTCCTCAGGTGCATCAGCATGATGTTCTTCATGTTCTGGCATGACTTCTTCAGCAGATTCTTCAGTAGGAATGACATCCTCAGTAGCCTTTAACTTAATAGATTCCTCAGGAGGTATTTCATCTGTCACAGGAGGGAGGTGCTCTCTTTGCGAGCCATTAGTTTCATTGAACCATACATCTACAGTTTCAGCAACCATGTGATGACAGGTGTTGAAGACTCTATAGGTGTGCGAGTCCTTACCATAACCGAGCATAAAACCTTCATGTGCTTTCAGTGCAAATTTAGAACTGTGATGAGGATCTCTAATCCAACATTTAGCACCAAAGACTTTGAAATAACTCACATTTGGTTTCTTGTTAGTGAGGAGTTCATATGCAGTCTTCTAGAAGAATTTTTGAAGATATACCCTGTTGATGATGTGGCATGCAGTATTAATTGCCTCGGGCCAGAAATGAGGAGGCGTCTTGTACTCATCAAGCATAGTGCGGGCCATCTCAACAAGAGTCCTGTTCTTGTGCTCCACGACGCCATTTTGCTGAGCAGTATAAGGAGCAGATAACTCATGAGTAATACCAAGTTCATCAAGATAGTCATCAAGACTAGTGTTCTTGAACTCAGTTCCATTATCACTTCTGATGTGCTTGATCTTCACACCAAAGTTGGTTGAAGCCCTTGATGAAAATCATTTGAATACTTCCTGCACATCAGTTTTGTAAGTGATGATATGGACCCATGTATATCGAGAATAATCATCAACAATGACAAAGCCATATAAGGATGCAGCGTTAGTAAATGTGGCATAGTGAGTAGGGCCAAAGAGATCCATGTGAAGTAATTCAAATGGTCGAGTGGTAGTCATGATAGTCTTCGCTGGATGCTTGGCCTTGGTCATTTTTCTAGCTTCATAGGCTCCGCATAAGTGATCCTTGAGGAATTTGACATTTTCAATGCCAATGACATGCTTCTTCTTCGTGAGCGTGTGCAAATTCCTCATGCCAGCATGACCAAGTCGTCGATGCCATAGCCAGCCTTCTGATGCTTTTGCAAGTAGACGTGTAGCAGGTTGTGGTCCTGTAGATAAATCAACAATATACAAATCTCCTCTCCTAAAGCCTTCGAAGACTTTGGAATTGTCAGCTTCCATGATCACAACACAATGATACTTGCCAAAGACAACAACCATATCAAGATCATAAATCATTGATACAGACATGAGGTTGAACCCTAAGGACTCGACAAGCATGACGTTGTCCATGTGTCGATCCTTTGAGATTGCAACCTTACTAGACCCAATACCTTGCTTTTGCCTTTGTCAGCGTAGGTGATATGCTTCAGATGAGATGGAGATAAAGCAGTGTCCATCAATAAGCTCCTGTCACCAGTCATGTGATTTGTACATCCACTATCAAGGACCCACTCAGTGGCTTTGGGTTGATCATCCTACAGATGAATTAGTGCAGCTTACGACTTCATATACTTCATCAGTGAAGAATATGGCATTAATTTCATCAGATCAATTTCATCAAGCAATAAAGCAGATAAAGTAGTATGAGGACGTGAGAAATGAAAATTCATTTATTCATGATTAGCTTGCGTCCTTTCAAGCACGTTCAGGTCTCCAGCAAGTTCTTCAGACGATTAAGTTCGTCTGGATACCTGATCCTGCATAAGAGATTAGTTATTTTTCTTCACCACCCACATCTGAAGGGGTGGCAAAGAGTTCATCATTCTGCGAGCTCCATAAGAGAAAGGTGGCATAGATGCCAATCCACTTCGTTTCACATAAGATGGGTTAGGGTAAGCATAAGAGTAAGAAGAGAAATTCTTTGAGAACTTATGAACATAATGATTTGAAGAATAATGCACATATCCATAATCCTTAGATCTTCCCTGCGAAACAGATGGGTTAGCACGATGGTGTTCATATGAGGACTTTGATCCTTTTGAGGAATTTGATCCATGTGAGGAGTTTGGTCCGTATGAGGACTTGGATCCATATGAAGAATTTGATATGGGGTTTCTATTCTTCATAGGTGGTGTCATGATGACATTAACCTGAAGATTTTCAAGGCACCTTTCGGGAACCCAGGTTTTCTTCATAGGAGGACCATTCCTGCAGTTAGTGCCAACATATCTAGCAAATACTTCACCATTTTGATTTTTGAATAGTTTATAGTTGGAATCAATTAACTCATCAGAAGAATATGAAGTTTCACATGTAAAGCCAGATAAAGTAGATGGATCCACTGAAGGTCCCTTTGCAACAACCCATGAGCTTTTGGGATACTGCTCAGGTTTCCAATAGGTCCCATCAGCATTGATTTTCCTCTCAAAGGCAATACCCTCTTTCCTAGGGTTCCTGTTGAGGATCTGCTTTTTAAGCACACCACAAAGAGCCTGATGCTCTTTGAGGCTTTTGTACATGCCTGTCATATACAATTCCTTCAGCCCTGCATCATCAGTGATACTAGCAATGTCCATAGATGAGGAATTAGTGATAGCAGAGGCAGTTGAAGAATTTGCAGAAATGGAAGTATTTGAGCATTCTGGTGAACAATTAGCAGTTTCATGTTCAATGCACTTCAAACATGGAGGAACAAATTCATCCTGAGTAGCGCTGATCTGTTGAGCAAGTAATGAATCACGCTCCTTCTGAAGATCTTCATAACTCACTCTTAACTGCTCAAGATCTTGCTTTCTTTGAAGAAATTCGTAAGAAAGCTTCTCATGATTAGATAGGAGAGTGTTATGATGAGCTTGAAGGGTGTCAAACTTAGACTGAAGTCTCTGAAGACTATCAGCCAAAGCTTTCGACTGGTCCATTTCTTCACCCAACATATCATCGCTTTTATCCAGCATGTATTGAACTTTTTCCAAAGCTCTTTGTTTTTAGTGGCAAGGGAAGCAAGTTTGACATAACTGGGTCCAAATTCATCACCAGATTCATCATCACTGGACTCGGATAGGTAGCATTCAGCTACCTTAGCACCTTTTGCCATAAGGCATGATGTAGAGGATGATGATTCTGGATCGAAAGTCATAGCCTTGCGTGATTCCATGAATTCTTCGAACCAGGGTTCATGGTGAGATCGATGACCTTCATAGACCTCAGAGAGTCGGTCCCAGATGAGTTTCGCATGGCTGAGATGCATAATGTTCCTGAACTGATTTTGAGACAAGCTGGAGCAGATGATGTCCTTCGCTGTGAGGTTGAGAAGTGTTTATTTGCAAATATCATCATCCTCCGCCATCTTGCATAGGTCAGTAAGACCAATCTCGGTGACGGTCCAGAGTTTGTTGTTCATCGCCATGAGGCGCTTCTTCATCATGGCCTTCCACTTGGGATAATCATGACCGCCAAAGATGGGGCATGTCACGGTCTTCATTCCTGTGGTCGGCATAACTAAAACTCCAAGCGGTTAAACCAAAATCACACAGAACAAGGGAGTGCCTTGCTCTGATACCAATCAAAAGTGCGTTATATCGACTAGAGGGGGGTGAATAGGCGAATTTTATGAATTCTTCACTGAGGAATTTCAGGGTGAGGAAATTCCTGAGTGAAGAACTACTTGTAGCGGAATAAGTACTCATAATTAAACATAACAGAGCATGAGCATGATCTTCATGAAGAAATGAAAACAAGAACAGAGTACAGAAAGTGTAAACATAGGATAAGACAAATAGATTGAAGAAATTGAAAAGAGGAAATAGAGAAAGTCTTCAGTCAAAGTCTTCAAACAGATATGAACAAGAACACAACACAAAAATGAGTAAATGAAAGGGTTGAGGAAATGGAACCAGTTAACTCGGTGAAGACAATGATTTGGTAGAGCAGTTTCAACTGCTGTGGCAGTTGTACGTCTGGTTAGGGCGGCTAGGTATTTAAACCTGAGGACACATAGTCCCGGACACCCAGTCCTGAACACGCAGCTCAGGACACTTAGTCCTCACCATATTCCCCTTGAGCTAAAGTCACACAGACCTCACCCAATCACTCGTGGTAAGTCTTCAGGTGACTTCCAAACCTTCACAGACTTGGTCACTCGGCGATCCACAATTTCCTCTTGGATGCTTTAGACCATGACGCCTAACCATCTGGAAGATGCACAGTCTTCAAAGGTAACAAGCGTCGGATCCACGCAGGATCTATCTCTTTAGTGATGCTCAATCACTTGGGGTTTGTAGCTGTTTGGGATTGGGTTTTCCTCACTTGGTGATTTTCACTCAAAGTCCTCGGAGGATGGGATGCTCTCAAATGACAAGTGTCAGTTTCTCTCGGAGAAGCCAACCAGCTAGTGGTTGTAGGGGCGGCTATTTATAGCCTAGGGAGCAGCCTGACATGATAAGACATAAATGCCCTTCAATGATATGATCGTTAGGTGGGTAGATATTTTGGGATAGCTCGCGCATAGCACAACAATGGTCGGAATTTTGAGTATCAAATTCCTCAGGGCTATCATGTTCCTCATTGTGTAGGCAATCCGCACTGGCGAATTCCTAACTCCTTAGTCAGAACAAATTCCTCAGGGACCAGAAGAACTTCATCTCTGTCACTGAAGAAATTGACTGAACTATATGAGATTTCCAATGGCTTCACACGAAGGGATTGGTAGGTGTAGGATTTTGAGTTGAGCATCACTTGGAAATTTTTCCTTAGTATTTCCTCGACCCCCTTTAACAGTACGGTGTTTCCGATGACTCAAGAAAGAGAAAAAGAAGCTACGAAAACAAAAGTCTTCATGCTTCATATTCCTCGAATGAATACCAAGTCTTCAGGATTACACCAATTTCTTCACTTTCAAAGTCTTCAGAAATTCAAAGTCTTAAGTCGAAGAACTTCATTTTTGGGGGTCGACTTTCTCTGTAAATATCAAACTCCTCATAGACCTATGTACACTCACAAACGCATCAGTCCCTTAACCTATAAGTCTTCAATACACCAAAATCACTGAGGGGCACTAGATGCACTTATAGAAGTCGATATTCGTGTGTAGCAAGGTAGATCTAGGGTTTCGTGAGATTTTCGCCAATTTTGTTGCTTATATCTGTCACTTCGTCCTTGTGCTGTAGGCAAACGCAATGTCTTCGCCGAGCAGAGTGGGAGGAGGAGTTTAGGGTATGTGGAGTGCTTATTTTAGGCTTTGTTTATTTTGTTTGATGTTTATCTAGTTTCCTAATTCATCCTGCATATTGGTTTATGCTATGTTAGTTGTTAGTGTTCGTTTGCATTATTTTGTCATGTGGTGTTTTGTAATTTCTGTTTCTGGTTCCTTTTGTATCCAGTAGGTGATTGCAGTGCTCATAATGATACACCTATTGGCTCTCATTGTCCTAGTGGTAAGGATCATGGTGTCGAGGGCGGACATGAAGTGAATTCGCCGATTGAATCTTCTCCCATAAGTGTGGCCCCTCCTTCTGGTAGGCAATTGATTTATTTATTTTTGTGTATGCTAGTTACTTGATGTTGTACAAATTGGCGTTGCCTTGCTGTATCTAGTCCGGCAATTTGTTGGGAACAAACGTGAAGTTAGTGTATGCAGCACTGCATTTATTTTTTTATTTTGAGCTTATGGTTGGAGCACTGCATTTATATGTCTAAGTGTACTGCATTTGTTCTTTTTGTGCACTTTTTAACGACCATAGTCAAACTTCATTTTGACACAGTGTCTATTTTCCATGCTGGGGCGCCTGGGTTTGAGGAGGTTACTCAAATTATTGACCATTATTTTGCATAGGGTAATGTTGGTGTGAGCTTTGACCAGAGACATCTCATCTTGTCTGAAACACAATCACAGTCTATTGATGGTACAGAGGAAGTTACACAAGATTGGATAGTCTCGGAACAGCTTTGTGAATATGAGTTGAAGCAAAGCAAGAAGAAGTTGAGGTTTGAAAGTGACTCAAAAGAGTTTACGGAGAAGGAGAAGCAGAGGAGAGCTGCAGATGGTGCCAAGGGTGCCAAATTTGCCAAGGTGAAGCAGCCTTGTTTGCTGAAGAAGAGGCTGAGTACTATTGCTGAGGAAGGTGGTACACCTCGGCAGAGTCCACGTGTTGCTGGCATGAAGAAGAATCTTGGCAAGAGAACTGCTGAAGCTGGTGGAAAGGATGATCCTCAGCCCAAGCGACTACCTGTCACTGAAGGTCCCAACTCTGATGATGACGACTTTGTGCTTGCTGATTTTTTGAGGGATGTTCATACTGGTAGACGCAAAGACTGTGGTTCATCTAAGAGTCTACCCAAGCGTGCCCGTGATGATGTCGATGAAGATGTTGGTGGTGACTCTAGCCAGGAGGTGGATGTTGTTCCAAAGGTTTGTTGAAGTGGACTGCATTTGTTTCCTTCATTGTTATTCTATCTGTGTTTTCTCTGTCTCTTTTTTATGGCTAGTCTTCTAATGTGGATTGCATTTCCCTTTACCCAGAGGAAGAAGTCTAGTAAGATCAATGCAACTGAAGATGATGCTGAGGGATATGATTCTCGATTTAATAAGACCGTACATTTGTCGCTTCCCACTGTTTGCAAGGCTACTTCTTTGTTGAAAGAGGCACACTGTAGTCATTTTCGGGATGCTGGATTCGGTGTTGTCTTTGAACTGACAGTAAAGTAAAATGTGTCGCGCATTCTTATGTGTTATCTGATGGGAGTGATTGACCCTGCCACCATGATAATGGACTTTGGGAATGGCAGGGTTCTTCGAAACAATCGTGATGCAGTTCATCACATTTTTTATTTACCTATGGGACGTCACACTGCACCCATGCCTGCTGCCAGCGGCCATGATGACTCGTTAACTGCCCTCAAGGATGAGCTTGGCTTTGGTTGTTCAAAAAGTATAGGTGTCAAGGACTTGCTTGAGAAGTTGAAGGTGTTGGTGGAGGAAGATGATCATGTGACTGTTGACCTTGCTGTGAAGGTGTTCTTCCTGATACTTTACCAGAATTTGTTGTGCCCCGGGCCTACAGTTCGCTTGGGTAGAGTTGCTGCAATGGTAGAGAACATGGATTATGCGGCTATGGCTCAGATGGACTTTTTCTAGCTTGTTGTTGATGAGTAGCAGGCAGCTGTGGTGAGGTGGCAAACAGAAGGCAGCAAGCAGAATTGTGCAGAGGGTTGTGCCATTGTCCCCCTGATTATGTATCTTGACTCCTTGAAGCTTCGCAAATTTTTAGTCATGCACACGTTGACGCCACGTGCCTCATACCTGATGACCAAGGACCTGATGAAGTTATACAATGAGGATGTGCTTGTGAAGGGAAAGATTTACTTGGAAACTTACAAATTTGGGAAGCTGCCGGTTAGTGCATCTGAGTTTTTAATATCAGATTTTTTTTAAAACAAAAGGTGCAGCCATTATAAATCTGAACTTTTCTAGTAGTCGCATGTGTACTTCTCTTTGCCTATTGTCTTTTTTGAAGTGGAAGGCGTCAGGTGATATTGTGTACAACCATCTTGTTGAAGTTGTATGTGGCAGCTCTGATGCGGGGCCTAGCACTCATGATAGCTTTTATGAGCCTATCTATAGCCAGCTTCCTGCCTATGATGATGAGGTGCCGCGTACTCGTGGTTTCATGGCTCGACAGATGTTTGATAGTAGAAGCTCTTCTAAACAGACATTTGTTGGCGGCAAAAAACACAAGGAGATTGATGAGCTTCTTCTGAAGGTTTTGAAGTTGACTGAAGATTTGCCAACCTCTGGTGACAGGTTGAGGACAGTTGCTGGTTTTTTCCCTGTTGGCCATGGCCCACGAGATGAAGATATTGTTGCTTCTCACAATTTTGATTGTGGCGTGATTGAAAGCCTGAAGATTGTAGTGACGAATGTTCAGTCTTCGTATGCTCAATCTAGACATTCACATGAGGAAGAATGCGGTCGGTATGAGAAGGATGCTGGGCATATTTTGGATGAAATGAACCGTCAGGATGCTGGCGTTGGCGCTGCTAATGTATGTTCTAGGTTTTTTGTGGCTTTGAACCTCTTTTGTGTATTATGTGGACTGCTCCTCACTATTTTTGTTTTTTGTGATAGGCTGGAGTGGAATCTTCTGGTGTCCATGGAACTAGGGATGATGGAGTGTTAGGTACAAGTACTTCTGCCATGTCTGTTCTGCCATGCGTCCCTCTTCTTGAACTTGCATTTGTTGCTTTTCATTTTATTGTATTTTTTGTGTACTTCACGGTTGTAAAGTGTGTACTGCTTGTGCATAGCTGAAGTTTTTTCTTTTTTGGTCATTACCATCGTATTTTCATTTTTGGTTTGTTCTATGCCCGTAGACTGGTGTTGCTGCTTGTGATGTGCACAAAGAGTCCTACAATGGCTCTGGAAAGGATGAGGTCTTGGCTGATGCATCGTCCCCTCCAGATGTTGTAGCTGATAAGGTATAGTTGTATTACTTGGTCTGTTGGTGGGTTGTAATCTAATTTTTTTTGTTGTTATAAACTTGATGTACGCTGTTATGTTCACTCATATGCATTTTCATTTACATATGTTATCTGCAATAGTTTTACATGTGTGAGCTTCAGTCTTTGACAGAAGTGAACTGCAGTTCTTTTCGCATGTATGATCCATAGTGTTTTACATACGTAAGCTTCAGTATTTAACATAACTGAACTGCAGTGTTGGACAAAGTGAACTGCAGTTCTTTTTATGTTTATGTGGGTTGCAGTTGTAGTTGTTTTGACACACGTGGACTACAGTTGTTCTGTGTATGCTATCAGCAGTCTTTTTGACATAAGTGTCATGTGTGTTGTTGTCTTAATTATCCCCACACTCATTTTGTGTTATTGTGTGTTTTTTAAACTTTCCGCAGCCTGGAGAAGAAAACATGGAAGTTCATGTTGATCTGAATCAGGGCGGTTGTGCTGTTGATGGTGGTGGCAGTGTTGATGCTTCTGCATCGGTTGCCGTCGACTGTGCAGATCCCTCTGTAGCTCAAAAATCCCATGATGTTGTTTCCCCTAGTCGGCATGAAGATTCTGATTTGGCATTGAAAAGCCGCTAGGGAATGTCGTCCCTGCTGTTAGTGTTGTTGCTTCCCTTGTTTGTCTGGCGGCCAACGATGTTCCTGAAGTATCGAGAGTGGAGCCTCATGTAGCTGAAGTATCTAAGGACGTTGTGGTTGACCAGACTATTGTAAATCCAGAGAATGTTGATGTTGCTGCAGAAGGGCAGTCTAGCTCTAAAGAACAACAGCATGAAGACTCTGACACTGAAGGCAAGAGTTTTGTTTCGAATAGTGTAGTTGAAGTTTTTCTCATTCATTTTGTTTAATTACTATGGTATCTGCATTAGATGTTTAATGATAAGTGATACTTGATCTTTTGTTTATGATTTTCAAAATAGCTAGCAAAATTTCCTTATCTTAATATTTGAACTTCATTCTTTGGATAAGTGAACTTCATCATTTTATCCAGCTCTTCTGAAAAGATACAATGAGTTGTACGCTACTGTTACGAGGGTTCGAAAGGACAAGAAGAAGTATAGTTTTTTAGAAATTGTTTTGTTCATATGTATTTTCTAATTTTGGTATTTACCCCTTTTTCTTTGTTGTTATTTTTTTAGTATCTTATGTTTTAGTTTTTCATGAAAAAATCAGGGACATAATTGCTTTGAAAACTGAGATGGCTGATATTACCATCGGGGAAGTTGGTCAATCCTTTTGGGATAAAGGGATGCTCACTACAAGCCTTGTAGATCTTGGGGTTTCCTTACTGATAGATAAGTTCAAGGGGTCTACGACAATGGTTGCCCCGTACCATATTTGTGTAAAAATGCAGAAATTTTTGTTTTATTTTTTGATTTTCTTTTCTGATTTCGGGCGACGACCCTGTTTGCTTGAGCACTATTTGATTTTTTGTTTTGTTTTGGCAGACAAATATTTGGAATGGTGGTACTATAGGCAGGAGTGTTAAAATGATGTTCTCCTCAAAAGCCGAGGAGCGTGTTGATAAAAGGGATATGGTGAGTAACGTTTTTATGTGTCGAAAACTATATTTTGTGTGTTTGTTTTTATAGTGTTCTGTTTCTTCTTCTTATAATAATTTTATTTATTTATTCGTGCTTCGAACAGGTCCTTTGTGCAACTTTTGATCCGCCAGAGATGAGGGATGGCGTTGGTCATTATTGTGTAATTGCGTTAAATGTGAAAGAGAGGCGGTTTGAATTTCTTGACTCGCTCAATAAACCTGGAAGCCCTAATGTGTTCAAAGTTTTTAGGAGGATGGTTAAAAATATCAAGCGTGCATGGAAAGAAGGAAGCTCAAGTTCTGATGAGCCGCTAAATCCTCCTACACTTGATGGATTTGTGTTGAAACATGTCATTGTCCTAATGCAGCCAAATGGGTGTGTTCTGTACAGCCCCTCTCCACCATACTGCTCAAGTTTTTTATTTCATTTTCATGAAACTGATGTTTTTTATTCTTTTTATTGCAGTCACGACTGTGGATTCTATATGTTTCAATTCTTGCAGACTTGGGATGGTGTTCGAGTTGTTCAGTTTGGGGTGGAGCACATTGGCTACATCAGGAAGGCCATGCTCTATAGTTGGCTCACATCGAGAAAGTGTTGCCTTGATTTAAAATCAATTTTAATTTTTGCAGATAAAGGTTGTTTTAGTGAACTTCTTCATCCTCCCCTTTATTTATTTTTTGTCTACTGCTTGCTTCCGCTTCTTACGGGATTTTTTTACTAGTTTGTTTAGTTAAGTTTGTGATTTAGAATGGATGTGTATATTTATTTGTTGTGTTGGTGAGATGCATTTTATTTTTTGGGCAAGTGAGCTACATTGTTCTTTATTAAGTGGGATGCATTGTTGTATACAAGTGGGCTGCATTGCTGTAGACAAGTGGGCTGCATTGCTGTAGACAAGTGGACTGCATTGCTGTAGACTAGTGGACTGCATTGATGTAAACTAGTGGGCTGCATTCTGTTCTTTAGTGAACTGCATTTTTTATATTAATGAGATGTATTACATGTTTTTTGGTTTTGTATTTTGTGTTGAGTGTTTCCATGTTTTTTCTACACGTTTTTAGGTTTTGATGGGTGGCTTCATGAGGGTTGTACGTCACTGTTTGAGTCCCAGGGTTCTGAGGTGGTTATGGAGGATTGTGTCATTGAGATCTCTCCAGATAATTCTGGTTCTTTGGCTTGAGATGGTTTGAACACAGATGTGGCGTCTGGACCTTATGGTGGAAGTGTATCTCGACCTAGCTCTCCACACGATGTATGTGATGATGATGATTTTGGTACGCCGTGTCCACGCGCCACTAGGACTAGGCGTGCAGCAATTAATCGTCCTCCTGTGAATGAGCTTGAAGTATTTTCGAACAAGAGGGCAGGTGAGAGGGCTTTTAAGTTGAGATGCTCTATAGAGAAATTGAATCCTCCGAGGTTCAAATATATTGATGAGGCGAGGAAAATAAGGGATCTTGTTCTCAGCAAAGATTTTATAACCAAATACCACGAGTAAGTTTTATGTGTGTGTGCCCTTCATCCTTTTTGTGTGTTTTGTTTTTAATTTTAATTTTATTGATCCCATATGTGTATGTTTACTGCAGGAATGCGTTATTTATGGTGAATAGTCCTTTTGGTGATGTCGATACTTACACTATTGACTATATCTATAATACATTTGGCAACGGAGCTTCAATGGATTCGTATCTCATGGATTTTGTCATCAAGTACTGGAAGCAAGACCCTGAATTGGGTTTAGTTTATCATTCCGGTGAACGTGTGCTACTTTCAACTTTATTTATCACGGTAAACATGTGCTATCATTTTCTTCCTGTTGTACTGGTTTTTTCATGTCCATGCCTGCATGCATTGTTTATCCTTTTTTCCATGTCCTTTTTTTGTTCTTTTTGCCATGCAGTACGTTCTTCAAATGGAAACCTTTGTCATGAGAGATGGTGATTTAAACCTTGTGTTGCCAGTTGTGCATAGCTTGTTTGTTTTAGAAGATGCAGTTAAGCAGTTCAAGGTTTTTTGTGAGCGACGACGTAAACCTGTTGGATGCAAAACTGGTAAGTTCATTGTTTTCTGTCATTTATTTTTCTGGTTTGTTGCATTTCTTTTTATAGTTATTTTTGGAACCGTGGTCCTGGTGCTACGTGTCGAAAGAACTTTTCATTTTCATTTTTATTTTTTTGATGTGAACAGATTATGATGCCGCGCTCTAAGGATGGTCATTATTCCTTATACACAATGACCCAACATTGCCAGACGTTTGATATCCATGACACTAGGAAGTACACTAGCCATCCTGATGTCACGACAAAGTGGCGCAGGACTGACTACCACTCAGATTGCACTGAAGTGGTGTGTCATTTTTTCTTGCCAAATGCAAAGCTTTTTTGTGTTTCTCCTACTGCATTTTTTTATAAACTGCACATGCAATGTTAGCACACATAGAACCACACTTGTTTATGTAGTGCACTGCAACATATGCGTGACAGAACTGCATTTTCTCACACCCCCATAATCTTTGTAAAAAGGGTAAAAGGAAATGATCTCGCGTGCATTTAAAAGAGGGACTGTCTAGACGTTGAGAACAACTTTTGTATTTTTTGGTTCGTCTGAATAGTAACTTGATCTGTGATGTGTGTTATTTTTACCTTTGTGCTTCCTTTTTTTGCCAGATGAGGAGGATGACTCAGCTGCTTAAGGCGATTTATGGTGAAAAATGTATAAATCAAAGAACCATCCTGACTGGGTTAAATTGGTAGAGAAGCCCTCTTACCCGGTCGTGTCAGCGCAGGGAGCAAACGAGTGCCGAATCTATGTGTTGAGGTTGAAGCAGTTGTATGAAGGCCAACGTCTAGTTGAGAGAATTATCAAATCCGACGTAACAACTTCTCTGTTTTCTTCTTTTTCTTGTTACTTTTTTTATTATTTTACTTTTTCACTTTTTCTTCTTTATGATAACCTTTTTTTAATCACTGTTCTGCATTTTTTTAATTTTCTTTTCCAGCCTGCTGTTGAAGATTGGAAGGCGGAGTATATGTTCCAGCTGCTGTTTAATCCTTCGAACATGTTGTGTTATGAAGACATGCCGCTTGAGCTACGAGATCTGATTGCGAACCTCGGGCTTACTTCCTTGTCGCAATCGCAGACGCAGTCGCAGACGCAGTAATAGTCATTTTGGCATTGTTTCTACTGGGTAAAAGCCTGTGTATGGACATGAACTAGGAGTTCATGTTGTGTATTATGTGTTGTCTAAGGTAGCTAATGTACGAAAAGACTTTTTTCTGTTGTCGTGTTTTCGTGTGCTTTTTGCAGTAGTGTATATGGACGAATTTGTATGTGTATGTGTATTTTATATAAATAACTCATACAGTATATATATGTGTATATTTTTGTTTTGTTGACGACCATGTTCTGTGTGAACTGGCATTTGTCACGCTTATATGTATCGTATGTGTCCCATAAACTGCATCGCATGTGATGCTGAACTTCTTCGTCCAACAAAAAGCACTGCATTTGTCTACAAGTTTGTGCTGCACTTGTTTTTTTTTTGCTGCACTTGCCGTAGACCCTGTATTCATGTGTGTATCCCGAAATTGCATTGCTTTTATGATACTGCACTGCTTTTTACCTAACCAAATGCACTGCTTTGCCTAAAAGATGTATCCTGCAGTTGTTTTTTTTATTGTTTGTATGGTAAGGTAGGGGGTTGGGGGGCGTTTTTTTAGTTGTCTATATATTTGTATTGCTCCTGTATTCTGTGTACTTAACGCACTGCGTGCGTTAGCGCGAGGCCGAGCAGGAGGGTGGGAGGGGGGGTCACGACCCCCCTCCCCATCCCCCTGCGAGGCTGAGTCTGGAATGAGCCGGAGCAGGCGGCGACGCGGCGTGCCGTGGCGCCGCATGCGTAGGCGAGTCCGTCACATCCCATAGCCTCCTTGTCTATCTTATGGGTGTGGCTCTGGGTTGCGTGCATCCTATTGTTGAAAAAACAGAATGTCTGCACTGCACCTGTCAACCAAGCGCACTGTGTGCGTTAGCGCGAGGCCGGACAGGGGGTGGGATGGGGGTCCCTCCCCACCCCCTGCGAGGCCGAGCCTGGAACGAGCCGGAGCAGGCGACGATGCGGTGCCGCATGCATAGGCGAGTCCTTCACACCCCGTCGCCTCCCTATCAGGGGTGTGGCTCTGGGGTTGCGTGTGTCCTATTGTGGGAAAAACAGAATGTCCGCACTACGCCTGTCACCCAAGCACACTATGTGCATTAGCGCGAGGCCGAGCCTGGAACGAGCCGAAGCAGGCGGCGACGCGGCGTGCCGCGGCGCCACATGCGTAGGAGAGTCCGCCATACCCCGTTGCCTCCCTGTCTATCTTAGGGGTGTGGCTCTGGGGTTGTGTGCGTCCTATTGTTGGAAAAACAGAATGTCCGCACTGCGCCTGTCAACCAAGCGCACTGCATGCGTTAGCGCGAGGCCGAGCAGGGGGGTGGGAGGGGGTCGTGACCCCCCTCCCCACCCCCCTACGAGGCCGAGCCTGGAACAAGCCGGAGCAGGCGGTTACGCGGCGTGTCGCAGCGCCACATGCGTAGGCGAGTCCGTCACACCCCGTCGCCTCCCTGTCTATCTTAGGGGTGTGGCTCTAGGGTTATGTGTGTCCTATTGTTGGAAAAACAGAATGTCCGCATTGTGCCTGTCAACCAAGCACACTACATGCGTTAGCGCGAGGCCGAGCAGGGGGTGGGAGGGGGTCGTGACCCCCCTCCCCACCCCCCTACGAGGTCGAGCCTGGAACGAGCCGGAGCAGGCGGCGATGCAGCATGCCGCTGCGCCGCATGCGTAGGCGAGTCCGTCACACCCCATCGCCTCCCAGTCATACCCCGTGCGCCTGTCAACCAAGCCAGTGTGTGACGTGAGTTTGTGTCATTGTAGCCAAGTGAAAAGATTCGCCATGGTAGTTTTCTTCAATGGCTGGAAAAAATATTCGTCTAAGCGAACTGCAATGCTTTATTGACAGCACATCTTTCGTCCCATACCGGACTTCACAGCAGACTGTATTTTTTTAGGTGAAGGGGTACTGGAATTACTTGCTAGTTGTGTGTCGTTGGGCTTTGTTTGTATTTGGGCCGTGAGAATTTGTTGAGTTCGTTGGGGTGTAAGACGCATTGGGCCCAAGTCAGCCTGTGAGCACGGCTGGTTCCCGGTGCGTTGTGTGCGGGCTAATGTTTAGTCCCACCTCGCCAGCAGAAGGCACGCCCGACCTGTCTATAAGCACTGGCGAGGCCGCCGTATCAAACTCCTCTGGTTACTTATTCGGACGCTTATACACGGCGGGCGCTGCTCTATGCTCTCTGGCATGTGGGCCCACTTGTGCCCGGCTCCATGCATTGTGGCTCAGAACGAATCACCTACTGTAGGCGCAGACCTATTACGGGACTGGCTGGGTCCTGGTTGCAGTTAGGTGATCAATTTTTTTCCTTATCTAAAGCATTTTTTTCTTTTGGAGTATATATATTTCGTGGTAGTACAAATGGTGTCATTCGTACTGCTTGCACCAACGTTGAGTACTGCACTGCATGTACCAAGCCTGTGTGTTGTGCACTGCACGAAAGTTGCTGCAGCCCCTCTCATTCTGCATTTATGCATGTACAACACTTCATGTATACACTTTGTGAACTGCCTTATATTTGTTATGTGAACTGTGTTCACGCTTGTTTATAATGTTCTGCGGATTATATTTTTTATAAATATTAATATTAATGTTCTTTTTCTATAATTACTATTTGCGGACTGCATGTGTACAAATGCGTAATGCTTATTTTTACCATTGTGAACTGCATTAATCTTTGTTTTTTAGGTATGAGTTGTAGTCAGATTACTTAATTTTTTTGTTTAACGTTGTTTTTGAATATGTTTTGTATGTGAATAGTATGTTTTGGTATCACAGATTAAATTTTTCAAAGTTTTCTGGATACTTGTTCTAACACAAACTAATTTCAGCGAAAGCATTGATCACAAGCAAACTGACGATACATAAGCAAACAACAGAAAGAAAATTTGATGATAATTCTAAAATGACATTGTTTTTACAAAAGAAATGTTCGATATGAAGCAATGGACATAATCAAAAGCTTGCATACATGAAACAAAGAACAACACAACGACTAAAGTAAAGAGAAACTAAACATAGCCCTGACTATTTCTAGTTGTTGTATTGGATTACAGCCTTGTTCTTCTTCTTCTTTGCTTCTTTGTCTCTTTTTGCCCTGTCCAGTCCAATTATGAAATCGTAGATGATTCTCCATGACTCATATGTTGCGAATGCATCTATTGCTGCATACTTGATAAGCTTTTCTAGCAGCGGGCAAAATCCCCACAGAGTATGGTCCTCCTTGCGGTTAATTTTTTCTTCATGTCATGGTAGTGAATGTCGATCATCCTGCTGGCAACATCAGCCAAAGAGTCAAACTTCTTTTTATTGTATGGGTCTCTCCATTCCACCTGAATATCAATGTAGTTGTCGGAGTTGATCTCCAAACCAGATAGCTTCAGCTTGCTTTTGTCTCCTTCAATGGCGAATCCGACGAAGGTGTACTCACCATTCATGAGGAATTTGTCTAGTTCCATTGGCCTGCAAGATGTTTGTATAGAGTGAATATAGTTTATTTTCTTAGAACTACCAATGTTTTTTTGTTTTTTCTGAAACTGAACTGCAATATGAATATCTGAATATGTTGTAGTGAGTAGTTGCTAATACTTTGTTTAGCATAAGTAGTAAATCTGATAATATATTGCATAAACAATGCATGTTTTGTGCATGCTTGTATTCTTGAACTGAATTTCATACATGCTTCGTATAGTAATATTGCAATTTTATATTGTGCAGTCAAATAGTTTGTATTTGGTAAAACAAAATAAAACTGCATGTATTGCTAGATCATATAATTCAAGAATTAAACACATGAGTGACATACATGGAGCAAGATGAAAATTGTCAATGAATTCATATGCCATGCTTTTCAAAAATGAGAACCAATGTTTAAATATTGGCAATTGAAGTGAAGAAAAATTAAAAATCAATATTAACAAGCAATAGTACAGATTGATAGTTATTCTGACCTGTCTTTAGCTTCAGAGATGTGGTAGACAAGGCATTCTTTTTCTATGCATAGCTGGAGCACTGCTGCCCGCTGTGGCTTTACGTAGTGCGTGTACTCGACATCAACGCCGACTAGTTTGACGGGCATTCCGCCGAGCTTCCTCTTGAGCGTGGACAACATCTTGTCCACGTCTTCACCCTTGCTTGTGCAAATGACGTGGAGCTTGTGGTTGCTGTGGAGGTCGACGTCATGGAGCTCCCTGGTGTACGTGCGGCGTTGCTTGTACAGAGTTGCATCCGCCATGACTCTCCTCTGCTCTCTCGTGTTTGTTCTGGAGAGAGAGGTTAGTGAAAGGAAGTGTGGAGAAGAAGATGCAATGGGGATTTTGGGGGGACGAAGCAGTTGTGTTTTCTCCTCTGCTCTCCTCTGCTCTCCTTGACAGGACGTGGGAGAGGTGGAGCAGGGTGGTAGCGTGGTGGGGCTCTGTTTTTAGTTATGTGGCAACTGCAGAGAGGTTCTGCTACGAGGAGGCTCTGTTAGTGCATTGGAAATCCAGAACATCGTCGCCTCTTTTTTCATGACTAGTTCAAGGTATTGACGCAACTGTCAGAAAATGTGATGATTGTGTTTTCAGTGAAGTTTCCAAGTAAGTGCACTTCTTTGCTATCAGAATAGAACTGCGTATGTCCACATAGTGTACTGCGTTGAAGTGAAATTTATTGTTCGTACACTGAATTATATCGGATTAGGATTCACACAGATGTACGCACATTTAGTTTTTTGATTGAGTTCTTTCTTTTTTCTCTCTCTTTTTTTGATGGTAGTACAACTTTTGTGTGGATGGAGGGTAGTGTGGGTAGGGGTGTCGGACTGCTTTTCTTAAGTAACAGGGCTGCATTCTTCATTTTAGCCATACTACATTGCAGTGTAAAGAGAACTGCATTTCAGAAAAAGGAATAATTCATGCTTCCACGTGGAGAACTGCATTATTGTACGTCACGGACTGCATTTGTATGTTAACTTCGGGCTTCCTGCATTTTATTTATTAATAGCAAACTATAGTTTCTGGCAGTGCCCACACACATTTTTTTTCTTGTTCTTGTTGTTATTCATTAAAAAATGTTTCTCATTTTTCTTTGATGTTTTATTTTTGAACTTATTGTTTTTTCTTAGTGGGCCTTGTTGGGCCTGTGTTCGGTAGTGAAGACGCATTGGGCCCAAGTCGGCCTCTGAGCACGGCTGGTTCCCGGTGCGTTGTGTGCGGCCTAATATTTAGTCCCACCTTGCCCGCGGAAGGCGCGCCCGACCAGTTTATAAGCGTTGGCGAGGCAGCCGTGTCGAACTCCTCTGGTTACTTAGTTGGGCGCTTATACATGGCGCTCACTGCTCTATGATCTCTGACCTATGGGCCCATGTGTGCCCGGCCCCATGCATCGTGGCTCAGGACGACTCGCCTGCTGCGGGCGTAGGTCTACTAGGCGACTGGCTAGGACCGACTGCACCTGTGGTGGTCAATTTTTTTCTTTGTATTTTCTCTCTTAAGTATTTTTTCCAATGTAGGGGCGTGCACTGCTTAGTAAATCATCTGTGCACTGCATTGATCAGGGTTTTGTACTGCATGTGCATGCATTCCGTACTACATATGTTTGCGCTACATTTTTGTGCACGGCATGGGTAGCATTTTCTTTATTGCTTTTCATCTTACATATCCTTTTTCTAGTGTACGGGTGTGCACTGCTTTGGTGCCTCTATGTGCACTGCATTCGTCATAGTCCTGTGTTGCAGGTGTACACATTTTGCACTGCGTGCATCATTCTTTGCGCCAAAGTTGTGACTGTTTATGCTAACGTTGCAGACTGCATGACTTACATTTAAGGACTACATAAGGTGCACTAATTCTGCTTTGTGCACTACGCGAAAGTGCTTCTCTTTGTGCTTCATTTTGAGCATGTATTGCACTTCATGCACACATATAGTGAACTTCCTGGTAAGACTCTGGAGAACTGCACACATGAAATGGTCTGTGGATTATAATTTTTTAGAGAATTATTATTTAATGATCTGTGGTTAGTTCGTGGGAATTGCTGAAGTCAAAGTACACCTTATTTTTTGGTTCCTTTTTCTTTGGTAACATAAGCCTTTATTGATTGTCCTTCATTCTTGGTAACATAATTTTCATTAACTCCCCTTTAATTTTTAGTTTTGACCTTTTTGCATTCCTCTTCTATAAATGTAGGCGCACTTCTACCCTTCTTTTGCAGTTCATTTCTCCTCTAGCCGCAACTTCTCTCCTTTCTCCAGACTCTCTTTATTTTTTTCCTTTTCTAGGTTTTTGTTGCGATGGCTCCAGGCCCCTGTGCGAATCTCTCCTGCTGCGGCCATGGTTGTGGTGTGCCGACGCACTGCGATTGCTCAGCTTGCTCGCAGGACCGTCGTGCTCGTCGTGGGGGGAAGGTATTGTGCCGAGCTGGGCGAGCAGAGCAGCTTGCATATGGCACAGTATTCACGGAAGGATTGGATGTGGGCCACATCAACGTTTCTGCGTTCTATTCTGCCCTGCTTCGTTGTGGCCTTGGCCGCACAAGTCCATTTGTCCATCAGCTTACGCCAACAGATGTGGAGACTCAATACAAGATGGTATTTTTCACTTGATCTAATTTTTTTCTTTGTGTTTTCTTTTTTTGTGTAATTCCATACTAGTCTGAACTTCTAGTTTTTTAGGAACGCACTTATTTTGTTTTATTGAAGTGTACTGCACTTTGTAGTTATATCTTGTTTTTTTTGCTTGTGTGCATGGAGCTCGTGTTTCACTTTTGCATGGTTACAATATGTGAACTGCTTAGATACTAGATGAGCAGTAATAGTTTCTACAATTTTTCCCCGCTTGTACGGTGTGTACTACATGCAGGTAGTCTCAAGAACTTCATAATAGTTATAAGTGTACTGCTTGTTTGCAAGTTCCGTACTACACATTAGATTGTGTTTAATTTGTACTGCTTTTTGGACTATTGTACACTTCATCTAGCTCGTGTCTGTACTATGTGTAGGTTTTTACTGGTCTGTGCAAAGTTTGAGAATTGTACTGCTAGTATCGTCGCCAAACAATTTTAATTTTTTTTGCAGAAAAATCCCCAACGAGCTGTTAGGTATCTCCGGCTCAAGAAGAAGGGAACTCTCCAAGTTGTTCTTGGTAATGGACACCTTAAACCAGCCAAGTACCGTGTAGGCGTTGACGGGCGGCTGTGTCTACAGAAAGGATGGAAGGAATTTGTCATTGATAGTGGCCTGAAGTCTGAGCAAGTTGTTGTCCTCAATTTCTTTGAACTCGAGGATCGTACAGTTAGAATCACGTTTGACGTGATTGGTTAGTGTTATGAGGTTGATTTGTAATAAGTACTTTTGCATGTCGAACGCTTCATCTTTTTGATGTGTTTTGTAATAAGTACTTTTGTGATCTAAACCGCTTCAATTATTATTCTAAACTTCGCGCTGCTAGTGAGCTAACTGCATTTTTTACATGGTTTTTGGATCAAAATGTGTCAATGTTTTACTCTAGACTGCTATATATATGGTATACTCTGTACACCATTTCTCTTTACATGGTTTAGTTGAATAACTCATAGTTAGCGGGAAATTTGTGTTTACACAAAATTTAAACTGATACATAAGTCATACAGATAAGCAACCTGCTATGCATATGATTAAGTTATTGAAGTTCATCTATTTGGTCGTTAACCTGCTGCTTCTCAGCGGTGACTGGAGCGTGTCTAATGTCGCACTTTCTTTTGTATTCCGTGGCGGTGTTGCTGGTTCTTGTCTCTGCACCGTTGTGTTTGTAGCCCCTCGGGTGCTGGTTGATGGCTGCTTTTGTTTTTTAGCGCTATGAACTGCATCCTTCTTTGCTCCCCGCGTGCTGGTTGATGGCTGCTTTTGTTTTCCAGTGCTGTGAACTGCATCATTCTTTGCTCCCCGCGTGCTGGCTGATTGCGACTTTTGTTTTTCAATGCTGTGAACTGCATCCTTCTTTGCTCCCCGTGTGTTGGCTGATGGTGGCTTTCGTTTTCCAGCGCTGTGAACTGCATCCTTTTGTGTTCCTCCCTTGTTTTTTGAAAGTGGTGTCGTTCTCGGTTGTTTCTGTACAGCAGCATTCCCTTATGGTAGTCTTGTTGGCATTGTTTCTTCATGTTCTTCGTCCTCTTCACTCTCTCCACTCTCTTCTTCCTCTTCCTCATCTTCATCATCTGTTTCTTCATAAGCCACTGCTTCTTCAGTTTCTTCATGTTCTTCATCCTCTTCACTCTCTTCTTCTTCCTCCTCTTCTTCATCTGCTTCTTCATAAGCCATTTCTTCTTCAGTTGTGTCACCATCTTCTTCTTTGATTTCATCTTCTTCGTCTTCCTCATTTTCTGATCTTGTTCTTTTGGGGCAGGTTCTTGAATTGTGTCTCTTCCTCTTTTTGCAGATGCTACAATGTCTCGGTTTCATCCATTTCTTAGTGTTGTGAGTGGAATTTATATTTGGTTGTGCATCGCCATGTCCTCATTTTTCTTGTTCATGTCTTTTTTGTACATGTCCTGGAATTGTGGCCGCTGATTTCATTACATGTATTGCACCTTCTTATTCCCAGTGGGTCACCATCACTGTCCAGCTCAAGCTGTGGCTTACTGTTTTTGTCATCATTTTTCTCCTTGCATGTAACCTTTTTCTGGGTTGCGTCGCCCCCTTTCTTCCTTCCTCTTGTGTTTGAAACAGGAGGTGGAAGAATTGTTTCTTTTTTGATAGCACCAGTTCCGTTGTGTTCAGTATTTTCTACTTGCTCGGCATTGTTGTCATGCTGGGATTTCTCTGCTTGCTTTAGTTTTGCTACTTCTTCTTCTTCTTCTTCTTCGTTGAGCACATCAAATTCCTCGATCAGTGCCCTCATACTAGACAACACTCTGTGGCACCTAGCGTTGGACCTTGTCACTCTGTTTGCAAGGTTCATTGTTGTTTCTATCAGCAATTTTCTACGGCAAAAAAGCGAGGTTCCATCTGGTGTTGTTTGTTCGTAGTCTCTTCTGTCAAACGTTGCATTTGATCTTGCTTTACGGGTGTATCTTTTCATGATGTACACCTCAGGAATCTTCAGTACTCTCAAATGAGAAAGCATGCATAACACATGGACGCAAAAGAGCCCTGCAGGCAAACACATGATTTCCTTTGTTTTGTAAGTGAACTGCATGAAATTAATAAACACATATTTTTTCGTTATTTGTTCATTTTTAAAGAAGTGAACTTCATTTGGTTTTGTGAATTGCTCATGCATGTGGACTTTTAAAGTTCAGTGAGTGAGCTTTCGTGCATGACTATCAGAAACTAGAATTTTTTTTGCTAGGAGTCTCACCTGTATGTGTCCAGAGTTTGCACTCACATTCGTAGACACCTTTATTTTCATCGGCGACCACTTGGAAATTATGCCTTGCCCAGTCAAATGCACCCCGATCTGTTTTAGTGGTGTATGAGATACTTTGTCGGGTTCTCGGGGCACCGGTTTGCTCTGAATGAAGTGCTACGGTAGAGTGTTTCTTCGAAATCTGCAAACACTGCCCTTGTATACACTTTTGATAGCTGAACTTCGAACCCAAACTGGGTTGTTGTCTTCACCTCTGACTGCATGATCAGAAATGCTCTGTTACGAACCAGAGAAATGAATTTTTTTTGTTTTGTATTTATATTTTAGAAGTTTTTGAATGACATTTTGTTTACCTCATTTGCTACTGTCTCTACATGCTCGACGGCCTTCCTGGTCTGAATGCACTTGTCCACCTGCTGAGCAAACAGATGGAGATCATGCTTCTCTTTGACAAATTTTTTCTTCAGTACGCGGTTCATGCTCTCGCTTCTGTGTGTGAAAGTCATCCGAGCACAGAAAATTTCCTTGTAGTAAGCCGAGATCCACTCGTGCATGTCATCCCACAACGAATTCATCACTTCATCGTCTTGGAAGTTGTATCTCTGAATGAGGTCCTTCCATGCTCGTTCAAATTCTGACGGCATTAGTGGGTGGTTCAGCACCGTATTGAGGTCATCCTTGAGTTTCTCATGCGCCTTATACAGCAAGGCGAGGTGGTCTTTGTACTTCTTCATGATATGCCACCGACACAACTTATGCAGAGTATGTGTGAGGATAGTTTTTAATGTTGCCTTCATCGACGAACACTGGTCTGAGAAGGCACAAATAGTGTTTTTTATTAAGTTGTTTGTGTGTGTGTAAGATAGATGGAAGAAATATAAGTGCACCAAACAAACGTAAGTATGCATGTGTTTTTTGTACCTGTGAGCATGCAAATTGGCGGCTTGTTGTTCATACACCTCAGAAATGTTTTGAAAACCCACTCAAATGATGGTATTGTTTCATCTCGCACGAGGGCAACAGCAAATATGGTGCTCTATAGATGATGGTTCACTCCCACGAAGACTCCCAACGGCATGTGGAATTTGTTAGTTTTATACATAGTGTCAAATGTAACGCGGCCTCCAATATCTTCATACGATCCTTTGCAACTTGCGTTGGCCCAAAAGACGTTTCTTACACGGTTATCTGCATCAACTTCATAATCATAGAAGAACTCAGGGTTTATCTTCTGCATCTTCTCGAAGAAATCCAGAAGTTTCTTGACGTCATCTTCGGACTCTTCTCTGGCAAACTTCTGTTTCCTGCATTTTCAAACAAAATGCAAACTCATCTCATCAAACAAGGAATAATTACCGACAGAATGCTCAAGTGATATGCTCTGTGATGTGCTTACTTGTTTACCCAGTCGTGGCTAGTATGTCCCATGTACCACAGACCACCGGACATACGCGACAGCGTTGACATCATCTGAGCATGTGTGTGGTTGTCCAATTGCATGTCTTTCACTAACTGGTCTATCAAAGGATCGTCTTTTTTGTGCGATTGCATGTGCAAAAGCATCCTGGGGCTTTCCAGCATCTTGTGATTGTGGTTGATTTCAACCATTTCTATCACAAATTTGCCATCGTTCCTTTTTTTGACTCTAATCTTTGCTTTGCAGCCAATCCTTTTTTATGTCTTCTGACATTTCCGGTGATAACCTGACACAGTCTGCTTGTGCGTCCCTTCTCTTGAGCAGACAATGTAGGCATTTTTCATGTGTTTTGACCTCTTGCATATGCCAAACCCTGCATATCTTGCATAATTGTTGTAAAAGTCCCATGCCTTTTCGTATGTGGTGAACTTCATTCCAGCGGTGGGTATGAGGTTCAGCGACATGTTTTTATCCTGCATTTAAGTGCAATGCTCTATGATATAATTTGTTTTGTTCTGTTTTTAAATACGAGGAGTGCATACGAGTTTAATAAAGCATTGCAATGTTCCTAAGTTTTTAGAAGAATCGACTGTATTAGATGTTAGGTCAAACCTCACAAGAAATATCACTATGCACTGCAATGTTATCTGAATGGACTGCAAATATTTTTTTTTCAGGACATAAACTTACATGTGTGTAGAGTTGCACACCCGGTGCTGTTTGTAGCTCACCGGGTTGTATTGTACATGGTGGAGTTATAGCAGATATGTGTAGTTGAGGATCTTGTGGCGGCAATAGTGAGGAGGAATTGTACTTGTCGTTGACTTCTGACCGAGGCACCATCGGTGGTCGCAGTGTCGAATTTGATGCAGCAGGTCTACTTGGAGCTCTATTTTTTGATGCAGCAGGTGGACGCTGAGCTCTGTTTTGGGGTGCAACAGGTGGACGTGGTGGTAATCCAGTGTTGTGACGATGTCTCAGTGGATTGGTTTAAATTTTTTGGAGTGGCGGCACATAATCATAGTCATAATCATCATGTGCTGCAACATCAGGTTCAACTGCATCATCTTTGTCAATTCGGACATGCTGACCAAATGTAGTGAACTCGTGCTTATAGTCTGGGTTGAGAACTCTTATTGGCTCATCTTCATCGTCATCATCTTCATCTTCGACTACCTCTTCTTCCTGGAAAAAATCCTCTCCCAGAGAGTATTGCACCCTGTTTGTTGTCGTGAAGAATCCTCGAGGAATCTCAGGGGTAACCCAGCCAGTATCTCTTTCAGAAGAAGCTTTACTCTTCTGAAAGTTGTTGTTCTCAGCGTTGTCAATTATGCATGGCATTTCGTATCTGTTGAACATCATTTCCTGCACAAAATGACCGAGCTGCATTGTCAGGTTAAATGAACTGAATCATGCGAACTGCAATGTGTTTGAAAGGGTACTGCGAAGTATTGCATGCTGACTGCATCACCCCGCAAGGTGAACTGAAGCAACCACACTGCATCGTTATCCATAATGAACCTATACAAGCATACTGCATAACCGAGCAAGTGCACTACATTTTTCACCACGACGAACTGAAGCAGCCGCACTGCATCATTTTTGGAGGCATACTAGACTGCGTGTACTGCTTTGTCTGGAATAAGTAAACTGAGATAGTTCAGGGAGTGTACTGCTTACCTCATGTTGTAGTGCTTTCTTGCATTTGCATGAAGAAGTTCCCCTCTTGTCCGTTTGCAGAACTTTTGTGTTCACCCGTGCAGTCCACTTGCCCTTCAGAAGTTCATGAGCGGTCTGGATGTTGCTCAAGGTGAGTGGTGACGGAGGATTTTCTCTGAAGGTCGTTGCAGACTTATTCCAAGAAGATGACATGGATGAACGAACCTTGCACACAGTCCTCCTTGCTCGAATTGGTTTGATGTCGAGGCAGCAACAATCCACATCTGATGAAGTACAGCTAATAGAAGGCCCGGAGGAGTTCGGCGGCGGCGCTACCGAGCTACTACTGCGGAAGAAGGCCGATATACTAGCGGGGGAGGTGTTGCTCGGGTGCTGTCGCGGAAGAAGGCCGAGAGGCGACGGGCGGCGTCGCTGCTTGGCTGCTGCCGCGGAAGAAGGCCAGGATCGGAGGGGCGGCATCGCTGCCGGCCACCACCGCAGAAGAAGGCCGGGAGGGAAGGGGCAGTGGCACTCCCAGGCCGCCACCGCAGGAGAAAGCATGGAGGGGAAGGGCGGCATCGCTCCCAGGCTGCTGCCGCAGAAGAAGGCGGGGAGGGGAGGGGCGGCGGAGCTCCCGGACCTCTATCGCGGAAGAAGGCGGGGAGGGGAGGGGCGGCGGCGCTCCCGGACCGCTGCCGTGGAAGAAGGCTGGGAGGGGAGGGGCGGCGGCGCTCCCAGACCACTGTCGTGGAAGAAGGCGGGGAGGGGAGGGGCGGCGGCGCTCCTAAACCGCTGCCGCGAAAGAAGGCGGGAAGGGGAGGGGCGGCGGCGCTCTGGTGGCGGATGTGCAGAATAAGGCTGGTGTTGTTAGAATAAGGTCTTAAGGGGTGTCGTTAGAATAGACCCACCCTTTTGATTTCTTTTAAACCGTTAAAAGTTTAGCGACCCTTAACTAGTTCTGTGGCAAGCTATGGTAGACACAATTTTACCTATATATATATATATATATATATATATATAGAGAGAGAGAGAGAGAGAGAGAGAATGAGGCAGGCTCTGGCGCAGAAGGACCTTGATCTTGTCGCAGCACAGAAGGAGGCTTAGGAGAAAACAACACTCGCCGATAAGAAGCTGGCTTCAGTCGGGGCGCTAGAGGAAGATAAAGAATGCTCTTGCCGAAGCTAATAGAGAAGTGAGTCGTCTAAAGAAGGACAAAGTAGCCTTGAACGACAAGATTGAAGACATTTCTCGGAAGAGAAATGACCTGGAGGCTTATCTGGAGGGACTTGCCAAGAAGTTATTCCTTATGCTCGAAGGTACCTTTCCTTGTCCGACTGTTTCGCTATTGTCGATTCACCATAAAGGCGTCGACTCATTAGTTCTTTGTGGTTGTAGAATTATATCAAAACTCTGAGGAAGAAACTGGGTGAATTGAGACAAGCTTGGACCCCATCAATTCCCCTGTCAAGGATGAAGCTGCCATGAACGTGCTTCGACTGGAATCCCGTCTTGCCAGCATTACAGACTACCTCGCTCGACTGAAGGTTGCGGTGTCGCGGATCGACATGGCGCTTTGGCCAAAGGAGACGCTTCAAAATGACCTCGAGTCTTTGATGACTCGACTCAATGAGATCCCTGGTCGAGTGCTGGAATGGAAGAAATCGTCTGCTCGGTGCAGTGCTGACGTAGCTCTGACCCTTGTTCGCGTTCATTACAAGGAGGCCAAAGAAGAGAAGTTAGCAGCGATCAAGGTTGCTAACACCAAGAGACTTGACTTCCAGTCTTTTATGGAGACCTTCATTGCTGCTGCTACTTGAATTGCAGATGGAATCGACCTGGATGAGTTCATCGAGCCTGCCAGTCCTCCTCCTGCGGAGTGAACAAACTTTTTATGATCCAATTATATTTGCCTCGGTATGCCAAGTGGTTTTGTAACTGTTAAACTCCTTCGGGACTGATGCGTGAGTACTTTTATCTGCGCTTCTGAACTTTGTTGCTTTTGAATCTCTTCACTCTGAGTGGAACTTGATTCTTCAGTCTGAATTATTACTGATTCTGTGATGCAGCTCTGTCGAGTGGACCATGGACAAGGGCACTTGGTGTCGTCCATGACTTACACCTCCTCGTCCTTGCGGATCGAGATGGAGCGGACGTTGTACTTGTGTCGCAGCTCCGTCGAGTGGGTCATGGACAACGACACTTGTTGCTGTGCATGACCTGCACCTCGTCATCCGTGCGGATCAGGATGGAGCGGACATTATACATGTGTGGCAGCTCCGTCGAGTGGGTCATGGACAAGGGCACTTGGTGCTGTGCACGACCTGCACCTCGCCGTCCTTGCGGATCGGACGGTTTTTAACTTAGGCGAGTACGAGACTGCAGCTAAGCCTCTGAGTGGGAGGATTGCTCTCCACTCGGTAGGATTTAGGAAACTTAGGTGAGTATGGAACTGCAGCTAAGCCCCTGAGTGGGAGGATTGATCTCCACTCGGTAGGATTTTTTAAACTTAGGTGAGTACGGAACTGCACCTAAGCCCCCGAGTGGGAGGATTGCTCTCCACTCGGTAGGATTTGTTAAACTTAGGCGAGTACGAAACTGTAGCTAAGCCCCCCAGTGGGAGGATTGCTCTCCACTCGGTAGGATTTCTTTAACTTAGGCAAGTATGGAACTGCAGCTAAGCCCCCGAGTGGGAGGATTGCTCTCCACTCGGTAGGATTTTTTAAACATAGGCGAGTATGGAACTTCAGCTAAGCCCCCGAGTGGGAGGATTGCTCTCCACTCGGTAGGATTTTTTAAGCTTGGGCGAGTATGGAACTGCAGCTAAGCCCCCGAGTGGGAGGATTGCTCTCCACTCGGTAGGATTTTTAAAACTTAGGCGAGTATGGAACTGCAGCTAAGCCCCTGAGTGGAAGGATTCCTCTCCACTCGGTAGGATTTTTCAAACTTAGGCGAATTGGATTCGCAGCTAAGCCCCCGAGTGAGAGGCTTGCTCTTCACTCGGTAGGATTTTGTTTTTGAAACTTAGGCGAATCGGATTCGCGGCTAAGCCACCCACTAGGGGATTTTGAACACATGTATAAGCAATAACAATCATTTAGGAGACTGTAAAACCATGTCTTTGATAAACAAACTGAAAGGTACTTCTTATTACATCTCAACAGTCTGAATGCTTAAGTATAAAAATGGCAGAGCAGCTCCGCCTTCCAAGCGCGTGCCTCGTCCTTCTTGTGTTCCACATTGTACAGGTGGTATGCTCCATTGTGGAGTACTTTGGTGATGATGAAGGGGCCTTCCCAGGTGGGAGCAAGCTTGTGTGGTCGTTGCTGATCCACTCGGAGAACCAGGTCCCCTTCCTGAAATGCTCGACCTCTTACGTTTCTAGCATGGAACCGACGAAGGTCTTGCTAGTAGATGGTCGACCTGATCAGGGCCTTTTCGCTTTCCTCTTCCAGAAGATCAACAGCGTCTTGCCGGGCTTGTTCTGCTTCTGCTCCTCGATCCCCGCGCCACCTTTTTCGCCACGTACCGCGCGCGCACCTGTTGCGGGATTTGACGGGATTGCCTGGCCCTACCAGTCAGCCACTCGGAAGCGACCTCTTATAAGCTGCCGGCTCGGGACCCCCGAACAGTGCGCCTTCACTTTTCCCCCTTCCTTTACAAGATCCTCCGCCACCTCCGCTCTCACCTTGGTGCCGTAGGTCTGTTCGAGCTTCACCGACGATGATGGTGAAGGAGAAGACGTCGGCTCTGGAGCGCGCGAAGAAGGCGACGGTGCAGGGGAAGGGGAAGAAGTCCGCTCGGGGCGGATCTTCCTCGAGGACTGCTCTGCCCAAGGATTGGATCTAGGGCGACTGGATGCTGTCGGCGATTCGGCAGGATGATCTCGATGATCTGGTCGAGGGGGGATTCATTCCCCACGAATCTGCGCGTCTCCCGGGGAAAGAAGTCGAACCCCAGCCTCTTGATGGTGAGTGCGTCCTCCTCACCACCCATATCGATCGCGGATTCTCTCTGCCTCCTCATCCTTTTTTCCGGAGCTTCTTGAACTTCTTCGGAGCGCAGCTCCATCACTTTACTCCCAATTCTATTGTGTATCTTGCTGCTTTCATTTCCTTGTGTGAAAACTTCTTGGGTTGCCACCCCCACTGGGGACTCTGCAAGCACATCTTCACTTGCTGCTCTCAGTGGGTCAAGAAGGCCAAGTCGAGTGACGAACGGACGCAGGTGATCCAGCTGTGCGGGGGCCTGGCGATCCAGATGAGGGGAAAAAGTTCCTTTCCGTCTATCACTTTTCCCGAGTCAGTCCGCGGGTGGCAGTTGACTTGGTTTTACTGTAAATACCAGGTGACCCCAGGACAATCGACTGGGCTTCCCCCTTTTTCTCTGAATCGAGCGCAAAAACCTGCCTCTCTGAAAGTGACGCCGGAGGAAAAGGCGCAAGTCAAGGTGCTGGTCGGTCGAGTGGTTCAGCTTGTCCGCGAGGGTGTGACTGGCATGGACTTGTTGGAAGTCTTCCTTCGGAGGCGCATCCAACCGCTTCAGGCTCGTGACCACCTGATGTGGCTGTACTCGGGTCTCGAAGACACCACTCGGATTCACCTAGAGGAGGTCACTGACGAGATGTTGGAAGGGTGGCTATCGAGTATCACAGGGAACAAGGACAACCCCCGAGGAGCCAGGAGGATTCCTCCACTCGACCAAACATACGAAGTGAACAAGGTCTGACCTTGCGTTTCCGACTGTGATCTTGCTTTCTTTATTTGTTCTCTTTGGATCAGTCGATTGACTTTTGTCTTGTTTGTTGTCCTCTAGGCCATTACTGAGATGTACTCGACACCCAATGGCGCACAGGAGCAGGTCGAGGAAGGAGAGGCGAGCGGAGGCAAAAGTGGAGACGAGAGAGAAGAGTGGGAATCTGACGGCGAAGGAGAGGGGGATGACAACGACGACTCCAGTGAAGAGGAGGAGGAAGAAGTCGAACCTCCCCGCTCGGAACGGCGATCCAAGCTTACACACAACCCTGTGCGGGAACATGGTAAGGCGACTGCCCCTATTGGGAAGTCGTCGAAGCGCCCTCGGACCTCATCTCCAGCGCCGACAGAAAAAGCTCCCAAGCACCCGCGCACGACGCCGTCCAAGGCGCCCAAGGCTCTGCCCAAGATGAAGATGACTGTCCCCACCATTTCTGGGTAATAGTAGAATTTGTTTTCCTTTGTTGAACGTGACGGACTCTTGGTCGACTCATTGAATAAGCTGACTGACTTTCGAAATTCGCAGTGCTGCCACCTCGGAGATCTCCGCCAAGGATGATGATCAAGAGATGGAAGACGCTGTTACCTCCAACCCTAGTACGATTACTGATGCTCTGCTTTTAGTCGACTGACGATTTCTTATAATTCTGGTCGATTGGATTTTTCTTGTAGCTCCTCCTCATGTCATTGACCTCCCTGATGATGACGATGAAGTGCCGCTGAGGGCATGAAGGAACAGGAGGGCGCCGGCTGGCAAGACCCCACAAACTACTCCGGCGCCTGAGGCCGTAGTCCGGGAGGGTGGTGATACCACTCGGGCTTCTGTGACCTTCGCTGTACCTCTGACGAGTGTCCGGCCTTCGACGTCGACTGCAAATCCGCCTTCGCTTTTTGCCACACACCACGTCCCTGAGGACCAAGTGGGTGCCGCTAAAGAGGCTATACGCCAGGCGGGGATCATGATGGAGCAAGTGAAGGTGGTTCAGGAAGCTAGCCAAGCAGCTTATGACGCGAGTTCAGCTCTTCAGAGCAACGTCCAGGTCAGTCGATGCACTGCTTGTTCTGTTAGGGTATGCTATCTAAAGAATCTCTTTTCCGAAGATCTTTATATCTGTACACCCACTGGGTGTGTCTATTAATCCTTTTGATGAGTGGGGGCACGCTAAGTGCACCCACTGGGTGTAGTCCCCGAGACTACGGTGGACTGCTGGCAGTCGACTGTAGTCTTTATATTGTGTTGCTTTAGTTGAACTTCTTCACTCGGTCTGGTCAGGCCAAGTCGAATGGAACTATACACGGTCGACTGCGAACAGTTTTTTTTTGGTCGAACCAGTGGGGGCACGCTGAGTGCACCCACTGGGTGTAGTCCCCGAGACTACTGTCGAATGTTTTTGATTCGGCTGTAGTCTTAGAAACGCCATCATTGTCTCTTGGTTACTCGGAAGCAACTTATCTTGGATGTCTGTCGACTGATTTTTTTTGCAGAAATCCTGCGAACTTGTGGCTCGCTACATTGAGTTGGAGAACAAACAAATCCAGCTGAACCTTGACTTGAAGCTTGCTCAGGAGAACTTGCAGAAGGCGAGGGACGAAGCAAAGGGTATGGCTGGTGAGCTTTTGTCGATTGTCCTTTCTTCCTGGCCGTCCTCGATGTTGATCTCACTTGCTGTTTCGCAGACAAAATGGAGGAGGCTCTGAAGAAGAAGGATCAAGACCTTGCCGAAGCGCAGAAGGAGTCCCTGAACAAAACGAAGCTTGCTGAAGAAAAACTGGCTTCAGTCTTTACTCTTGAAAAGGAAAACTCCAAGCTGAAAACTGCTCCTGACGTGGCTAATCAAGAGGTCAGCCGTCTGAAGAATGGCAATATAGCTCTGAATGACAAGGCAAGTGAACTGGCGGGGAAGAGGAATGATCTGGAGGCTTATCTCGGTGGACTCGCCAAGAAGTTATTCGTCATGCTCGAGGGTAATTACTCCGACCCGACTGACTTGCAGTTACCAAACCTGCGTAGAACCACTGACTTATCCTTGAATTGTGTTTACAGAATTCTGCTAGAACTTCGAAGAGGAGACCAGTCGAGTGGAGACAGACTTGGACCCCATCAATTCTCCAGTGAAGGACGAGGCTGCTATGAACGTGCTCCGACTGGAATCTCATGTTGCCGGTGTTGTTGACTATCTTGCTCGGTTGAAGGTTGGGATGTCGCGGATCAACACGTCGCTCTGGCCTAGGACGACGCTTCAGAATGACCTCGAGTCCCTGATGACTCGACTAAATGAAGTCCCAGGTCGAGTGGCGGAATGGAAGAAATCTTCTGCTAGATGTGGCGCTGACGTCGCTCTGTCTCTGGTCCGCGTCCACTGCAAGGAGGCGCGAGAAGAAAAGTTGGCCGCCATCCAAGTTGCCAATACTAGGAAGCACAACTTTCAAGACTTCATGGAGACTTTCATTGCTGCTGCCACTCGCATTGCAGACGGGATCGATTTGGACGAGTTCATCGCCCCTTCCAGTCCTCCGCCTGAGGAATAAAAACTTTTATGCTTCACTTTAAATTTGCCTCGGAATGCCGAGTGGATTTTGTAACCGTTAAACTCTGTCGAGCTAGAGGCTCGAGTACTTTGATCTGCGGTCTAGGACCTTTGGATCTTATCTGAACTTGATTTATCGTTGAATATCTTCATGAATTATCTGTCGAGTGGAACTTGTTCTTCACTTGAAATAACTTTGTATTTGTGGTGCAGCTCCAAAGGAGAAGGTAGCAGTCGATTTGCACCTCGTCGTCCTTGCGGATTGGGATGTGTTCCGTACTTAGGCGAGCACTGGGCTGTAGCTAAGCCCCCTAGTGGAAGGTCTGCTCTCCACTCGGTAGGATTTTAAAAACTTAGGCGAGTACTGGACTGCAGCTAAGCCCCCGAGTGGGAGGTCTGCTCTCCACTCGGTAGGATTTTTTCAAACTTAGGTGAGTACTTGACTGCAGCTAAGCCCCCGAGTGGGAGGTCTGCTCTCCACTCGGTAGGATTTTTTCAAACATAGGCGAGTACTGGACTGCAGCTAAGCCCCTGAGTGGGAGGTCTACTCTCCACTCGGTAGGATTTTTTCAAACTTAGGCGAGTACTAGACTATAGCTAAGCCCCCGAGTGGGAGGTCTGCTCTCCACTCGGTAGGATTTTTTCAAACTTAGGCGTGTACTGGACTACAGCTAAGCCTCCGAGTGGGAGGTTTGCTCTCCACTCGGTAGGATTTTTAAAAACTTAGGCGAGTACTGGGCTGCAGCTAAGCCTCCGAGTGGGAGGTTTGCTCTCCACTCGGTAGGATTTTTAAACACTTAGGCGAGTACTGGGCTGCAGCTAAGCCTCCGAGTGGGGAGGTTTGCTCTCCACTCGGTATGATTTTAAACACTTAGGCGAGCGACTGGGCTGCAGCTAAGCCTCCGAGTGGAGTCTGGCTCACCACTCGATAGGATTTTTAAATTACTTAGGCGAGCACTGGGCTGCAGCTAAGCCTCCGAGTGGGAGTCTGGCTCACCACTCGTGTAGGATTTTTAAACACTTAGGCGAGCACTGGCTGCAGCTAAGCCTCCGAGTGGGATTTGGCTCACCACTCGGTAGGATTTTTTAAATTACTTAGCGCGAGCACTGGGCTGCAAGCTAAGCCTCCGAGTGGGAGTCTGGCTCACCACTCGGTAGGATTTTTAAACACTTAGGCGAGCACTGGGCTGCAGCTAAGCCTCCGAGTGGGAGTCTGGCTCACCACTCGGTAGGATTTTTAAACACTTAGGCGAGCACTGGGCTGCAGCTAAGCCTCCGAGTGGGAGTCTGGCTCACCACTCGGTAGGATTTTTAAACACTTAGGCGAGCACTGGGCTGCAGCTAAGCCTCCGAGTGGGAGTCTGGCTCACCACTCGGTAGGATTTTTAAACACTTAGGCGAGCACTGGGCTGCGGCTAATCCTTCGAGTGGGAGTCTGGCTCACCACTCGGTAGGATTTTTTTTTACAAACTTAGGTGAAACGGATTCGCAGCTAAGCCTCCGAGTGGGAGTCTGGCTCACCACTCGGTAGGATTTTTTTACAAACTTAGGCGAAACGGATTCGCAGCTAAGCCACCCACTGGGGGATTTCACATGCAAACAAAGGCGACAACAATTATAGGAAAAACTATAACACTCTTGTCTTTGATAAATAGACTACAGAAGTTTTTCTTATTACATCTCATCCGAGTGAGAATTCAAGTGTAAAAGGGGCGGAGCAGTTCCGCATTCCAAGCTCGTGGCTCATCGATCTGGCGATCGACATTGTAAAGGTGATACGCTCCATTGTGGAGGACTCTGGTGATGATGAAGGGACCTTCCCAAGTAGGAGCGAGCTTGTGTGGTTTCTGTTGATCCATTCGGAGGACCAAATCTCCTTCTTGGAAGGCTCGACTCTTCACATTTCTGGCATGGAATCGACGCAAGTCTTGCTGATAAATGGCCGATCGGATCATAGCCATTTCTCTTTCTTCTTCCAGGAGGTCGACTGCGTCTTGCCGGGCTTGTTCTGCTTCATCTTCGGTATAAAGCTCGACTCGGGGTGCATTGTGAAGTAGATCACTCGGCAGGACTGCTTCCGCTCCGTAAACCAGAAAGAACGGAGTTCTTCCAGTCAACCGATTCGGGGTGGTCCTCAATCCCCACAGAATTGACGGAAGATCATCGACCCAAGCGCCTGCTGCGTGCTTGAGATCACACATCAGCCGAGGCTTTAGTCCTTTGAGAATCAGACCATTTGCCCTTTCTGCTTGTCCATTCGACTGGGGGTGGGCGACCGATGCGTAGTCGACTCGTGTGCCTTGAGAGGCGCAAAAAGCTCTGAACTTGTCTGAATCATAGTTTGACCCATTGTCGGTGATGATGCTATGCGGGACTCCATATCTGAATGTTAACTCCCTGACGAAACTGATAGCAGTGCAAGCATCAAGATTCTTGATAGGCTTAGCTTCAATCCATTTGGTAAACTTGTCGACTGCCACAAGCACATGTGTGAAACCGCTCCTGCATGTTCTCAATGGGCCAACCATGTCCAGTCCCCAAACAGTGAAGGGCCAGACGAGTGGAATGGTCTTCAGAGCTGATGCAGGCTTGTGCAACATGTTGGAGTAGAACTGGCACCCTTCACACTTGTCGACTATCTCTTTTGCCATTTCATTCGCTCTTGGACAGTAAAATCCCGCTCGGTATGCTTTAGCCACAATGGTCCGAGAGGACGCATGATGACCATAGGTCCCCGAGTGGATATCATCAAGGATTATCTGACCTTCTTCTGGTGTTATACACTTCTGACCGACTCCAGTCGCGCTTTCTCTATACAACTGTCCCTTTATGACTGTAAAGGCCTTAGATCGACGGACGATCTGTCGAGCCTCTTCTTCATCCTCCGGGAGTTCCTTTCTCAGGATATACGCGATGTATGGTATCGTCTAGTCGGGGGTGATTGCCAAAACTTCCATGATTAGGTCGACCACTGCCGGAATTTCAACTTCAATCGGATCTGTGGCACTCTTTGGCTGCGGGGCTTCATCTGTAAAAGGATCTTCTTGGACTGATGGCGAGTGGATGTGTTCCAAAAACACATTGCTGGGGATGGCTTCTCTCTTGGAGCCTATCTTTGCCAAATCATCAGCCGCTTGATTTTTCAGTCGGGGGATGTGATGAAGCTCTAACCCCTCGAATTTCTTCTCTAACTTTCTCACTGCATTGCAATAACCAGTCATAGCTGGACTTCTGACATCCCACTCCTTCATCACCTGATTAACCACCAAATCTGAGTCACCATAGACCATGAGGCGATGGACGCCGAGTGAAATAGCCAGGCGCAACCCATACAAAAGTGCTTCATATTCTGCTTCGTTATTGGAGGAATCGAAGTGAATCTGGAGAACATATCTGAGCTTATCTCCTCGGGGGGAAACCAGTACTACCCCAGCACCAGAACCATTCAGCATCTTAGATCCATCAAAGAACATGGTCCAGTGCTCCGAGTGAACTTGAGTCGAAAGTTGCTGTTCGATCCACTCAGCGACGAAATCTGCAATTGCTTGGGACTTGATAGCTTTCTTTGCCTCAAACTTGATATCTAGGGGAGGAAGTCCAATCACCCATTTGGCCAATCGACCAGTTGCATCTCTGTTGTGTAAAATCTCTGATAGTGGAGCGTCGCTGACGACTGTAATGGAATGATCAGAGAAGTAATGTGCAACCTTCTTCGTGGTCATATAAATCCCATATACAAGCTTCTGGTAATGAGGATATCTTTGCTTTGAAGGAGTCAAAACTTTAGAAACATAATATACTGGGCGCTGAACTTTGAAGGCCTTTCCTTCTTCTTCCCGCTCGACCGTAAGTACTGTACTGACAACTTGTCCTATGGCTGCCATGTAAAGCAGCAGAGGTTCCTTGCTGATTGGGGCAGCAAGCACCGGCTGGGTGGAGAGCAGAGCTTTGAGATCTGTAAACGCTACATCAGCTTCTGGAGTCCACTCAAACTTGTCGGACTTCTTCATCAGTCGGTAAAGAGGCAATGCCTTTTCACCGAGGCGAGAGATGAATCGACTTAAAGCGGCCAAGCATCCTGTAAGCTTCTGGATGTCATGCACACGCACAGGACGTTTCATCCGGAGTATAGTACCAATTTTTTCAGGATTGGCGTCGATTTCCCGTTCGGAAACGAGAAAACCGAGTAACTTCCCACCTGGAACTCCAAATGTGCACTTTGACGGATTGAGCTTGATATCATACCTCCTAAGGTTCGCAAAGGTTTCAGCAAGGTCAGTCAGCAGGTCAGAACCCTTCCGTGACTTAACCACAATATCATCCATGTATGCCTCCACATTCCGACTGATTTGAGTGAGCAAACACTTCTGAATCATCCTCATGAACGTGGCTCCGGCATTCTTGAGGCCGAACGGCATGGTGACATAACAGAAGCACCCGAATGGAGTGATGAAAGCTGTTTTGATCTCATCGGGCCCGTACAGATGGATCTGATGGTACCCGGAATAGGCGTCTAGAAAAGACAAACGCTCACATCCCGCAGTCAAGTCGACTATCTGGTCGATGTGGGGGAGAGGAAAATGATCTTTCGGGCAGGCCCGATTGATATGCTTGAAATCAATGCACATGCGAAGTGACTTGTCCTTCTTGGGGACCATGACAACATTGGCGAGCCACTCGGAGTGGTAAATTTCTCGGATGAACTCCGCTGCTAAGAGCCGAGCCACCTCCTCGCCAATGGCCTTCCTCTTTTGGACGGCGGACCGTCGAAGATGTTCTTTCACAGGTTTAAATTTTGGGTCGACTCATAGACGGTGCTCAGCCAGCCCCCTGGGAACTCCAGGCATGTCAGTACGCTTCCATGCGAAGATGTTCCAGTTCTCACGGAGGAACTGGACGAGCGCTTCTTCCTATTTGGAGTCGAGCGTCATTGAGATGTGAGTCGGAGCAGCATTTGGATCGGTCGGGTGAATGTGAACTGCCTTCGTTTCACCGGACGACTGAAAAGTTGATTCTGAAGCAGGCTTCTTAGCTCGTAGCAACTCACTCGGATCTGCAGTCTTCTGATACTCTTGCAGCTCGACCACTGCCATCTGAGCGTCAACAATCTTTGAGCCTTTTTGAAAACACTCTTCTGCTTTCTTCCGATTGCCTGTAACAGTGATCACACCTTTGGGACCAGGCATCTTCAATTTGAGATACACATAACATGGTCGAGCCATGAAGCGTGCATAAGCTGGCCTGCCCAAAATAGCGTGATAAGCACTTTGGAAATCCACAACTTAGAATGTCAACTTTTCCTTGCGGTAATTCTTGGAATCACCAAAAACCACATCAAGAGAAATTTGGCCGAGTGACTCGGCTTTCTTCCCAGGAATGACTCCATGGAAACTCATGTTACTGGTACTGAGCCTGGACATCGGAATGCCCATCCCTTTCAATGTTTCTCCATACAGTATGTTCAAACCGCTGCCTCCATCCATCAGAACTTTGGTCAGTCGAGTGTCATCGACAACTGGGTCGACCACCAGAGCTTGCCTCCCAAGGGTGGCAATGTGCGTAGGGTGATCAGACTGGTCGAATGTGATGGCAGTCTGGGACCACTTCAGATAATTGGGTGTTGCCGGAGCAACCATATTTACCTCATGGTTAATAACCTTCAGTCGACTTTTGCTCTCAACATCAGCAAAAATCATCAGGGTGGAATTGACCTGGGGGTACCCATCGTCACTATCTTCCTTGTCCTCAACTTTGTCTGACTCCTTTTCCTTATCTTTGGACTGCTTGCCCTGAAACTGCTGGATTAGAAGCCAACACTGTCGAGTGGTATGCTTTGGGTAAATGAGTTTACCCACTTCATCTTTCTTGGTGTGGATGTGACATGGTAGATCCAAAACATCATTTCCATCTTGGTCTTTAACTTTCTTGGGGTTCCAAGGTCCTTTGGGTTTTCCCTTAAATTTTCCCTGGGTTACGGCCAGGGCCTCCCCAGGAGCGGCTGGCTCGGCTTTCCGCTTCTATTTCCGACTAGAATTTCCTCCGGTTTCCTGGGTGACTGCTTTATGCTTGCCACTCCAGAGTCAATCCTCATCTTCACCATTAGTGTATTTGGTGGCAATCTCCATCATCCGATTCATAGACATCTCTCCGGTTCGACCGAACTTCAGATTCAATTCTCTGTACTTAACGCCTTCTTTAAAGGCACAAACTGCTTGATGATCTGGTACATTTTCAACTATGTGATGCAATGTGATCCACCTCTGGATGTAATTGAAAGTGCATTATATTGACTAGAGGGGGGGTGAATAGGCGATTTTTATTGAAGTCTTCAAAACATGGAAGTTATGAAGACAAACGATAGAAATAAACCTATTACCCTGCAGCGGAAGGTAGACTACACTAGGCAAGCCATAGTCAAGTATTCAATAGAGTGAAAGCACAATGACTAATAGCAGCAATGTAGTAAGGATCAGGTAGGAAGATATTGTGAAGCCACACAGAACACGCAGTCACTCAGTGAAGACAAAAGATAGTGCAAACATACAATGACTTCACAAGGAGTAACAGTAAGTAAAGTGAAGGGAAGATGAAACCAGTGACTCGCTGAAGACAATGATTTGTTGGACCAGTTCCAGTTGCTGTGACAACTGTACGTCTGGTTAGGGTGGCTAGGCATTTAAACCTTAGGACACACAGTCCCGGACACCCAGTCCTGAACACGCAGCTCAGGACACCCAGTCCTCACCGTATTCCCCTTGAGCTAAGGTCACACGGACCTCGCCCAAGCACTCTGGTAAGTCTTCAAGGTAGACTCCCAAACCTTCACAGACTTCGTTCATCGGCAATCCATAATGTTTCTTAGATGCTCAGAACGCGACGCCTAACCGGCTGGAGGATGCATAGTCCTCAAGTGTAGTAAGTCTTCAGATCACACAGACAAGAAGACTTAAGTGATGCCTAATTCTCTTTGGCTCTGGGTGGTTAGGGCTTTATCCTCGCAAGGAATTATCTCTCAAAGGCTTCGAGGTGGGTTGCTCTCAAACGACAAAAGCCGTACTCTGAATCTGAGCAGCCAACTGTTTATGGTTGTAGGGGGTGGGCTATTTATAGCCACTTGGCAACCCGACCTGATTTGTCCGAAATGACCCTCGGTCACTAAGGAACTAACACGTGTCCCAACGGTCAGATTTCAAACTCACACGGCAACTTTACTTGGGCTACAAGCAAAGCTGACTTGTCCGACTCTGGACAAGATTTGCTCTCAAAGTCTTCACTCGAAGACATAGGTTTTGTTTAAGCATCACTTCAGTTATTCTGACTGGTTCTCTTGGACCCCACTTAATAGTACGGTGGTTCCTATGACTCAACACAGAATAAAAAGAACTACGAAAGATCTAAGTCTTTGAGCTCCATAGGCTTCATGCGGTGTCTTCTCTTGTCATAGTCTTCAATGTGAATATCTTCATATACCACCTTTGACTTCAATGTCTTCATACATTTTTAGGGGTCATCTCTGGTAGGAAAACCGAATCAATGAGGGATTTCTACCTGTGTTATCCTGCAATTCTCACAAACAAATTAGTCCCTCAACTAGGTTTGTCGTCAATACTCCAAAACCAACCAGGATTGGCACTAGATGCACTTACAATCTCCCCCTTTTTGGTGATTGATGACAAACTAGTTGAAGTTTTCAACGGGGAATATAATCTGTGAAATTTTAAAGGATAAGGAATTGTCTTCATAAGTTGCAAGGGCTCCCCCTGAAGATGTGCATATAAGTAATTTGCTTTTGGAATGCAAATGCACATGGCAGGTTGTACTTGTGGAGATCCACTTCAACTTATGATGACAATCCACTATGCATGTGAAAGTATGTGAAGATAATGACATGCATAATGGAAAATGGACGTCTGCAAAATGATCTAAGTGCGGAATTTATCGCCGCACGTGCAGAATTTATCATCGCAACACAAGGTGGCAAATAAGTAGCAGACGACCATCGAGTTTAAGTGTTACAACTCAAAGAACCAAATGTATCAAAATGAGAGTTGTAAGCACGAAGCAAAATATAAAGCACCCGCCCATATGGACCCGTTTGAAGACTATCAAACTCATATGCTTCTCCCCCTTTTGTCAGTAAGGACCAAAAAGGTTTGAAGACATAGAGCATCTACCCGTTCCCATGAGGAGTAGATGAAGCAGCAGGGTCGTTGGTGGTGTTTGGCGGTGCAGAAGAGCTTGGAGCAGAGTTGAAGCGTGCTAAAGGAGGTGGCGGTGAAGTAGCATCGTCTTCATCCTCGATCACTCTGGCATTCACAGTTGCAGCAGAGGAAGAGAACTCAGAGTCTTCAAGGGATGGAGTTCGTCGTAGCACTGCCCTTCGAGGAGGTGTGGAGTCAAACTTGAATCGCTCAGTGAAGCCATCCTCTTGAAGATTATCTTCAGAACACATCAGCGTCAGCCCTTTCCATGTGCGGCGAGAGGTTTCATGGGCAACAAAAGCATTCTTGGTGGCAAGATTGCGAATGCGATTAACATCCATCAAGAGGCTTTGCATTTGACGCTTCAGCCAGTCATGATGCCTATCCTGTTTCTGATGAAGAGACACAAGAAGCTCTCGGTCGTTGAGAACACGAGTGTGCTTCTTGGGTCGTGGAGCAGTTGTACTGTCAGTGGCTTCAGTGAGAGCAGGATGCAGTGCACGTGTAGTGCCAGCCAAAGGATACACATGAGTTACGGCTTCAACGCCTTCAATGTTCTGAGAAAAACTTTGATGCTCTGCATTCTGAAGACTGAGAGGTTCCTTGGCAGGCTCAGGATAGATGGCTTCAATAGACATATCCACATCAGGCAAAAAGATCCAATGATCGCGGGCCGAGGGCTGATATGAGATAGCGGAGTGAAGTTTGATCAGTCGCATCACCCAAGGGGCGTAGAACTTCAAACCAAATAGATCAGAGCCAGATGCAGCAAGTTGGCGAATGAAGAAATCCTGTGTATTAAAGCATTTTCCATGAAGAATGTAGAAGACCAAAGTCTTCATTGCACCTTCCAGCTTGGCATGGGGAGAATGTCCTTTGATTGGCTAGAGAGTTCGCCTTATGATGTGATAAATGGTTCTTGGCAGATACTCAAGGTCTTCAACGAAGAACTCCGTGGGATAAGCAGCATCTTGGGGCAATGGCTTCATCATACTGAGCATCTGACTCATATTAGGTTCAGTCTTCTGAAAGATGCTCTCAATAGCTTCACTATGAAGCTGACAGCCATGCTCGTAGAGATCGCCAGGAGTGGGCAAACCAGTGAGCTCAATGATGTCAAAGGCTTTGGCTTCGTGATGAACGTTTCCTATCATCCACTCCAGGACCCAAGTCTTTGGATCTCTGCTATACCCGCGGATGTGAAGTGTGGCATAGAATTGGAGCAGCAACTCTTCATTCCAATGCTCTTGGTTAGTGACGAACGGCAGCAGTCCAACCTCTTTGAAGCAATCCAGAGCTTCTTCCAGACAGGGCAGACCAACTATTGCTTCAATGTCAAGGCGCTTGTGTGGGAAGATGCGACCTTGGTTGTAAAGAACGCATGAGTAATAGCTTCGCTGCAGATAACTCCAGAACCGATCAGATGATATTCTTTCCCTGGAGTAGGGGTTCCTGGAGCTGTTAAAGAATGTGTTATCTGCTCTGAAGCCATTGATATTGAAGGAGCCAGGTGCTGATGCAGGACCTGGGAACCTTGGCAATCTTGGGATTGGCTTCTATACCTGAGGCATGTGCTCAACATGATAGTCGAACTGGGGACCGGCAGCAGACTCAGGAACAGAAGCGGCAGGATCAGTGGCTTCGCTGACTTCTGGTGCTTTTGTTGGTGAGGGCTCCACATTAGCTTCAGCCATGACAGCGTCAGTGGCTTCAGTGGTGTTGGTGGTGGCAGCCTCAAGATATTCAACCTCCACTTGACGAGCAAGAGGGTCAGTCACGATCACGTTCTCCTTGAGAACCGCTTCTTGGTGGGACATGGGAGTGGAAACTTGTGGGACTTCTTCTTCCGCGGCTGATGCAGCCGGATTGTCTTCAGCAGAGACTTGAGGCCTTGGACCTTTGCGAAGCCTGCGCAATGCGGGTGACGCCTGTGGAGATGCTATTGGCTGGGCCTCAAGGTCTTCATTCTCTTGTGGGCGATCCGCCCATGAAGCATCCTGTGCAATTGGCGTCAGTGGACGACCAATGCTGATGAGTTTGCTGTGCGTTAGCACAGGCAATGATACCTGTTGGTGTTCTAGCTGAGAAAGGGCTGCATCATCTTCAACATGGTCATGGTGACCAATGTCTTCAGCAGCGATGGGATCAGCTGCTGGAAAGTCTTCAGCTTCATGAGCCTCTGTGAAAGCAGGCTCATGGACAGTCAGTTGACGTTCTTGTGGATCGGCGCCGGGGTGAACCATGGAAATGGGTTCAACAATCAAGGGCTCTATGGGAGCAGCCCGTTCCTTCTTGGTCTTTCTTTTCTTCTTGGAGGGGGCAGTAGCAGAGGCTTCGGGATGTTTTCTCTTCCTTGCTTCAGCCTCAGCAGTCCTGGTCTTCTTCAATTCTGAAGCAGTTGACCTGGCCTTTGGCTTCGGGCCAGTCATACGAGTTGGGAAGACAAGGGGATCTGTCTCCTGCCGTGGTGCTTCAGGTTCAGCCATAGCGGGCTTCTTCTGCTTCTTGGCAGCCATCCTGGGGTCGATGCCAGGACGCCCAAGGGCCTTGCGCTTCTCAGCCTCATTGTAGGCTTGCACACACCTATCAGCCAGGACCTTCATGCGCTCACGAGAACCCTGAGCTTCTGCACATTTCTTTAGAAAGGCTTCCTTGAGCTCGTGCAGCATAATCTTGAAATTCTTCATGTCTTGCACGCTGAGCTTGGCCATATGCTTCTTGAACTGAGATTTCTCAAAGTCAATCTTCTGCTTCAGTTCAACAATGCGCTGGGCGATAGCTAACTCGGAAGCAATGGCGCCATGGAAGGCGACACTGAGGCCAATGGGTAGTTGGAGATCTTCGAAGCTGATGTTTGGCGTGTCAAACCATTCATCAATGAAGTTGTGGATGATTGTTACATCAAAGAGAGGCAGATCATTGAAGATTTCTGCTTCTTCTTTGCTCTTGATGAGTTGCTCAAGAGCGTCATCTGCAAGATCTTCATCACTTGACAGATCAATGGCATCATTGCGCAGAATGGCAGCAGCTGTTAGCTCTTGGCCGGTGTGTGGCAGAGGCATCTTGACCTTCTGGGGCTTGGAGATGCGTGATAAATCTTCAGACTGCACACTGTCTTCGGGAGGTGCAGTTTCTAGTGGCTTCGCCCGTGAGATTTTTGGTGAAGGGGCAGGCTTTGAAGCTTTAGGCTTCTTCAACTTCTTTGGCTTCGGCGCTGCAGGCGCTTCATCTGATTCAACGTCAGCTGCAGGCTCATTCACTGCAGTCCCTTGAACCAAGATATGGGTGATGAGACCTTCGAGGTTGTAGAAAGGACCGACGACATTGGGTTCTGCATCACGTGTGCCGTCAGCCCTTGGAGCAGAAGGACCAGGGTTGAAGTCTAGTCCCAATGTCTTCTTGTTTTGCTTTGCTGAGTTCTGGGCAAACTGAAAGTTGCGCTTGAACAGGATGTCGTCACGACACCATAGCAGGGACGATGGGTCAGCATCCGCAGGTTGTGGTCCACGGACCATGCAGGGATAGAAGCCTTGTTCAATGGCTTCATCTCTGGTCCTGGGTTGAAGATTTTTGTAGAGGATGTCTCCCCATGGTCGCTTGATGGCATTCTTTTCAGCATATTCCTTTGTCACAAATCGGTACTTGAACCACTGTTCTGCCCAATAGCGTCGAATCCATTGGATTCGTGTTTTGCGCTGATTGTAATCCTCTTCAGGATCTATCTTGTATAGTTCTGAGAGGTCATTCGGCAGATCTCTTGATGTTTCTCCACGATGCTTTCTGTCACCCTTCCTTCCTGATTTCTCTGAAGCCATGAACTTTAAACTGAAAGGCTTCAATACGTTCAAAGGCTTCAAGGGCTTTCGCTTGCTGGACAGACAGGAACTGGCTTCGGGAGAATTGATATGATGCTGTAAGAATTCTGCAAATGAATGCAGACTATGAGAACCAAGGGATTCTCCCACGGACATGTACCTGTGACAGCATTAAGGTGCGAGGGAAGGGGAAGAGGTCATATGCATTCTCAGAAGATTTTGAATATAAATCAGTTTAGAAGACATTGACCTCATCGTGCGAAGACATTCACTCATAGATAAGGAGTTGGTTCCAGATTTGTACGAATCCAGAGATCAGTACAAGTGAGGAATCTAACTACTTTGTGAAGCATAAGTGAATATACTAGGCATGTTATGAGATGCAGTATGAGAGAGATCTAACTTGTGTGAATAGAAACTGCTTGTGGTAGAAAGTGACAAAGCCATAGGATCAACGGTGCCGTAAAAAGGAAGTTTTATTTACCACACTAAGAACTGCTAGACGGAGTGGAAGAGGAGGCCGAGCAGTTCGATCTTCCGTGCCCTAACTTGGCGACGGAGGACACCTACGGCGACGGCGGAGAGGACGATGTCCGCGGTCGGCGTGAAGACGGCGTCGGAGAGGTTGCGGCAGCGAAGCGCTTCGTCGCCGGCGTCGTCGAGGGCTAGCGGTGGCGCTAGGGTTCGTGCGAGAGTGGAAGAAGAGATAATGACCGCTGTGAAGTGTGTATTTATAGGTACAGGGGCGGCACTGCGTTATTACACAGGTGCCCCTGGCGATTCGCATCTGAGGAACACGTGGCCATCATGCAGAATTTTGGGGTTTGTTCCATGTCCCACGCACGCCTGGATTGTCGGGTGGTCGTTCCTACTTCTCCGGGTTTCATGTGGAGGAAAGAGCATTGAAAGCGGACTTAAGGTTTGTCTCTGTATCTTCTGCTAACAAGGATGCAGAGAAGACATTCGACAGTTTCAATAGAATGCATATGATTTGGAGAGATAGAGTTTGAGATAGAAAGCACAGAGAGGTTAGGGTCCGATCACATTCACTTAGTTCAAAAGATTCAACAAGAAGACATAGCTATAAGTGAATGCTGTAGAGGATAGAACACTAGTATATATATATAATCAACATAGTGAAGATAATCATGAAGACATGTTGAGATTGAAGCCAAACCAAATGTGAAGACATAGCAAGGTAACGCCATGAGTGAAACACTTCAAATAGAACATTTGGTGGTGGCGTTACCCACCGTATAGGAAGTATTAGACCCAGACACGGCGCACAATTATCGTGGCGCTCCGAAGTCAAATTCCACATTAATGTATTCACACTTAGAATGTATGTCTTCATTGATTGAAGATATACTTTACTTCGTGTGTTGCACATCTAAGTCATCAATATGCATAAGGGTTAGGATGTGTGCCTGATCACAGGACATTTGAGGATTCCAGGATATTTAGCTCACACCGTAACTTGCAAAATCTCTTCTCATCCAAGGGCTTGGTGAAGATATCTGCCAATTGCTCTTCAGTGTTGACGTGTATGATATCAATATCTTCCTTCACAACATGATCTCTGAGAAAGTGATGACGAATTTCAATGTGCTTTGTCTTCGAGTGCTGAACTGGGTTGTTGGCAATCTGGATGGCGCTTTCGTTGTCGCAGTAGAGTGGCACTTGCTTCAGATGAATGCCATAGTCCTTGAGTGTTTGCTTCATCCACAGAAGCTGAGCGCAGCAAGATCCAGCAGCAATGTATTCAGATTCAGCAGTGGAGAGAGATACACAGTTCTGCTTCTTTGAAGACCAACATACAAGTGATCGTCCCAGAAAATGACATGTGCCTGATGTAGACTTGCGATCCACCTTTGTCACCAGCATAATCAGCATCCGAGAATCCAACCAGATCAAACTCTGAGCCCTTTGGATACCATAATCCTAGAGTTGGGGTGTGAGCCAAATATCGAAGAATTCGCTTCACAGCTAAGTGATGCGACTCCTTTGGTGCCGCTTGGAATCGAGCACACATGCAAACACTAAGCATAATATCTGGCCTAGATGCACATAGATAAAGTAAAGAACCAATCATGGAGCGGTATACCTTTTGATCGAACTCTTTACCATTGTCGTCAGGACCCAGATGATGCTTGGCTGGCATTGGCGTCGTGAAGCCTTTGCAGTCTTGCATACCGAACTTCTTCAGGCAATCTTTGAGATACTTCTCTTGAGATATGAAGATGCCGTTGCGTTGCTGTCGTATTTGAAGACCGAGAAAGAACTTCAGCTCTCCCATCATAGACATTTGATATTGCTCTTGCATCATATATCCAAACTCTTCACTGTACTTCTGATTGGTGCAGCCGAAGATAATGTCATCCACATATATTTGGCACACAAACAGTTCACCATCATATGTCTTCGTGAAGAGAGTGGGGTCGAGGGAACCAGGTATGAAGCCTTTGCTCTTCAGGAAGTATTTGAGTGTCATACCAGGCCCGAGGGGCTTGTTTCAGGCCATACAATGCCTTGTTGAGCTTGTATACCATGTTAGGATGTTTTGGATCTTCAAAGCCAGGTGGTTGTGCAACATACACTTCTTCTTCAGTCTTGCCATTGAGAAAGGCGCTCTTCACATCCATTTGATACAGAAGTATGTTGTGATGATTTGCATAGGCCAGCAGTATGCGTATGGCTTCAAGTCTAGTCACAGGAGCAAATGTTTCATCGAAGTCAATGCCTTCCACTTGAGTATATCCTTGAGCAACGAGACGAGCTTTGTTTCTGATAACTTGACCGTGCTCATCTTGTTTGTTGCGGTATATCCATTTTGTGCCTATTATGTTGTGCTTCCGAGGATCGGGACGCTTGACCAGTTCCCATACATTATTCAGCTCAAACTGTTGAAGCTCTTCTTGCATAGCTTGAATCCATTCAGGTTCCATGAAGGCTTCTTCAACTTTCTTGGGTTCTGTTATTGAGATGAATGCAAAGTGCCCACAGAAATTTGCTAGCTGAGTTGCCCTTGAACGAGTGAGTGGACAGGGTGCATTGATGCTATCAATTATTCTTTCAATCTGCACTTCATTGGCAACACGAGGATGTACAGGGCGAAGATTTTGCTCTTGCTGATCATTGTCGTTGTTAGAAGGAATGTCTTCAGGCTGAGCATTGTCTTCAGGTTGATCAGGTGCTGAGATGATAAGTTCGTCTTCAGGATGAGCTTCAGAAGGTATAATTTCTCCAGTTCCCATTAGCTTGATTGATTCATTGGATGGAACTTCATCTAGCACAATTGGCAGGTGCTCTCTTTGTGAACCGTTGGTCTCATCGAACCGCACATCCACTGTTTCAACCACTTTGTAATGAAAGAGATTGAAGACTCTGTAGGAGTGCGAATTCTTTCCATATCCAAGCATAAAACCCTCATGTGCTTTTGGTGCAAACTTTGAGGTGTGATGTGGGTCCTTGATCCAGCACCTGGCGCCAAATACTCTGAAGTAACTGACATTTGGCTTCTTGCCAGTAAGGAGCTCATAAGATGTCTTGTTCAGAAGCTTGTGAAGATAAACACGATTGATTGTATGGCATGTAGTATCAATGGCTTCAGGCCAGAATTTTCTTGGAGTCTTGTATTCATCTAGCATCGTTCTGGCCATCTCAATGAGTGTTCTGTTCTTGCATTCGACAAGCATCACTTTATCCATGTGTTGATCCCTTGAGATTGTAACTCTACCTAGACCCAATACCTTACTTTTACCAGTGTCAGCAAATGTGATGTGGCTCTTGTCGGATGGACGTAAGGTTGAGTCCATAAGAAGGCTTCTTTTGCCAGTCATGTGATTTGTACACCCACTATCAATAATCCATTCTGAAGACGCTGGTGTTGTACCCTACAGTGCAGTTAGGGGGATAGGCTTCACGAAGAGAATTGTGAAGCAAAAACATTTGATGAACCAATGGGTTATGAAAGCTTAGATCTAGATTAGGACTAATAGGGAGAGTAGCAAGCGATTCAGGAACGAAGTACATAGTAAGACCATTCGAGCATTTGATCTTGCGCCCTACAAGATGTTTAAGGTCCCCAGCAATAGCGTCAGATGATTTTGGTTTTCTGCTAGAGACCTTTCCCTGCAAAAGAGAATTAAGCTTTCTTAGCCACCCACATCTTCAAGGGTGGCTTAGAAGCAATAAGTCTAAGTGCAGCATCTGAGAACTTTGGCTTTGGAGCCCTAGCAAACAGTCTTGCAGGCGGACAATAGTACTCATAAGAATAAGCAGAAAAGTTCTTGGTCTTATGAACATGGCGGTTTGATGAACCGCTCTCATATTCATAGGCCTGAGTATGGTTTCCCTGCAAAACATTTGCGTTAGTGCGACTCAGGTGAGTCCTCTGTCTGTATGAAGCCTTTAGACCGTATGAAGCCTTTGGTCTGAGGTTTGTCTTCTTCACGTGAGGTGTCATGATGACATTCACAGGAAGATTCTCCAGACACCTTTTCGGAACCCAGATCTTCTTCATAGGCGGTCCATTCCTGCAGTTAGTACCAATGTACCTGGCAAACACTTCACCATTCTGATTCTTAAACAGTTTATAGTTTGCATCAAAGGATTCATCAATGACAATGGGGTTAGCACAAGTGAACCCAGATAGAGTGGATGGATCTGCTGAAAATTCCTTTGCAGCAACCCATGTGGTTTTGGGGTACTGCTCAGGTTTCCAGTAAGAGCCATAAGCATTCATTTTCCTTACGAATCCAACACCCTCTTTCCTCGGGTTTCGGTTCAAAATCTTCTTTTTGAGGACATCACATAGTGTCTGATGCCCTTTAAGACTTTTGTACATCCCTGTTTCAAGCAATGTCTTCAACCTAGCATTCTCATCAGCAATAGCAGTGGAATCCTCAGTAGAGGGGTTAGTTCCCACATCAACAGTTGAAGATATTGCAACAGTAGCAGCAGTAGAACATTCAGCAACAGTAGTAACATTATCATGCTGAATGCATTTAAGACATGGTGGTTCAAATCCTTCCTGAGCGGAGTTGATCTGTTCGAAGCGAAGTGACTCGTTTTCCTTTTGAAGATCTTCACGAGCCGCTCTCAATTTCTCAAGATCTTGCTTCCTTTGAAGATAATCATAGGAAAGCTTTTCATGAGTTGTTGAGAGAGTTTCATGACGACTTTCAAGTTCCTCATACTTAACGTGAAGATTTTTTATGTCTTCAATTAAGGATTCAGATCGAGTCATTTCAACACCTAACAGATCATCGCTTCTGTCTAACAGTTTTTGAATATGTTCCATAGCTTTCTGTTGTTCAGTTGCAATTTTAGCAAGTGTTTTGTAGCTGGGTTTTGAACCACAATCAGAGTCATCATCACTAGATGTTTGATAGTGAGTAGTGCGTGTGTTTACCTTGGCACCGCGTGCCATGAAGCAGTAGGTAGAAGCGGAGTAGTCCTTGTCATTTGCATCGGTGTCGGTGATGAAGTCATTGTCTTCAGTGTTGAAGATGGACTTGGCAACGTATGTTGTAGCCAGACTTGCGACGCCTGAATCGGACTCCTCCTCAGACTCCACCTCCGCCTCCTCAGAAGCGGACTCCTCCTCTGAATCCATATCCTTGCCAACAAACGCACGTGCCTTGCCAGATGAGCTCTTCTTGTGTGATGAAGACTTTGAGGAAGACTTGGAAGAAGACTTTGAGTATTTCTTCTTCTTCTTGTCGTCATTGTCCCACTGCGGACACTCAGAGATGAAGTGGCCAGGTTTCTTGCACTTGTGACATGTTTTCTTCTTGTAGTCGTGAGCAGAAGCTTCATCATTCCTTGAGCTTGATCGGGAAGACTTTCTGAAACCTTTCTTCTTGGTGAATTTTTGGAACTTCTTCACAAGCATAGCAAGTTCCCTTCCAATGTCTTCAGGATCATCTGAACTGCTGTCAGATTCTTCTTCAGATGAGGAGACAGCTTTTGCCTTCAAGGCACGAGTTCGCCCATAGTTTGGATCGTAGATATCTCTTTTCTCAGAAAGCTGAAACTCATGTGTGTTGAGCCTCTCAAGTATGTCAGACGGATCGAGTGTCTTGAAATCAGGACGTTCTTGAATCATCAGGGCTAGGGTGTCAAACGAACTATCAAGTGATCTCAGTAGTGTCTTGACGACTTCATGTTTGGTGATCTCAGTAGCGCCGAGGGCTTGAAGCTCATTTGTGATGTCAGTGAGTCGGTCAAATGTGAGCTGGGCATTCTCATTGTCATTTCGCTTGAAGCGGTTGAAGAGGTTGCGAAGGACACTGATTCTCTGATCTCTCTGGGTTGAGACGCCTTCATTGACCTTGGAGAGCCAGTCCCAGACCAGCTTAGATGTTTCCAAAGCACTCACACGGCCATACTGTCCTTTGGTCAGATGACCACAAATGATATTCTTAGTAGTAGAGTCCAGTTGAACGAACTTCTTGACATCAGCAGTAGTGACACCTTCTCCAGCCTTGGGAACGCCGTTCTTGACGACATACCATAGGTCGACGTCAATGGCTTCAAGATGCATGCGCATCTTATTCTTCCAGTAGGGATATTCAGTTCCATCGAAGACGGGGCATGCAGCGGAGACTTTAATTATCCCTGCAGTCGACATAGCTAAAACTCCAGGTGGTTAAACCGAATCACACAGAACAAGGGAGCACCTCGCTCTGATACCAATTGAAAGTGCGTTATATCGACTAGAGGGGGGTGAATAGGCGATTTTTATTGAAGTCTTCAAAACGTGGAAGTTATGAAGACAAACGATAGAAATAAATCTATTACCCTGCAGCGAAAGGTAGACTACACTAGGCAAGCTATAGTCAAGTATTCAATAGAGTGAAAGCACAATGACTAATAGCAGCAATGTAGTAAGGATCAGGTAGGAAGATATTGTGAAGCCACACAGAACACGCAGTCACTTAGTGAAGACAAAAGATAGTGCAAACATACAATGACTTCACAAGGAGTAATAGTAAGTAAAGGGAAGGGAAGATGAAACCAGTGACTCGCTGAAGACAATGATTTGTTGGACCAGTTCCAGTTGCTGTGACAACTGTACGTCTAGTTAGGGCGGCTAGGTATTTAAACCTTAGGACACACAGTCCCGGACACCCAGTCCTGAACACGCAGCTCAGGACACCCAGTCCTCACCGTATTCCCCTTGAGCTAAGGTCACACAGACCTCGCCCAATCACTCTGGTAAGTCTTCAAGGTAGACTCCCAAACCTTCACAGACTTCGTTCACCGGCAATCCACAATGTCTCTTGGATGCTCAGAACGCGATGCCTAACCGGCTGGAGGATGCACAGTCCTCAAGTGTAATAAGTCTTCAGATCACACAGACAAGAAGACTTAAGTGATGCCTAATTCTCTTTGGCTCTGGGTGGTTAGGGCTTTATCCTCGCAAGGAATTCTCTCTCAAAGGCTTCGAGGTGGGTTGCTCTCAAACGACAAAAGCCGTACTCTAAATCTGAGCAGCCAATCGTTTATGGTTGTAGGGGGTGGGCTATTTATAGCCACTTGGCAACCCGACCTGATTTGTCCGAAATGACCCTGGGTCACTAAGGAACTGACACGTGTTCCAACGGTCAGATTTCAAACTCACACGGCAACTTTACTTGGGCTACAAGCAAAGCTGACTTGTCCGACTCTGGACAAGATTTGCTCTCAAAGTCTTCACTCGAAGACATAGGTTTTGTTTAAGCATCACTTCAGTCGTTCTGACTAGTTCTCTTGGACCCCATTTAACAGTACGGTAGTTCCTATGACTCAATACAGAAGAAAAAGAACTATGAAAGATCTAAGTCTTCGAGCTCCATAGGCTTCATGCGGTGTCTTCTCTTGTCATAGTCTTCAATGTGAATATCTTCATATACCACCTTTGACTTCAATGTCTTCATACATTTTTAGGGGTCATCTCTGGTAGGAAAACCGAATCAACGAGGGACTTCTACCTGTGTTATCCTGCAATTCTCACAAACACATTAGTCCCTCAACTAGGTTTGTCGCCAACCAAAACCAACTAGGGGTGGCACTAGATGCACTTACAGTAATCCCTCAGAGTTTCATTCGGTTTCTGCATGCAAGACCGCAATTCCGTAAGGCCTGCAGGTCGCTTGCATGTTCCTTCAAATGTGGTGACAAACACTCGGGAGAGATCCTCCCATGTGTAAATGCTGCTGGGTGCTAACTGATTCAGCCACGCTCTGGCCGAGCCTTCTAACATGAGAGGCAAGTGCTTCATGGCTACCTCATCATTCCCACCGCCAATCTGGACAGCCACGCGGTAATCTTCGAGCCAAGTATTGGGCTTGGACTCACCGGTGAACTTACTAACTCCAGTCGCCAACCTGAAGTTGGGAGGAATTACAGCAGCTCTGATGGCTCGACTGAAACACTCCGGCCCTGAAACATATACTCTGCTACTGGTAGGCGCATCTCTGTCGTGGCCTTCTCGGTGAGCTCTATTCCTATCGACCAAACCTTGAACGAGAATGGATCTCGCATCAAAGCCTGGTTCCTTGGGGTCGACTGGAATTCTCCGCCCAACACTATGAGGGCGTCTATCATCCTGCTGTCGAGGCACATATGATCCACTCCTCGGGGGAGGGGTTGGCACTCGACATCGATCATCATGATCGAATCGGTGATCATACTGCTCATTCCTTCTGTACTGATCACGCCGGTCTCCACGTCCCTCATGCCTCGGAGGCGATCTTGGGCTGTGAGCCGACTGGACTGTATCCGCTGCAACGAATCGACTGTAGATCCTGTTCCGCGACTGAGAAACAGCAGAATTCTGGTCTCCCGCTGCCCGGAGCAACGCTCTGATTTGCAACAAGCCTCTGCCAGCCTCTGACTGGGAGGGCTGAATCGACTCTGCTATACGGGCCACAGCCGCCAAATTTTGAATCGGAGTACGATATACCTGCGAGGGCGGAAAGAGTTGACGTCGACTGGATTCTGGAGCCCGTTGACGCGCTCGCTCGTCGAGTATTCGCTGGAGATTCTCCAGTCGAGTGTGCTCGGCCAAGTTAGCCAAGCGTGCGTCCTCCAAGGCTCGGGCCTCGGGGGTTTCTCCAACGATAGGAGTGTGGAGTGCATCCATGTTCCGGCGGCGAAGCTCCTCCCGCTGCAATGACATGAGAGGCTCGGGGAGATACTCCTTGTGAGGACGCGACGGGTCGCCCCCATCCGCGCCTCCGTCAGCGCGGGGGAAACCGGGAGGACTGCGTGGCCCATCGATCACCAGAACCTCCGTAGCTGGGTCACTGCTGTCGCATTCGGATGCGGTCTCTGCGGAGCCAGTCGAACAGGTCGTAGAGGGATTCGTCGGGCTCGATTGCCGCGACTTGTGGGGCGGCCGACTGGCGGGCCACCGCATGTCTCACCCACCTCTGAAGCCTCGACCGACCGGAGCGCTTGCGCCGGCGAGAAACAGGGCGGGGAGATGCCACAGGAGCCGACCGATATTGGGTCGACGGCTGCCGCAGGAGGACACCACGGACGCATGCGTGAAAGTGCGTCGCCCCGCGGACGGGGAGCGCGTCGACGTCGAGTGGAGCCTCCTGAAGCCAAGCGGAGTCGTCTGCGATGAACGTGAGCGCGCCGACACAGATCTCGCAACCCTCCACCAAAGCTCCGCCCGAAACCATGATCAAAGAGATCGGAAAAAATTGCAACTTCTCAAACTAGGCGCTAAGACTCCTAGCCCCACGGTGGGCGCCAACTGTCGTGGTTCTAACTCTGACAGTGATGTAGGGGGGTATGTATGGAGAGGCTAGATCTTACCTATGGAGGAGTTGTAAGCACACGAGGATTACGAGTTCAGGCCTTTCTCGGAGGAAGTAACAGCCCTACGTCTCGGTGCCCGGAGGCGGTCGACTGAATTATGTGTGTATGAATAACAGGGGTGCGAACCTTTGATACTGAGGAGGGGGTGGCTTATATAGAGTTCGCCAGGCCCCTCCAGCCCTCAGTAATGCAGGGTTTAAAGTACGTTAAGACTGGGGGTTACTGGTAACGCCCCTAATAAAGTGCTATGATGACCATAAAAGCTACTTAATGACCGACCATTTGCGTGCAGGGTGACTTTAGATCTCCTGGCAGTCGAGTGGTTGGATCTTGGTCGAGTGATTGCTTCGTGGTCGAGTGTCTTGAATCCGTCGAGTGGGATACATCCAAGTCGATTGAAAGGTGACTTCTTCTAGGGATTTCCTTGGGTAGGGTACTTAGGACAGGTCCATGCCCCTACCCTAGGTACGTAGCTTCATCAAGCGCGCCTACCCCCCCCAGGCGCGCCCTCCACCCTCGTGGGCCCCCTGTTGCTCCACCGACGTACTCCTTCCTCCTATATATATCTACGTACCCCAAATGATCAGATAAGGAACCAAAAACCTCATTCCACCGCTGCAACTTTCTGTATCCACGAGATCCCATCTTAGGGCCTGTTCCGGAGCTCCACCGGAGGAGGTATCCATCACGGAGGGCTTCTAGATCATCACCATAGCCCCTCCGATGAAGTGTGAGTAGGTCACCTTAGACCTACGGGTCCATAGTTATTAGCTAGGTGGCTTCTTCTCTCTTTTTGGATCTCAATACAATGTTCTCCCCCTCTCTTGTGGAGAACTATTCGATGTAATCTTCTTTTTGCGGTGTGTTTGTTGAGACTGATGAATTGTGGGTTTATGATCAAATCTATCTATGAACAATATTTGAATCTTCTCTGAATTCTTTTATGTATGATTGGTTATCTTTGCAAGTCTCTTCGAATTATTAGTTTGGTTTGGCCTACTAGATTGATCTTTCTTCCAATGGTAATCTCTGAATACTTAGTTATTTCCTTTTCTTTTTACTTTGCTTTTATTTTACTTTGCATGTTTATCATAAAAATACCAAAAATATTATCTTATCATATCTATCAAATCTCACTCTCGTAAGTGGATTGACAACCCCTTATCGCGTTGGTTGTGAGGATTTACTTGTTTTGTGCAGGTACGAGGGACTCGCGCATAGACTCCTACTGGATTGATACCTTGGTTCTCAAAAACTGAGGGAAATACTTACGCTACTTTGCTGCATCATCCCTTCCTCTTCGGGGAAAAACCAACGCAGTGCTCAAGAGGTAGCAAGAAGGATTTCTGGCGTCGTTGTCGGGGAGTCTACGCAAAAGTCAATATACCAAGTACCCATCACAATCCCTATCTCCCGCATTACATTATTTGCCATTTGCCTCTCGTTTTCCTCTCCCCCACTTCACCCTTGCCGTTTTATTTGCCCCCCCTCTCTCTCTCTATCCTCCCTCTCCTTCTCTATTTGCCTCTTTTTGCCTGTTTGCTTTTTGTTCGCTTGTGTGTTGGATTGCTTGCTTGTCACGATGACTCAAGATAACACTAAATTGTGTGACTTTACCAATACCAACAACAATGATTTTATTAGCACTCCGATTGCTCCTCTTACCGATGCTGAATCTTGTGAAATTAATACTGCTTTGCTGAATCTTGTCATGAAAGATCCATTTTCCGGCCTTCCTAGTGAAGATGCCACTACCCATCTAAATAGCTTCGTTGATTTGTGTGATATGCAAAAGAAGAAAGATGTGGATAACGATATTTTTAAATTGAAGCTATTTCCTTTTTCGCTTAGAGATCATGCTAAAGCTTGGTTTTCGTCTTTGCCTAAAAATAGTATTGATTCATGAAATAAGTGCAAAGATGCTTTTATCTCTAAACATTTTCCTCCCGCTAAGATCATCTCCCTTAGAAACGATATTATTAATTTTAAACAACTTGATCATGAACATGTTGCACAAGCTTGGGAGAGAATGAAATTAATGATACGTAATTGCCCTACTCATGGTTTGAATTTGTGGATGATTATACAAATTTTTTATGCCAGATTGAATTTTGCTTCTTGAAATCTTTTAGATTTGGCCGCGGGAGGCACTTTTATGAAAATCAATTTAGGAGAAGCTACTAAACTCCTAGATAATATGATGGTGAATTATTCTCAATGTAATACTAAAAGATCTACTAATAAAAGGGTGCATGCGATAGAAGAAATTAATGTTTTGAGTGGAAAGATGGATGAACTTATGAAATTATTTGCTAGTAAAAGTGTTTCTTCTGATCCTAATGATATGCACTTGTCTACTTTGATTGAGAATAATTATGAATCTATGGATGTGAATTTTTTTGGTAGGAACAATTTTGGTAATAACGCGTATAGAGGAAATTTTAATCCTAGGCCTTATCCTAGTAATCCCTCTAATAATTATGGTAATTCCTACAACAATTCTTATGGAAATTATAATAAGATGCCCTCTGATTTTGAATTTAATATTAAAGAATTTATTACTTTGCAAAAGAATTTCAATGCTTTGATTAAAGAAAAATTGCTTAAGATTGATGAGTTAGCTAGGAACGTTGATAGAATTTCTCTTGATGTTGATTCTTTGAAACTTAGATCTATTCCACCTAAGAATGATATCAATGAGCCTCTCAAAGCCATGAGAATTTCCATTGATGAGTGCAAAGAAAGAACCGTTAGGATGCGTGCTAAGAAAGATGCCTTTATAAGAGCGTGTTCATCTAGTTCCTATGAAAATAAAGATGAAGATCTAAAAGTTATTGATGTGTCCCCTATTAAATCTTTGTTTTGCAATATGAATCTTAATAATGATGGGACTGAATATGATCCACCTTTACCTAGAATACGTTCCAAGAATTCGGAATTTTTAGATCTTGATGCTAAAATTGATAAAAGTGGGATCGAAGAAATTAAAACCCTAGTTGTTGCTAAACCCACTATTTTGGATTTCAAGGAATTTAATTATGAAAATTGCTCTTCGATTGATTGTATTTCCTTGTTGCAATCCGTGCTAAATTCTCCTCACGCTTATAGTCAAAATAAAGCGTTCACTAAACATATCGTTGATGCCTTGATGCAATCTTATGAAGAAAAACTTGAATTGGAAGTTTCTATCCCTAGAAAACTTTATGATGAGTGGGAACCAACTATTAAAATTAAGATTAAAGATCATGAGTTCTATGCTTTATGTGATTTGGGTGCTAGTGTTTCCACAATTCCAAAGACTTTGTGCGATTTGTTAGGTTTCCGTGATTTTGATGATTGCTCTCTAAACTTGCACCTTGCGGATTCCACTATTAAGAAACCTATGGGAAGAATTAGTGATGTTCTTATTGTTGCAAATAGGAATTATGTGCCCGTAGATTTTATTGTTCTTGACATAGATTGCAATTCCGTTAAGTAAAGGCATGGAACACTTTCCTAGAAAGAAAATTAAATTACCTTATGAATCTATTATGAGATCCACTTATGGATTGCCTACCAAAGATGGCAATACCTAGATCTATCCTTGCCTTTTATGCCTAGCTAGGGGCCTTAAACGATAGCGCTTGTTGGGAGGCAACCCAATTTTATTTTTATTCCTTGCTTTTTGCCCCTGTTTAGTAATAAATAATTTATCTATGCTCTGTTTAGATTGTGTTTTTTGTGTTTAATTAGTGTTTGTGCCAAGTAGAACCGTTGGGAAGACTTCGGGAAAGTCTTGATATCTTGCTGTAAAAAACAGAAACTTTAGCGCTCACGAGAACTGCTGCCATTTTTATTTGGAAAGTGATATTTAGTTAATTATTTTTGCAGATGATTAATAGATAAATTCCTCACGTCCAGCAATTTATTTTAGAATTTTTGGGGTTCCAGATCATGCGCTAGCTACAGATTACTACAGACTGTTCTGTTTTTGACAGATTCTGTTTTTCGTGTGTTGTTTGCTTATTTTGATGAATCTATGGCTAGTAAAATAGTTTATAAACCATAGAGAAGTTGGAATACAGTAGGTTTAACACCAATATAAATAAATAATGAGTTCATTACAGTACCTTGAATTGGTCTTTAGTTTTCTTTCGCTAACGGAGCTCACGAGATTTTTTGCTTTAAGTTTTGTGTTGTGAAGTTTTCAAGTTTTGGGTAAAGATTTGATGGATTATGGAACAAGGAGTGGCAAGAGCCTATGATTGGGGATGCCCATAGAACCCCCAAGATAATCTAAGGACACCTGAGGGAGTCCTGGATTAGGGGGTGTTCGGATAGCTGGACTATACCTTCAGCCGGACTCCTGGACTATGAAGATACAAGATTGAAGACTCCGTCCCGTGTCCGGAAGGGACTTTCCTTGGCGTGGAAGGCAAGCTTGGCGATACGGATATGAAGATCTCCTACCATTGTAACCGACTTTGTGTAACCCTAACCCTCTCCGGTGTCTATATAAACCGGAGGGTTTTAGTCCGTAGGACAACATACACATCAACAATCATACCATAGGCTAGCTTCTAGGGTTTAGCCTCCTCGATCTTGTGGTAGATATACTCTTGTACTACCCATATCATCAATATTAATCAAGTAGGACGTAGGGTTTTACCTCCATTGAGAGGGCCCGAACCTGGGTAAAACTTCGTGTCCCCTGTCTCCTTTTACCATCCGGCCTAGACGCATAGTTCGGGACCCCCTACCCGAGATCCGCCGGTTTTGACACCGACATTGGTGCTTTCATTGAGAGTTCCTTTGTGTCATCGCCATCAGGCTCGATGGCTCCTACGATCATCAATAGTGATGCAGTCCAGGGTGAGACCTTCCTCCCCGGACAGATCTTCGTCTTCGGCGGCTTTGCACTGCGGGCCAATTCGCTTGGCCATCTGGAGCAGATCGAAAGCTACGCCCCCGGCCGTCGGGTCAGATTTGGAAGTTTAAACTACACGGCTGACATGTGCGGGGACTTGATCTTCGACGGATTCGAGCCACTGCCGAGCATGCCGCACTGTCACGACGAGCATGATTTAGCTCTGCCACCGAACAGTGCCCTGGAGGCCGCACCCGCGTCAGCTCCGACTCTTAATTCGGAGCCAACTGCGCTGATCGAGGATGGGCGGTTGGACGCCACCTTGGGGGCCGCGACCCCAACTGCAATTGAGCCGAACACCAGCCCCGTACTCTGCGAGACTCGTGACTCCAAGGAGCCGGACTCCTCTCCGGACTCCGAACCCTCCGCGCCCCTGCCGATCGAATCCGATTGGGCGCCGATCATGGAGTTCACTGCCACAGACATCTTTTAGTACTCGCCTCTCGGCGATATCCTGGAGTCACTGAAGTCTCTCTCTTTATCAGGAGAGCCCTGGCCGGACTACGGTCAGCAAGGTTGGGGTACGGACGATGAAGAAATTCAAAGCCCATCCACCACCCACTTTGTAGCCACTGTCGACGACTTAACCGACATGCTCGACTTCGACTCCGAAGACATTGACGGTATGGACGCCGATGAAGGAGATGATGAAGAACCAGCGCCTACTAGGCCCTGGAAAGCCACCTCGTCATATGACATATACATGGTGGACACCCCAAAAGAGGGAGATGGCGATGGAACAGCGGAGGATGACCCCTCCAAGAAACAGCCTAAGCGCCGGCGTCAAGGGCGCCGCTCAAAATCCCGCCAAAACAAACAAGGTGATTCCAGCACGGGAGATAATAATACTCCGGAAAGCACCGAAGAAAACCCCCTCCAGCAAGATTTAGCACAGGAGGATGGAGAAACCAGCCCTCATGAGAGAGCGGCAGACAGAGAGGTCGAGGACGATAATTATATGCCTCCCTCCGAAGACGAGGCAAGCCTTGACGACGACGAATTCGTCGTGCCAGAGGATCGCGTCGAGCAAGAGCGTTTTCAATGCAGGCTTATGGCCACGGCAAGAAGCCTCAAGAAAAAACAGCAACAGCTTAGAGCTGATCAAGATTTGCTAGTCGACAGATGGACTGAAGTCCTTGCGGCCGAAGAGCATAAACTCGAACGCCCCTCCAAGAGCTACCCAAAGCGCAGGTTGCTACCCCGATTAGAGGAGGAAGCCCTTGATGTGGCCGACCGGCCACCTCATGGTCGCGACAGAGAGGCCTCTCGGCCCTCCACTCAAGCCGCACCCCGTACCAAGGCACGGGAATATGCGCCGGACTTACGAGACATGTTGGAGGACAAGTCAAGGCAAACAAGATCGATCTACGGATCGCGTGGGCGCCCCACGGCTCGAGACGGTAACCGTCACGCCGGCCACAAATTCGGCGGGGCCGAACACAGTAGACAAGGCTCATTGGAGCTACGTCATGATATAGCCCAGTACAGAGGCGCCGCACACCCACTCTGCTTTACAGACGAAATAATGGATCATCAAATCCCCGAGGGTTTCAAACCCGTAAACATCGAATCATATGATGGCACAACAGATCCTGCGGTATGGATCGAGGATTATCTCCTTCATATCCACATGGCCCGCGGCGATGATTTCCACGCCATCAAATACCTCCCACTCAAGCTTAAAGGACCAGCTCGGCATTGGCTTAACAGCTTGCCAACAGGATCAATCAGTTGTTGGGAGGACATGGAAGCCGCATTCCTCGACAATTTCCAGGGCACTTATGTGCGACCCCCAGACGCCGATGACCTAAGTCACGTAATTCAGCAGCCAGAGGAATCGGCCAGGCAATTCTGGACACGGTTCCTAACAAAGAAAAATCAAATAGTCGACTGTCCGGACGCTGAGGCCCTAGCAGCCTTCAAGCACAATATCCGTGACGAGTGGCTGGCCCGGCACCTTGGACAGGAAAAGCCGAAATCTATGGCAGCACTCACGACACTCATGACCCGCTTTTGCGCGGGAGAAGACAGCTGGCTTGCTCGTAGCAACAATATGACCAAGAACCCTGGTAATTCGGACACCAGGGACAGTAGTGGCAGGTCGCGTCGCAACAAGCAGAAGCGCCGCATTAACGGTGACAATGCTGAGGATACGACAGTTAATGCCGGATTCAGAGGCTCTAAATCCGGTCAGCGGAAAAAGCCATTCAAAAGGAATCCTAGGGGCCCGTCCAGTTTGGACCGAATACTCGACCGCTCATGCCAGATACATGGCACCCCCGAAAAGCCAGCCAATCACACCAACAGGGATTGTTGGGTGTTCAAGCAGGCAGGCAAGTTAAATGCCGAAAATGAAGACAAGGGGCTGCATAGCGATGACGACGAGGAGCCCCGGCCGCCGAACAATAGTGGACAGAAGGGTTTTCCCCCACAAGTGCGGACGGTGAACATGATATACGCAACCCACGTCCCCAAAAGGGAGCGGAAGCGCGCGTTAAGGGACGTATACGCGGTAGAGCCAGTCGCCCCAAAGTTCAACCCATGGTCCTCCTACCCGATCACCTTTGATCGAAGGGACCATCCCACTAGCATCCGTCATGGCGGATTCGCCGCATTGGTTCTAGACCCAATTATTGACGGATTTCATCTCACTAGAGTCCTTATGGACGGCGGCAGCAGCCTGAACCTGCTTTACCAGGATACAGTGCGGAAAATGGGCATAGATCCCTCGAGGATTAAGCCCACCAAAACGACCTTTAAAGGCGTAATACCAGGTGTAGAGGCCAACTGTACAGGCTCAGTCACACTTGAAGTGGTCTTCGGATCTCCGGATAATTTCCGAAGCGAGGAGTTAATCTTCGACATAGTCCCGTTTCGCAGTGGTTATCACGCACTGCTCGGGCGAACCGCATTCGCTAAGTTCAATGCGGTACCGCATTACGCATACCTTAAGCTCAAGATGCCAGGCCCTCGAGGAGTAATTACGGTCAATGGAAACACCGAACGCTCCCTCCGAACGGAGGAGCACACGGCGGCCCTTGCAGCGGAAGTACAAAGCAGCCTCTCCAGGCAGTTCTCCAGTCCGGCCACTAAACGACCGGACACCGTCAAGCGCGCCCGGAGTAACCTACAACAAGACCGCCTGGCACGATCCGAGCAGGCGTAGCAATGCGGCCCCAACCCCAACCCTCGCAAAAAGGCGACGCCAGTACTTCGCGTACATAACTACGCTCTAGAGATACCATGGGCACAGGGGGAGGGGCACCATCACGGCACGCCCAAAACACGGCTTAAACCGTACCAGGGGCTGCCGATTTTTTAATTTTCTCTTACTTTCAGGACTCCATCCTTCGGAAGGCCTGTTCGGCAGTTCAATTGCCGCACAAACGATGCAAGAACCAGGGAAGCAGACAAGCCACGCCGCATTACGGAACTCCCAGGTGGTCTCTATCACGAGCAGTATACCCGTTCCGCATACTATTCCGCAGCTTGCCCCTGGAACGGACATGTTAACTAGTCCAACCTTCCACTTATCGCATTACTTGTATCGTTCTGCCTTGATCGCAGCCCTTTTTAATAAACAATGCATAGCTTTCGTCTATTTTTGCATTACCTTTTTTCTTTATATATGTTCCTTAACGACATGTTGCACCCGTACACGTTGGTACGGCCAAAATACGCCAGGGGCTTTAGTACCCCTCAATATGGTGTGAGAAGTCCGAACACTTTAACAAGTGCGGCACCCCGAACTTATAGCATTATATGCATCGGCTCCGAATCATGTCTTGGGTCAATAGTTGGGTTTGCCCGGCTCCTATGTTTTGGTGCCTTACGTTCCGCTATATCGGCTAAGGTAGCACTAGGAGAACCACTGCGATTGTGCCCCAGTTGAGCTGGGTCGAGCACCTCAGTGGAGAAAGCTAAAACTGACTGTCATGATGAAGCGAGAGCTGGTCGCTGTTCGAGAGGTTTTTCGAGTCCCTAAAGACTTATGCCGCTTAGGGCGAGGAGCCGGCTCTGTCCGGCCAAGGCGTGGATAGCGCCCCGAACTCGGTCTTCCGAATACCAGGGGCTTCGCCGAAATTTAAAATTATAGAATTCTATGGCTAAGTGAGAGTGTTCACGCATTATAGTCCGATTGCCTTGTTCGTTGGGCTGAGCGCCTCCCTCGAAGGACCCAAACATGGGAAAAAGAGCGCTCAGGTTTATCCCCGAACACCCCAGCACTAGCGGCACGGGGGCAGAAGCCGACGACTCGCCATCTCTCAGAATTGATAAACAGCCGCACAGAAGGTAATATTTTAAATTCCAACAGCATTGCTTAGCGCATATAAACAAGTTTTCAGCGCACAGGACAAAACGAGCAAGTTTCACTCAAAAATTACATCCCTAGAACATTCATCCGCCACAAGGCAGGCACCCTTCAGAACATCCTTATAGTAATTCTCGGGCTTGCGATGCTCTTTCCCCGGCGGTGGCCCGTCCTTCACAAGCTTCTCAGCATCCAGCTTGCCCCAGTGCACCTTAGCACGGGCAAGGGCCCTACGGGCACCCTCAATGCAGACGGAGCGCTTGATGACTTCGAGCCTTGGACAGGCCTCCACCAGCCGCCGCACCAGCCCGAAATAGCTCCCAGGCAGAGCCCCTCCAGGCCACAGCCGAACAATGAGGCCCTTCATGGCCTGTTCGGCCGCCTTGTGGAGCTCGACCAGTTGCTTCAGCTGGTCGCTCAGGGGCACGGGGTGTCCGGCCTCAGCATACTGAGACCAGAACACCTTCTCGTCGAGCTGCCCTCCTCGGCTCGATAGAATGCGGCGGCATCGGACACACTCCGGGGAAGATCTGCGAACGCTCCTGGAGAGCTCCGGATTCGGGTAAGTAACAAGTAACTCACGTTTATGTGTTTGCTTTGCATAAAGAATGCCTTACCCGCCGCTATCTTCTTCACCTCATCCAACTCCTGGAGGGTCTTCTGGGATTCGGCCTTGGCAGACTAGGCATTTTCAATAGCCACCGCTAGCTCGGACTCTTGCGTCTTCGAGTCAAGCTCCAAACTCTCATGTTTTTCCATGAGAGCCTGGAGCTCTTGCCGCACCTTGCCAACCTCGGCCTCATACTTCTCCCGCTCGGTGCGCTCCGAGGCCGCCCTCTTCTCGGCCTCGACCAGCGCTTGCTTAAGGGTCGCCACTTCAGACGTGGCCCCTACAATAGCCACGATAATCCTGTCATTCTTTGCAATTGCACCTTTTTATATATATTTAAAAACAAGGTATTTCTTACCTTCATTGTCCTCGAGCTGCTTCTTGGCACGCCCGAGCTCTTGCTCGGACCGCTCGAGGTTCTGCTTTAGCGTGTCCACTTCCGCAGTCAGTGCGGCGGACGCAAGCAGAGAAGCCTGCACATGCATATTGACTCATTTTTGTTAGACTCCTGCGAATTTTATTTGATCCTCTATTCGGCTTTTCTTCCCGAACGCCAAACAGAGCATCAGGGGCTACTGTCTATGCGGTAATATTATTTACACATTCTTTACTTACCTCAAAGCCTGTTAAAAGGCTAGTACAAGCTTCAGTCAGTCCGCTCTTGGCGGACTGAACCTTCTGGACCACCGCACTCATAATAGTGCGGTGCTCCTCGTCGATGGAGGCGCCTTGGAGCGCCTCCAACATATTGTCCGGCGCCTCCGGTTGGACGGGGGCCACCGGCACGGCGGACTTGCTCCTCTTGGAAGGAGGTCCCCCGCCGGACTCTGGAACCTCTGAAGGTTCCGGAGCGGTGTCCGGCCTAGAGCCGGACTTGGAGCCCCGGGGGGTTTCATCCCCTTTACTCCTGGAGTTCGGGAGGTCGCCTTGCGGCGCCTCCAGGACCACCTCCTCCCGGCTTGAACCTGTTGGGACAACACTTTGGTGTCGTCCGTAGGGCGGGGGGAGGAAGCCGTCGGAAGCGAGTTCACATCCGACGAGTCCAGTGAGCCGCTCGACGACGCGTCGAGCCGGTCTTTGGGTGGGCTGCATAAACATATTCGACGTAAGGGAAAGCCGTGCAATAAACGAATACTATGAATTACTCTGGTATCCAGATACTTACGATTTTGCCAGGGGCTTGGCCCTGGGCTGCCACTCCTCTCCGCTGCCGTCGGCATCGGTGGAGCAGTCCGGAGGAAGGGTTTTCCCCTTCTTGGACCCTCCAGCCTCCCCCGAGAGGGCGGCCTTCCTTTTCTTCTCTCCCCCCGCTGGAGGGGGAGAGGTCTCTTCTTCTTCCTCCTCGTCTTCACGGGAGGAATGCGCCTCGGAACAGTCGGATGATGGATCCGACACCTCCTAGCGCCAGGCACTTTCGAGTCCCCGTGGCCTTTTTTGCGGCCTTCTTCTCCGGCACCACATAGGGTGCCGGAACCAGCAGCTTCGCCAGGCGAGCGTCCGCTGGGCCTTCGGGCAAAGGAGCCGGACAGTTGATCTGTCCGGATGTCACCTGCCAATCCTGTCAAGGGTAAGGGAGTTTAGATCCCGCATGGAGTCAAACTATGAAAAACTGATACCCTGTAAAAGAAAAAAACATCTTACCGCGAGAGCATGACGCTGCGCATTGAATCCGCGATCCTCGGTAGCGGATGTAGGAGCCTCGTCGCCCTTGAAAAGCACCTTCCAGGCATCTTCGTACGTCGTGTCGAAGAGCCTGCTCAGAGTTTGGTGCCGCGCCGGGTCGAACTCCCACAGGTTGAAAGCCCGTTGTTGACACGGGAGGATCAAGCGGATGAGCATAACCTGGACTACGTTGACAAGTTTGAGCTTCTTGTCCACCAGGGTTTGGACGCATGTTTGGAGTCCGGACAGCTCTCCCTTCTTACCCCATGATAGGCCTGTCTCCTTCTAGGAGGTGAGCCGCGTAGCGGGTCCGGATCGAAACTCAGGGGGCACGACCCATTCGGCATCGTGCGGCTCGGTGATGTAAAACCACCCCGATTGCCACCCCTTCAGGGTCTCCACAAAGGAGCCCTCGAGCCATAGGACGTTGGCCATCTTGCCCACCATGGCGCCTCCGCCCTCCGCCTGGTTGCCGCGCACCACCTTCGGCTTGACATTGAAAGTCTTGAGCCATAGGCCGAAATGGGTGCGGATGCGGAGGAAGGCCTCGCACACGACGATGAACGCCGAGATGTTGAGGACAAAGTTCGGGGCCAGATCATGGAAATCCAGGCCGTAGTAGAACATGAGCTCCCGAACAAATGGGTGGAGAGGGAACCCAGTCCGCGGAGGAAATGGGGGAGGAACACCACCCTCTCATGGGGCCTAGGGGTGGGGATGAGCTGCCCCTTTTCGGGAAGCCGGTACGCGATGTCATTAGACAGGTATCCGGCCTTCCTCAGCTTTTTGATGTGTCCCTCCGTGACGGAGGAGACCATCCACTTGCCTCCCGCTCCGGACATGGCTGGAGAAGGTTGAGGTGGGGAGTGCGGACTTGGGCGCTGGAGCTCGAGTGCGCAAGAATGGATAGGCGAAGGAGGAAGAAGGCGTAGGTGAAAAGGTGGATCCTTATCCCCTTATATGGGTGGACGCAACTACATGTCCCCACCAGCCTGGTAAAACTCGCTTATCTCCAAGCGCCGTAATCAATGGCGCGGTTGGGTTACCCACGCCCGTATTGATGAGAATCCCGGGATAAGGGGACACGATCTCTGCTTTAACAAGACGTGCCAAGGAAACCGCCTCGCATGACGTGCTGAGGTGGGATAATGAAATGACTCGGATAAAGGCTTGGCCGTGGTGTGACACGCTACGGAATACGTCAGCATATTAGATTGGTGTAAATATTATTCTCTCTATGGCAATATGTGGAAACTTATTTTGCAAAGCCGTACACTATCTTTGTGTTCAAAATCTTCTATGAAGTACTTGGAGGAGGAACCCGCCTTGCAATGCCGAAGACAATCTGCGTGTCGGACTCGTCGTCATTGAAGTCTGGTTCAGGGGCTACTGAGGGAGTCCTGGATTAGGGGGTGTTCGGATAGCTGGACTATACCTTTAGCCGGACTCCTGGACTATGAAGATACAAGATTGAAGACTCCGTCCCGTGTCCGGAAGGGACTTTCCTTGGCGTGGAAGGCAAGCTTGGAGATACGGATATGAAGATCTCCTACCATTGCAACCGACTTTGTGTAACCCTAACCCTCTCCGGTGTCTATATAAATCGGAGGGTTTTAGTCCGTAGGACAACATACACATCAACAATCATACCATAGGCTAGCTTCTAGGGTTTAGCCTCCTCGATCTCGTGGTAGATCTACTCTTGTGCTACCCATATCATCAATATTAATCAAGCAGGATGTAGGGTTTTACCTCCATCGAGAGGGCCCAAACCTGGGTAAAACTTCGTGTCCCTTGTCTCTTGTTACCATCCGGCCTAGACGCACAGTTTGGGACCCCCTACCTGAGATCTGCCGGTTTTGACACCGACAACACCTAAAACCCAAAGCTTGGGGATGCCCCGTAAGGCATCCCCTCTTTTCGTCTACTTCTATCGGTAACTTTACTTGGAGCTATGTTTTTATTCACCACATGATATGTGTTTTGCTTGGAGCATCTTGTATGATTTGAGTCTTTGCTTTTTAGTTTACCACAATCATCCTTGCTGTACACACCTTTTGAGAGAACCATACATGATTTGGAATTTGTCAGAATAATCTATGTGCTTCGCTTATATCATTTGAGTTATATAGTTTTGCTCTAGTACTTCACTTATATCTTTTAGAGCACGGTGGTGGATTTGTTTTATAGAAACTATTGATCTCTCATCATTCACTTAGATTATTTTGAGAGTCTTAAATAGCATGGTAATATGCTAGGTATTCAAGATTAATAATTTTTTCTTATGAGTGTTTTGAATACTAAGAGAAGTTTGATGCTTGATGATTGTTTTGAGATATGGAGGTAATAATATCAAAGTCATTCTCGTTGAGTAGTTGTGAATTTGAGAAATGCTTGTTGAAGTTTGCAAGTCCCGTAGCATGCACATATGGTAAATTTTATGTAACAAATTTGAAACATGAGGTGTTATTTGATTGCCTTCCTTATGAGTGGCGGTCGGGGACGAGCGATGGTCTTTTCCTACCAATCTATCCCCCTAGGAGCATGCGCGTAGTGCTTGGTTTTTGATGACTTGTATATTTTTACAATAAGTATGTGAGTTCTTTACGACTAATGTTGAGTCCATGGATTATATGCACTCTCACCCTTCCATCATTACTAGCATCTTCGGTACCGTGCATTGCCCTTTCTCACCTTGAGAGTTGGTGCAAACTTCGCCAGTGCATCCAAACCCCATGATATGATATGCTCTTTCACACATAAACCTCCTTATATCTTCCTCAAAACAGCCATCGTACGTACCTATTATGGCATTTCCATAGCCATTCCGAGATATATTGCCATGCAACTTTCCACCATTCCGGTTATCATGGCACATTCATCATTGTCATATTGCTTAGCATGATCATGTAGTTAGACATAGTATTTGTGGCAAAGCCACCGTTCATAATTCTTTCATACATGTCACTCTTGGTTCATTGCATATCCCGGTACACCGCCGGAGGCATTCATATAGAGTCATATCTTGTTCTAAGTATCGAGTTGTAATTCTTGAGTTGTAAGTAAATAGAAGTGTGATGACCATCATTCATAGAGCATTGTCCTAAAAAAAGTGAAAGGCCAAATAAAGAAGAAAGGCCAAATAAAAAAATATAAACAAGGGACAATGCTACTATCCTTTTACCACACTTGTGCTTCAAAGTAGCACCATAATCTTCATGATAGAGAGTCATTTGTTTTGTCACTTTCATATACTAGTGGGAATTTTTCATTATAGAACTTGGCTTGTATATTCCAACAATGGGCCTCCTCAAGTGCCCTAGGTCTTCGTGAGCAAGCAAGTTGGATGCATACCCACTTAGTTTCTTTTTGTTGAGCTTTCATACATTTATAGCTCTAGTGAATCCGTTGCATGGAAATCCCTACTCCTTGCATTAACATCAATCGATGGGCATCTCCATAGCTCATTGATTAGCCTTGTTGATGTGAGACTTTCTCCTGTTTTTCTTCTCCACATAACCCCCATCATCATATTCTATTCCACCCATAGTGCTATATCCATGGCTCGCGCTCATACATTGCGTGAAAGTTTATAGGTTTGAGATTACTAAAGTATGAAACAATTGCTTGGCTTGTCATCGGGGTTGTGCATGATGGGAGCATTCTTGTGTGACGAAAATGGAGCATGACTAAACTATATGATTTTGTAGGGATGAACTTTCTTTGGCCATGTTATTTTTAGAGGACATAATTGCTTAGTTAGTATGCTTGAAGTATTATTATTTTTATGTCAATATGAACTTTTATCTTGAATCTTTCGGATCTGAATATTCATACCACAATTAAGAAGAATTACATTAAAATTATGCCAAGTAGCACTCCACATCAAAAATTCTGTTTTTATCATTTACCTACTCGAGGACGAGCAAGAATTAAGCTTGGGGATGCTTGATACGTCTCCAACGTATCTATAATTTTTTATTGCTCCATGCTATATTATCTACTGTTTTGGACATTATTGGGCTTTATTATCCAATTTTATATTATTTTTGGTACTAACCTATTAACTGGAGGCCCAACCCAGAATTGCTGTTTTTTTGCCTATTTTAGGGTTTTGAAGAAAAGGAATATCAAACGGAGTCCAAACGGAATGAAACCTTCGGGAACGTGATTTTCTCGCCGAACATGATCCAGGAGACTTGGACCCTACGTCAAGAAACAAGGGAGGAGGCCACGAGGTAGGGGGTGCGCCTCCCCCCCCAGGCGCGCCCTCCACCCTCGTGGGCCCCTGTTGCTCCACTGACGTACTCCTTCCTCCTATATATACCTACGTACCCCCCAAACGATCAGATACAGAGCCAAAACCCTAATTCCATCCCTGCAACTTTCTGTATCCACGAGATCCCATCTTGGGGCCTGTTCCGAAGCTCCACCGGAGGAGGTACCCATCACGGAGGGCTTCTACATCATCACCATAGCCCCTCCGATGAAGTGTGAGTAGTTCACCTTAGACCTACGGGTCCATAGTTATTAGCTAGGTGGCTTCTTCTCTCTTTTTGGATCTCAATACAATGTTCTCCCCCTCTCTTGTGGAGAACTATTCGATGTAATCTTCTTTTTGCGGTGTGTTTGTTGAGACCGATGAATTGTGGGTTTATGATCAAGTCTATCTATGAACAATAGTTGAATATTCTCTGAATTCTTTTATGTATGATTGGTTATCTTTGCAAGTCTCTTCGAATTATTAGTTTGGTTTGGCCTACTAGATTGATCTTTCTTCCAATGGGAGAAGTGCGTAGCTTTGAGTTCAATCTTGCGGTGTCCTTTCCCAGTGACAGTAGGGGCAGCAAGGCACGTATTGTATTGTTTCCATCGAGGATAACAAGATGGCATTTTCATCATATTGCATGAGTTTATCCCTCTACATCATGTCATCTTGCTTAAGGCGTTACTCTGTTTTCATTAACTTAATACGCTAGATGCATGCTGGATAGCGGTCGATGAGTGGAGCAATAGTAGTAGATGCAGGCAGGAGTCGGTCTACTTGTCTCGGACGTGATGCCTATATACATGATCATACCTAGATATTCTCATAACTATGCTCAATTATGTCAATTGCTCAACAGTAATTCGTTCACCCACCGTAGAATACTTATGCTCTTGAAAGAAGCCACTAGTGAAACCTATGGCCCCCGGGTTTATCTTCATCATATTAATCTTCCAATACTTAGTTATTTCCTTTGATTTTTACTTTGCTTTTATTTTACTTTGCATCTTTATCATAAAAATACCAAAAATATTATCTTATCATATCTATCAGATCTCACTCTCGTAAGTGGCCGTGTAGGGATTGACAACCCCTTATCGCGTTGGTTGCGAGGATTTATTTGTTTTGCGCGGGTACGAGGGACTCGCGCGTAGCCTCCTACTGGATTGATACCTTGGTTCTCAAAAACTGAGGGAAATACTTACACTACTTTGTTGCATCATCCCTTCCTCTTCGGGGAAAAACCAACGCAGTGCTCAAGAGGTAGCAGTGAGCGACTGAAGTATAGTCGACCCGGGTGCCTTGGGAAGCACAGAAAGCTCTGAACTCATCTGAATCAAAGTTTGAACCGTTGCCATTGATGATGTTGTGCGGGACTCCATATCTGAATGTTAACTCCCTGATGAAGCTGACGGCGGTACCCGAGTCAAGGTTCTTGATTGGTTTGGCTTCAATCCATTTAGTGAACTTGTCGACTGCAACAAGCAGGTGGGTGAAACCCCTTCTGCCAATCCTCAGGGGTCCAACCATATCCAACCCCCAAACAGCAAATGGCCAGGCGAGTGGAATGGTCTTCCAAGCTGAAGCGGGCTTGTGAGACATGTTGGAGTAGAACTGGCAGCCCTCACACTTGTCGACTATTTCTTTTGCCATTTCATTTGCTCGTGGCCAGAAAAAACCTTCTCGGTATGCTTTGGCCACGATTGTCCAAGAGGACGCATGGTGACCATAGGTTCCCGAGTGGATATCATTGAAGATCATTCGACCTTCCTCTAGGGTAATACATCGTTGAGCAACTCTAGTCACACTCTCTCTGTACAGTCGACCACTTATCACAGTGAAGGCTTTGGATCGATGGACAACCTAACGTGCTTCATCTTCGTCTTCTGGAAGCTCTTTTCTGAGAATATATGCGATATACGGCACTGTCCAGTCAGGAATGACAACCAAAACTTCCATGATTACGTCGACCACGGCTAGGATTTCAACTTCAGTCGGATCAGTAGAACTCTTAGGCTGCGGGGGCTCTTTTGTGAAGGGATCCTCTTTAACTGATGGTGTGTGAAGATGCTCCAAGAACACATTGCTGGGAATGGGCTCCCGCTTGGAACCTATCTTTGCTAGGTCATCCGTTGCCTGGTTCTTCAGTCGGGGAATGTGGTGGAGCTCTAGCCCTTCAAACTTCTTTTCTAACTTTCTCACTGCTTTGCAATAGCCAGTCATAGCTGGACTTCTGACGTCCCACTACTTCATCACTTATTGACCACTAGATCTGAGTCGTCGTAGACCATTAGACGACGGACGCCGAGTGAAATGGCCATTCGCAACCGATACAGAAGTGCTTCATATTCAGCTTCATTGTTGGAGGAATCAAAGTGAAACTGAAGGACATAACTGAGTTTGTCACCTCACAGGGATACCAGAAATACTCCAGTGCCAAAACCATTCAACATCTTGGATCCATCAAAGAACATAGTCCAATGTTCTGAGTGAAGTTGAGTCGGTTGCTGCTGTTCGATCCACTCGACGAGGAAATCTACTATTGCTTGGGACTTGATTGCTTTCTTTGCCTCAAACTTTATATCCAACGGAAGGAGTTCAATCACCCAGTTTGCCACTCGACCAGTTGCATCTCTGTTGTTCAGAATTTCTGACAATGGAGGATCGCTGACGACTGTGATAGACTGATCTGAGAAATAATGTGCAACCTTCTTTGTGGTCAAGTAAATTCCATAGACAAGCTTCTGATAATGCGGATATCTCTGCTTGGAAGGAGTTAGGACTTCAGATATATTGTACACTGGGCGCGGAACCTTATAGGCTTTAACTTCTTCTTCCCACTCAACCGTGAGTACTGTACTAATAACTTGTCCAGTGGCTGCAATATAAAGCAGTAAAGGCTCATTGCTGATTGGAGCAGTGAGCACCGGCTGGGTGGAAAGCAGGGTTTTGAGCTCTGCAAACACTGCATCAGCTTCAGGAGTCCACTCGAACTTATCAGATTTCTTCATCAATCGGTAAAGAGGCAATGCCGTTTCACCGAGACGAGATATGAATCGACTCAAAGCGGCCAAACAACCAGTAAGCTTCTGAACGTCGTGTATGCGCACAGGGCATTTCATTCGGAGTATTGCGCCAACTTTCTCTGGGTTTGCATCGATTCCATGTTCAGAAATGAGGAAACCGAGTAACTTTCCACCTGGAACTCCGAATGTACACTTCGATGGCTTAAGCTTGATATCATATCTTCTCAGATTGGCAAAGGTTTCAGTGAGGTCAGTCAGCAGGTCGGAACCTTTATGCGACTTAACCACGATGCCAACCATGTATGCTTCCACATTCCAACTGATTTGAGTGAGCAGGCACTTCTATATCATACGCATGAATGTGGCACCAGCATTCTTGAGACCAAAGGGCATAGTAACATAGCAAAAGCACCCAAATGGGGTGATAAAAGCTGTTTTTATTTCGTCGGGTCCATACAGTCGGATCTGATGGTACCCGGAGTATGCATCCAGAAAGGACAATCGCTCACATCCCGTAGTCGAGTCAACTATTTGATCGATGCGGGGGAGAGGGAAGTGATCTTTCGGGCATGCCCGATTTATATGCTTGAAGTCAATACACATACAGAGTGAATCATCTTTCTTGGGGACCATGATGACATTAGCGAGCCACTCGGAGTGGTAAATCTCTCAGATGAACTCAGCTGCCAGAAGCCGAGCCAATTCCTCGCCAATTGCCTTTCTTTTCACCATGGCGGACCGTCAGAGATGCTATTTGACAGGTTTTCTTTTGGGTCGACTCGCAAACGGTGCTCAGCCAGTCCCCTGGGTACACCTGGCATGTCAGAAGGTTTCCATGCGAAGATGTCCCAGTTCTCACGGAGGAATTGGATGAGCGCTTCTTCCTATTTGCTGTCAAGTGTTGTTGAGATATGAGTCGGAGCAGCATTGGGATCAGTCAGGTGAATATGAACTGACTTTGTTTCACCAGATGACTTAAATGCATATTCTGAAGCAGGCTTCTTAGCTCTCAACAAATCACTCGGATCTGTAGTCTTCTTGTATTCTTCCATTTCTACTGCTGCCATCTGTTCATTGGCAATCTTCTAGCCCTTTTGGAAGCACTCTTCTGCTCGCTGCCGATTAACAGTGACTGTAATCATGCCCCTAGGGCCAGGAATTTTGAGTTTGAGGTACACGTAACATGGTCGAGCCATGAAACAAGCATACACAGTTCTGCCCAGGATAGCATGATAGGCACTGTGAAAATCCACAAGTTCAAATGTCAACTTTTCCTTATGGTAATTATTTGGATCACCGAAAACCACGTCAAGAGTGATCTGGCCGAGTGAATCGGCTTTCTTTCTAGGTATAACTCCGTGGAACCGCATGTTTCTCTCTCTGAGCTTGGACATCGGAATGCCCATCCCTCGGAGGGTCTCAGCATACAAAATGTCCAAACCACTGCTGCCATCCATCAAGACTTTGGTCAATCGGGTGCCCCCAACGACTAGGTTGACCACCAACACTTGCCTCCCGGGGGTGGCACGTGCGGCAGGTGGTCGGACTGGTCGAATGTGATGGGAGTCTTTGACCATTTCAGATACATCGTCGTTGTCGGAGCAACCATGTTTACTTCTCTGTTGATGACTTTCAGTCGACTTCTACCTTCAATGTCAACAAAAATTACCAAAGTGGAATTGACATTTGGGAAATCCTTCATCATCCTCTTCCTTGTCCTCATCCTTATCAGATTCCTTCTCTTTCTCACTAGGTTGTTTTTCTCCGAACTGTTGTATAAGGACTCGACACTGTCGAGTGGTATGTTTGGGATAAATCAGATTACCCTCTTCACCATTCTTGATGTGAATGTGACATGGCAAATCCAACACGCTGTTCCCTGCTGAATCCTTTACCTTCTTGGGGATGCAGGGCCCTTTGAGCTTTCCCTTAAATTTTCCTTGTGTTGCGACTACAACCTCTCCAGGACCCACGGGTTCCACTTTGCACTTCTGCTTCTGATTGGAATTACCTCCTGCAGTATCCTGGCCGACTGGTTTGCCCTTGCCGCTGCGAGGTCGGTCTTCTTCTTCACCATTTGCGTACCGAGTGGCTATTTCCATCATTTGGGTCAGGGTCATGTCTCCCATCCGACCAAATTTCAGGTTGAGCTCCCGATACCAAACGCCCTCCTTGAAGGCACAAACTGCTTGATGCTGAGACACATTCTCCACGGTGTGATGCAAAGTGGTCCACCTCTGGATGTAGTCCCTCAAAGTTTCATTCGGTTTTTGCACACAATGTTGTAATTCTGTCAACCCTGCAAGTCGTTTGCATGTGCCCTCGAACATTCTAACAAACACTCGGGCTAACTCCTCCCAGCTAAATATACTTCCCGGAGCCAACTGATTCAACCAAGCCCTAGCTGACCCTTCAAGCATCAGGGGAAGGTGCTTCATGGCCACCTTATCGTTTCCACCACCGATCTGTATAGCCACTAGTGAACTTACTAACTCCAGTTGCCAACCTGAAGTTGGGAGGGATCTCTGCAGCCTTGATGGCTCTGCTAAAACACTCGAGGCCAGAAACATGCACTCTGCTTCCAGTCGGGCAATCTCTGTCCTGCCCTTCTCTATGTGCTCGGTTCCTGTCAACCAGACCTTGCACCAGAATTGACCTCGCATCAAACCCTGGCTCTCTTGGGTCGACTGGCATCCTCCGCTCCTCGTTGTACGGGCACCTATCATCATAATGTCGGGGCACATATGATACGCCCCTCGGAGGGGGCGTAGGCACTCGACGACGGTCATCATGGTCGAGTCGATGATCATGCTGCTCGTGGTTCCGACCCAAGTACTGCCCTTGGCGATGCCCTCATCCCTCACGCTGCAGAGGCGATCTTGGGCTATGAGCCGATTGAACTGTGTCAGCCACCATAGATCTGCTACGAATTTTGTTACGCGACTGAGACACTGCAGTGTTCTACTCTCCTGCTGCCCGGAGCAGTGCTCTGATCTGCATCAAACCTCTACCAGCTTCTGACTGGGACAGTTGAATAGACTCTGCTATACGGGCTACAGCTGTAAGATTTTGAATCGGAGTGCAGTATACCTGTGGTTCAGGCGGGAACAGTTGTCGCTGCCGTCGACTGGACTCGGGGATCTGCTGCCGAGCACGTTCGTCGAGTGCACACTGAAGGTTCTCCAGTTGAGTGCGCTCAGCCAAACTGGCCAAGCGCGCCGCCTCCAAGGCCCGAGCCTCAAAGGTCTCTCTGACAATGGGCGTGTGAAGCGCCTCCACACTGCGGCGGTGAAGTTCCTCCCTCTACTGAGAAGAGAGGGTTTTGGAGTGGTACTCCTCGTGAACGCGCGACGGATCGCCGCCGCTGTTGTCGCCACCATTGCGACGCATGCCAGGCGGGCTGCACGGTGTGTCGACTAGCAGGACCTTCGCCGTAGGGTCGCTGATGTCACACTCGGATAGGATCTCAACGGAGCCAGTCGGCAGGTCGAACAGACCATAGAGAGATTTGACGGGCTCGATTCCCATGACTTGAGGGGTGGCCGACTAAAGTGCCACCGTATGCTTCACCCACCGCTGAAGCCGCGACCGACCGGACCGCTTGCAATGGCGAACAGCGGGGAGCAAAGACACCGCGGGAGCCGACCGATACTGGGTCGACGGCTGCCGCAGAAGGACACCGCGAATGCATGCCCGAAAGTGCGTTGCCTTGCGGATGGGGAGTATCTCGACGTTGAGGGGAGCTTCCTGAAGCCAAGCAGAGTCGTCGGCGATGAAAACGAGCGCGCCGAGACGGATCTCGTGGCTCTCAGCCAAACCTCCACCGGAAACCATGATGATAGGACTCGAAGAAATCGCAACCTCACCAAAAACTCACTAAGACACATGCCCCAAGGTGGGCGCCAACTGTCGTGGTTCTAAGTCTGACAGTAGAATGAGGGGTATGTATGAGGAGGCAAGATCCTAGCTACGGTGAAGTTGTGCACGCAAGATTTACGAGTTCAAGCCCTTCTTCGAAGAAGTAACAGCCCTACGTCTCGGTGCCTGGAGTCCGGTCGATTGAATTATTCGTGAAGTTACAGGGGGTGCGAACCCTTGTCCCAGAGGAGGGGGTGGCTTATATAGAGTGCGCCAGAACCCCGACCATCCCCCGTTACATAAGGTTCAATGTACATAAAGAGGGGACGTTACTGGTAGTGTCAGTATTAAAGTCATATAAATGATCATTAAGACTACGGAGTGAACGCCTGACCGTTGCCATCTAGAGTGACCTTAGATCTTTTGAACTCCGAGTGGTTTCTGATGTGATCAAATGATTATATTCTTGGTCGAATAGAATTGGGTTGTTTGAGTGGAACCCATGGTCGAGTGAGTTGCATCCTGAGGTGATTTCAGTCGGTAGAATTTGCAGCCCTTTGAATGTCTTTGACTATAGGGCAGTGTCCTTGGGAAGGGTGCTTAGATCAGGTGTGTTGCCCTACCCTAGGTACATGTCATCGTCACAAGCCGCGTCCTACAAAATACCGAAGATATGTGTTCAATGCAAAGCATGAAAACCGCGATGCGCCAAAGAGGCTCACCGCCGATGAGTTGCAAGTGGAATTAGAGAAGGTCAGGCATATTACACCAGGAAACCATCCTGGTAATGGTAGCAGGAAAAGGAAGCGTAGCAGGGCAGAAGAGAGATTGTTGTTTACCCGCAGGTCCACTTTGTGGGACTTGGAGTATTGGAAAGATTTGGATCTGCAGCATAATCTTGATGTGATGCACCTAGAGAAAAATATATGTGACAGCATTATCGGCACACTTCTTAATATTGAAGGCAAGATGAAAGATACCTTAAAATCTAGGATTGATTTGACACACCTGGGTATCAGAAAGGATTTGTAGGTGGAAGATGAAGGTAAACCACGGGATACGGCACCAGCCGTGTACGTCTTGGACAAGGTGAAAAGAAAAGAATTTTGCGAGGTCCTGTCATGTGTGAGATTCCCACATGGATTTGCTTCCAACCCTGAAAGGAGAGTCAGTGCAGATGGAAACAAGGTACAAGGGTTGAAAACTCATGACTGCCACGTCCTACTTCAAAGGGTACCTATTATCCTTAAAGGATTGGGCCGCCCTGACTTATACAGAGCATTTGCATATTTGGGATAATTCTTCAGGGAACTCTGCAGTAGAAATATCAGGGTAGATGCTTTGGAGCGTCTTAGAGACAAGATACCAACTATCCTATGCGACCTTGAGAAGATATATCCTCCAACCTTCTTTGATGTGATTGTGCATTTGGCTGTTCATCTACCTGATGACGCACTACTTAGAGGTCTAGTACAGTATGGCTGGATGCCCTATTGAAAGGCAGCTAGGCACTTTCAAGGGCTAGGTTAGGAACATAGCTAGACCCAAGGGTTCCATTGTAGAGGCCTACATTGCTACAAAAGCGTTGATATTCTGCTCAAAATACATTGAAATAGCTGATCAGCTTAGCAAAGAGGTGGGTGAAGACAATCCCGGGCTCAATGTTTTCGATTATTCTGTTCGAGTTACAAGGAAGAGTCAACAAGAGGACAAACCTAAAGATTTGGAAAAAATGGTTTGGTATGTGTTCAATAACTGTCCTGAGATACTACCTTATATCAAGTAAGTGCTAAGTACTCCAGCTTATACATTGTAATCTACTAAACTTGCAGCACATTCTTATATATTTAGATGTTTGACGCGATCACTATGTTGTGCAACATCTAGAAAAAGGAGTTACTGTCGCAAAATCCAAAAAACATTGACAAACTGGTTATGGCAGGATTTGTGAAATGGTTCAAGAGCCATGTAAGCTTTTGAATTGCACTGTCAGTTTTTTAATATATTGAGTACATAAGATGATCAGCTTGTCTATTTTCTAACCATAGGTTAAGAAGATGCGGGAGGATGGGCAGGCAGTTGATGATGCCCTTTACGCACTAGCAATGGGTCCTGATACTCGGGTAAGACATTATGAATCTTGCGTTGTTGGAGATGTGCGCTACAACACCCTTGCACGCGACAAAGGTAGGAAGACACAAAACAGTGCCATCATGAGCATGGATACGTATGACAGAGAGACAACTGAAATGTATGCTAACATAATAGACATTGTTCAGTTGTAGTATATCTCTAGTTTCGAGGATCACCGGTGTGTGGTTATGTTGTGTTGTTGTTGGTATAACCTGCTTTCAAGGATCGCAAAACCTAGAGCTGATGATTATTTCAAATCCTTCAATGTCAAGGCAGCGTACTAGACCAACGAGCCTTTTATTTTGGCAAATCAAGCAACACAGATATTTTTCTTGGAAGACACATTTGCACGTAGCGATTACTCGAGAGTATTGCAAAGGTTTGAGCAGAATTCATTTAATGAAGTTGCACAACAAGATGATGCTTACACTGCTCCTGATGTACAAGATTCCACAGATGTTCCTAATATCTTTGAGAACCATCACGTCAATGACGCTAGCGAAAAGATTGCTTGTCGTGCTATGGACATACAAGAGTTGATCAAGAAGAAGCCAATGTTCGAGGACATTGAGGATGAAGAAGAATATGACACTCTGGGGAATTATGATTCAGACTGATACACATGGCGAATATGTTGACGCTGTTGCTGCGGATGATGATTAGATTGCTTTTGTCGTATTTGCCAGTCAGAAGACGTTTTTTATCTACTATGTGAAATTGTGTTTGCTATGACAACTGAAACCTGACAAACGTGTTGTTTAGCATTTTGCTATGAGAACATCACTTGTTATGTATGTCCATTTGTGTTTGGTGATTGTATGACGACTAAAACATGATGACATTGTTGTTTAGTTGTACTCATATTTGGCTGTGAAACTTGAATTTGATGACATAGTTTGTTGTTGGACTGCAATTTGCTTGACGTCTTCGAATGGGAACAAAGCTGACCCAACAGGGCCTCTGCTAATTTTTTTATTTATTACCAAAAGGGCCTATGTTATTTATTTATTTATGAGCAAAAGGGGATACCCCCTGATTTCTGTTAATAGAAATCATTAGATGTTCACAACACTACGCCTAGCCTACTACACAGGTTTCATTCATTACTAGTTTCAGCAAAGTGCTTATGTCATAGCCACTGAATACATCACGAGTGCTACATACACTACAAATAAAGAGACAATCATCCCACAGAGCACATCGATTTTGCCCATTATCTTCACAAGCTCTTTCATCTCCTCATTGCTGTCAAGGCCGTTCAGCAGCTGTTGCTTGGCCATGATCAGAGGAACTGCATCTTTAACCTTCTAAAGTAGCAGAACAACACTTAAACATATTATTACCCCATGATTCGGGCATTTGTAGAAGACTCGGCCAGGGTTGAGGATTGTGGTTGAGATGCGACGGATGACTTTGCGTGATTTGCAGCAGTGGCACCACACCAACGGCAGTGGGTTGCGATGAGCAACGGCTGCAGTTCGTGTGCCGGCGAGGGTGTGATGAGACCCACAGGAGATGGTACGGGTGGCAACTTGGCGCATATCTGGTTGTTGCCTACTGAAGAGTAGTTGGACGAGCAGCCAGCGGACATGGTTGCTGCGACCAGAGCTTCTAATGCTAGGCAGAGTAAGTAGAGAAGAGGAGAAGCGAACGTTGGATATGTCAGTTTCATTACATGCAGAGTAGCATAGCACCATATATAGTCATAGTCTAGGTTTGAATTCGAACCAACTATAGGAGCATGTCTCTCTTTTTTCTAAAACTCAGCAACGTCTCTTTACTGGTACACTAGCTTGTTCTGTACGCCTTCTCAAGTCTTTGATTTTCTTTCTTTTTTGCGAGGAATGAAGGAGGACAAAATTGAGAGTTCCTGGGACTCGAACCCAAGACCTCTCGGTTGAAAACCAAGGGTGCTAGTCACTTATGTGGCAAACGTTCCCTGGGAGGAGGACGGCAGACGAACGCATTTTCCTTGCAGTTTTAGTTGCGACGCAAGATCGAATGGTCGCAGTTTCGAGAATGTTATCAGGCGAACGAGCCCGGTTTTTCTTTTATTCCTATATATATAAAAGTATGCTACTTTGTGTCAGCTTAGTCAACAAATGATTGTGCCAACCTTGACCGTTGGATTGACATTCAATGTTTGTCGTGTTTCTTCAGTCTCTTCTTCCTCCAGCCACCAAAGCCAAACCAGCACCGGCGGGACCGCCAGCTCCCGCCTCCCATGGATGGTTGTGCTACCGCGCATGCATCGTGGCCACATTGCACCCTAAAACTCTGCGCATCTTCCCTGGCTCCTGTTCGTTCCCGTCCGAGGCCTCACCGTCGTCCTCCGCCTTGGTTCGCTCGCCGCAGAGCCGCCCTCCGGTGTTGTCAACATGGTCAACAACCGAGAGGAATAAGGAGATGACTATACATGGTGAGGATGATAGTAGGGACCCAGCAGCGCACGCAGTAATTTTGTTTTTTCGGGATGGAGAAGGGTATCAACTGGGTCGTTCGGGAGCTGTGGCCCATCTAGCACATGACTAGCCCAGTTTGTTTTTTCCTTTCTGAAAATGGCTAGCCCAGCTATTTTGTTTTTTTGCAAAATAACCAACATAGGCCTACTTGCTTTTCTACGCCCTGCTAGGCCGGAAATCTTTCAAGACGAGGAGGGATGCATTTTGCCTAGAAAATGGGCTATGAGTAATATTAAATGGGCTATAAAATGAAAAAAATACACCTAACAGGCAATTAGTTCCAAAATACTTTTTTCTTTCGGATTTTGATATTTTTAAATTTCATTGTTTTTGTGCGGGTAAAATTTCATTGGATTTAAATTAAGGTATGTTTAGTTTTTAAATTAATTTGAACCTGGCTAGAAATTTCGGGCTGTATGCTGTTTGGGACAGATTTGGAGGCTGACTTGTGAGTCTACTAGGTTGACGTGTACGAAAGGCTTTGTCAACTTAGTCCACAAAAGATTCTAGCAGCAGTGACCGTTGGATGTTAATCCAACGGCCGTGCTGCTTCTTCAATATTTGATCTTCTTGCTCCAGCTGCCCAAACCAGCACCGGTGGGACTGCCTGCTCCCGCCTTCTGTGGCCGGCTCTGCTGCCGCTCAGGCCGCACCGCCCCACCCTACTCCATTGCTGGCCAGGCCATTCCTCTACTCACCCACACCTCCTGTTATTTTCCGGTGATGGCAGTCGGGCCAGTAAACCCTCGTACTCCCCACCGCGTGGGCAATCACTGCCGAGTCTTCCCCAGCTCCGTGGCGTTCCCTTCCTAGGCCTCACCGTCGTCCACCGCCCTGGTGCTCTCGGTGCGCCATGGTCAACGTGGTCAACGAACGACATCCATCAAACGTGGACTGTACATGGAGAGGCTGACAGCTAAGTCCACGGCCGCACACAAGGAAATGCCTCCTTATTACACGCAAAATAATGATTCCTCCACCTGACATCTGGGACCCACCGGAAGGGCCTCTATACCTCGCGAAAAAATGTTTCACCCGCTGACAGGTCGGACACACCAGCTATGTCTTCGCACGCAAGGAAGTGCCTCCTTATTACGCACAAAAAAATGAATACTCCCCCTGCTAGCTAGGATCCAGCATAGTGGGAGGCTGACATGTGAGCCTACTAAGTTGACGGGGACGGAGGGCTTTGTCAACTTAGTCAATATGAACGACACTAGCTCCAGTGACTGTACGATGTCCATCCAACGGTCGTAGTGCTTCTTCAACCTCTGGTCTTCTTGCTCCAGCCGCTCAAAGCAGCGCCGGTCGTGCCGCCTACTCCTGCCTCCCGTGGCCGGCTGTGCTGCCGCGAAGGCCTGACCGCCCCTACTACTCTCACCACTGGCCAGGCCCTGTGGTGACGGCAGCCGAACCAGTGAACCCTTGTACTCCTCTCCGTGTGGGCATCCACTGCCGCGTCTTCCCCGGCTCCACGTCGTCCCCTTCCTAGGCCTCGCCGTCGTCCACCGTCGTGGTGCTCTCGGTGCGGCGTGGTCAATGTGGTCAACAAACGACTTCCATCGGAAGAGTACTATATATGGAGAGGCTGACAGCTAGGTCCACAGCTGCAGGAAGGAAGTGCCTCCTTATGACAAAAAAAAATAATGATTCCTCCACCTGACAGCAGGGACCCACCGGACGGGCCACCGTATTTTGCGAAAAAAGCATTACCCCCCTAACTGCTGGGACCCACCAGCTACATCTTCGCACGCAAGGAAGTGTCTGACAGTCGAGACCCACCTGGTCGAAGCGTACGTAGCGTTGTCATTCTGGTCGCGAACGTGTACGTACATACGATCGATCTGTCTGCAGGCTGCAGCGATGAACCGTGGCCGTGTAAGGAAGGGCACGTGTCGAAGTAGAGGTGCGCATGTAGCACGTACAAGTACGTATAGCAGCCAGGGTGCAAGAAAGTAAATACGGCCACGTACGTACATACAGGCGGGGTCTCGAATGCCTACTCCCGCATACGTATGGCCAGGGCTCGTGTAAATGGCTGGGTCGGAACGGAGAAACTGCATCATCATCGTGTTCATGGGGAGGCAACGGAATGTGTCGTGTTCATCGGGAGGCAACAGAACACGTGTTGTTCATTAGGAGCCAACCGGCTTGGACGGAACAGCCGATGGAAATGAGGTCTGGCATACCGCAGAACGGAGGAAACGGCCTTGTGTTCAACCGGCCATGGTCAAAACAGGATCCTATTCATCAGGAGGTGTCTAGCGTGCCGCAAAATGGAGGAAACGGACCTCCTACGGTGGAAATGGGGTCCTGCTGATCGGGAGGGGTGTGGCGTACCGCAAAACGGAGGAAACGGACTTGTGTTGGAGCGCTACGGTCGAAACGGGGGTCCTGTTCATCGGGAGGGGTGTAGCGTACCGCAAAACGGGAGTGCACGGGATACTGTTCATCTCCACTGTCGACTGCCTCCACGAGCTATTGTTCATCCATCATCGACCTCCTCCAGCCTCCACCTGCGACTGTTCATCCACGGGCTCCTGTTCATCCAGCCTCCACCGCGCGCTCCTCCACCGGCTATTGTTCAACCAGCCCTCTCCATGGGGTCCTGTTCAACCACCCCTCCATGGGCTACTATTCATCCAGCCCTCCACCGGCTACTGTTCAACCAGCCCTCCACGGGGTCCTGTTCATCCATCGGCTCGATCGATCGGGATACTGTTCATCCAGCGGCAACGGCCTCTACTACCATGGGGTCTTGTTCATCCAACCCCCCACCAGGACTGTTCATCCAAACCCCCCAACAACGCTCACTGCTCATCAAGGGAAGGAGGCAGCGGTGTTCGATCGGCTTCGGTTAGCAGCAGTAGCAAAGGAATCACTTGGGTTCAGTTAACAGCAAGGGATCGATCAGGGTTTAGTAACGTAGCTAGTGCAATCACTCGGGTTCAGTTAGAGCGCAACGCCTCGCACACACGCGTGTATGTACGAGAGAAACGCACATCGCTCGGCCCCCGACCACCCACCGTAACCGGGAACTCCCCTGATATTTTCCTCGCCCTCGCTTCTACCATGATTTTCTCTGTCATGGATGGCCCAAAGAATGTCATGCAGCTGCGTCTCCGACCCGCCTAGGACGAAAAGCCCATTTTCTGTCATGATTTTTTTCATAGAAGTAGGAACCCACCACATCTATGATGATACCTAGTTTTGTCACAATTATCGTCATAGAAGTGTCATAAGCATGACAGAAATTTTTTCGTTTGGCCCAAAATGTCACGGATATGTCTTTTTTTGTAGTGACCTTGTGTGTACCAAATGTAGCAACGTAACTGGGTGACTATACAGGTGCTCTACAGGTATCTCCGAGGGTGTCTATTGAGCTAGCATGGATCAAGACTAGGATTTTTCACTTTGTATGATGGAGAGGTATCTCAGGGCCCAGTCGGTAATACAACATCACAAGAAGCTTGCAAGCAATCTGACTAATGGTTTACCCATGGTATCTTGTATTACAGAACAAGTAAAGAGACTTGCCGGTAACGAGGTTGAACTAGGTATGGAGATACCGACGATCGAATCTTGGGCAAGTAACATACCGATAGACAAAGGGAACTACATATGGGATTAGTTGAACCCTTGACATCGAGGTTCGACCGATAAGATCTTCGTAGAATATGTGGGAACCAATATGGGCATCGAGGTCCCGCTATTGGTTATTGACCGTAGAGGTGTCTCGGTCATGTCTGCATAGTTCTCGAACCCGCAGGGTCTACACACTTAACGTTTGGTGACGAGATAAGTATAGTTGAGTCATTATGGTGGTTACCAAAGGTTGTTCGTAGTTTCGGATGAGATCTGGACATGACAAGGAACTCCGGAAGGGTCCGGAGGTGAAGATTTATATATTGGACGAAGCGTATTGGAGTTCGAAAGTGTTCCGGGGGTACCGGGTGATTACCAGCATGACCGAAAGGGGTTTCAGGGGGCCCCGACAAGTGTTGGGGGGCATGGGCCAAGGGGAGGGGGCAAACCAGCCCACTAATGGGATGTGCTCCCCCCTTGCCCTTTCCCACGTGACCAGGAGAGGTGGGGCGCCCCCTCTAGGGTTCCCTCCACCCGGCTTGGGGGGCAAGTCACCCTAGGGGAGATCCCATCTGCCGTGGCCGCCGCCCCCCCCAGGGAAAACCCTAGGGGCGCCACCCCCTCCTCCCTTCCCCTATATATAGAGAGGTAGACAAAGGGCAGCCGCACCCTTGGGCACATCTCCATGCCATGGCGCTGCCACTCATCTCCCTCGCATCCCTCTTCTTCTCCGTAGTGCTTAGCGAAGCTCTACTGAGATTTCTCCACCACCACCACCATCACACCGTCGTGCTGTCAGGGGACTTGAGCTACTACTTCACCATCGCTCGCTCGATCGAGGAGGTCAAGGCATCATCAAGCCATATGTGTGTTGAACGTGGAGGTGCCGTCCGTTCGGCACCTGGATCGGGAGTTCGTGGGACGGATCGTGATTGGATCGCGAAGACGTTCGACTACATCAACCGCGTTTCTTAATGCTTTTGCTTAGCGATTACAACGATATGTATGATCCAATCTCTCCTCTCATAGATGGTCATCTCCTAGATTGGATCTTGGTGAGCGTAGGAAAATTTTTGTTTCCCATGCAACGTTCCCCAGCATGGCGCGCCCCTCGTACAGCGATGCCCAGTCGCCACCTTTGCTCCTCGCACTGACGCTCACGGTCGTCTTGTCCTGGTGAGGAGGTTGGGGCAGCGCAAGGGGGAGCAGCAGCGACAGGAGAGGACAAGGGAGGCGGCAGCTGCAAGAGATGAGGGAGGGGATGGAGGCTAGGGTTCTCCCCCAATCGGGCTCCTCCTCATCCTTAGACAGAACCGACCATCCATGGAGCGCCACATGAGGACAATAAGTTGGAATGACGCAATTGCCCTCAACGGCCACCCAATTTTACAAGCGGTGGCACAACCCCATGCCCATATGCACATGGACAGATCGCCCAGGGCTCCAGAGTGACTGATGGCAACACCACACCTCGCATGGGCCCTACTTGTCATGGAGAGTGAGGGCGCTAGCATGGGTGTAAAATAAGGGGCGCTATTCATTGCTAGTCACATCACAGAGATCCGATGGCCAGGATCGCTCCCTCTGAAGATCCGACGACCCGGATCATTTTGGACACCTAATCCGATGGCCGAGAATGCAGACGCCCTGAGAAGGCTCCATTTTAGCTCACAATGTAACAATGGGATGCATCCTCTAATGACCAACGGTCAGCGGCAACAACACTCAAAACTACATGTGCTAAGTGACCAAGACACATGCCTACATATAGATGTAGTTGTGCCTGACATTACCTAGCAAAGCATCTTTTGATGGCATAAGAGAGGTCATATCTAAGGCTAAATGGATGGTTGTTTCATGGACGGTCGTTTCTTTTGATGGAATAATAGAGGTCATGTCTAAGGCCAACTCTAACCCCCAAACGGACGGCCGTTTCTTTTGATGGCATTGATGCGCCTCCAACGTGTCTATAATTTTTGATTGTTCCATGCTATTATATTATCCATCTTGGATTTTTTATATGCATTTATAAGCTATTTTATATTATTTTTGGGACTAGCCTATTAACATAGACCCCGGTGCCAGTTTCTGTTTTTTCCATATTTTTGAGTTTTGCAGAAAAGGAATATTAAACGGAGTCCAAATGAGCTGAAAATTTACGTTATTTTTTGTGGACCAGAAGAAGCCCCTGAAGCACAAGAGTTGGGCCAGAAGAGTCCCGAGGCAATGACAAGGGTGGAGGGTGCACCCACCCCCTAGGGCATGCCCCACTACCTTGTCGCTGCCTTGTGGATCCCCTGATGTGAAACCGACACCAAAAATTCATATAAATCCAGAAACCCCCAGAAAGAAATCATCGGGAGTTCCGCCGCTGCAAGCCTCTGTAACCACGAAAAACCAATCGGGAGCTCGTTCCGACACCCTGCCGGAGGGGGAAACCATCACCGGTGGCCATCTTCATCATCCCGGCGGTCTCCATGACAAGGAGGGAGTAGTTCACCCTCGGGGCTAAGGGTATGTACCAGTAGCTATGTGTTTGATCTCTCTCTCTCTCTCTCGTGTTCTTGATTTGGCACGATCTTGTTGTACCGTGAGCTTTGTTACTATAGTTGAACCATATGGTGTTTCTCCCCTCTTGTGATGAATTGAGTTTTACATTTGAGGTTTCACTATTATCAGATTGAATACTATTATGGATTTGAGAACACTTGATGTATGCCTTGCGTGGGATACCCGTGGTGACAATGGGGTGTTCTATTGATTCACTTGATGTATGTTTTGGCACTCAACTCGCGGATTCCCGAGGTGACATTGGGGTAATCTATGCATACAGGTTGATGCATGTTTTCGTCCTTGTTTCTCCGATAGGAATCTTGGGGCACTCTTTGAGGTTCTTTGTGTTGGATTGAATATTATGAATCTGAAGTTGTTTGATGCATATCGTATAATTGACCCACAGATACTTGTGGTGACATTGGAGTATCTAGGTGACATTAGGGTTGATTGATGTGTGTCATATGGTGTTATTTTACTACGAACTCTAGGGCTGTTTGTGACACTTATAGGAATAGCTCAATGGATTGATCGGAAAGAATAACTTTGAGGTGGTTTCTTACGCTAAAAGCAATTTCATCTTATGTTCTCCGCGATATGAACTTTGGAGTGACTTTTGTCGCACGTTGAGGGATTGCCATATGATTTAATTATGTTATCATTGTTGAGAGAACTTGCACTAGTGAAAGTATGAACCCAAGGCCTTGTTTTCAAGCATTGCAATACCCTTTTTGCTCACTTTTACTATTAGTTAACTTGCTATTTTTATATTTGCAGATTACAAAAACCGGTATCTACCATCCATATTACACTTGTATCACCATCTCTTCGCCGAACTAGTGCACCTATACAATTTACCATTGTATTGGGTGTGTTGGGGACACAAGAGACTCTTTGTTATTTGGTTGCAGGGTTGTTTGAGAGAGACCATCTTCATCCTACGCCTCCCATGGATTGATAAACCTTAGGTCATCCACTTGAGGGAAATATGATACTGTCCTACAAAACTCTGCACTTGGAGGTCCAACAACGTCTACAAGGATAAAGTTGTGTAGTAGACATCAGGCATAAGAGAGGTCATGTCTAAGGCCAACTCTAACGCACAATCCCAAATGGACGTCCGTGTTGTCTGGATTTTGTCCGTTTAGGTAGGGCAATGGGGCGGCGTTCGGCTGTTTTCTAGATGCGCTGGCCGTGCACCCAACGCGCGGACGCATGTGGTCCGCCACGACCTGCTGGTGCCTCATGACCCACAAGTATAGGGGATCTATCATAGTCCTTTCGATAAGTAAGAGTGTCGAACCCAACGAGGAGCAGAAGGAAATGACAAGCGGTTTTCAGCAAGGTATTCTCTGCAAGCACTGAAATTATCGGTAACAGATAGTTGTATGATAAGATAATTCGTAACGGGTAACAAGTAACTAAGGTGCAGCAAGGTGGCCCAATCCTTTTTGTAGCAAAGGAAAAGCCTGGACGAACTCTTATATAAAGCAAAGCGCCCCCTAGGACGCATGGGACTGTTAAGCTAGTTTTCATCATGCTCATATGATTCGCGTTCGTTACTTTGATAATTTCATATGACTCTCTTTTATACCTTGTACTCTGGTTACTCCTTGTAATCAACTTGTTGTATCTGTTATTTATTTCAATAAAGTTTTGATCTGCTGTGGGGGTTTTGCCACACAGTTCACAGTCAAAAAAATTTGATATGTGGGTGGACCAGTGCTTGGGTGCTACCCTTCCTTGGACAAGCCTCCCACGTATCATTAACCCCTCTCGCAAGCATCTACAACTATGAAAGAAGAATTAAGATAAATCTAACCATAGCATAAAACATATGGATCCAAATCAGCCCCTTACGAAGCAACGCATAAACTAGGGTTTAAGCTTCTGTCACTCTAGCAACTCATCATCTACTTATTACTTCCCAATGCCTTCCCCTAGTCCCAAACAATGGTGAAGTGTCATGTAGTCGACGTTCACATAACACCACTAGAGGAGAGACAACATGCATCTCATCAAAATGTCGAACGAATACCAAATTCACATGATTACTTATAACAAGACTTCTCCCATGTCCTCAGGAACAAACGTAACTACTCACAAAGCATACTCATGTTCATAATCAGAGGAGTATTAATTATCATTAAGGATCTGAACATATGATCTTCCATCGAATAAACCAACTAGCATCAACTACAAGGAGTAATCAACACTACTAGCAACCCACATGTACCAATCTGAGGTTTTGAGAGAAAGATCGGATACATGAGATGAACTAGGGTTTGAGAGGAGATGGTGCTGGTGAATATGTTGATGGAGATTGACCCCCTCTCGATGAGAGGATCATTGGTGATGATGATGGCTTCGACTTCCCCCTCACAGAGGGAAGTTTTGCTGGCAGAACAGCTTCGCCGGAGCCCTAGATTGGTTCTGCCCAAGTTCTGCCTCGAAACGGTGGCGCTTCATCCCTAAAGCTTCCTTTTGATTTTTTTCAGGTCAAAACACACCATATAGCAGAAGATGGGCATCGGTGGCCTGCCAGGTGGCCCACAAGGTAGGGGGCGCGCCCAGGGGGGTAGGGCGTGCCCTCCACCCTTGTGGATGGTAGGTGGCCCCCTCTGGTGCTTTCTTCGCCCAATATTTTTTATATATTCCAATAATTCTCCATGATGTTTCAGGACTTTTGGAGTTGTGCAGAATAGGTCTACAATATTTGCTCCTTTTCTAGTCAAGAATTCCAGCTGCCGGCGTTCTCCCTCTTCTTGTAAACCTTGTAAAATAAGAGAGAAAATGCATAAGTATTGTGATATAATGTGTAATAACAGCCCATAATGCAATAAATATAAATATAAAAGCATGATGCAAAATGGACATATCAACTCCCCCAAGCTTAGACCTCGCTTGTCCTCAAGCGAAAGCCGAAATTGAAAAATATGTCCACGTGTTTAGAGATAGAGGTGTCGATAAAATAAAATACGGACATGAGGGCATCATGATCATCTTTAGAACAGCAACATATAATGTCATATATTTTCTTATGCTAAAGTAACAAACTAACAAACTTGAGCTTATGTCAGAAAGTAAAGTATGAATCAGAAACTTCATTGAAAACTAACAAACTATGATCTCAATCATTGAAACAATTGCAATTTATCATAACATCGAAAAGAGTCAATACAAGAGCTTTTCAGCAAGTTCACATACTCAACTATCATTTAGTCTTTCACAATTGCTAACACTCACGCGATACTTATGGGTTCAAAGCTTCAGTCGGACACAGAGAAAGATAGGGCTTATAGTTTCGCCTCCCAACCTTTTACCTCAAGGGTAATGTCAACAATAATACTTTATGATAACCTACATCTATATATATATATATCCGGATCCCTCCAACACATAGTGCTTGCTAAAGGAAAAAGTGTAAAAAGGGAAGGTGATGATCACCATAACTCTTGTATAAGGGTAGAGGATAAAAGTAAAAGATAGGCCCTTCGCAGAGGGAAGCAGAGGTTGTCATGCGCTTTTATGGTTGGATGCACAAAATCTTAATGCAAAAGAACATCACTTTATATTGCCACTTGTGACAAAGAACTTTATTATGCAGTATGTTGCTTTTATTTCTTCCATATCACAAGTTCGTATAAAGATTATTTTCTTCACACTAATAGATCATACATATTTAGAGAGCATTTTTTATTGCTTGCACCGATGACAACTAACTTGAAGGATCTTACTCAATCCATAGGTAGGTATGGTGGACTCTCATGGCAAAACTAGTTTAAGGGATGTTTGGAAGCACAAGTAGTATCTCTACTTGGTGCAAAGAATTTGGCTAGCATGAGAGGAAAAGGCAAGCTCAACATGTTGGAGGATCCATGACAATATAACTTCTATTCAAATATAAGAAAGCATAACCCATTATGTTGTCTTCCTTGTCCAACATCAACTTTTTAGCATGTCATATTTTAATGAGTGCTCACAATTACAAAAGATGTCCAAGATAGTATATTTATATGTGAAGCCTCTCTTTCTTTATTACTTCCTATTAATTGCAACAATGACCAAAACTATGTTTGTCAACTCTCAACAACTTTTATTCATCATACTCTTTATATGTGAAGTCATTACTTTCCATAAGATCAATATATGATCCTTTTTATTTATTTTTATTCTTTCTTTTATTCCCTCAAGATCATAGAAAGAAAGAAAATATCTCAACTCAAAACTACTCTTTATTATATATAACTCACAGACTTGATTACATAGATAGATATCAAAACAAAACTCAAAGCTAGATCATACTAAAACTTTATTCTACTAGATCAAGATAAAATCAAAAGGATCGAACTAAGAAAAATGATAAAGATAAAGGTGTGATGGTGATACAATACCAGGGCACCTCCCCTAAGCTTGGTAGTTGCCAAAGGGGAGTGCCCACACCCATGTATTTATGCCTCTTTCTTCGGAGGTGGTGATGTGATATTCTTGGCGATGATACCCCTTAGGATGTGATTCTCTTCCTCGAGCTTATTATTTTGCTGCTTAAGATCCATTACTTCCTTGCGAAGTTTACACATGACGGCTAGACCTCCATTCACCCATGGATGTTTCATAGCTGGGGGAGAAAAAGCAACACTCTTTTTCATATTTTCATAAGAGAGAAATCTAGCATTGGGAGGAATGACCGAATTTGGTATTGTTGTGCTCTGAAGTTCCTCCAGCATGAATCTAGTTTGATGACGAGAGGTAACTTCTTGATCCTCCTCCATGGCATCCACCCTTTTCAAGGAAGCCTCCATCTCTTCCTCCGTTGATTTCCCGAAGTGGTCAGTTTTGTTGTATGCTCTTGGGCTCGGTGTCGGGTGAGATAGCTGACTCTCCCCGATCGACTCTTGCAAAGACATCTTGCTCTAAATCTGCTGCAAAAATAGCTCAAAACAGAAACAAAGGATTTTGTCATGGTACGGTGTTCAAAACCTTCGGGAGATTATATAATGAATTTTTACCGACCAAAAGAAGTATTGTGCAAGAAAAGGGAGCCCGGAGGGCACACGAGGTGGCCACAAGGCAGGGGGCGCGCCCAGGGGGTAGGGCGCACCCTCCACCCTTGTGGTCTCCTCGTGCAACTTTTGGACTACTTTTAATTTTCCTAATTTTTTAAATTCCAAAACAGAGAAAAATTATCATTAGAAACGTTTTGGAGTCGGTTTACTTACCGTACCACATACCTATTCCTTCTCGGAGTCTGAAACTTTCTGGAAAGTGTCCCTTATGTACTCCTCTGGTGTTACAGTGTCAATTATGTTGGTCTCAACATTTATGGGATTACCAAAGATATAATGTTTGATTATTTGACCATTTACCACCTTCGGATTTGTTCATTCGGCGCTGTTGATTTTGATGGCACTAGAATGATAGACCTCCACGATAATGTAAGGGCCTTCCCATTTAGAGAGAAGCTTTCCTGCAAAAAATCTTAAACGAGAGTTGTATAGCAAAACATGATCACCTATATTAAACTCACGCTTTTGTATCCTTTTGTCATGCCATCTTTTAACTTTTTCTTTAAACAGCTTGGCGTTCTCATAGGCTTGGGTTCTCCATTCTCTCCGGCAAGTTTGAAATCATAGTTGAGCTCTTTAATAGCCCAATATGCCTTATGTTCTAGCTCAAGAGGTAAGTGACATGCTTCCATAAACCATTTTATACTGAGACATACCCATAGGGTTTTTATAAGCAGTTCTATAAGCCCATAATGCATCATCAAGTTTCTTAGACCAATTATTTCTAGATATATTAACAGTCTTTTGCAAAATCAATTTAATCTCTCTATTGCTCAAATCTACTTGACCGCTAGACTGAGGATGATATGGAGATGCAATTATATGGTTAACATCATACTTAGCAAGCATTTTACGGAAAGCACCATGAATAAAATGTGAACCACCATCAGTCATTAAATATCTAGGGACTCCAAACCTCGGAAAAATAGCTTCTTTAAGCATTTTCATAGAAGTGTTATGATCAACACTACTAGTTGGAATAGCTTCTACCCACTTAGTAACATAATCAACAACAACTAAAATATGTGTATACCCATTAGAGGAAGGAAAAGGTCCCATATAATCAAAGCCCCAAACATCAAATGGTTCAATAACAAGTGAAAAATTCATAGGCATTTCCTGACATCTACTAATATTGCCAATTCTCTGGCATTCATCACAAGACAAGACAAACTTACGAGCATCCTTGATGAGAGTAGGCCAATAAAAACCAGATTGCAATACCTTGTGTGCAGTTCTATCTCCAGCATGGTGTCCCCCGTAAGACTCGGAGTGGCACTTGCGTAGGATCTGTTCCTGTTCATGCCCAGGTACACAACGTCTAATAACACCATCTACTCCTTTATAAAGGTGCGGGTCATCCCAAAAGTAATGTCTTAAATCATATTTTTTTTTTATTTTGCTGGTATGTGAAACTAGGTGGTATAAAATTTAGCAACAATGTAATTAGCATAATCAGCATACCATGGAGTATTACAAGAAGCATTTATGATAGCTAATTGCTCATCAGGAAAACTATCATCAATAGGCAGTGGGTCATCAAGAACATTTTCTAACCTAGACAAGTTGTCTGCAATGGGGTTCTCAGCTCCTTTTCTATCAATAATATGGAAATCAAATTCTTGTAACAAGAGAAGCCATCTAATAAGTCTAGGTTTAGCATCTTTCTTTTCCATTAGATATTTAATAGCAGCATGATCAGTGTGAATAGTTACTTTGGAATCAACAATATAAGATCTAAACTTATCACAGGCAAAAACAACTGCTAAAAATTCTTTTTCAGTAGTAGCATAGTTTCTCTGGGCACGGTCTAGAGTTTTACTAGCATAATGAATAACATTCAATTTCTTACGGACTCGTTGTCCTAGAACATCACCAACAACATAATCACTAGTATCACACATAATTTCAAAGGGTAAATTCCAAATAGGCAGTTGAGCACTAGGTGCAGAAATCAATGCTTTCTTAAGTATTGCAAATGCTTCTACACAATCATCATCAAAAACAAAAGGAACATATTTTTGTAAGATATTAGTGAGAGGCCTAGAAATTTTAGATAAGTCTTTAATAAACCTTCTATAGAAACCATCATGACCAAGGAAACTTCTTATACCTTTGATATCTTTAGGACATGGCATCTTTTCAATAGCATCTACTTTAGCTTTATCAACTTAAATACCTCTTTCATAAATTTTATGCCCCAAGACAATACCTTTGTTAACCATAAAGTGGCACTTCTCCCAATTCAAGACAAGATTACTTTCTTCACATCTCTACAAAACTCGATCAAGGTTGCTTAAGCAATCATCAAAAGAATTTCCATAAACGGAAAAATCATCCATGAAAGCCCCGAGAATCTTTTCACAAAAATCAGAGAATATAGCATTCATACATCTTTGAAAGGTAGCAGGTGCATTGCATAAACCAAAAGGCATACATCTATAAGAAAAAGAACCGAAAGGGCAAGTAAAAGTGGTCTTTTCCTGATCATCTTTGACATAGGTATTTGAGAGAAACCAGAATTACCATCTAGAAAGCAAAAATGTGTATGTTTGGATACTCTTTCTAACATTTGATCAATAAAAGGTAGAGGGTAATGATCTTTTCTAGTAGCTTTGTTTAATTTGCGAAAATCAATTACCATTTTATAACCTGTAACAATTCTTTGTGGAATCAATTCATTCTTATCATTAGGAACAACAGTAATACCTCCCTTCTTAGGGACACAATGAATAGGACTTACCCATCTACTATCAGCAATAGGATAAATTATACCTACCTCCATAAGCTTTAGTATTTCATTTCTTACCACTTCCTTCATTTTGGGATTTAACCGTCGTTGGTGATCAACAATTGGTTTAGCATCCGGCTCCAAATTAATTTTGTGCTGACATAGAGTGGGACTAATGCCCTTAAGATCATCGTATATCCTATAGCTGCACGGTGCTTCTTTAGAGTTTTCAATAATTTCTTTTCATCATGCTCTGAAAGGTTAGCACTAATAATAACAGGATATATCTTCTTTTCATCAAGATAAGCATATTTCAGATTGTCAGGTAATTGTTTAAGCTCAAATACAGGATCACCCTTGGGTGGAGGAGGATTCCTAAGGATTTCAAAAGGCAAATTATGTTTCAAAATAGGCCCTTTATTAAAGAATATTTAATATATTTCCCTTCTTTCATTCATAAACATATCATTTTCATGGTCTAGCAAATATTGTTCTAATAGATCAGTAGGAGGAACGGCAATAGAAGCAAGACCAATAATTTAATCCTTACTAGGAAATTCTTTATCATGGGGTTGTCTATGAAATTTAGAGAAATGAAAATCATGAGACATATCCCCTAAACCAACAGTAATAACATCTTTCTCGCAGTCTATCTTAGCATTAACAGTATTCAGGAAAGGTCTACCAAATATAATGGGACAGAAATCATCTTGTGGGGAAGCAAGAACAAGAAAATCATCAGGGTATTTTATTTTCCCACACAAGACTTCAACATCTCTAACAATCCAAATTGGTGATATAGTATCTCTATTGGCAAGCTTAATAGTAATATCAATATCTTCTATCTCAGCAGGTGCAGTATCATTCATAATTTCTTGGTATAAGGTATAAGGAATTGCACTCACACTAGCACCCACATCACGTAAGCCGTGATAACAATGATCTCCTATTTTAACATAAACAACAGGCATGCCAATAACAAGTCTATGTTTATATTTAGTATCAGGTTTAGCAATTCTAGCAGCTTCATCATAGAAATAAATAACATGCCCATCAATATTATCGACCAAGAGATCTTTAACCATAGCAATAATAGGTTCAACTTTAATTTTCTCAGGGGGTGTAAGTGTTCTAGTATAACTCTTACGAACCATAGATGAAGCTTTAGCATGATCCTTTATTCTAATAGGAAAAGGTGGTTTCTCAATATAAGCAATAGGAACAATAGAATCAACATTATAAGTAATAGTTTCTTCTACAACTTTAATAGGTTCTACTAATTTCACTTTAATGGGAGGATGATATTTAAACCACTTCTCCTTAGGGATATCGACTTGAGTAGCAAAAGATTCAAAAAAAGAAGCTACTATCTCAGAGTTAAGTCCATATTTAGTGCTAAAATCATGAAAAGCATCGATATCCATAAAAGTTTTAGCACAATCAAACTTAAGGTTTATACGTGACTCATTACCTTCGTCGAGTTCCCAATATCCAGAGTTGCGTTTAATTCTCTCCAATAAATCCCATTTTAATTCAATAGTCTTCTTCATAAAAGAACTAGTACAAGAAGTATCGAGCATGGATCGATCATTATGAGAAAGCTGAACATAAATTTTTTGAATAATAATTTCTCTTGAGAGCTCATGATTGGGGCATGAATATAAAATTGACTTAAGCCTCCCCCAATCTTGAGCGACACTTTCTCCTTCACGATGCCAAAAGTTATATATATATGTGTGTGTATATATGTATATATATATAAATATATAATTCCGATCACGATGAACAAGATGCATAGGATAAACCTTTGATGAAATTCTAATTTCAATCGGTTGTAGTTCCAAGATCAATATCATCACATAGCCTATACCATGTCAATGCCTTTCCCTTCAAAGATAAAGGCAATACCTTCTTCTTGACAACATCCTTGGGAAAACCTGCAAGCTTAAACAATCCACAAACTTCATCCACATAGATTACGTGCACATCAGGATGTAATGTTCCATCTCCTGCATAAGGATTAGCTAGCAGTTTCTCTATCATACCTGAAGGAATTTCATAATAAATATTTTCAGTAGGTTGAGGAGCAACTCTTTGCTCTTCCGGTCGAGGTGAAGATACCCCGAAAAAGCCCCTCAAAGGATTACTTTCCATAGTAACAAGTGACAGTAAATTTCAGCACACTATATAAATGTTTCCTTACCAAAATCCACTTACCAAAGGCGCTTCACTTCCCGGCAACGGCGCCAGAAAAGAGTCTTGATGACCCACAAGTATATGGGATATATCATAGTCTTTTTGATAATTAAGAGTGTCGAACCCAACGAGGAGTAGAAGGAAATGACAAGCGGTTTTCAGCAAGGTATTCTCTGCAAGCATTGAAATTATCGGTAACAGATAGTTGTATGATAAGATAATTCGTAAAGGGTAACAAGTAATAAAAGTAATTAAGGTGCATAAGGGTGGCCCAATCCTTTTTGTAGCAAAGGACAAGCCTAGACATACTCTTATATAAAGCAAAGTGCTCCCAAGGACACATGGGAATTACTGTCAAGCTAGTTTTCATCATGCTCATATGATTCACGTTCGTTACTTTGATAATTTGATATGTGGGTGGACCGTTGCTTGGGTGCTGCCCTTCCTTGGACAAGCCTCCCACTTATGATTAACCCCTCTCGCAAGCATCCACAACTACGAAAGAAGAATTAGGATAAATCTAACCATAGCATGAAACATATGGATCCAAATCAACCCCTTACGAAGCAATGCATAAACTAGGGTTTAAGCTTCTGTTACTCTAGCAACCCATCATCTACTTATTACTTACCAATGCCTTCTCCTAGGCCCAAACATGGTGAAGTGTCATGTAGTCGACGTTCACATAACACCACTAGAGGAGAGACAACGTACATCTCATTAAAATATCGAATGAATACCAAATTCACATGATTACTTATAACAAGACTTCTCCCATGTCCTCAAGAACAAACATAACTACTCACAAAGCATATTCATGTTCATAATAAGAGGAGTATTAATTATCATTAAGGATCTGAACATATGATATTCCATCGAATAAACCAACTAGCATCAACTGCAAGGAGTAATCAACACTACTAGCAACCCACAGGTACCAATCTAAGGTTTTGAGACAAATATCGGATACAAGAGATGAACTAGGGTTTGAGAGGAGATGGTGCTGGTGAAGATGTTGATGGAGATTGACCCCTCTCGATGAGAGGATCGTTGGTGATGATGATGGCTTCGATTTCCCCTCTCGGAGGGAAGTTTCCCCGACAGAACAGCTCTCTCGGGGACCTAGATTGGTTCTGCCCAAGTTCCACCTCGAGACGGAGGCGCTTCATCCCGAAAGCTTTCTTCTGATTTTTCCAGGTTAAAACACACCATATAGCAGAAGATGGGCATCGAGGGCCTGCCAGATGGCCCACAAGGTAGGGGGCGCTCCCAGGGGGTTGGGCGCGCCCTCCACCCTTGTGGATGGCAGGTGGCCCCCTCTAGTGCTTTCTTTGCCCAATATTTTTATATATTCCAAAATAATTGTCCGTGAAGTTTCAGGACTTTTGGAGTTGTGCAGAATATGTCTCTAATATTTGCTCCTTTTCCAGTCCAGAATTCCATCTGCCGACATTCTCTCTCTGAAGGAAATATGCCCTAGAGGCAATAATAAAGTTATTATTTATTTCCTTACATCATGATAAATGTTTATTATTCATGCTAGAATTGTATTAACCGGAAACATAATACATGTGTGAATACATAGAAAACAGAGTGTCACTAGTATGCCTCTACTTGACTAGCTCGTTGATCAAAGATGGTTATGTTTCCTAACCATAGACATGAGTTGTCATTTGATTAATGGGATCACATCATTAGGAGAATGATGTGATTGACTTGACCCATTCCGTTAGCTTAGCACTTGATCGTTTAGTTTGTTGCTATTGCTTTCTTCATGACTTATACATGTTCCTATGACTATGAGATTATGCAACTCCCGTTTACCGGAGGAACACTTTGCGTGCCACCAAACATCACAATGTAACTGGGTGATTATAAAGGTGCTATACAGGTGTCTCTGAAGGTACTTGTTGGGTTGGCGTATTTTGAGATTAGGATTTGTCACTCCGATTGTCGGGGAGGTATCTCTGGGCCCTCTCGATAATGCACATCACTTAAGCCTTGCAAGCATTGCTACTAATGAGTTAGTTGCGGGATGATGTATTACGGAACGAGTAAAGAGACTTGCCGGTAACGAGATTGAACTAGGTATTGAGATACCGACGATCGAATCTCGGGCAAGTAACATACCGATGACAAAGGGAACAACATACGTTGTTATGCGGTATGACTGATAAAGATCTTCATAGAATATGTAGGAGCCAATATGAGCATCCAGGTTCCTCTATTGGTTATTGACCGGAGACGTGTCTCAGTCATGTCTACATAGTTCTCGAACCCGTAGGGTCTGCACGCTTAAAGTTCGATGATGGTTATATTATGAGTTTATGTGTTTTGATGTACCAAGGAGTTCGGGGTCCCGGATGAGATCGGGGACATGACAAGGAGTCTCGAAATGGTCGAGACGTAAAGATCAATATATTGGACGACTATATTCGGACATCGAAAAGGTTCCGAGTGATTCGGGTATTTTCGGGAGTACCGGGGAGTTACGGGAATTCGTATTGGCCCTTAATGGGCCATACGGGAAAGGAGAGAAAGGCATCAAAGGATGGACGCACCCGTCCCCATGGGCTAGTCTGAATTGGACTAGGGAGGGGGGCGCCCCCTTCCTTCCTTCTCCTTTTCCCTTCCCTTTCCTTCCCTCCTACTCCTACTACTTGGAAGGGCTCCTAGTTCTACCAGGAAAGGGGGAATCCTACTCCTGGTGGGAGTAGGAATCCCCTAGGGCGCGCCATAGAGAGGGTCGGGCATCCCCCTCCTCCACTCCTTTATATACGGGGGCAGGGGCACCCCAAAGACACAACAATTGATCTCTTGATCTCTTATCCGTGTGCAGTGCCCCCCTTCACCATAGTCCACCTCAATACTGTAGCGGTGCTTAGGCGAAGCCCTGCGTTGGTAGAACATCAACATCGTCACCACGCCGTAGTGTTGATGAAACTCTCCCTCAACACTCGGCTGGATCGGAGTTCGAGGGACGTCATCGGGTTGAACATGTGCTGAACTCGGAGGTGTCGTACGTTCGGTACTTGATCGGTCGGATCGTGAAGACGTACGACTACATCAACCGCGTTGTGCTAACGCTTCCGCTTTCGGTCTACGAGGGTACGTAGACAACACTCTCCCTTCTCGTTGCTATGCATCACCATGATCTTGCGTGTGTGTAAGAATTTTTTTGAAATTACCACGTTCCCCAACAGTGGCATCCGAGCCAGGTTTTATGCATTGATGTAATATGCACGAGTAGAACACAAGTGAGTTGTGGGCGATATAAGTCATACTGCTTACCAGCATGTCACACTTTGGTTTGGCGGTATTGTTGGATGAAGCAGCCCGGACCGACATTACGCGTACGCTTACGCGAGACTGGTTTTACCGCCGTGCTATGCACACAGGTGACTATCGGGTGTCAGTTTCTCCAACTTTATTTGAACCGAGTGTGGCTACGCCCGGTCCTTGAGAAGGTTAAAATAGCACTAACTTGACAAACTATCGTTGTGGTTTTAATGTGTAGGTAAGAACGGTTCTTGCTCAGCCCGTAGCAGCCACGTAAAAACTTGCAACAACAAAGTAGAGGACGTCTAACTTGTTTTTGCAGGGCATGTTGTGATGTGATATGGTCAAGACGTGATGAGATATAAGTTGTTGTATAGGATGATCATGTTTTGTTGAAGTTATCGGCAACTAGCAGAAGCCTTATGGTTGTCTCTTTATTGCATAAGATGCAAGCGCCAAATAATCGCTTTACTTTATCGCTATGCGATAGCAATAGTTGCAAGAGCAATAGTTGGCGAGACGACCATGTGACGACACATTGATATAGATCAAGATGATGGAGATCATGGTGTCATGCCAGTGACGATGGAAATCATGACGATATTTTGGAGATGAAGATCAAAGGCACAAGATGATGATGGCCATATCATGTCACATATTTTGATTGCATGTGATGTTTATCTTTTATGCATCTTATCTTGCTTCGATTGATGGTAGCATTATAAAATGATCTCTCACTAAATTTCAAGATAAAAGTGTTCTCCCTAAGTATGCACCGTTGCCAAAGTTCGTCGTGCCCAGACACCATGTGATGATCGGGTGTGATAAGCTCTACGTCCATCTACAAGGGTGCAAGCCAGTTTTGCACACGCAGAATACTCAGGTTAAACTTGACGAGCCTAGCATATGCAGATATGGCCTCGGAACACTGAGACGAAAGGTCGAGCGTGAATAATATAGTAGATATGATCAACATAAGTGATGTTCACCATTGAAAGCTACTCCATTTCACGTGATGATCGGTTATGGTTTAGTTGATTTGGATCACGTGATCACTTAGAGGATTAGAGGGATGTCTATCTAAGTGGGAGTTCTTAAGTAATAGGATTAATTGAACTTAAATTTATCATGAACTTAGTCCTGGTAGTATTAGCATATCTATGTTGTAGATCAATAGCTCGCGTTTAGCTCCCCTGTTTTATTTTTGATATGTTCCTAGAGAAAACTAAGTTGAAAGATGTTAGTATCAATGATGTGGATTGGATCCGTGATCTGAGGTTTATCCTCATTGCTGCACAGAAGAATTATGTCCTTGATGCACCGCTGGTGACAGACCTATTGCAGGAGCAGATGCAGACATCATGAACGTTTGGCTAGCTCAATATGATGACTACTTGATAGTTTAGTGCACTGCTATGTCTTGAGCTTGCGTTGGTTTTCCCCGAAGAGGGAGGGATGATGCAGCAGAGTAGCGTAAGTATTTCCCTCAGTTTTTGAGAACCAAGGTATCAATCCAATAGGAGCTCACGCTCAAGTCCCTCGTACCTGCACAAAGGGATAGCTACTCGCAACCAACACGATTAGGGGTTGTCAATCCCTTCACGGTCACTTACGAGAGTGAGATCTGATAGATATAATATTTCTGGTATAAAGATGCAAAGTAAAAAGTAAAGGCAAAGTAAAAAAGAAAAGCAAGATTAAAGTGATGGAGATTGATATGATGAGAATAGACCCGGGGGCCATAGGTTTCACTAGTGGCTTCTCTCAAGAGCATAAGTATTCTACGGTGGGTGAACAAATTACTATTGAGCAATTGACAGAATTGAGCATAGTTATGAGAATATCTAGGCATGATCATGTATATAGGCATCACATCATGACAAGTAGATCGAAACGATTCTGCATCTACTACTATTACTCCACTCATCGATCGCTATCCAGCATGCATCTAGAGTATTAAGTTAAAAACAGAGTAACGCCTTAAGCAAGATGACATGATGTAGAGAGATAAATTCATGCAATATGAAATAAACCCCATCTTGTTATCCTCGATAGCAACGATACAATACATGCCTTTCTATCCCTTCTGTCACTGGGTAGGGACACCGCAAGATCAAACCCAAAGCTAAGCACTTCTCCCATGGCAAGAACTACCAATCTAGTTGGCCAAACCAAACGGATAATTCGAAGAGACTTGCAAAGATAACCAATCATACATAAAAGAATTCAGAGAAGATTCAAATATTATTCATAGATAGACTTGATCATAAACCCACAATTCATCGGTCTCAACAAACACACCACAAAAAGAAGATTACATCGAATAGATCTCCACAAGAGAGGGGGAGAACTTTGTATTGAGATTCAAAGAGAGAGAAGAGGCCATCTAGCTACTAACTATGGACCCGAAGGTCTGAGGTAAACTACTCACACTTCATCGGAGGGGCTAGGATGATGTAGAAGCCCTCCGTGATGATGGCCCTCTTCCGGCGGAGCTCCGGAACAGGCCCCAAGATGGGATCTCGTGGATACAAAAACTTGCGGCGGTGGAATTAGGTTTTTGGCTCCTCTCAGATCGTTTGGGGGTACGTGTGTATATATAGGAGGAAGAAGTACGCCGGAGGAGCAATGAGGGGCCCACGAGGCAGGGGGCACGCCCCCCACCCTCGTGACTGCCTCCTTTGTTCCTTGGAGCAGGGTCCAAGTCTCCTGGATAACGTTCGGTGAGAAAATCACGTTCCCGAAGATTTTATTCCGTTTGGACTCTGTTTGATATTCCGTTTCTTCGAAACACTGAAATAGGCAAAAAAACAACAATTCTGGGCTGGGCCTCCGGTTAATAGGTTAGTCTCAAAAATAATATAAAAGTGGAAAATAAAGCCCAATATAGTCCAAAACAGTAGATAATATAGCATGGAGCAATCAAAAATTATAGATACGTTGGAGACGTATCAGGCATCCCCAAGCTTAATTCCTGCTCGTCCTTGAGTAGGTAAATGATAAAAAGAGAATTTTTGATGCGGAGTGCTACTTGGCATAATTTCAATGCAAATATTCTTAATTGTGGTATAAATATTGAGATTAGAAAGATTCAAGACAAAAGTTTATATTGACATAAAAATAATAATACTTCAAGCATACTAACAAAGCAATTATGTCTTCTCAAAATAACATGGCCAAAGAAAGTTATCCCTACAAAATCATATAGTCTGGCTATGCTCCATCTTCACCTCACAAAGTATTTAAATCATGCACAACCCCGATGACAAGCCAAGTAATTGTTTCATACTCTAACTTTTTCAAAACTTTTTCAATATTCACGCAATACATGAGCGTGAGCCATGGATATATCACTATAGGTGGAATAGAATGGTGGTTGTGGAGAAGATAAAAAGGAGAAGATGGTCTCACATCAACTAGGCGTATCAACGGGCTATGGAGATGCCCATCAATAGATATCAATGTGAGTGAGTAGGGATTGCCATGCAACGGATGCACTAGAGCTATAAGTATATGAAAGCTCAAAAAGAAACTAAGTGGGTGTGCATCCAACTTGCTTGCTCATGAAGACCTAGGGCAATTTTGAGGAAGCCCATCATTGGAATATACAAGCCAAGTTCTATAATGTAAAATTCCCACTAGTATATGAAAGTGATAACATGAGAGACTCTATACTATGAAGATCATGGTGCTACTTTGAAGCACAAGTGTGGTAAAAGGATAGTAACATTGTCCCTTATCTCTTTTTCTCTCATCATTTTTTTATTTGGTCCTTTTCTCTCTCTTTTTTTATGGCCTCTTTTTTTTATTTGGGCTTCTTTGGCCTCTCTTTTTTTTTCGTCCGGAGTCTCATCCTGACTTATGGGGGAATCATAGTCTCCATCATTCTTTCCTCACTGGGACAATGCTCTAATAATGATGATCATCACACTTTTATTTTTCTTATAACTCAACAATTACAACTCGATACTTAGAACAAAATATGACTCTATGTGAATGCATCCGGCGGTGTACCGGGATATGCAGTATGACAATGATGAATGTGAACGGAACGGTGGAAAGTTGCATGGCAATATATCTCAGAATGGCTATGGAAATGCCATAATAGGTAGGTATGGTGGCTGTTTTGAGGAAGGTATATGGTAGGTGTATGATACCGTCGAAAGGTGCGCGGTATTAGAGAGGCTAGCAAAGGTGGAAGGGTGAGAGTGCGTATAATCCATGGACTCAACATTAGTCATAAAGAACTCATATACTTATTGCAAAAATCTAGAAGTTATCAAAGCAAATTATTACGCGCATGCTCCTAGGGGGATAGATTGGTAGGAAAAGACCATCGCTCGTCCCCGACCGCCACTCATAAGGAAGACAATCAATAAATAAATCATGCTCTGACTTCATCACATAACGGTTCACCATACGTGCATGCTACGAGAATCACAAACTTTAACACAAGTATTCTTTAAATTAACAACTACTCAACTAGCATGACTTTAATATTATCGCCTCCATATCTCAAAACAATTATCATGCTTCAATCTTTTCTTAGTATTCAACACACTCAAAATAAAGTTTCACAAATCTTGAATACCAAGCATATTATTATTAAGCAAATTACCATGCTATTAGGAGACTCTCAAAATAATTTAAGTGAAGCATGAGAGACCAATAGTTTCTTTAAAACAAATCCACCACCGTGCTCTAAAAGGTCTAAGTGAAGCACATAGAGCAAAATTATAACGCTCAAAAGATATAAGTGAAGCACATAGAGCAAAACTACTTAGCTCAAAAGATATAAGTGAAGCACATAGAGTATTCTATCAAATTTTAATTCATGTATGGCTCTCTCAAAAGGTGTGTACAGCAAGGATTATTGTGGCATACTAATACACAAATACACAAATAATACAAGACGCTCAAAGCAAAACGCATATCATGTTGGTGAATAAAAATATAGCTCCAAGTAAATTGCCGATGGAAGTGGACGAAAGAGGGGATGCCTTCCGGGGCATCCCCAAGCTTTGACTTCTTGGTGTCCTTGGTTTATATTGGGGGTGCCATGGTCATCCCCAAGCTTAGGATCTTGCCACTCCTTGTTCCATGATCCATCAAAAGAATTCACCCAAAACTTGAAAACTTCACAACACAAAACTCAAAATAGAAAACTCGTGAGCTCCGTTAGCGAAAGAAAACAAAAGACCAATTGAAGGTAATGTAATGAACTCATTCATTATTTATATTGGTGTTAAACCTACTGTATTCCAACTTATCTAAGGATTATAAACTATTTTACTAGCCATAGATTCATCAAAATAAGCAAACAACACACGAAAAACAGAATCTGTCAAAAACAGAACAGTCTGTAGTAATCTGTAGCTAGCGCAAGATCTGGAACCCCAAAAATTCTAAAATAAATTTCTGGACGTGAGGAATTTATCTATTAATCATCTGCAAAAATAATTAACTAAATAGTACTCTTCAAATAAAAATGACAGCAGTTCTCGTGAGCACTAAAGTTTATGTTTTTACAGCAAGTTCAACAAGACTTTCCCCAAGTCTTCCCAACGGTTCTACTTGGCACAAACACTAATTAAACACAAAAAACACAACCAAAACAGAGGCTAAATAATTTATTTATTGAATAACAGGAAGGATAAATATTGGTTTGTCTCCCAACAAGCGCTTTTCTTTAAATCCTTAAAGCTAGGCATTGATAATTTTAATGATGCTCACATGAAAGACAAGAATTGAAGCACAAAGAGAGCACCATAAAACAGGTGACAAACACATATAAGTCTAACATACTTCCTATTCATAGGCATTTTATAGGCAAACAAATTGTCAAGGCATGCAAAAACTAGCATATGCAAGGAAGCGGAAAGAAACAATAGCAATCTCAACATGACGAGAGGTAATTTAGTAACATGAAAATTTCTACCACCATATTTTCCTATCTCATAATAATTGCATGAGGGATCATAAGAAAATTCAACAAAATAGCTATCACACAAAATATTTTTAACATGATCCATATGCATGCAAAGTTTACACTCTTCCAAAATAGTGGGATTAACATTAACTAAAGTCATGACCTTTCCAAACCCACTTTTATCAAAAATTTCATAAGATTGAACATTCTCCAAATATGTGGGATCTAAAGTTGACACTCTTCCAAACCCACTTTCAATAATACTGCAAACACTGTTATCAATCTCATATTCATCATGGGGCTTAAATAAATTTTCAATATCATAAGAAGAATCACCCCAATCATGATCATTACAACAAGTAGTAGACATAGCAAAACTAGCATCCCCAAGCTTAGGGTTTTGCACATTATTAGCACAATTGACATCAAGAGAATTTATATTAAAATCATTGCGCTTTTTATTCAAAGATCTATCGTGAATCGCTTCATAAAGTAATTCATCACACTTTACAGATTCACGAATTTCAAGCAAAACTTCATAAAGATAATCTAGTGCACAAAACTCACTAGCAATTGGTTCATCATAATTGGATCTCTTAAAAAGATTAGCAAGTGGATGAGGATCCATAGATCTTAGGTTCTCTGTTTATTAATAAATAAACAACTATTCCAACCACACGAGCAAATAAGAAATGGGCAAAAAGAGGCCAATAGAGAGGGAGGATAGAGAGAGAGAGGGCGAATAAAACAGCAAGGGTGAAGTGGGGGAGAGGAAAACAAGAGGCAAATGTCAAATAATGTAATGCGAGAGATAGGGATTGTGATGGGTACTTGGTATGTTGACTTTTTGCGTAGACTCCCCGGCAATGGCGCCAGAAATCCTTCTTCCTACGTCTTGAGCTTGCGTTGGTTTTCCCCAAAGAGGAAGGGATGATGCAGTAGAGTAGCGTAAGTATTTCCCTCAGTTTTTGAGAACCAAGGTATCAATCCAGTAGGAGCCCATGCTCAAGTCCCTCGTACCTACATAAAGCGATAGCTACTCACAACCAACGCGATTAGGGGTTGTCAATCCCTCCATGGTCACTTACGAGAGTGAGATCTGATAGATATAATATTTTTGGTATTTTTGGTATAAAGATGCAAAGTAAAAAGTAAAGGCAAAGTAAAAAAGCAAAGCAATATTAAAGTGATGGAGATTGATATGATGAGAATAGACCCGGGGGCCATAGGTTTCACTAGTGGCTTCTCTCAAGAGCATAAGTATTCTACGGTGGGTGAACAAATTACTGTTGAGCAATTGACAGAATTGAGCATAGTTATGAGAATATCTAGGCATGATCATGTATATAGGCATCACGTCCGTGACAAGTAGATCGAAATGATTCTGCATTTACTACTATTACTCCACTCATCGACCACTATCCAACATGCATCTAGAGTATTAAGTTAAAAATAGAGTAACGCCTTAAACAAGATGACATGATGTAGAGAGATAAATTCATGCAATATGAAATAAACCCCATCTTGTTATCCTCGATAGCAACGATACAATACGTGCCTTGCTGCCCCTTCTGTCACTGGGTAAGGACACCGCAAGATCGAACCCAAAGCTAAGCACTTCTCCCATGGCAAGAACTACCAATCTAGTTGGCCAAACCAAACGGATAATTCGAAGAGACTTGCAAAGATAACCAATCATACATAAAAGAATTCAGAGAAGATTCAAATATTATTCATAGATAGACTTGATCATAAACCCACAATTCATCGGTCTCAACAAACACACCGCAAAAAGAAGATTACATCGAATAGATCTCCGCAAGAGAGGGGGAGAACTTTGTATTGAGATTCAAAGAGAGAGAAGAAGCCATCTAGCTACTAACTATGGACCCGAAGGTCTGAGGTAAACTACTCACACTTCATCGGAGGGCTAGGATGATGTAGAAGCCCTCCGTGATGACGGCCCTCTTCCGGCGGAGCTCCGGAACAGGCCCCAAGATGGGATCTCGTGGATACAGAAAGTTGCGGCGGTGGAATTAGGTTTTTGGCTCCTCTCTGATCGTTTGGGGGTACGTGTGTATATATAGGAGGAAGAAGTACACCAGAGGAGCAACGAGAGGCCCACGAGGCAGGGGGCGCCCCCCACCCTCGTGACCGCCTCTTTTGTTCCTCGGAGCAGGGTCCAAGTCTCATGGATCACGTTCGGTGAGAAAATCATGTCCCCGAATATTTTATTCCGTTTGGACTCCGTTTGATATTCCGTTTCTTCGAAACACTGAAATAGGCAAAAAAACAGCGATTCTGGGCTGGGCCTCCGGTTAATAGGTTAGTCCCAAAAATAATATAAAAGTGGAAAATAAATCCCAATATAGTCCAAAACAGTAGATAATATAGCATGGAGCAATCAAAAATTATAGATACGTTGGAGACGTATCATCCACCATGCTTAACAGCTTAGAATCGGGACTTCAAAGACGTTTTGAACGTCATGGATCATATGGATGTTCCAGGAGTTGAAGTTAATATTTCAAGAAAATACCCGAGTTGAGAGATATGAAGTCTCCAACAAGTTCTATAGCTAAAAGATGGAAGAGAATAGCTCAAGCAGTGAGCATGTGTTCAGATTGTCTGGGTACTACAATCGCTTGAATCAAGTGGGAGTTAATCTTCCAGATAAAATAGTGATTGACAAAATTCTCTAGTCACCATCACCAAGTTAGTAGAACTTCGTGATGAACTACCGTATGCAAGGGATGACGAAAACGATTCCCGAGCTTTTCATGATGATGAAATCGATGAAGGTAGAAATCAAGAAAGAGCATCCAGTGTTGATGATTAACAAGACCACTAGTTTCAAAAAAGGGCAAAGGGAAAGAAAGGGAACTTCAAGAAGAACGGCAAGCAAGTTGCTGCTCAAGTGAAGAAGCCCAAGTCTGGACCTAAGCCTGAGACTAAGTGCTTCTACTGCAAAGGGACTGGTCACTAAAAGCGGAACTGCCCCAAGTATTTAGCGGATAAGAAGGATGGCAAAGTGAACAATGCTATATTTGATATACATGTAATTGATGTGTACTTTACTAGTGTTTATAGCAACCCCTCGGTATTTGATACTGGTTCAGTTGCTAAGAGTAGTAACTCAAAATGAGAGTTGCAGAATGAACAGAGACTAGTTGAGGGTGAAGTGACGATGTGTGATGGAAGTGGTTCCAAGATTGATATGATCATCATCGGACACTCCCTATACTTTCGGGATTAGTGTTAAACCTAAATAAATCTTATTTGGTGTTTGCATTGAGCATGAATATGATTTGATCATGTTTATTGCAAAATAGTTATTCATTTAAGTTAGAGAATAATTGTTGTTCTGTTTACATGAATAAAACCTTCTATGGTCATACACCCAATGAAATGGTTCGTTGGATCTCGATCGTAGTGATACACATATTCATAATATTGAAGCCAAAAGATGCAAAGTTAATAATGATAGTGCAACTTATTCGTGGCACTGCCGTTTAGGTCATATTGGTGTAAAGCGCATGAAGAAACTCCATGCTGATGGGCTTTTGGAATCACTTGATTATGAATCATTTTGATGCTTGTGGACCATGCCTCATGGGCAAGATGACTAAGACTCCGTTCTCTGGAACAATGGAGCGAGCAACTGACATATTGGAAATAATACATACTGATGTATGCAGTCCGATGAGTGTTGAGGCTCGCGACGGGTATCGTTATTTTCTGACCTTCACAGATGATTTGAGCAGATATGGGTATATCTACTTGATGAAACATAAGTATGAAACATTTGAAAAGTTCAAAGAACTTCAGAGTGAAGTGGAGAATCATCATAACAAAAATAAAAGTTTCTACGATATGATCACAGAAGTAAAATATTTGAGTTACGAGTTTGGCCTTCAGTTAAAACAATGTGAAATAGTTTCACTACTCACGCCACCTGGAACACCACAGTGTAATGGTGTGTCCGAACATCATAACCGTACTTTATTAGATATGGTGCGATCTATGATGTCTCTTACCGATTTACCACTATCGTTTTGGGGTTATGCATTAGAGACAACTACATTCACGTTAAATAGGGCACCATATAAATCCGTTGAGACGACACCGTATGAACTATGGTTTGGCAAGAAACCTAAGCTGTCGTTTCTTAAAGTTTGAGGTTGCAATGCTTATGTGAAAAAGTTTCAACCTGATAAACTCAAACCCAAATCGGAGAAGTGCATCTTCGTAGGATACCCAAAAGAAAATGTTGGGTACACCTTCTATCACAGATCCGAAGGCAAGATATTCATTGCTGATAATGGATCCTTTCTAGAGAAGGAGTTTCTCTCGAAAGAAGTGAGTGGGAGGAAAGTAGAACTTGATGAGGTAACTGTACCTGCTCCCTTATTGGAAAGTAGTTCATCACAGAAATATGTTCATATGACTACTACACCAATTAGTGAGGAAGCTAATGATTATGATCATGTAACTTTAGATCAAGTTACTACCGAACCTCGTAGGTAAACCAGAGTGAGATCCGCACTAGAGTGGTACAGTAATCATGTTCTGGAGGACATGTTTCTTGACCATGACAAACCTACAAACTATGAGGAAGCGGTGATGAGCCCAGATTCCGCGAAATGGCTTGAGGCCATGAAATCTGAGATGAGATCCATGTATGAGAACAAAGTATGGACTTTGATTGACTTGCCATTGATCGACGAGCCATTGAGATTAAATGGATCTTCAAGAGGAAGACGGACGCTGATAATAGTGTTACTATCTACAAAGCTAGAATTGTCGCAAAAGGTTTTTGACAAGTTCAAGGTGTTGACTACGATGAGAGTTTCTCACTCATATCGATGCTTAAGTCTATCCGAATCATGTTAGCAATTGCCGCATTTTATGAAATCTGGCAAATGGATAAACAAAACTGCATTCCTTAATGGATTTATTAAAGAAGAGTTGTATATGATGCAACCAGAAGGTTTTGTCAATCCTAAAGGTGCTAACAAAATATGCAAGCTCCAGCGATCCATCTATGGACTGGTGCAAGCATCTCGGAGTTGGAATATACGCTTTGATAAATTGATCAAAGCATATAGTTTTATACAGACTTACGATGAAGCCTGTTGTCGGTGTCAAAATCGGCGGATCTCGGGTAGGGGGTCCCGAACTGTGCGTCTAGGCCGGATGGTAATAGGAGGCAGGGGACACAATGTTTTACCCAGGTTCGGGCCCTCTTGATGGAGGTAAAACCCTACGTCCTGCTTGATTAATATTGATGATATGGGTAGTACAAGAGTAGATCTACCATGAGATCAGAGAGGCTAAACCCTAGAAGCTAGCCTATGGTATGATTGTATGTTTTCCTACGGACTAAAACCCTTCGGTTTATATAGACACCGGAGAGGGTTAGGGTTACACAAGGTCGGTTACAAAGGAGGAGATATCCATATCCGTATTGCCTAGCTTGCCTTCCACGCCAAGTAGAGTCCTATCCGGACACGAGACGAAGTCTTCAATCTTGTATCTTCATAGTCTATCAGTCCGGCCAAAGGAGACCCCCTAATCCAGGACTCCCTCAGTAGTCCCTGAACCAGGCTTCAATGACGATGAGTCCGGCGCGCAGTATTGTCTTCGGCATTGCAAGGCGGGTTCCTCCTCCGAATACATCACAGAAGAATTTGAATACGAGGATAGTGTCCGACCCTGCAACATAAGTTCCACATACTTCCGTAGAGAGAATAATATTTTCGCAAATCTAATTTGCTGACTTGTTTTGACAGTATGACGTTATGTCATGGCCCGGCGATTATTCGAACCGTTTCCTTTAACTAGCCCCGCACATAATGCGAGGCAGTTTTTCGACACGTCTTGTCAAAGCAGATATCGTGTCCCCTTATTACGGGATTCTCATCAATACGGGCATGGGTAACCCAACCACGCCATCGATTACGGTGCTTGGGGGATAAGCGAGTTTTACCAGGCTAGTGGGGACGCTTAGTTTTGTCCGCCCATATAAAGGGATAAGGATTCACCTTTCTATCCACTCCTTCTTCCTCCTTTGCTCATCCGTTTTCGCACACTCAAGCTCTAGCGCCCAAGTCCGCACTTCCCACCTCAACCTTCTCCAACCATGTCTGGAGCGGGAGGCAGGTGGATGGTCTCCTCCGTCGCGGAGGGAGACATCAAGAAGCTGCGCGGAGCTGGATACTTAGCTGCGAATATCGCGCATCGGCTGCCCGCCGTGGGGCAGATCGTCCCTACCCCGGAACCTCACGAGAGGGTAGTTTTCCTCCACCACTTCCTCCGCGGATTGGGGTTTCCCCTCCATCCATTCGTCTATGGTCTCATGTTCTACTACGGGCTGGACTTTCATGATCTGGCCCCGAACTTCGTCCTCAACATTTCGCCGTTTATCGTTGTGTGCGACGCCTTCCTCCGCATCCGACCCCACTTCGGCCTATGGTTAAAGACCTTCAATATCAAGCCGAAGGTGGTACGAGGCAAACAAGCAGAATGCAGCGGAGCCATGGTGGGCAAGATGCCTAACGTTATATGGCTCGAAGGCTCCTTTGTGGAGACAATAAAGGGATGGCAATCGGCGTGGTTCTACATCACCGAGCCGCGCGACGCCAAATGGGCGATAGCCCCCGAGTTTCGATCCGGATTCCCTACACGGCTCACTTCCTGGAAAGAGAAGGGCTTGTCGTGGGGTTCATCGGTGGAGCTGGATGGACTCCAGAAATGTATTCGGAGTATGGCAAGCAAGAAGCTCAAGCTTGTCAACATAGTCCAGGTTATGCTCATCTGCCGGATCCTCCCGTGTCAACAACAGGATTTTAACTTGTGGGAATTCAACCTGGCCCGGCACCAGACTCTGAGCAAGCTCTTTGATACGACACACAAGGACGTCTGGAAGGTGCTGTTCAAGGGCGCCGAGGTCCTGCCTTCTCTCGCCGAGGACCGCGGACTAAGCGCAAAGCGCCTAGCGCGTTCGGTGAGTTTAATACGTCCCGTAGGACATTTATTTCCCCTAGCTTAATCATGCGCGGGGTCTAATCTCCATGCCTTTGACAGGACTAGGTGGAGATGTCGGGGCAGATTAACTGTCCGGCCCCTTTGCCCGAAGACACTGCGGACGCTCTCCTGATGGAGATGCTGACTCTGGCTCCTTACAAGGTGCCGGAGAAGACCAAGAAGGCCAAGGGAACCCGAAAGAGTTCCCGGCGCCAGGTGTTATCGGACTCATCGTCTGATAACTCTGCGGCACACTCCTCCCCCGAAGATGAGGAGGAAGAAGAAGATGCTCCCCTTCCAGGCGGGGGAGACAAGAAAAGGAAGGTCGTCCCGAATGTTGGGGCCGAAGGGTCCAAGAAGGGAAGGACTCTCCTTCCGGACAGCTCCACCGCCGCCGATGAAGACGAAGACGAGTGGTTGCCCAGGGCCAAGCCCCTCGGGAGATCGTAAGTATTCAGGTACCAGAGTAACTCATAGTATTCATTTGTCGCACTGCTTTCCCTAACACCGAACACAATTATGCAGGCCGCCACGAGCCAGTATCAATGTATCATTAGATGGCTCCCTGGGCTCGTCGGACATGGATAGCGATCCAGTCCTGACTGCCACCTCCCCTCATCCTGCTGACGACGCCGAGGTGCTGTCTCAAGAGGCACCGGGTCAAGGGGAGACAGTCCTGGAGGCGCCTCAAGGCGACCTTCCGGACTCCGGGAGCCGAGGGGACAGGGCCCCTGAGAGCTCCGAGTTCGACCCTCAGTCGAACACCACGCCGGAACCTCTAGTGGTTCCGGGCTCGGGCAAGAGGCCTCCTTCTAAGAGGGGCAAGACGCCTGTGCTGGTGACCTCTGTCCATCCAGAGGTGCCGGACAATCTACTGGAAGCGCTTCGCATCGCTTCCATCGACGAGGAGCACCGCACTATCATGAGTGCGGTGATCCAGAAGGTTCGGTCCGCCAAGAGCGGATTGACTGAAGCCTGTGCCAGCCTTCTAACAGGCTTTGAGGTAAGTGTTTTAAAATATAGGAAAAATATTACCGCGTAGACAGTAGCCCCTGATGCTTTGTTCGGTGTTCACAAAGAAAAGCCGAACAGAGGATCAAATAATATCGCAGGAGTCTAATATAAGTATGTAAATATGCATATGCAGGCTTCATTGCTGGCGTCCGCCGCACTGACTGCGGAGCTCGCCGTACTGAAGCAAGACCTCGAGGGGTCCAGGAAAGAGCTCGGCCTTGTCAAGAGGCATCTCGAGGAGAACAAGGGTAAGTAATACCTTGTCTATAGATATGTATATATAAAAGAAGACGTGATTGCAAAATGACAGGATCATCATATATTCGCCAGGGGCCACGACCGAGGTGGCGACCCTGAAGCAAGCGCTAACCAAGGCCGAAGATAACGCGGCCAAGGAGCGCACCGAGCGAGAGAAGCACGAGGCTCGAGTGGGCGAGGTGCAGCAAGAGCTCTAGGCTCTCGTGGCGAAGCATGAGGCGTTGGAGCTTGACTCAAAGACGCGGGAGTCTGAGCTTGTCGCGGCCCTCGAGAGCGCAAAAAGTGCCAAGGCCGAAGCCCAAACGGCCCTCCAGGAGATCGACGCAATGAAGAAGATAGCGACGGGTAAGGCTTTCTATAAGAAAAGCAAGCATATAAAAGTAAATTACCGATTACTTACCCGAATCCGGAGCTCTCCAGGAGCATTCGCAGATTTGCCCCGCAGCATGTCCGATGCCGCACAATTTTACCAGGCCGAGGATGGAAGCTCAATGGAGAAGCTGTTCTGGTCTCAGTATGCTGAGGCTGAACACCCGGTGCCAATGAGCGACCAGCTGAAGCAGATGGTCGAGCTACATAAGGCGGCCGATCAGGCCATGAAGGGCTTTATAGTCCGGCTGTGGCCTGGCGACGCCCTTTTGAACAGCTTCTTCGGCCTGGTGAGGCGGCTTGTGGATGCCTGTCCGCGGCTGGAGGTCGTCAAGCGATCTGTCTGCATTGAGGGTGCATGCCGGGCTTTCGCCCGTGTGAAATTGTAGTGGGTCAAGCTAGACGCCGTGAAGCTGATCAAGGAGGGGCCGTCGGAGGGCAAGGAGCACCGCCACCCCGAGATGTACTACGAGGGTGTTCTATTGGGTGCCCGTCTCATAGCGGACGAGTGTTCAAAAGATGTAATATTTGAGTGAGACTTGCTCATTTTATCCTGTATTTACGAAAACTTGTCTCATATGCGCTATGCAACGCTTGTTTGAATTTAAAATATTACCTTCTGTTTGGCCGTTTATCAATCTGAGAGATGGCTAGTCCTCGGCTTCTGCCCCCATGCCACGAGTGCTGGGGTGTTCGGGATAAACCTGAGCACTCTTGTTCCCATATTTAGGTCCTTCGAGGGAGGTGCTCAGCACAATGAACAAGGCAACCGGACTAATAATGCTTTATCACTCTCACTGAGCCATAGAATTCTATAATTTTAAATTTCGGCGAAGCCCCTCGTATTCGGAAGGCCGAATTCGGGGCGCGAACACGCCTTTAACACGGACAGGGCCGGCCCCTCGCCCTAAGCGGCATAAGTCTTTAGGGACTCGAAAACCTCACCGAACAGCGACCAGTCTCTCGCCTTATCATGACAGTCAGTTTTAGCTTTCTCTATTGAGGTGCTAAGCCCGACAAAACCGGGGCACAGAACCGGGGCACAATCGCAGTAGTTCTCCTAGCGCTACCTTAGCCGATGGAGCGGAACGTAAGGTACCAAAACATAGGAGCCGGGCAAACCCAACATTTGACCAAAGACATGATTCGGAGCTGATGCATATAATGCTATAAGTTCGGGGTGCCGCACTTGTGAAAGTGTTCGGACTTTTCACACCATGTTGTGGGGTACGTAAGCCCCTGGTGTATTTGCCGTACCAAAGTGTACGGTTGCAAGGCGTCGTTAATGAACACACATATATATAACAAGAATGCAATAATAGTCGTGATGTTATGCATTGTTTATTTAAAAAGGTGCGTTAAAGCAGAATGATACAGATAGTGCGATAAGCAAAGAGTGGGACTATGTCCCTTCCAAGGGCAAGCTGAGTAATAGTATTAAATTAAATATTTCGCTCAGTATTGTAACCCACCTGGGAATTTCGTGGTGTGACGTAGCTTTCTGCCTCCTTGGTTGCTGCATCATGTGTTCGGCAATAGTGCTGTCGGACAGGGTTTTCAGAGATTAAGGTCCTGAAAGAAGAGAAAAATAACCAAACGGGAAGCCCCTAGTGTGGTTTAAGCCGCGTCTTGGGGCGTGCCACAGTGCCCCCCTCCCCACCTGTGCCCATGGTATTTTTAATGCGTAATTATGTACGCGTGGCACGAGCTTCGCCGTTTGGCTGGGACTGGGGTGGCCATCGTATTGCTACGCGAGCTCAGATCGCGCCAGGCGGTCTATTTGCCGATTGCTCCGAGCGTGCTTGAAGGTGTCCGGGCTTTGAAGCGCCGAACTGGTCGATTGCCTTGAGAGGCTGCTTTGCGCTTCTGCTACGAGGGCCGCGGTGTGCTCCTCTGTTCGGAGAGAGCGTTCTGTGTTTCCATTGACTGTAATAACTCTGCGAGGTCCTGGCATCTTGAGCTTGAGGTATGCATAATGCGGTACAACATTGAATCTAGCAAATGCGGTTCGCCCGAGCAGCGCGTGATAACCACTGCGGAACGGGACTATATCGAAGATTAACTCTTCGCTCCGGAAGTTATCCGGGGATCCGAAGACCACTTCCAGTGTAATTGAGCCTGTGCAATGGGCCTCTACACCTGGAATGACGCCTTTAAAGATCGTTTTTGTGGGTTTGATCCTTGAGGGGTCTATACCCATTTTGCGCACTGTGTCCTGATAAAGCAGGTTCAGGCTGCTATCGCCATCCATAAGGACTCGAGTGAGGTGAAATCCGTCAACGATTGGGTCTAGGACCAGTGCGACGAATCCGCCATGACGGTTACTAGTGGGGTGGTCCCTGCGATCGAAGGTGATCGGACAAGAGGACCAAGGGTTGAACTTTGGGGCGACTGACTCCAACGCATATACGTCCCTGAGCGCACGCGTCCGCTCCCTCTTGGGGATGTGGGTTGCGTATATCATGTTCACCGTCTGCACCTGCGGGGGAAATCTCTTTTGTCCTCCGGTGTGCGGCTACCGGGGCTCCTCCTCGTCATCGCTATGCGGCCCCTTGTCCTTGTTTTCAGCAATTAACTTGCCGGCCTGCTTGAACAACCAACAATCCCTGTTGGTGTGATTGGCTGGCTTGTCTGGGGTGCCGTGTATTTGACATGAGCGATCGAGTATACGGTCCAAGCTGGACGGACCCAGCGTACTTTGTTTGAATGGCTTTTTCCGCTGACCGGGTTTAGAGCCTTTGAATCCGGCATTGACTGCCGTATCCTCGGTATTTTCGCCATTAATGCGGCGCTTATGTTTGTTGCGACGTGACCTGCTATTGCCGTCCCTGGTATCGGAGGTACCATGGTTCTTTGATATGTTATTACTGTGAGCCAGCCAGCTGTCTTCTCCCGCACAAAAGCGGGTCATGAGCGTCGTGAGAGCTGCCATAGATTTCGGCTTTTCCTGACCAAGGTGCCGGGCTAGCCACTCGTCTCGGATGTTGTGTTTGAAAGCCGCTAGGGCCTCTTCGTCCGGACAGTCGACAATTTGATTTTTCTTTGTTAGGAACCGAGTCCATAATTGCCTGGCCGATTCTTCTGGCTGCTGAATTATGTGGCTCAAGTCATCGGCATCTGGTGGCCGCACATAAGTGCCCTGAAAGTTGTCGAGGAATGCGGCTTCCAGATCTTCCCAACAGCTGATGGACTCGGCTGGCAAGCTATTAAGACAATGCCGCGCTGGTCCTTTGAGCTTTAGTGGGAGGTATTTGATGGCGTGTAAGTCGTGACCGCGGGCCATGTGGATGTGGAGGAGGAAATCCTCGATCCATACTGCGGGATCTGTTGTGCCGTCGTATGATTCAATATTTACAGGTTTGAAACCTTCTGGGAATTGATGATCCATTACTTCGTCTGTGAAGCATAAGGGGTGTGCGGCGCCTCTGTATTGGGCTATATCGCGATGCAGCTCGAATGGGTCTTGCCCGCTGTGTTCGGCCCGGCAGGATTTGCTTTTACTGTATCCGGCGTGACGTTTGCCGTCTCGTAGAGTTGTGCACCCTCGTGATCCGTAGATCGATCTTGCATGCTTTGCTTTTGTTGGGGAACGTAGTAATTTCAAAAAAAAAATCCTACGCACACGCAAGATCATGGTGATGCATAGCAACAAGAGAGGAGAGTGTTGTCTACGTACCCTCGTAGACCGAAAGCGGAAGCGTTAGCACAACGCGGTTGATGTAGTCGTACGTCTTCACGATCCGACCGATCCAAGTACCGAACGTACGGCACCTCTGAATTCAGCACACATTCAGCTCGATGACGTCCCGTGAACTCCGATCCAGTAGAGCTTCACGAGAGAGTTCCGTCAGCACGATGGCGTGGTGACGGTGATGATGTTGCTACCGACGCAGGGCTTCGCCTAAGCACTGCTACGATATGACCGAGGTGGAATATGGTGGAGGGGGGCACCGCACACGGCTGGGAGAGATCAACTGATCAACTTGTGTGTCTAGAGGTGCCCCCTGCCCCTGTATATATAAAGGAGCAAGGGGGGAGGCTGGTCGGCCCTCTATGGGCGCGCCAGGAGGAGGAGTCCTCCTCCTAGTAGGAGTAGGACTCCCCTTTCCTACTCCTACTAGGAGAAGGAAAGGAAGGAGGAGAAGGAGAAGGAAGGAGAAGGAGGAAAAAGAGGAAAGGGGGGCCGGCCCCCTAGTCCAATTCGGTTTGGGCTAGGGGGGCCGCGCGCCCTGCCTCCTCTCTTCCACCACTTGGCCCATGAGGCCCATTACTTCTTCCTTGTATTCCCGTAACTCCCCGGTACCCCCGAAAATACCCGAATCACTCAAAACCTTTCCGATGTCCGAATATAGTTGTCCAATATATCGATCTTTATGTCTCCACCATTTCAAGACTCCTCGTCATGTCCCCGATCTCATCCGGGACTCCGAACTACCTTCGGTACATCAAATCACATAAGCTCATAATACAATCGTCACCGAAACTTTAAGCGTGCGGACCCTACGGGTTCGAGAACTATGTAGACATGACAGAGACATGTCTCCGGTCAATAACCAATAGCGGAACCTGGATGCTCATATTGGCTCCCACATATTCTACGAAGATCTTTATCGGTTAGAGCGCATAACAACATACGTTGTTCCCTTTGTCATCGGTATGTTACTTGCCCGAGATTCGATCGTTGGTATCTCAATACCTGGTTCAATCTCGTTACCGGCAAGTCTCTTTACTCGTTCCATAATACATCATCCCGCAACTAACTTATTAGTTGCAATGCTTGCAAGGCTTAAGTGATGTGCATTACCGAGAGGGCCCATGGATACCTCTCCGACAATCGGAGTGACAAATCCTAAGCTCGAAATACGCCAACCCAACAAGTACCTTCAGAGACACTTGTAGAGCACCTTTATAATCACCCAGTTATGTTGTGACATTTGGTGACACACAAAGTGTTCCTCCGGTAAACGGGAGTTGCATAATCTCATAGTCATAGAAACATGTATAAGTTATGAAGAAAGCAATAGCAACAAACTAAACGATCAAGTGCTAAGCTAATGGAATGTGTCAAGTCAATCACATCATTCTCCTAATGATGTGATCCCGTTAATCAAATGACAACTCATGTCTATGGCTAGGAAACATAACCATCTTCGATTAACGAGCTAGTCAAGTAGAGGCATACTAGTGACACTCTATTTGTCTATGTATTCACACATGTATTATGTTTCCGGTTAATACAATTCTAGCATGAATAATAAACATTTATCATGATATAAGGAAATAAATAAAAACTTTATTATTTCCTCTAGGGCATATTTCCTTCAGTCTCCCACTTGCACTAGAGTCAATAATCTAGATTACATAGTAATGACTATAACACCCATGGAGCTTTGGTGTTGATCATGTTTTGCTCGTGGAAGAGGCTTAGTCAGCGGGTCTGCAACATTCAGATCCGTATGTATCTTGCAAATTTATATGTCTCCCACTTGGTCTAAATCCCGAATGGAATTGAAGCGTCTCTTGATGTGCTTGGTTCTCTTGTGAAATCTAGATTCCTTCGCCAAGGCAATTGCACCAGTATTGTCACAAAATATTTTCATTGGACCCGATGCACTAGGTATGACACCTAGATCGGATATGAACTCCTTCATCCAGACTCCTTCATTTGCTGCTTCTGAAGCAGCTATGTACTCCGCTTCACATGTAGATCCTGCCACGACGCTTTGTTTAGAACTGCACCAACTGTCAACTCCACCGTTCAATATAAACACATATCCGTTTTGCGATTTAGAATCGTCCGGATCAGTGTCAAAGCTTGCATCAACGTAACCATTTATGATGAGCTCTTTGTCACCTCCATATATGATAAACATATCCTTAGTCCTTTTCAGGTACTTCAGGATGTTCTTGACCGTTGTCCAGTGATCCACTCCAGGATTACTTTGGTACCTCCCTGCTAGACTTATAGCAAGGCACACATCAGGTCTGGTACACAACATTGCATACATGATAGAGCCTATGGCTGTAGCATAGGGAACATCTTTCATTTTCTCTCTACCTTCTGCGGTGGTCGGACATTGAGTCTTACTCAACTTCACACCTTGTAACACAGGCAAGAACCCTTTCTTTGCCTGATCCATTTTGAACTTCTTCAAAACTTTGTCAAGGTATGTGCTTTCTGAAAGTCCAATTAAGCGTCTTGATCTATCTCTATAGATCTTAATGCCCAATATGTAAGCAGCTTCACCGAGGTCTTTCATTGAAAAACTCTTATTCAAATATCCCTTTATGCTATCCAGAAATTCTATATCATTTCCAATCAATAATATGTCATCCACATATAATATCAGAAATGCTACAGAGCTCCCACTCACTTTCTTGTAAATACAGGCTTCTCCAAAAGTCTGTACAAAACCAAATGCTTTGATCACACTATCAAAGCGTTTATTCCAACTCCGAGAGGCTTGCACCAGTCCATAAATGGATCGCTGGAGCTTGCACACTTTGTTAGCTCCCTTTGGATCGACAAAACCTTCTGGCTGCATCATATACAACTCTTCTTCCAGAAATCCATTCAGGAATGCAGTTTTAACATCCATTTGCCAAATTTCATAATCATAAAATGCGGCAATTGCTAACATGATTCGGACAGACTTAAGCATCGCTACGGGTGAGAAGGTCTCATCGTAGTCAATCCCTTGAACTTGTCGAAAACCTTTTGCAACAAGTCGAGCTTTGTAGACAGTAACATTACCGTCAGCGTCAGTCTTCTTCTTGAAGATCCATTTATTCTCAATTGCTTGCCGATCAATGGGCAAGTCAACCAAAGTCCACACTTTGTTCTCATACATGGATCCCATCTCAGATTTCATGGCTTCTAGCCATTTTGCGGAATCTGGGCTCACCATCGCTTCTTCATAGTTCATAGGTTCATCATGATCTAGTAGCATGACTTCCAGAACAGGATTACCGTACCACTCTGGTGCGGATCTTATTCTGGTTGATCTATGAGGTTCGGTAGTAACTTGATCTGAAGTTTCATGATCATTATCATTAGCTTCCTCACTAATTGGTGTAGGTGTCACAGAAACCGGTTTCTGTGATGTACTACTTTCCAATAAGGGAGCAGGTACAGTTACCTCATCAAGTTCTACTTTCCTCCCACTCACTTCTTTCGAGAGAAACTCCTTCTCTAGAAAGGATCCATTCTTAGCAACGAAAGTCTTGCCTTCGGATCTGTGATAGAAGGTGTACCCAACAGTTTCCTTTGGGTATCCTATGAAGACACATTTCTCCGATTTGGGTTCGAGCTTATCAGGTTGAAGCTTTTTCACATAAGCATCGCAGCCCCAAACTTTCAGAAACGACAACTTTGGTTTCTTGCCAAACCATAGTTCATAAGGCGCCGTCTCAACGGATTTTGATGGTGCCCTATTTAACGTGAATGCAGCCGTCTCTAAAGCATAACCCCAAAACAATAGCTGTAAGAGACATCATAGATCGCACCATATCTAGTAAAGTACGATTACGACGTTCGGACACACCATTACGCTGTGGTGTTCCGGGTGGCGTGAGTTGCGAAACTATTCCGCATTGTTTCAAATGTAGACCAAACTCGTAACTCAAATATTCTCCTCCATGATCAGATCGTAGAAACTTTATTTTCTTGTTACGATCATTTTCAACTTCATCAGAAATTCTTTGAACTTTTCAAATGTTTCAGAGTTATGTTTCATTAAGTAGATATACCCATATCTGCTTAAATCATCTGTGAAGGTGAGAAAATAACGATATCCGCCACGAGCCTCAATATTCATCGGACCACATACATCTGTATGTATGATTTCCAACAAATCCGTTGCTCTCTCCATAGTACCGGAGAACGGCGTTTTGGTCATCTTGCCCATGAGGCACGGTTCGCAAGTACCAAGTGATTCATAATCAAGTGATTCCAAAAGTCCATCAGTATGGAGTTTCTTCATGCGCTTTATACCGATATGACCTAAACGACAGTGCCACAAATAAGTTGCACTATCAATATCAACTCTGCATCTTTTGGTTTCAACATTATGAATATGTGTATCACTACTATCGAGATTCATCAAAAATAGACCACTCTTCAAGGGTGCATGACCATAAAAGATATTACTCATATAAATAGAACAACCATTATTCTCTGATTTAAATGAATAACCGTCTCGCATCAAACAAGATCCAGATATAATGTTCATGCTCAACACTGGCACCAAATAACAATTACTTAGGTCTAAAACTAATCCCGAAGGTAGATGTAGAGGTAGCATGCCGACCGCGATCACATCGACTTTGGAACCATTTCCCATGCACATTGTCACCTCGTCCTTTGCCGGTGTTTGCTTAATCCATAGTCCCTGTTTCGAGTTGCAAATGTTAGCAACAGAACCAGTATCAAATACCCAGGTGCTACTGCGAGCTCTAGTAAGGTGCACATCAATAACATGTATATCACATATACCTTTGTTCACCTTGCCATCCTTCTTATCCGCCAAATACTTGGGGCAGTTCCGCTTCCAGTGTCCAGTCTGCTTGCAGTAGAAGCACTCAGTTTCAGGCTTAGGTCCATATTTGGGTTTCTTCTCCTGAGCAGTAACTTGCTTACTGTTCTTCTTGAAGTTCCCTTCTTCTTCCCTTTGCCCTTTTTCTTGAAACTGGCGGTCTTGTTGACCATCAACACTTGATGCTCCTTCTTGATTTCTACCTCCGCAGCCTTTAGCATTGCGAAGAGCTCGGGAATTGTCTTATCCATCCCTTGCATGTTATAGTTCATCACGAAGCTCTTGTAGCTTGGTGGCAGTGATTGAAGAACTCTGTCAATGACACTATCAACAGCAAGATTAACTCCCAGTTGAGTCAAGTGATTATGATACCCAGACATTTTGAGTATATGTTCACTGACAGAACTATTCTCCTCCATCTTGCAGCTATAAAATTTATTGGAGACTTCATATCTCTCAATCAGGGCATTTGCTTGAAATATTAACTTCAACTCTTGGAACATCTCATATGCTCCATGACGTTCAAAACGTCGTTAAATTCCCGATTCTAAGCCGTAAAGCATGGCACACTGAACTATCGAGTAGTCATCAGCTTTGCTCTGCCAGACGTTCATAACATCTGGTGTTGCTCCAGCAGCAGGCCTGGCACCTAGTGGTGCTTCCAGGACGTAATTCTTCTGTGCAGCAATGAGGATAATCCTCAAGTTACGGACCCAGTCCGTGTAATTGCTACCATCATCTTTCAACTTTGCTTTCTCAAGGAATGCATTAAAATTCAACGGAACAACAGCACGGGCCATCTATCTACAATCAAACATAGACAAGCAAGATACTATCAAGTACTAAGTTCATGATAAATTTAAGTTCAGTTAATCATATTACTTAAGAACTCCCACTTAGAAAGACATCCCTCTAATCTTTTAAGTGATCACGTGATCCAAATCAACTAAACCATAACCGATCATCACGTGAAATGGAGTAGCTTTCAATGGTGAACATCAATATGTTGATCATATCTACTATATGATTCATGCTTGACCTTTCGGTCTCAGTGTTCCGAGGCCATATCTGCATATGCTAGGCTCGTCAAGTTTAACCTGAGTATTCTGCGTGTGCAAAACTGGCTTGCACCCGTTGTAGATGGACGTAGAGCTTATCACACCCGATCATCACATGGTGTCTGGGCACGACGAACTTTGTCAATGGTGCATACTCAGGGAGAACACTTTTATCTTGAAATTTAGTGAGAGATCATCTTATAATGCTACCGTCAATCAAAGCAAGATAAGATGCATAAAAGATAAACATCACATGCAATCAATATCAGTGATATGATATGGCCATCATCATCTTGTGCTTGTGATCTCCATCTCCGAAGCACCATCATGATCACCATTGTCACCGGCGCGACACTTGATCACCATCGTAGCATCGTTGTCGTCTCGCCAATCTTATCCTTCCACGACTATCGCTACCGCTTAGTGATAAAGTAAAGCATTACAGCGCAATTGCATTGCATACAATAAAGCGACAACCATATGGCTCCTGCCAATTGCCGATAACTCAGTTACAAAACATGATCATCTCATACAATAAAATTTAGCATCATGTCTTGACCATATCACATCACAACATGCCCTGCAAAAACAAGTTAGACGTCCTCTACTTTGTTGTTGCAAGTTTTACGTGGCTGCTATGGGCTTAGCAAGAATCGTTCTTACCTGCGCATCAAAACCACAATGATAGTTTGTCAAGTTGGTGTTGTTTTAACCTTCGCAAGGACCGGCCGTAGCCACACTTGGTTCAACTAAAGTTGGAGAAACTGACACCCGCCAGCCACCTGTGTGCAAAGCACGTCGGTAGAACCAGTCTCGCGTAAGCGTACGCGTAATGTCGGTCCGGGCCGCTTCATCCAACAATACCGCCAAACCAAAGTATGACATGCTGGTAAGCAGTATGACTTATATCGCCCACAACTCACTTGTGTTCTACTTGTGCACAACATCAACGCATAAAACCTAGGCTCGGATGCCACTGTTGGGGAACATAGTAATTTCAAAAAAATTCCTACGCACACGGAAGATCATGGTGATGCATAGCAACGAGAGAGGAGAGTGTTGTCTACCTACCCTTGTAGACCAAAAGCGGAAGCGTTAGCACAACACGGTTGATGTAGTCGTACGTCTTCACAATCCGACCGATCCAAGTACCGAACGTACGGCACCTCCGAGTTCAGCACACGTTCGGCTCGATGACGTCCCGCGAACTCCGATCCAGTAGAGCTTTACGGGAGAGTTCCGTCAGCACGACGGCATGGTGACGGTGATGATGTTGCTACCGACGCAGGGCTTCGCCTAAGCACCGCTACGATATGACCGAGGTGGAATATGGTGGAGGGGGGCACCGCACACTGCTGGGAGAGATCAACTGATCAACTTGTGTGTCTAGAGGTGCCCCTACCCTTGTATATAAAGGAGCAAGGGGGAGGCCGGCCGGCCCTCTATGGGCGCGCCAGGAGGAGGAGTCCTCCTCCTAGTAGGAGTAGGACTCCCCTTTCCTACTCCTACTAGGAGGAGGAAAGGAAGGAGGAGAAGGAGAAGGAAGGAGAAGGAGGAAAAAGAGGAAAGGGGGGCGGCCCCTAGTCCAATTCGGTTTGGGCTAGGGGGGCGTGCGCCCTGCCTCCTCTCTTCCACCACTTGGCCCATGAGGCCCATTACTTCTTCCTTGTATTCCCGTAACTCCTCGGTACCCCCAAAAATACCCGAATCACTCGGAACATTTCCGATGTCCGAATATAGTCGTCCAATATATCGATCTTTATGTCTCGACCATTTCGAGACTCCTCGTCATGTCCCCGATCTCATCCGGGACTCCGAACTACCTTCGACACATCAAATCACATAAACTCATAATACAATCGTCACCGAAACTTTAAGCGTATGGACCCTATGGGTTCGAGAACTATGTAGACATGACCGAGACATGTCTCCGGTCAATAACCAATAGCGGAACCTGGATGCTCATATTGGCTCCCACATATTCTACGAAGATCTTTATCGGTCAGACCGCATAACAACATACGTTGTTCCCTTTGTCATCGGTATGTTACTTGCCCGAGATTCGATTGTCGGTATCTCAATACCTAGTTCAATCTCGTTACCGGCAAGTCTCTTTACTCGTTCCGTAATACATCATCCCGCAACTAACTTATTAGTTGCAATGATTGCAAGGCTTAAGTGATGTGCATTACCGAGAGGGCCTAGAGATACCTCTCCGACAATCGGAGTGACAAATCCTAATCTCGAAATACGCCAACCCAACAAGTACCTTCGGAGACACCTGTAGAGCACCTTTATAATCACCCAGTTACGTTGTGACATTTGGTAGCGCACAAAGTGTTCCTCCGGTAAATGGGAGTTGCATAATCTCATAGTCATAGGAACATGTATAAGTTATGAAGAAAGCAATAGCAACAAACTAAACGATCAAGTGCTAAGCTAATGGAATGGGTCAAGTCAATCACATCATTCTCCTAATGATGTGATCCCATTAATCAAATGACAACTCATGTCTATGGCTAGGAAACATAACCATCTTCGATTAACGAGCTAGTCAAGTAGAGGCATACTAGTGACACTCTGTTTGTCTATGTATTCACACATGTATTATGTTTCCGGTTAATACAATTCTAGCATGAATAATAAACATTTATCATGATATAAGGACATAAATAATAACTTTATTATTGCCTGTAGGGCATAATTCCTTCAACTTTGTCCTCCAATATGTCTCGCAGGTCTGGCGTATCTCCCCATGCCTTTTTATTTGAATGGCGTCGGGGTGGAGGCTGAGTTTTTGGCTGGAATGCCTCTCTATCGCGGCCACGAGGTGGCCGATCAGCCGTATCATATGCTTGTTCCTCCAGTCGGGGTAGTAACCTGCACTTTGGGTAATTCTTGGAGGGGCGCTCGAGTTTATATTCCTCGGCCACGAGGACTTCAGTCCATCTGTCAGTTAGCAGATCTTGATCAGCTTGAAGTTGTTGTTGCTTTTTCTTCAGGCTATTTGCCGTGGCCATAAGCCGGCGCTTGAAGCGCTCTTGTTCGACGGGATCCTCTGGTACGGCGAATTCATCATCGCCGAGGCTTGCCTCGTCTTCGGAGGGGGGCATGTAATTGTCATCCTCCTCCTCTCCGTCTACCGCTCTCTCAGGAGGGCTGGCTCCTCCATCCTCCTGCTCTAAATCTTGCTGGAGGGGATTGTTGTTGTCTTCGGCACTATCCGGAGTGTTATTATCTCCTGTGCCGGTATCACTACTTTTGCTTTGGCGGGACTTAGAGCGACACCGCTGACGTTGGCGCTTGGGTTGCTTCTTGGAGGGGTCATCCTCCGTTATCTCGTCAACATTGCCTTCTTTGGGTGTATCCACCATGTATATGTCATATGATGAGGTGGCTTTCCAGTGCCCAATAGACGCTGGTTCATGTTCGTTTCCTACATCGTCGTCCATACCGTCGATGTCTTCGGAGTCAAAGTCGAGCATGTCGGTTAAATCATCGACAGTGGCTACGAAGTGGGTGGTGGGTGGGCGTTGAATTTCTTCATCGTCCGCATCCCAATCCTGTTGGCCATAGTCCGGCCAGGGCTTTCCTGACAAAGGGAGAGACTTTAATGAATTCAGAATGTCGCCGAAGGGCGAGTGCTGAAAGATATCCGCGGCGGTGAATTCCATGATCGGCGCCCAATTGGATTTGATTGGCAGGGGCGCGGATGGTTCGGAGTCCGGAAAAGAGTCCGGCACCTTGGAGTCACGGGCTTCGCAGAGGATTAGGCTGGTGTTCGGCTCGATCGCCGTTGAGACTGCAGCCCCTGAGGCGGTGTCTAGCCACCCGTCCTCGATTGGCGCAGTTGGCTCCGAGCTAAGGTTCGGAGCTGATGCGGGCGTGGCCTCTGGGGTACTGTTCGGTAGCAGAGCTAGGTCATACCCATCATGACAGTGCAGCACGCCCGGCTGTGGCTCGAATTTGTCGAAGATCAAGTCTCCGCGGATGTCGGCTGTGTAGTTCAAACTTCCAAATCTGACCTGATGGCCAGGGGCGTAGCTTTCAATCTGCTCCAGATGGCCAAGCGAATTAGCCCGCAGTGCAAAGCCGCCGAACACGAAGATCTGTCCGGGGAGAAAGGTCTCACCCTGGACCGCATCGTTGTTGATGATCGGAGGAGCCATCTGGCCTAAAGGTGACGACATAGAGGAACTCTCAATGAAAGCACCAATGTTGGTGTCAAAACCGGCGGATCTCGGGTAGGGGGTCCCGAACTGTGCGTCTAGGCCGGATGGTAACAGGAGGCAGGGGACACAATGTTTTACCCAGGTTCGGGCCCTCTTGATGGAGGTAAAACCCTACGTCCTGCTTGATTAATATTGATGATATGGGTAGTACAAGAGTAGATCTACCACGAGATCAGAGAGGCTAAACCCTAGAAGCTAGCCTATGGTATGATTGTATGTTGTCCTACGGACTAAAACCCTCCGGTTTATATAGACACTGGAGAGGGTTAGGGTTACACAAGGTCGGTTACAAAGGAGGAGATATCCATATCCGTATTGCCTAGCTTGCCTTCCACGCCAAGTAGAGTCCTATCCGGACACGAGACGAAGTCTTCAATCTTGTATCTTCATAGTCTATCAGTTCAGCCAAAGGATATAGTCCGGTTGTCCGGAGACCCCCTAATCCAGGACTTCCTCACCTATATTTACAAGAAAGTGAGTGGGAGCACTACAACATTTCTAATAAGTATACGTGAATGACATATTGTTGATCGGAGATAATGTAGAATTATTCTGCAAAGCATAAAGGAGTGTTTGAAAGGAGTTTTTCAAAGAAAGACCTCGGTGAAGCTGCTTACATATTGAGCATCAAGATCTATAGAGATAGATCAAGACGCTTGATAATTTTTTCAATGAGTACATACCTTGACAAGATTTTGAAGTAGTTCAAAATGGAACAGTCAAAGAAAGAGTTCTTGCCTGTGTTAAAAGGTGTGAAACTGAGTAAGACTCAAAGCCTGACCACGGCAGAAGATAGAAAGAGAATGAAAGTCATTCCCTATACCTTGGCCATAGGTTCTATAAAATATGCCATGATGTGTACCAGATCTATTGTATACCCTACACTATTTTTGGCAAGGGGTTCAATAGTGATCTAGGAGTAGATCACTGGACATCGGTCAGAATTATCCTTAGTGGAATAAGGATATGTTTCTCGATTATGGAGGTGACAAAAAGGTTCGTCGTAAAGGGTTACGTCGATGCAAATTTTGACACTGATCCAGATGACTCTAAATCTCAATCTGGATACATATTGAAAGTGGGAGCAATTAGCTAGAGTAGCTCCGTGCAGAGCATTGTTGACATAGAAATCTGCAAAATACTTACGGATCTGAATGTGGCAGGCCCGTTGACTAAACTTCTCTCACAAGCAAAACATGATCACACCTTAGTACTCTTTGGGTGTTAATCACATAGCGATGTGAACTAGATTATTGACTCTAGTAAACCCTTTGGGTGTTGGTCACATGTCGATGTGAACTATGGGTGTTAATCACATGGTGATGTGAACTATTGGTATTAAATCACATGGCAATGTGAACTAGATTATTGACTCTAGTGCAAGTGGGAGACTGTAGGAAATATGCCCTAGAGGCAATAATAAAGTTATTATTTATTTCCTTACATCATGATAAATGTTTATTATTCATGCTAGAATTGTATTAACCGGAAACATAATACATGTGTGAATACATAGACAAACAGAGTGTCACTAGTATGCCTCTACTTAACTAGCTCGTTGATCAAAGATGGTTATGTTTCCTAACCATAGACATGAGTTTTCATTTGATTAACGGGATCACATCATTAAGAGAATGATGTGATTGACTTGACCCATTCCGTTAGCTTAGCACTTGATCGTTTAGTTTGTTGCTATTGCTTTCTTCATGACTTATACATGTCCCTATGACTATGAGATTGTACAACTCCCGTTTACCGGAGGAACACTTTGTGTGCCACCAAACATCACAACGTAACTGGATGATTATAAAGGTGCTCTACAGGTGTCTCCGAAGGTACTTGTTGGGTTGGCGTATTTCGAGATTAGGATTTGTCACTCCTGTTGTCAGAGAGGTATCTCTGGGCCCTCTCGGTAATGCACATCACTTAAGCCTTGCAAGCATTGCAACTAATAAGTTAGTTGCGGGATGATGTATTGCAGAACGAGTAAAGAGACTTGCCGGTAACGAGATTGAGCTAGGTATTGAGATACCGACGATCGAATCTCGGGCAAGTAACATACCGATGACAAAGGGAACAACGTATGTTGTTATGCGGTTTGACCGATAAAGATCTTCGTAGAATATGTAGGAGCCAATATGAGCATCCAGGTTCCTCTATTGGTTATTGACCGGAGACGTGTCTCGGTCATGTCTACATAGTTCTCGAACCCGTAGGGTCCGCACGCTTAAAGTTCGATGATGGTTATATTATGAGTTTATGTGTTTTGATGTACCGAAGGAGTTCGGAGTCCCGGATGAGATCGGGGACATGACGAGGAGTCTCGAAATGGTCGAGACATAAAGATCGATATATTGGACGACTATATTCGGACATCGGAAAGGTTCCGAGTGATTCGGGTATTTTCGGGAGTACCGGGGAGTTACAAGAATTCATATTGGGCCTTAATGGACCATACGGGAAAGGAGAGAAAGGCCTCAAAGGGTGGCCGCACCCCTCCCCATGGGCTGGTCCGATTTGGACTAGGGAGGGGGGCGCCCCCTTCCTTCCTTCTCCTTTTCCCTTCCCTTTCCTTCCCTCCTACTCCTACTACTTGGAAGGGCTCCTAGTTCTATTAGGAAAGGGGGAATCCTACTCCCGGTGGGAGTAGGACTCCCCTAGGGCGCGCCATAGAGAGGGCCGGCCCTCCCCCTCCTCCACTCCTTTATATACGGGGGCAGGGGGCACCCCAAAGACACAACAATTGATCTCTTGATCTCTTAGCCGTGTGTGGTGCCCCCCTCCACCATAGTCCACCTCGATAATACTGTAGCGGTGCTTAGGCGAAGCCCTACGTCGGTAGAACATGAACATCGTCACCACACCGTCGTGCTGACGAAACTCTCCCTCAACACTCGGCTGGATCGGAGTTCGAGGGACGTCATCGAGCTGAAGGTGTGCTGAACTCAGAGATGCCGTACGTTCGGTACTTGATCGGTCGGGTCGTGAAGACGTACGACTACATCAACCGCGTTGTGCTAACGCTTCCACTTTCGGTCTATGAGGGTACGTAGACAACACTCTCCCTTCTTGTTGCTATGCATCACCATGATCTTGCGTGTGCGTAGGAATTTTTTTGAAATTACCACGTTCCCCAACACTCTCTTCATGTAAACCTTGTAAAATAAGAGAGAAAAGGCATACGTTTTGTGATATGATGTGTAATAACAACCCATAATGCAATAAATATCAATATAAAAGCATGATGAAAAATGGACGTATCAGTGCCCCTATGTATACATTTTCCGCCCGCCGAAACACATTTCTTTTTCATCAACGACATTTTGATACATAACAATACATAATTTACCAATTCTTCGCTAGGATAACAAGACAAAAAAACAAGAACCACAATTAGAGAGTTTAAAAGATATCCAACTTCCATAACTACTCTCACTAGTTGGATTAATATTTTCTCTATGTCTTCATTGTTGAGCTGTGACTTCCCGAGCTTGCACACTTCTTCATTCTTCGACTCCGAAGAAGTAGTCGTTGCTTCGCATCTAGTCTCATCTCTAGCCTCCATTCTAGCAACGGGTGCATGAACATCTATCAAATTTCGTGCTATCAATAGATTGATGTAATCTTCTTCCCAATACCAAAACTTGCATTCATCATACAGAAAAAATTGATTAAGCAATGAGCTACCGAGGATGCGCCGAATCCGGGAGCACAACCGAATCAAAATAAGCACATACCCCAATTTTTTTGCACTTGAAGAACACCCATCCGGGATGTTTTGGTGTGGTAGAAACGCGGCGCATGACCTGCCGCGGGTAATCATCGCACTTTATGATCGGTAATGGTGAGTCGACGAGGCGCTGGGCCAACGCCGAGCCCCAGGCGATGGTCGTGCGTGCCTTTGCCAGCGAACCGCCGATGGGATAGATCCGAGCGACCAGGGCTCTGCGGTCTAGTACCCGGCCAATCCATGGCAAGGGGCAGTCACCCAACGGTTGGATGCACCAAATCCCGCCGCCGTAGATCCATCGGTTGGCTGGCGTCGGGGCGAGAGAGGCTCAAATCTGGTGGTCGTGCTTTGGGCGGCCGGGCTGGACAGCGAGGTGGCGGCCTAAGAAATGTACAATGGGGTTAGGGGGTGGGGGGGAATAAGGGGAAGATAAAATTAAAGGAGCGTCTGTGTCCCCGATGGGTGGGTGATATGTCTCCAATGTATCTATAATTTTTGATTGTTCCATGCTGTTATATTATCAATCTTGGATGTTTTATAATCATTTTATAGTCATTTTATATCATTTTTGGTATTAACCTATTGACATAGTGCCAAGTGCAAGTTGCTATTTTTTGCATGTTTTTTACATCGCAGAAAATCAATATCAAACGAAGTCCAAATGCCACAAAACTTTACGAAGATTTTTTATGGACCAGAAGACACCTAATGGTCCAAGGCTATGCCTGGGGGTGCTCCGAGGAGAGCACAACCCACCAGGGCGCGCCAGGAGGCCCAGGCGTGCCCTGGTGGGTTGTGCCCACCTCGGATGCCCCCCGGACCGCCTCTTTGCTCTATAAATACCCCAATATTCCAGAAACCCTAGGGGAGTTGATGAAAATCAATTCCAGCTGTCGCAGAGTCCAGAACCACCATATCCAATCTAGACACCATCATGGATGAGGTTCACCACCTCCATTGGTGCCTCTCCGATGATGCGTGAGTAGTTCTTTGTAGACCTTCGGGTCCGTAGTTAGTAGCTAGATAGCTTCCTCTCTCTCGGTTGATTCTCAATACAATGGTCTCTTGGAGATCCATATGGTGTAACTCTTTTTGCGATGTGTTTGTTGGGATCGGATGCACTTTGAGTTTATGATCAGATCTATCTTTTTATATCCATGAAAGTTATTTGAGTTTCTTCGATCTATTATATGCATGATTGCTTATAGCCTCATATTTCTTCTCCGATATTTGGGTTTTGTTTGACCAACTTGATCTATTTATCTTGCAACGGGAAGAGGTGCTTTGTAGTGGGTTTGATCTTATGGTGCTTGATCCCAGTGATAGAAGGGGAACCGACACGTATGTATCATTGCTACTAAGGATAAAACGATGGGGTCTATCTCTACATAGATAGATCTTGTCTACATCATGTCATCATTCTTATTGCATTACTTCGTTTCTCCATGAACTTAATACACTAGATGCATGCTGGATAGCGGTCGATGTGTGGAGTAATAGTAGTATATGCAAGCAGGAGTCGGTCTACTAATCTTGGACGTGATGCCTATATAATGATCATTGCGTGGATATCGTCATGAGTATTTGAAATTCTATCAATTGTCAAACAGTAATTTGTTTACCCACCGTTTGCTATTTTTCTCGAGAGAAGCCACTAGTGAAGCCTACGCCCCCCGGGTCTATTTCTCATATTATTTGCCTTTGCGATCTACCTTTTCTTTGCTTTTATTTTCAGATCTACTAAACCAAAAATATAAAAATACCTTGCTGCAATTTATTTTATTTGGCGTTCGATCTATCAATATTTACAACTCTCTCATGTCCGTTTGCCCATCTTGGGGCGCCGCTACCCGAAAGAGATTGACAACCCCTTTTACATGTCGGGTTGCGAGTAGTTGTTATTTGTGTGCGGGTGCTATTTACGTTGGGTTGTTTGGTTCTCCTACTGGTTCAATAACCTTGGTTTCACATCTGAGGGAAATATTGACGTAGCTTCAAGCGACATCAGCGGGCCAGAGAAGGACAAGGGCACGCGTCCCGCGTGTGCGTGCGTGTCCGCTTTGATGCAAACGTGACCCAAATTTAAGCCGTCAATAGGTCGAAAGCAAACGAAAAACGAACATTTTTTCGTTTGCTTCTGCATGTTGGGCTGTGGTTTGTGTCCGTTTAGTCCCAAACGGATGCGGCCTGACCATTTGTGATCGTGTGTTAGCCTAACGATGCACGATCAACTAGTCAAATTAACTTGTGGGAAGATCATTGGGTTCCTGGAAGCCCTTCAAGGAAAGTGTTGATGAGCAAAGGACTATGTATTCTCTAAATAATTGATGAACTTACAACCCAATGGCACACCGGCGGGATGAAGCTATGCATAACACAAAATTCCGACCAATGAAACTATGTTTCCTCAGTGCATAGTTGGTTGAGGACTTTGTAGCTTGGCATAAAATGAAGCCACATTGTTTCATGTTGAATGGGAGCATCAATTTGCTAATAGGTTTAGAAGAGATGATGTCAACCCCTTGAGCAGTAACCCCGCTTGGGAAATTTTGTGTAAGTTGCGTGTGTCGTGCAAAATAAAAATCTTCGGATGGAAGGCTCTTCATGGAATTATACTACGAATGTATGTACCTGCAAATCATTATATATTGTGGTCTTTGCTCAATGTCTAAGGGTGGTGCGGAAGATGTTCGACATCTAATGTTCACATGTAAATGGTCACGAGAGGTGTGGAAGGCTTTCAGCCTGAAGGACGCGATCGAGCAAGCGTTTAATGTGGATAGACCGGGTAGTGTGATTCTTTAATACCGTCCCAGGGATTAGTAGCATCAATCTCCAATGCTGGAATCTTTAGGATTTCAAGAAATCATTTCAGTGGGGGCTAGACATATCTGGTGGTAATGAAGAGACACAGTGAATGGGGATGTGTTTTGAGTCCATCGAGAACCACTCTAGCAATACATGTAATAACATCAAATCTTCAATGAGTTCAATTCAAACCAGGAAGGAAAAATGGTCCAAGCCTACTCCAAATTCCTACAAGATGAATGACGATGCTTGTTTTTTTATGATGGTACGTGAGTGTAACGCCCCGAGACCGGTGTGCCAGGTGTCGTGCAGTTATTCGCTGTTGTTGCATTGTCATTGCTTGTGTGTCATGCATTGCATATCATGTCTTCATGTGCATTTCATTTGCATACGTGTTCGTCTCATGCATCCGAGCATTTTCCCCGTTGTCCGTTTTGCATTCTGGCGCTTCGTTCTCCTCCGGTGGTCATTTCTAGCTTTCTTTCGTGTGTGGGGATTAAACATTTCCGGATTGGACCGAGACTTGCCAAGCGGCCTTGGTTTACTACCGTAGACCGCCTGTCAAGTTTCGTATCATTTGGACTTCGTTTGATACTCCAACGGTTAACCGAGGGACCAAAAAGGCCTCGTGTGTGTTGCAGCCCAACACCCCTCCCATTTGGCCCAAAACCCACCTAAACCTCTTCCATCATCTCGGTCGTTCGATCACGACCGCGTGGCCAAAACCGCACCTCATTTGGACTCTCCTAGCTCCCTCTACCTATAAATATGTGCTCTCCTCCGAAATTTTCGCGCAGTCCAACCCTAGATCCAACTCCCTCCGCGCCGCCGGACATGTCCGCCCGCCGGCGGACGCGTCCATCTCGCCGGCCACCTCCTTCCGCCCAATGGCAGCGTGCCACGTCACCTCATCGCCGCCGCCAGCCTATCCGACACCGCCACCTCACCGCCTCCTCTCTCCTCCGCCGCCGTGGGCCCGCGCGGCCCAGATCCGGCCCGCGGGGCCCGAACC